>NC_090855.1:15765000-16453750 GCF_024217435.2 Syngnathus scovelli
TGTGCGCCGTGGGTGCCGCCGTTCCCCAAGCACCATCCGGGACGAAGCCGGAGCCAGAGAATACGAGCGGTCGTGCGTAAAAGCTGCGGCCTGGCCTCGCGGAAGGTCCTCGGGCAGCGAGCTGCCGAGCGCCGGCCTCCCACTTCCGCCAGAAAATAGGACCGGGCGTGCGTAAAAGCTGCGGCCGGGCCTCGCGGAAGGTCCTCGGGCATCCAGCGAGATCATACGGCCCCCACCGGAGGTGGCGAGCGCCTCCGTAGAGTAGTACCGTCCCGTGGAAGCGGCCGCCCATCAGCCTGTGGTGCCGCTGGGCGAAAAATGCACGAAGTGCCAAACCCCATTCATTTACAACGGCGTGTCCGCCAGAGGGCGCCGTTCCCCCGGCGGACCGGCCGGCGGGGCGTGTTTAGAGAGTGTGTCCGCCTCTGGGCGGCTTTGGCCCGGCGTCGGTCGGCGTCCGCGCCCGGTAGGTTACGGGACCCCGTTTGGCCCGCGGACCAGCCGGCGGGGCTTCCGTGAACGTGTATCCGCCTCTCGGTGGCTCTGACCCGGCGTGGGCCGGCGTCCGCGCCCAGTAACTTATGGGACCCCGTTTGGCCCACGGACACTACGTCATCTGATGGCGCCGCGGATGGCTGCCACGGTGAGTCGCTCTCTGTTTCTTTGTCTTATTTTGTGTGTTTTCTGTGTCTTCTGCTGTCCATCCCGGATCACTTTTACTAGAGAAGCACTGTTAAACATCGGTCAGTCTTCTTCTGGTATTTTCTCTCCTGTTCTCTCTGACTCAGACTGTTTGTCGGAGATTTTAGCCGGAGCGGCGGTGCTATACAAGTTAGCGCGACGGCGGCGACGCGGAAAACGAGCGGGAGCCCTCGTAAATCTGAGGCAGAGAGGGTTCCGTTCTGCCCTACCGTCAATTCATCTGGCGAATGTCCGCTCCCTGGCGAACAAGATGGACGAACTGCTGCTCCTCACTTCAAGGAACACGGACTTCAGCAGATCCGCCGCGCTGTGTTTTGTTGAGACGTGGCTTAGCGAACGAACCCCCCACCACGCCATGGAGTTAGCTGGGTTTCGGCTAACGCGTGCAGATCGCAGCGCGGAGCTCTCCGGAAAATCAAAGGGAGATGGTCTCTGTTTCTACATTAATGAACGTTGGTGTACCGATGTCATGGTGTTGAAAGAGTTTTGCAGCCCTCTCCTAGAAACACTTTTCATAAACTGCCGGCCGTTCTATTCACCACGGGAGTTCTCCTCGATCGTCATGGCGGCTGTTTACATCCCACCTGTGGTGCACACGTGCGAGTGAAGCCACGCAGATGCTGGCTGACCAGGTGACAGACATGGAGAAACTTCTACCAAATTCACTAATCGTTGTTCTGGGTGATCTTAACAGGGCGAACCTCGCACACGAACTCCCCAGATACAGACAGCACATAACGTGTCCCACCAGAGGGGCACAGACACTGGACCACTGCTACACCGTAATTAAGGATGCATACCACTCTGTGGCTCGTGCAGCTTTAGGACTCTCGGACCACTGTCTAGTTCATCTGATCCCTGCCTACAGCCAGAAACTAAAAACTTCTAAGTCTGTGGTGAGGACTGTCAGGAAGTGGACAGTGGAGTCAAGGCAGGACCTCCAAGCCTGCTTTGACTGCACCGATTGGAGTGTTTTTGAAGCTGCAAATTCAGACTTGCATGAACTCACTGACACTGTCACATCATACATCAGTTTTTGTGAGGATCTGTGTGTGCAGACTAAGACCTTCTGCACGTACAACAACGACACACCTTGGTTTACACCGAACCTTAGGAGGCTGCGCAAAGTCAAGGAGGAGGCCTACAGGAGCTGTTCAAGCAGACCAGAAACACACTGAACCGAGAGGTCAGGAAAGCCAGGAGGTGTTATGGGGAGAGCCTGGAGAGACACCTCTCTGCCAATCCTGATCCCTCAACAGTGTGGAAAGGCCTGCAGAGCATCACGGGCTTCAAGAAACGAACCCCCCGTCCTGTGGAGAGCCCAAGGCTCGCTGACCAGCTAAACAGGTTCTACTGCAGGTTTGATCGGTCCTCCCACACAACGGGACCTCCTGCAGCACAATCCACACAATCCACATACTCACCTCCCCCCACAACTGCTCTGTCCACACCTCCATCACCGTGGTCACCGACTCTCTCTCTTGCAGAGGCCGCGCCCGCACTCCAGATTCGCGAGGAGGAAGTGCGCCAGATGTTCCGGAGACAAAAGATCAGGAAGGCACCGGGCCCAGACGGCGTGTCACCTTCCTGCTTGAAAGTCTGCGCTGAGCAGCTGGCGCCCACCTTTGCACGGATCTTCAACCGTTCCCTGGAGCTGTGTGAGGTGCCCTCGTGCTTCAAGAGCTCCACCATCGTTCCAGTGGCCAAGAAGCCCGCCATCACAGGTATGAATGACTATAGACCTGTTGCACTGACATCTGTGGTCATGAAATCTTTCGAGAGGTTAGTACTGAACCACCTGAAGGATGTCACGGGCCCCCTGCTGGACCCCCTCCAGTTTGCCTACCGGGCAAACAGGTCGGTGGATGATGCGGTCAACATGGGACTGCACTACATCCTGCAACACCTGGACACCCCAGGAAAGTACGCCAGGATCCTGTTTGTGGACTTCAGCTCGGCGTTCAACACCATCGCTCCTGACATCCTCCAACAGAAGCTCATCCAGCTTGCGGTGCCTGCCTCCACCTGTCAGCTTCCCAGCTTCCTGACCAACAGGAGACAGCGTGTGAGGCTGGGGAGCATCACCACTTTCACCCCTCACTATCCGCAGTAATACTATTCTCTCATCAGACACCTTCAAGTTCCTGGGAACCACAATCTCTCGGGACCTGAAATGTACCGGCCACATAGACTCTGTCCGGAAGAAGGCCCAGCAGAGGCTGTACTTCCTGAGACAGCTCAAGAAGTTCAACCTGCCACGGGAGCTGCTGAAGACCTTCTACACTGCCATCATCCAGTCTGTCCTCTGCACCTCCATCACTGTCTGGTTTGGATCGGCCTCCAAACAAGACAAGCACAGACTGCAACGGACAATAAGGACTGCAGAAAAGATAATTGGAATCAACCTCCCATCTATCCAAGACTTGTACCTGTCCAGGACCAGGAAACGTGCAAGTAACATCTCAACAGACCCTTCGCACCCAGGTTGCAGCCTGTTTGAACTACTCCCCTCCGGACGCCGTTATAGAGCTCTGTAGACTAAAACCAGCAGACACAGAGACAGCTTCTTCCCCCAGGCTGTCGCTCTGATGAACTCACACCACTCTTAGAGTCTCAGAGTCATTACTGTGCAATAACATCCCGCTTGCCACACCTTTTTTGTCTACACTGTTTGTACTATGTGTCCTCTCTGCATCCATTGCAGCCTGGTCATCCTAGAAGAGGGACCCTCCCATCTATGGTCTCTTCTCAAGGTTTCTCATTTCCCCTAGCTGGAGTTTTGAGTTTTTCCTTGCCCTCTTGGGAGTTTAAGATCAGGGGGTGTTTGAGAATATCTTTCGTTCTTCACATGTCCTGAGTGTTGTTGTTAGTCACCTAAATGTTGAACAGAGGCTGCTATTTACCGAAGTCAAATTCCTTGTTTGGCACGCTCAAACATGGCGAATAAAAAACTCTTGAATCTTGGACCGGCCGGCGGCACTTCCGTGAAAGCTCATCCGCCTCTCGGTGGCTCTGACCCGGCGTGGGTCGGCGTCCGCGCCCGGTACTTTGCGGGACCCCGTTTGGCCCGTGGACCAACCGGCGGGGCTTCGGTGAAAGCTCATCCGCCTCTCGGTGGCTCTGACCCGGCGTGGGTCGGCGTCCGCGCCCGGTAGGTTACGGGACCCCGTTTGGCCCGCGGACCGGCCGGCGGCGCTTCCGTGAACGTGTATCCGCCTCTCGGTGGCTCAGACCCGGCGTGGGTTGGCGTCCGCGCCCGGTACTTTGCGGTACCCCGTTCGGGCAGCGGACAAGCCGGCGGCACTTCCTTGACCGCCTATCCGCCTCTCGGTGGCTCTGACCCGGCGTGGGTCGGCGTCCGCGCCCGGTACTTTGCGGGACCCCGTTCGGCCCGCGGACCAGCCGGCGGCGCTTCCTTGACCGCCTATCCGCCTCTCGGTGGCTCTGACCCGGCGTGGGTCGGCGTCCTGCGCCGGTACTTTGCGGGACCCCGTTCGGCCCGCGGACCGGCTACCCGGGCTTCCCTTGAAATCGTATCCGCCTTCGCCGGTTCCCCGGCCGGCCACGGATGGCGAGAATCCGGCCTCCTCCCCCGGAGCGCTCGTCAACTTCGGCGAAAATGCAAAGTGCCAAACCCCATTCATTTACAACGGCGTGTCCGCCAGAGGGCGCCGTTCCCCCCGCGGACCGGCCGGCGGGGCTCGTTAGAGAGCGCGTCCGCCTTCGCCGGTTCCCCGGCCGGCCACGAATGGCGAGAATCCGGCCTCTTCCCGCGGAGCCCGGGTTGGCGAAAAATTTTTCAAAGTGCCAACGGCTCTCGCGCCGCGATGCGTCCGCCTCGGCCGGTTCCCCGGTCGGCCGCGATGGGGGAAAATCGGCCTCTTCCCCCGGAGCCCAGGCCAACTTCCGCTGATATTGTACCGTATAACGATAACAAGTGTAATACTATTATATACGTAATAATTATATACATATTAACATCGATTATAAACAATATAAATATAATAATAAACTAACGGTGATTTTACATTATTTGACTATATACGTGATGATGCCTTGGCACGTGAGGTACCACGGGTAGCCCGTGGCACCGAGCGTTCGGCTCGCGGGGGTCCGCGGGGGCTTATTAGGGAGTGCGGCAGCCGTCCCGAGGCTCCGGCCGGCTGCCGGAAGTCCCGCGGAGGACCGCCTGAAGTCGAATGAGGCTCCGCAATCTCATCCGCGGTGCTTACAAACAGCCGATCCGCTGGTCTTGGAGCTATTTCCGGCCACCCGGCGCACGCGCACGGCCTCCCGGCGGTCCCGGTCGCCTCCGCGAACCGTCAAAAAAATGTCAAGTGAGCCTACCTTAAGAGAGTCGCGGCTACTCACGCCATTTACCCGCACAGAGCGTCATCGGACGCGGAGCAATGCGAGAGTGCACGTTAAGTGCGAGAGGCGGTGTATTTACTCGCCGTGCCCGCGAGAGGGAGGCAATTCCCCGTTACGACCTCCGGGAGATCAACGGGCCACGGAAAACGCTTAGCCGAGGTGCTGGAAGCCTCGGCCGGCTTAAAAGAGAGGAGGAAAGCACCGGGAGAACCGGCTGGAGGTCCCCTGGAAGCTCAGCGGGCCGCGGGAAACGCTTGGCCGAGGTGCTGGAAGCCTCGGCCAGCTCAAAATGTTGGGAGGGGGGGCACCCGGAGAACCGGCTGGAAGCGCAGTGGGCCGTGGAAAACGCGTTGACGAGGTGCCGGAAGCCTCCTCGGGCGTCAAGAGTGAGGAGCAACGCACCGAGAACCGCCTGGAAGTCCCCTGGGTGCTCCACCCACCGTTAAAAAGAAGTCAAGTGAGCCTACCTTAATAGAGTCAAGGTTACACGCCGTTTACCCGGCTGGGGTAATTTCTCGCCGCGTCCGCCAGAGGGAGGTAATTCCCCGCTACAGCTGCACCGGCAGCGCTGGAAAGTCTCCCCGAGCGCCCGGAAGTCCGCGCGGGGTGGAGATGAGGGCATTGCAAGGTACCGGATGGAGCTGGCCGCCGGAAGTCGAATGAGGCTCCGCAATCTCATCCGCGGTGCTACCAAACAGCCGATCCGCTAGTCTTGGAGCTATTTTCGGCCACCCGGCGCATGCGCACGAACTCTCCGCGGTGCTGGGCGGCGTGCGCGAGCGCGCCGGCCCCTGGAAGTTGAACGAGGCTCCGCGATCTCATCCGCGGTGCTTCCAAACAGCCGATCCGCTGGTCTTGAGCTATTCTCGGCCACCCGGCGAAAGGCCGTACGCATGCGCCAAGTGGCCGAAAATGGCCCCGGCCCAGCGGTTCGGCACTTTACAAGCACCGCGGATGAGATCGCGGAGCCGCATTCGCCTTCCAGCGGCCGGTGCACTCGCGCACGCTGCCCGGCACCGCCGAAAGGCCGTGCGCATGCGCCAAGTGGCCGAAAATAGCCCCGGCCCAGCGGTTCGGCACTTTACAAGCACTGCGGATGAGATCGCGGGGCCGCATTCGACTTCCAGCGGCCGGTGCACTCGCGCACGCCGCCCGGCACCGCCGAAAGGCCGTGCGCATGCGCCAAGTGGCCGAAAATAGCCCCGGCCCAGCGGTTCGGCGCTTTACAAGCACCGCGGATGAGATCGCGGGGCCGCATTCGACTTCCAGCGGCCGGTGCACTCGCACACGCCGCCCGGCAACGCCGAAAGGCCGTGCGCATGCGCCAAGTGGCCGAAAATAGCCCAGGCCCAGCGGTTCGGATCTTTACAAGCACCGCGGATGAGATCGCGGGGCCGCATTCGACTTCCGGCAGCCGGCGCGCACGGCGAGCGGCGCCGGTGACCGTCCGGCTCCACCTGGTACCTCGCACGGCTCTCATCTTCCCCCCGCACGGACTTCCGAGCGCTCGGTGAGACGCTCGGAAGCTGCCGGTGCCGCCGTGGCGGGGAATTGACTCGCTCTGGCGGACGCGGCGAGTAAAAACACCACCTCTCGCACTTAGCGCACACTCTCGCGTTGCTACGCCCCCCGTGGCACTTTAAGCGGCCGAACGGCGGGAGTAACTCTAACTCTCTTAAGGTAGGCTCACTTGACATTTTTTTAACGGTTCGCGGAGGCGACCGGGACCACCATGAGGCCGTGAGCGCGCGCCGGGTAGCAGGAAATAGCCCCAAGACGAGCGGATCGGCGTTTTGTAAGCACCGCGGATGAGATCGCGGGGCCGCATTCGACTTCCAGCGGCCGGTGCGCTCGCGCACGCCGCCCGGCACCGCCGAAAGGCCGTGTGCATGCGCCAAGTGGCCGAAAATAGCCCCGGCCCAGCGGTTCGGCACTTTACAAGCACTGCGGATGAGATCGCGGGGCCGCATTCGACTTCCAGCGGCCGGTGCACTCGCGCACGCCGCCCGGCACCGCCGAAAGGCCGTGCGCATGCGCCAAGTGGCCGAAAATAGCCCCGGCCCAGCGGTTCGGCACTTTACAAGCACCGCGGATGAGATCACGGGGCCGCATTCGACTTCCAGCGGCCGGTGCACTCGCGCACGCCGCCCGGCACCGCCGAAAGGCCGTGCGCATGTGCCAAGTGGCCGAAAATAGCCCCGGCCCAGCGGTTCGGCACTTTACAAGCACCGCGGATGAGATCGCGGGGCCGCATTCGACTTCCGGCGGCCGGCGCGCACGGCGAGCGGCGCCGGTGACCGTCCGGCTCCACCTGGTACCTCGCACGGCTCTCATCTTCCCCCCGCACGGACTTCCGAGCGCTCGGGGAGACGCTCGGAAGCTGCCGGTGCCGCCGTGGCGGGGAATTGCCTCGCTCTGGCGGACGCAGCGAGTAAAAACACCACCTCTCGCACTTAGCGCACACTCTCGCGTTGCTACGCCTCCCGTGGCACTTTAAGCGGCCGAACGGCGGGAGTAACTCTAACTTGACATTTTTTAACTGTTTGCGGAGGCAACCGGGACCACCGGGAGGCCGTGAGCGCGCGCCGGGTAGCCGGAAATAGCTCCAAGACGAGCGGATCGGCTGTTTGTAAGCACCGTGCGGGGGGAAGATGAGAGGCGTGCGAGGTACCAGGTGGAGCCGGACGGTCACCGGCGCCGCTCGCCGTGCGCGCCGGCCGCTGGAAGTCGAATGCGGCCCCGCGATCTCATCCGCGGTGCTTACAAAACGCCGATCCGCTCGTCTTGGAGCTATTTCCTGCTACCCGGCGCGCGCTCACGGCCTCCCGGTGGTCCCGGTCGCCTCCGCGAACCGTTAAAAAAATGTCAAGTGAGCCTACCTTAAGAGAGTTAGAGTTACTCCCGCCGTTCGGCCGCTTAAAGTGCCACGGGAGGCGTAGCAACGCGAGAGTGTGCGCTAAGTGCGAGAGGTGGTGTTTTTACTCGCCGCGTCCGCCAGAGCGAGGCAATTCCCCGCCACGGCGGCACCGGCAGCTTCCGAGCGTCTCCCCGAGCGCTCGGAAGTCCGTGCAGGGGGAAGATGAGAGCCGTGCGAGGTACCAGGTTTAGCCGGAAGGTCACCGGCGCCGCTCGCCGTGCGCGCCGGCCGCCGGAAGTCGAATGCGGCCCCGCGATCTCATCCGCGGTGCTTGTAAAGTGCCGAACCGCTGGGCCGGGGCTATTTTCGGCCACTTGGCGCATGCGCACGGCCTTTCGGCGTTGCCGGGCGGCGTGCGCGAGTGCACCGGCCGCTGGAAGTCGAATGCGGCCCCGCGATCTCATCCGCGGGGCTTGTAAAGCGCCGAATCGCTGGGCCGGGGCTATTTTCGGCCACTTGGCGCATGCGCACGGCCTTTCGGCGGTGCCGGGCGGCGTGCGCGAGTGCACCGGTCGCTGGAAGTCGAATGCGGCCCCGCGATCTCATCCGTGGTGCTTGTAAAGTGCCGAACCGCTGGGCCGGGGCTATTTTCGGCCACTTGGCGCATGCGCACGGCCTTTCGGCGGTGCCGGGCGGCGTGCGCGAGTGCACCGGCCGCTGGAAGTCGAATGCGGCCCCGCGATCTCATCCGCGGTGCTTGTAAAGTGCCGAACCGCTGGGCCGGGGCTATTTTCGGCCACTTGGCGCATGCACACGGCCTTTCGGCGGTGCCGGGCGGCGTGCACGAGCGCACCGGCCGCTGGAAGTCGAATGCAGCCCCGCGATCTCATCCGCGGTGCTTGTAAATTGCCGAACCGCTGGGCCGGGGCCATTTTCGGCCACTTGGCGCATGCACACGGCCTTTCGGCGGTGCCGGGCGGCGTGCGCGAGTGCACCGGCCGCTGGAAGTCGAATGCGGCCCCGCGATCTCATCAGCGGTGCTTGTAAAGTGCCGAACCGCTGGGCCCCGGCTATTTTCGGCCACTTGGCGCATGCGCACGGCCTTTCGGTGGTGCCGGGCGGCGTGCGCGAGTGCACCGGCCGCTGGAAGTCGAATGCGGCCCCGCGATCTCATCCGCGGTGCTTACAAAACGCCGATCCGCTCGTCTTGGAGCTATTTCCTGCTATCCGGCGCGCGCTCACGGCCTCCCGGTGGTCCCGGTCGCCTCCGCGAACCGTTAAAAAAATGTCAAGTGAGCCTACCTTAAGAGAGTTTGAGTTACTCCCGGCGTTCGGCCGCTTAAAGTGCCACGGGAGGCGTAGCAACGCGAGAGTGTGCGCTAAGTGCGAGAGGTGGTGTTTTTATTCGCTGCGTCCGCCAGAGCGAGGCAATTCCCCGCCACGGCGGCACCGGCAGCTTCCGAGCGTCTCCCCGAGCGCTCGGAAGTCCGTGCGGGGGGAAGATGAGAGCCGTGCGAGGTACCAGGTGGAGCCGGACGGTCACCGGCGCCGCTCGCCGTGCGCGCCGGCCGCCGGAAGTCGAATGCCGCCCCGCGATCTCATCCGCGGTGCTTGTAAAGTGCCGAACCGCTGGGCCGGGGCTATTTTCGGCCACTTGGCACATGCGCACGGCCTTTCGGCGGTGCCGGGCGGCGTGCGCGAGTGCACCGGCCGCTGGAAGTCGAATGCGGCCCCGTGATCTCATCCGCGGTGCTTGTAAAGTGCCGAACCGCTGGGCCGGGGCTATTTTCGGCCACTTGGCGCATGCACACGGCCTTTCGGCGGTGCCGGGCGGCGTGCGCGAGTGCACCGGCCGCCGGAAGTCGAATGCGGCCCCGCGATCTCATCCGCGGTGCTTGTAAAGTGCCGAACAGCTGGGCCGGGGCTATTTTTGGCCACTTGGCGCATGCGCATGGCCTTTAGGCGGTGCCGGGCGGCGTGCGCGAGTGCACCGGCCGCTGGAAGTCGAATACGGCCCCGCGATCTCATCAGCGGTGCTTACAAAACGCCGATCCGCTCGTCTTGGAGCTATTTCCTGCTACCCGGCACGCGCTCACGGCCTCCCGGTGGTCCCGGTCGCCTCCGCGAACCGTTAAAAAAATTCCAAGTGAGCCTACCTCAAGAGAGTTAGAGTTACTCCCGCTGTTCGGCCGCTTAAAGTGCCACGGGAGGCGTAGCAACGCGAGAGTGTGCGCTAAGTGCGAGAGGTGGTGTTTTTTAATTCGCCGCGTCCGCCAGAGCGAGGCAATTTCCCGCCAGAGAATAATAGAATGCGCCAAGCTTTGATGTCTATTCATATGCAAATCAGTTAGGGGTCATGAAGTTTTATGACCTTTTTATGACTTGTTATGGTATCATAAATCACCCTCTTTTGAATTGTGGCGGGGTTGGGGGCATCAAGATGGCGCCAGTCGTGACGGCGCCATTTTTAAGATGTGGATATGTATTGTTAGGGTTTTCAGGTTAGTTTGATCCTATGATTATGTTGGAATGTAGACTGTAATGATTAAATCAATCCTGTCTTGCCCTCACAATGTAATGATTAAATCAATCACGTCTGGCCCTCACAATGTAATAATTAAATCAATCACGTCTGGCCCTCACAATGCAGAGTCTGTTTCCCACAATAGTGTAAAACACCCCCTGCTCTGATCTTATCAGAGGCCGGGGGTTCACCAAACCTGTCCACTCACCCCCACTCTGTTCCTCCTAATAAATATGCCCTTGCAGGGAGGAGACTTTTAGACTTCATTCGATAATCGCTGTTCAGACAGCGACGAATGGACTCTCCACCTGCAGGTGTCTAAAAGAACTTGCTTGTCTCCTGTTTCGTTCTTGCAAAATAAGTTGGAGTGAGCAAATCTCTAACATTTTGGTGCCGAAACCCGGGATCCTCATACCCACCATCTGACCGGCGAAGGAGGACGTGCTGCATTGTCGACAAGCCAGCGTCCATTAGGAGGACCTGGAAAAGAAAGTCCTGGGAAGAGAATTCTTCGCTGGGCCAGCATCTTAGGTCTGCCTTCGTCTGACAGAGGTGGATTGACGGGATCCGGCGGTGCAACGAACCAGGGGACAAGTAAGTTAAAGCGCTAAAGATACGGCTTTGGTTTGTCCGAGCTATGAGATACGGCTTTGGTTTGTCCGAGCTATGAGATACGGCTTTGGTTTGTCCGAGCTATGAGATTCGGCTTTGGTTTGTCCGAGCTATGAGATTCGGCTTTGGTTTGTCCGAGCTATGAGATTCGGCTTTGGTTTATCCGAGCTATGAGATACGGCTTTGGTTTGTCCGAGCCATGAGGCCTAAAAAAGCGCTGGAGTTAGTGTGATTGAGTGTGTGACTGGTAGGATAAATTGACTAAAAAGCAGTTCTAGCGTTGATCCACGGCAATAAAACAGGCTAGTAATTTGTTGAAAGGTCAATTTAAACCTGCATTGAGGATCCTCAAAGCAATAGTTAAATAAATAAATAAGTAATAATAGTAATAATAATAATAATAATATTTTTGAGACAAAGAGATTGTATAACCTAAAACTACTAGAATTAATATGGGAAATAAAAACGGTAAATCTCTTGCTCTGCTCTTCTTTAAAACGAGAAGTTCATGGCAAGTAGATTTCTTAATTGTATGCAATATATGCCAAAGTGGAAGAGAAAGTATGGAGTAGAAAGGAAGTTGAGAGTTCAAGTGGTAAAGAAATGCAACTTGCTTCTAGAAGATAAATAAATAAAATTAGAATGTGCTGTCCTCGTGTGCATGGGAGGGACCAGCTCATGATCGACCACAGGAAATGGCCAGCCTGTGACGAATCATTGGTGCTGGGAACTACCTTTTGCGTGCGAGAGCTGTGCATGTGTGTGCGTATGTTAAAATGATGAACATTGGCTAAAGTTTTAGTATAAAAAAATTTTTGCTAGACTGTGGTCTATCCAATTTGCACAGCAGAACAGAAATGATTTTGAAAGATAAAAATGAGAGGAAAAAGAGAGAAATCTGTTTGCAAGCAGAAACTAATCCACACTAGTGCATGTAAAGTGTCGAGCCCACATGAGAAATTCGAAGAAAAAAAAATGACAGAACATGCTTTCAGGAATTGGAAGAAGCTAAATTGTGAATTTAAGATTTTGCAATGCTACATTTAATAGGAATAATTGATTGGTTGTGTTATAAGATTATGCAAAATTCTAATTGCAAGCTAAATCTGAGCGATTGAGTTCTTCAAATTTAAAAACAAAGAAAAATTCAGATTAATTTGCCAATTGTTTGTTTTAGTTGAGTTTTTTTTTTGAATTGGTGGATTGTTCTACCAGGAAACCTGAGTTGAAAGTGATATATGAGTGTTGTGTGGTGAGCTTGGATGAATTGGGACCGATGTGATAGGAAGACTCCTTTTTGGAGACTGTGTGAAACACATATGATGAGCATTGATGAATGATTGCCTGAATGAAAGGTTGAATGGTTGAAGTCGTTGGCGACTACTATGGAAAATTAGAGCGACTTTGATGAAAGAGTGATAGAAAGAAACACGTAGCTTTTGGATTGATAATTAACTAGAAAAAAATGGAGAACCAGTAACACATGTAGAAGATGTGTGAACTGAGAAATTAAGAAGCGTTTTGGAAAGAAAGTCAAACTAAATGATGATGAAATCATATGTAGTACTACAAAACTTTACTACATATGGATTCTCTAAATCATACAATTGAGTAAAATAAAACATACGTTTTGATTTGTATTCAAATTTCTAAGATTCTTGTGATAAACAATGAGAAAACGATTGAAAAGTAACTAAACAAACTACAACAAAGTGAAAATGTCTAATCATTTGCTAGCTGAGTCGCTCCCCATTCGGGGAGGCCATCCATTTACTTGCTAAGCTAGTTGTCAAAACAGGGGCATGATTAGAGAATGGCATCTATAAATGACCTACCCTACCAAAGAACCTATGCAAATGGGCTGCAATATTGAGCCATGGTGCGCGTCACATGGCTCAAGAGGAGGGATAGTGGGGCAGGTCAGTCAGCTTTATACAACATATGGATTTGATTCATATTCAAAATATTTTCAAAACAAACATTTTTTTTTGTAGAGCTTGTTTCAAAAAAAAAAAAAAAAAACCTCCTATTTGCCAGTTAAATGGGCACTACAATTGACTACGAGAGTTGCAAGCAACAGATGAAGAGCAGTCCTGGGCAGATTATCTAATCAGGACGCTCAAACTGAAAGATGTGTCCAATGCAAATTTACTGCCGCCTGATCTCTCCCCCTCACAGGTGGACAACCCTCAGGTTCACTGTGAGAGCTCACACACAGGAGGCGTGCTATGTGTGTTCGAAACTCCCGCCTTCCTCCACGCAAGTTCGCTTGGAGGCCAGAGCAATGAATGTCACTGAAGCGAAACACGGTGCCTATGATGAACACTTCTGGGCAAATCTCAATGTGACTGTTAAAGGACAAACAATACCACAAGTGGCCTACACAGAGAGACCAGCTGGAGTGAATTACACATGTTACATCCAAGGTAACAAGACCCACGTCTGCATTAACAACGACTGCTCTCCAGGAGGAAACTGGATGGGAGCTCTGGACATCACCGATGAGTGTCAAGATAAGAGAGCCATTTCAGGTGGTTTATCCGATGCTGCCCGCCAACTGGACAGGAGTGTGTGCACCAGTGTGGGTGACAGACCACACCTACAGGATATGACATCATCAGCTGACAGGAGCACACAACTCTTCTGGACTCGACGCAGAGCAGATGCAACCTTTGACCCTCATGACCCTGTCTGGGGTGCGAACGTTCCAGATGACCATAAAGTATGGTCCGTCGGAGACAAAGTTGTCCTTGCGCTCTTCCCTCAGATGTACTGTTTCTGTGTTTTTCTTTTTCATTGATAGCATTCTGGTCGCCTGTGGCAACGGGGCCGTGTAAGAATTTTCCTGCTAATGACATCTGGCCAGCAGGTTTTTCGCTTACACAATAAGTTTGATCTGGGGTATTGAGGTAATGCCTCATCTTCACTGGAAAGTGTTGCTATCATTGTTTGTTGTTTTTATTTTTACCATTCTACTTTCTTCATTATACGTATATATATATATATATATATATATATATATATATATATATATATGTGGTTTTGTTTTTTTTCCTCCTTGCTTGTCTTTGTTGTTTGGGGTGACATAATCATATGATAAATCAGGAGGGAGATGTTAGGGTTTTCAGGTTAGTTTGATCCTATGATTATGTTGGAATGTAGACTGTAATGATTAAATCAATCCTGTCTTGCCCTCACAATGTAATGATTAAATCAATCACGTCTGGCCCTCACAATGTAATAATTAAATCAATCACGTCTGGCCCTCACAATGCAGAGTCTGTTTCCCACAATAGTGTAAAACACCCCCTGCTCTGATCTTATCAGAGGCCGGGGGTTCACCAAACCTGTCCACTCACCCCCACTCTGTTCCTCCTAATAAATATGCCCTTGCAGGGAGGAGACTTTTAGACTTCATTCGATAATCGCTGTTCAGACAGCGACGAATGGACTCTCCACCTGCAGGTGTCAAAAAGAACTTGCTTGTCTCCTGTTTCGTTCTTGCAAAATAAGTTGGAGTGAGCAAATCTCTAACATGTATGGGCATGTATTTTTATGAATCAAGACAGGTGCAGCACCTGAGCTATCTTTGCTAAAAGCCCTCTGAGCTAGCTTTGCTTCCGGCCCGTACGTGCGAGATTGAAGGGAGCCTTTTTGTTGAGAAGGGGAAGGGAGGGGGGTGTTTGTGACAGAGGCGGCATTACAGGTGCCAAAAGTTATCTGAAAGAGAAAAAATCAAGGTGTTGTCGCATATAATTTGAGAAACAATAGCTCAGCCAAAGTTATCTGAAAGCGAGAGACGCATGTAATTTGGCAAACATTACTTTAGAGGATCAAGGGTTTTTTTTTTTTTGTTGAGAAAATCATTGAAGTGTCGCAAGGTGTTGATGCATAATTTGACAAACAATAGTGGAGTCGGCATTACTGGGGCCAACTGGAACCGTTTAACTTTGGGGGGAGACAGACAAAGGCCTCTGTTTTTTATGAAGGCTGTCTAAGTTTAAAACATATCCTGATTTAAAAAAAAAAAAAAAAAACACGTGATACACAGAGGTGTGGTTTGGGAGAAGGGCCGGACCTGTTGTTAATATATTTACTTGAGAGTATCGTGCTGATAGTTCCTAGAAAAGAGCTAAAGCTGTGGTGTTAAACTGCAAACCTGAAGCTCAAATCATGATAGCAGAGACGCCGGTCAGTATCCATCTTTGCCGTAAAGGCCCTGACGGTTTGCTAGACGCGCCTAGGAAGAAACAAATGTAAGACGTATGCAACAAAGGCCTACAGAAAAACTTGAGCGGAGCTGGCATCTAACACCAGAGACTCAATGGGGATTTAAATTTTTTTACGAGACTGGTGAGTTGTCTTTCTTTATGAGAAACCAAGAGAGCTCTGGATCAAACAACAGCAACTATGAGCAAGCCCATGCTTTTCGTACTCTGAACTCAAATGATTGGGGTGTTTTAAATCAACTCCTGCCAGAGGTTTTGACTGAATTTCTCAATGAATACGGGTTAGAAGGTGAGCTGAATGCAACTTGGATTTCAAAAATCACAGCCGGCGGGAGATGTTTTTTCCGGCTGAAAGTTTCTCCTCAAACTGTTGATGGGGCAGAAGATGGAGAACTAATCGATCTAATGTTTCTAAAACTTGAAGTGTTTAACAGCGAATGTGGACTTTTCCAGACAATTTTGAATATACCATTAACAATGTGGTATGAAAAGATGCAAGCATATGGGGAGAGTATTACGGGGCTTTTTCTATCAAGCCGTGTCTGGACAAACGTCGTCGGAGTGAAACGTAAACTGGCTTTAGATTAACCCTTACTAAAAAATTAAGTTTAAACTACCCCCCCTTCTCAACACACTAGACTGTTCGTCCTCCTCCTACCCCCTCTTTTTCTCACCTGCAGTCACCGAAAAGGTGGAGTTATAGTCATTAGCATAACTATCTAAATTGTATAAGAGCGGGCTTGCAGACGTCTCTTTCACACACGCACGCACAAGAGAAAGAAGATGGCCCAAAAAATGCTTGCCAGAAGACTTTTACCACGTTTTGCACCTATGGGCATCACGTTCTGGTCAAGCCCTGACAACTCTGATGCAGAGTCAGATGCTGCTGACGATGGGAACACAGCTTTCGTAGCATCGCCACGACCGACGCCAGCGGGGCCTGAGACATGGGTGGAAAGGTTTGAGATTCTTCCACTACCTACACCCGACCCGAGCGAATGCATGTCACCGATCTGCCTCGACGATCTGCAACCCGATTCTCTCTATGGAGCTTTGCCATCAACTTTTGACGTGTTTGAAACCCCTGAAACCTCGGGGCAGCAACAGCAGGAGGAGCAGCATGAACCGTGGTCCTCGTCACGAGCCATCGAATTGTTTGATGACACCTGCGCACGCTATCCTGAAAATGGTATGGATTTGCCATGCTTGTCTGCTGCCGACATTAGAGTCTTACTCAGAGAGACAGAAGCAGAGGTACCCTGTGATTTTGAGGAGGCTGACGACACGATCGTTGACACTCCGATGACCTCGACACCTGTGAGAATCAACACACAGCAGGACACGGAAGCTGACGACACGATGGTCCTTGAGTTTGGGGCCGTTCCACCGATGACCTCGACGCCTGTGAGAATCAACACACAGCAGGACACAGAGTATAATATGACGATAGAGCCTCTTAAATGGTTGGTGATTGAAGACTACACACGCCTGAAGCTGATGGTGGTTCATCTTTTGTATGATGCCTTAATGAAGCATGCTAAATCTAAGTGTGACGGATGTGCTCTTGATGATCTTAGCCAAATGCACCATACGTGCCTGTATGTTGAGGATCGAAACTTTTATTTATATGCGAATTACGAAGCAGTGACGGCTGAGCTGTGCAATGCTGACTTCCTCCACACGTTGTCGACAATGTTTTTCTATTTTAAAACCTCTGCATCGCTTATAAACATTCGCAATTCTGTTTCTGCCATTCTACATGACCTAGCTCATGAAGGCAAGATCTTCACACGACTCCGTGCGATAAAACAAGAAGCGGGTGACACTGTTCTGACTAGCAACGAAGTCGCTCTATTATTTAGAACGTTTGGAAAAACACAATGGGAGGTTTTGTGAAAAAAATGTGGAGCCAATTGATGACTTTCCTAACAGCACTTTTAGATTTAACAGGGGGGCAGCTAAAGAAGTTTAAAACTCTAATAGGGTCCAAAGTAACACCATCTATGTTATCTTCATTAATGCGTTATGTTAAACCTTAGGATTTATAGAAAAACATTTTTTTACCATGTTTTACACTTGTTTCTGTTTATTAGTAATGTTTTTTTAAGAAGTAGTTTGATTTTTTTCTGTAATAAACTATTGTGACCGTTTCTCTGTGTTTATTCAATGGCGAGAGATGTCTTCAGAGACTCTATTATTGTGCTAAGAATCCTGCTAGTTTTGGGGGAGAGACACGCCTACACAGAGGAAAAAAAAAGCCAAATCGAAAGCGAAAGTCCGCCCAAAGCAGCAGTGCGTTCGGACCTCTCATCTCGCGCGTTTACTAACCTCGACTTAACCCCCCGCTAAAAATTTGAAATAATGCCCACTAAAAAGGGGCTCGTGATGGACGCGCTGGAAGACCTGTCCAAGGAAAACTTCAAAAGGTTTGTTAAGGCTCTGGTGAACCGCCGCGGTAACATAAAGGTGTCAAAAAACAAGGTGCAAGATAAGAACTTTATGGACGTAACCGAGGTGCTGGTGTCCACTTTCACCGAGGACAAAGCTCCAGCCGTGGTCTCCGAATTGCTCATCACCATTAAGTGCGCCGACGAGGCTGAAAAGCTCGGTAAATTCATGCGTTATGTCAAACCTTAGGATTTATAGAAAAAAAATTTTTTACCATGTTTTACACTTGTTTCTGTTTATTAGTAATGTTTTTTTAAGAAGTAGTTTGATTTTTTCTGTAATAAACTATTGTGACCGTAAAAGTGACTCTGTGTTTATTCAAAATCGCGAGATATCATACCTGTTTGTTTTATTAACAGCGTCACAATCTGATATCCATCAGAACTTACCTAACAATGGGTGGCGACAGGTGTCTTCAGAGACTCTATTATTGTGCTAAGAATCCAGCTAGTTTTGGGGGTGAGAGACATCTGCACAGAGAAGCGATTATTACCTGTAAAAACACTAACATTAGAAAAGTAAAAGTTTTTTTATCCGATCAGGACGCGTACACTTTACACAAACCAGCCAGAATAACTTTTCCTAGAAATAAAGTTTTTGTTCGAGGTCCTATGAGACAATTCCAAGCAGATTTGTGCGATATGCAATCACTACAACGATGGATATAAATATTTACTAACCGTAATCTATATCTTCTCGAAACGTGCATATGTACGTGTTTTGAAAGCTAAAACTGCTACACAGGTCACCAAAGCATTTGAAGATATCCTGACAGTTAGCAGTTCACCATTACGCCTTCAAACAGATAAAGGGGTGGAGTTTTTTAACAAACATTTACAGAAATTAATGAGAAAGCACAATATTACACATTTTTCCACCGCCTCGGACACTAAAGCGCAAACGATCGAAAGATTCAACAAAACGTTAAAAACGCGCATGTGGAGGTATTTCACAGCTAAGAACACACAACGATACGTGGATGTAATTCAGGATTTTATTGTCAGTTATAACGACAGTTTTCACAGCAGTATAAAAATGACACCGAACGCTGTAAACGAAGGGAATAAGGATACCGTTTTCACCAACCTGTACGCCAAAAATCCTTTCCGACGGGGGTACAAGTTCCGGTTCACACCGGGTGAAACTGTGAGAATTTCCAAAATAAAAGGCAATTTTGAAAAAGGTTATTTACAAAGTTACACGGATAAAATTTTCAGAATAAGACAACGTCTCCACCGTGTTCCTCCCGTCTATAAAATATCGGACTTGGATGGTATGCCTGTAGAAGGTAGCTTTTACGAAGAGGAATTACAAAAAGTAAAAATAAAAAAAATAAAAAATTTCCGCATACAGAAAATTCTTAAATCACGTACTGTGGCAGGTAAACGCGAGTCCCTCGTACACTGGGTAGGCTGGCCAGCCAAATTCGACAGTTGGGTACCCACAAAGAGTATTAAAAACATCTGACGATCTCTAAAACGGCCATTCTGTGGAAATTACAAGATGGGTGAACACCAGAGAGAATTCTACGTCACATTAGCGTCAAATGCCAGTATACACCTTTTTAGCTCAAACACACTCACAGAATTTAAAACCGAACTAGCTCAACATATCGATCTAAAAGGTTCGTGGGAGGTCGGTTTATGTGAGATTTCATACATCAACTCAATACCCACCATTCCTGAGAAAAAACGGAACTTCTATTTAAAACAGCCTAAAAATCCGCCCCCTAGAGGTGATACGTTTCAAGACGACTCAGAAACTCGACATATGCTTAAAATAAAAGGAGGTGTTTATCAAAATCATGACTCGTTAGCTTTGGACATTCAAACTCTATTAACTAAAGCGAGTAACAAAAAGATTGACGTCCAATTTGATCAACACAAACAGAGGTTCATGTTTTCGGGTGAAGAAGGATTGAGAATTATGTTCAAGAGCCCCCTGGCGTACATTGTCGGAATGACCCCCGAGCATTGGCTGTCACTCAAACCGGAAGGCGTAAACGCACAACATCCTGCCGACAGACGGGCTGGATCTTATTTTATGTTCATCTACACAGACATAATACATCATCAAACAGCTGGTGACGCGTACGCGCCTATGCTTAGAACTTTACCTCTTGAAGGTAATTATGGTGAAATTGTAAACAAAACTTTTAACCCGGTATACTATTTAGCTGTGTGCAGAAGCCACATTGAAACCATTTCAGTTTACCTGCGAACAGACCAGAACAACCCGATAGATTTCAAATACGGGAAGGTCATTCTCACTCTGCATTTTAGATCGAAATAATAATAAATTTAAAAAAATAAATAAATAAATAAAATATGACGTCATCGTCAATGCACCCTGACTTGTATCGTTTTGTTGATTACTATGAAACACTAGGGGGGGGCGCGTTTCAAGGTTTTGCAGGTTCGCCAGTTCAGTACGGGCGTGGCCTAGGGTCTATTTTTGCAAAATTATTTCGTTTCGTGATGCCTATGTTCAAAAACGGGTTTAACTTGGCGAAGCCGCATCTTCAAGCCGCCGCTAAAAACATAGCAACGGATGTAGCGGGGCGCGTCATTCAAAGAATCCACCAGAAACAAGGCCCCGAGCAAGAAGGTTCCGGGCTAGCTGTATTGTCACGTGGGCGATTGCAACCTGGGGGGCGGAGAAAAAGGAGCGTTAAAAGAAAAAGGCGCTCCACCGGTCTCAGGCCAGTTGTCAGGAAAAAGCGGTGAAGACGCAAGACAGATATTTTATATTACATCGTCAACACGCATCCAAGACATTTACCCGGAGAGCACTGGCTCGCTTTGACTTTAGAAGCGAACGGTTCGGCCACATTCTTTGATCCTTTTGGTCTGCCACCGGACAGCCCGTACTACCCGGCGAGTATATACACATTTTTGAAGAAGCATTCTAAACGGGTCGAATATCAGAACGGGCAGTTGCAACACGAGCTCACAGACACCTGCGGTCAACATTGTGTGTATTATTTAAGCCAACGCGGATGGGGGCTCACCTATTGTGAAGTGCTGACTCATTACAATTCCGATCCTCTCCATAACGACGCCATGGTTAGAGAGTTTGTCAAAACATGTCGGAGACCAGACCGGATGTGCGGCGGGCAAACATCATGTTCATTGCATAAATTTAAAAAATGTCATTGTCTGAAACCATGTTAATGTTTTATAAAATCTCTTTTATTCAATAAACATTGTTAAAGAGAGTTACAGAGTCATGCGTTTTTTTTCACTAACAACAATAGAGTATCATCTAATAACCAACCCATTTTACTACCGGCGATGTCCTCTTTCTTTTTTTTTAATTCATCATGTTTACATCTTCTACATAAGAAACATCCCCATCTTCACCTGTAGCGTATTTTAAACGTTTAAAATCTGCGCGAGCCAAGGGCTTGGAGATGCTTGCTTCCGGTAAGTTTAACCGGGCTAGCGTTCGAAGAAATTCACTCCATCCTACCGGTTTCTCGTTGATTTTTTTCCCACTCGCACACAAATGTCTCAACAGATCGCTCATATGGGAGCCTTTGATAGTTTTTCCTCTAAAAACAAATTCACTTAACGGCGTCCAGCTTACATCTTCTGCCGACAGTCTTTTCAGCACATAGTTGGCATTGCGTCGGAAACGTGGACCTATGGCGTCAAGTATATCCTCATAGCGTCTACCTGTCACATCAATTGCGGTCTCATCAGCGGTCTTTATTTCACCCCTCTCGTTGGCTTCGTTGCGAATCGTAATAGGAATTTGCTCGGAGTCTTTTTGTTTGACCAACCCCAAGTAACGTTGCATTAAGGTCTGAGAAATTTTGATCTTTTCATATTGATTTAAATTTTTATTATCCAAAACCTGTTTCATCTCTTCATCCAAAGAATGCTCTGCTGTATCACGGATGGTCGGAGCGGGTCGATTCAGCCTCTCGAGCTGATAAGGTGGAATCAGGAACATTTTCTGAGCAGTTTTCAAACTCATTTTATGCTTTGTTCATAAAGCCACTAATGACACTCCCGAGAACAGGTGCGAAAGCGGCCAGTAACGGCAATATAAAACCACCTTTCTGAATTAACACAGCTCTTTTCTTCTTCAAAGTATTTTTCTTATCAGCCAAAAAGCGGATATTTTTCTTTTGCTTTTTAAGTCTCTTGTAAAGTTTTGATTTTAAGGGTACATGTCCTTTAAGAAGATTTAGAGCAATCTCACATAATGCTTTCACCAAACTACTGGGGCCTCTGAGTAGCAAATGCTTACGTTTGGCCGGTTTGGATGTAAACAGAGATTTGAGTAACGGTGCGTTTGTTTTTAAAAGCTTTGTCATCGTTTTATTGTTTGGTTATATAAACGACTGGTTATGTAGTACACCTGTACGTAGTCTATATTGTTCTGGGCATGAAGGTGTCAAATCTACCAGTAAATACCCATGCGGCTCTCTTGTAGCATCTTCAAAGCATTCCAGGAAAAACTTCCGGTTGCTGGGAGAAATTTGATTCGCCAGGACACTCACCTGCAGTTTATCGCGGGGGGTTTTGAACAAAATCAAATAATTACTGTTTAAACTAATAGTACGGCTAAATTTGCCCTGATGGAATACATTCTGCGTTAGCATTATAACGCTTAAATTTTTATGATGTCTATATTGGGTGAATATTCGGACCACTTCAGGGTTATCCGAAGCTTGGAAGATGACGTCATCCAAAATCAGCAGATGGTGCTGCTGTGGCGGGAACAGCTTCTCGTCATCAAAAGATTCAGGCAGCCCCTTGATAAAAACAATGTCTTTATTCAGGTTTTTGAGCTCATCGTACATTGGCTAATATGAAGTATAAACCCAGACAATATTATCAGGTTTTTTTTCTCAGAACATGTTCAGGATTTTGCAATACATTTTTTACAAAGAAAGTCTTGCCACAACCTGAAGGCCCTGCTACTAGAGATGAAAAAGGAAGTTCTAATCTGGGGTCGAATTCGATCTGATTAAAAGCCATTTCCACACACAGACACACGTATGGATATCAGTAGCCAAACGGTTCAGTGGTGCCTCGCTCTAGCAGCCTTCTTTTATCGTACACCACACGAAGCCGCTTGGAAAATGACGTTTCTGAGATGAAACCCTCTCTTATCGCGAACGATATTATGTTGGGGAGCGTAAAGCACATCTGAGGTTGCACCTGCTGTATCGATGTACCCTTGAACCAAACTGAGCATGCTATCGAGATTGATGCTCTGACCGCTTTCATGACTTTGTGTGATACCCTTTACCTTCATGACCGTCTGAGATGACCCTCGTGTTTTATAAGCATATGTTTTGGGGCCGGCTGAGACAAATTCTAAAATGCTGTCGTTCAAATCACCCAGATAATCCCCTAGAGGGATAACACTTTCACCTGGCTTCACAGTGTACACGAGGCTGTCTGTATCTGTGTAAAGGACACGCCTCTGTAAAATTTCTAAATAGCTGTACATTTTTAGGCGTGCATAGGCTGTGGTGAAACACGCTGCAGCCACGTTTGATGTTTTTGAGGCGGGGGATCTCATTGTTTATGTTGATACAATACTGTACAATTGAGAGCTTCTCATTGATAAAATGGAAGAATTTCACATTGTACAGACCTGAAAACAAAAGTTCAAAAAAATCCTCTGATTTTGTCACAATTTTTGTGTTTGTCATGTTGTCACGTTGCGCGAGTTTTCCCCACAGATTGTTAAGACAGAGTTTTGACACTTGCCTTTTGCCAGGGTTTACAGCAATTTTGGAAGGATCGAGTTGGATACCCTGATGAATGGCATACCCTTGTATGTATCTTTCTCTGTCAGCCTGGTTGACCACGTGAGCCGGATAACCTGAAGATTATTGTTTACCTTTTAAAAATGTTCGCATGTAATCACGGGAAATTGTGTCGCTCGTTCTTGTGTAATGCCACACTTCTGTAATTTCTGCAACCGTGTACCCGAGATCAAGTGCCTTAACAAATTCAGGGGTTGTCCAAACACCTGTTAACGATCTTTGCTCATCACTATGTGTACAAGCCGTCTGCTGGTTGTTACACTCGGCGCATGTGCGGCACAGTGTGAAGACAAGTTTACCTTTAGCTGTTTTGAACGGTAGAACAGGAAAATACAAACCACGGGGTGGGTTGACTGTGGCGCTGATGCAACCGAAATACGATCTAGGGTCTTTAAAATCACCGTGGATAATCATTGGATGACCGATGGCGTATGTACCTGTACTGTTGATGAAAGGATATAATGATGTCACATCAACATACAACACACGCTCGTTCGGCCCTGCCGTGTATCTTAAAACGAATGTGTTTGTTCGGCCCCCAAAAAGAGCCTGCCTCGGTTTGAGCGGTGTAGGAAATTTGTTTTTTTTAAGGAATTCCTTCACCTCTATGTCCGTCTTTTTCATTTGCAACCATTCATGCTCCCACATGATTACAAGGTACACATCCTGTCTAAGCTGTAGATCCTGAATTTTCTTTTGTGTTTTATCAAACCTCTCCTGAAAAGGGCGTTTGGTTGTCGGGCATATTTTAGAGAGGTCGAAGCATTCTGCGCAGCCGTGGTGATAACAACCAAAATACTCAAACACTATTTTCACGCCCCCGATTTCACAATAACCATCTACAAAGTAGTTGTCTATCCTAACTTCACCACCGTTCAATGCATGTCTAATTTGGATATTTTGGCTGTGCATAATCCATTGCATGTACTGAATAACCCTTTGTGCTGACGCATATAGTTGTCTGATGGTGTAATGGCTAGTGTTTGAGGGGTTAGAAAATTAGCTCGAAAAACTTTCATGCACGCCGACGCAATTGTTACCGCATTGAATGGATCTGTTCCGGTGGCCTCAAAAAACTCACTCCTGAATTTTTCACACCCTTGCATTAGGAGATCAACATCATTCTCACAGTAGGCTATTGCCTGTTTAGCAAAATCAAACACATTGTTAGCTTCTTTGGCATACCACTCGTCAAACTTTGATCGTTGGGAGGGTGACATTCGATCGGTGCCGTAGTACGTGGGGTCAGGGTGAGACCCTACATAGTTTAGATGCTCTAAAGAGCTGAATTTGTGTGGGAAGTAACCCTTTGATTTGTCTTCAAACCCCAGGGCCTTAGGCATTGCACTTAGAGGCATCGTCAAGAATGAGAGAGAGTCTATGAATCGAGATTTTGTCTAAATCGACAAATGATAGAACTTTACTCCCTTGCATCAGAATGTCAAGTTTGAGACCTAATTCAAGCATTCTCCTTATCAGTATGTATGAATCAAAACCTCTCGCATTATGTGCAACAAACGTAGTTTGTTTAAACCGAGGCCTTCGGAAAAATCTGAGAAATTCATCAACACAATCTGTGCCATACCAATGCTTCGCCAGTCTATTTGATTCGCAACAGATGAGAAAAGGTTTGTGTAAACCGTCTGAATCTACATAAGTTTCGAAATCGTAGTAGACTACATTTTTGCACGGTGGTTGTGGTTTGATGGGCTGAATGTAGCACATGTGGGGGTTCAACAAGGCGTCATCTTGATTTAAGATCTCATCACACACTGTGCATTTTTTAACGGGGCAACGATGTTTAGCACCGGTACCATCAGCTCTCCCATAATATCGTAGACCACACTCCAAGCATTTTTTGTATGAAGTGCAGTTGCTCACACGATTCGTCGTTCGAAACTCTTTATGTTTGGTAAGGCATTCCTCATTACGACAAGATTTGTTACAGTCGGGGCAGATGACAGGTTTAAACCGTCGCTGTTTACAGCAAGGATCAAGACAAACGCCACAGTGTCCTTCACACTGGTGCTGTTGCCAATTCTCATGCCCTTTGTAACAATGCCTGCAAAAGAATACGTGGCCGACAAAGGCCTCAATCGCTTTAACGCCGTAAAAATGACCCTCAAGGTTTAAGACAAATAAGGTATCGTTATCTGTTTTGGGGTAACGCGTGTCGAAGAAGGTCATGGGGCGGCAGTCCTCTTTTCGATACATTACAGTTATTTTCCGTTTGAGGACTTTCTCAAATTTATGGACATCGCCCAGACTCACAGGTGTTTGACAATCCAATCCTACACTCTCATGTAAGAGCCGCGCTTGTCTTGTGGCCTGTTTTGTTGTAAGTGTGTCATTTAGCAGATAGGTTAGTGAGAGAGCGAAACACAAATTATTGTCTTTATTACGAGGTATGTGTAGGTGTCGTTTTTTCAACCTCAAAATCTCTCTGTTGGTAGTGTTCAACAGCCTACGACGCATTCCACCACGCAATGGAGTGACTATTTGTACAATGAGCTCTAAGCCCTCATCAACCAGAAGCTCTGTATTTGATTGGGCTAAACGTTCAAGCATGTCTGATACATTATCTCTGATAGTTTATATCACTAGTTTGCTGGTAGATGTGAGCTCTATCGTTACCACCCACTAGCTCTATCTGAATTACATCACCTGTTTGCGCCCTGTTAGCTACCTCTTGCATGACATCATCTATTTTATCTTCAATCTGGAGGTAGAAGGTTGCAAAATCATTAATGTTCTGTTGCGATGGTATATTTAACTGTAGCCTTACCTCTACATTATTGAAATGCGGCCTATTGATTACAACAGAACCGCCGCGTTGGTCAGCTAATACAGAACCGTTGTTAGATTGCTGGGGCGCTTGTTGAAATGCTGATGTGTTGTCATCAATAACGTCTATTTCGTGATCAATTATAACAGAGCAGTTGTTAGGCTGAAATATCGGCGGAATGTCGTGAATAGCAACCGGTGATGAATCGACAGTGTTAGCGGTCAACGGGTCAACCAGAGGCTGTGTATTTAGATTTTGGATGATGTTTAGCAACTGGACAGGAATGTCAGGACTGATACGCCCGTTGTTGCCATTAGCTTGGTTGTTTAATTCTGCTATCATGTTTAGCAATTGTGACGGGATTTGTGTCGGACTCTGCCCACCTTCATTCATACTTTGATTCATCTATGACAGCTTGTAAATGGGTGAGAATAGCAGGACTGTCTGGTCTCTCCCCCTCTGACAAAGCCGTGCTCACATTGTTGAGCAAATCTGTTATTTGACTCGTACACACATTGTTAACGTTTGATAAATCTAGCTCTGGTGTGTCACTTCTTTGGCTTGTCCCGCTAAATGACGGCAAATCTATTTCATCAATGTTTGCTAAGAAATCTGACTCCGTTGACGTAAGGTTTGGATGATCCATTATATTTTCTTTTACAAAACACAACAGAAACAACACAAACCTATTTTGATTCGGCTAAATCTGTAAGAGCATGTATAATCTTAAAACACTCCTGTAACCGTCTTTTGTAGATACAGTTACCACGACACTTTAGAGGCCCCCTGCTGTTTGAGTGGTGGGTGTTGTAGAAGGGCTGCCCCCTCCCCCTCCTCCTCTTCCTATCTCTCTCTCTCTGAGCCCTCGTGTCACGACGCTCACCTGGAAGTAGCTATAAAAAAAAAACACGGTTAAGCCGTTATATTACCAAAAATAGCAAGTCAAATGATAACATAGAAAGAGAAAAAAATAGAAGGAATACTTCTAACTTTGTTTGTCGACTCTTGATGATGATTCAAGCCCTCGTAAGTAGACAGAGCTTCAACTAGTTCTGAGTCCGTCGCTGATTCCGGCTGAACGGTGCGGGTTGAGAGTGGATTGGTTTCAACAGTAGCACGTGACTCTGATACCGCCGGTCGCGCTGGCGCTGACGTTTCGACTACTCCAATATGGCGGTCGAACGTTTCGACTGCTCCAATATGGCGGTCGAAGGCAGCTTGTGTCGGCCGAACGCTTTTCCTAGTGGCCGCGGCCACGAGATCTGTTACATACATAAAATAAAATCAGCAACTAATACCCTCTATATTAACTATCTTAGATGCGCGATTGACTCACCGTAGTCTGATTGTGTTAGCTAAACGTCGCTAAAATCGTCGTCAAAAGATGCGTGGACATCGGCAAAAACGATGTTGTCTGCAAATATTATATAACAATACATTTTGTTTTATAAAATAACCGCAGTGTATTATTATTATTATTATCGCGAGAAAGGTATTAAAATGACTTACCTTTAACCATTCTCGAAAACAGCTTTTTGACGCGCTTCAACCCCCGTTGCTCAGGGCTATGCCTTGGCTTGTCTTCTCCAAAATGATGCTCGTCCACACCAAACTTTAAATTCGGCGGGGATAAGACCACGCCTATGGGCTCACGTGTCGCGGGGAGTCAGATAACTCTGGCCGTATCAAAGGGTCTACCTCATATCCTTGGCTCCAGTAAAGCCGACTCCACTATTGTTTGTCAAATTATGCATCAACACCTTGCGACACTTCAATGATTTTCTCAACAACAAAAAAAACCCTTGATCCTCTAAAGTAATGTTTGCCAAATTACATGCGTCTCTCGCTTTCAGATAACTTTGGCTGAGCTATTGTTTCTCAAATTATGTCTTGATTCATAAAAATACATGCCCATACATATCCACATCTTAAAAATGGCGCCAGCAAACCAAAATGGCGACAGTCAAAGATGGCGCCGTCACGACTGGCGCCATCTTGATGCCCCCAACCCCGCCACAATTCAAAAGAGGGTGATTTATGATACCATAACAAGTCATAAAAAGGTCATAAAATTTTATGACCCCTAACTCATTTGCATATGAATACACATCAAAGCTTGGCGCATTGTATTATTCTCTCCCGCCACGGCGGCACCGGCAGCTTCCGAGCGTCTCCCCGAGCGCTCGGATGTCCGTGCGGGGGGAAGATGAGAGCCGTGCGAGGTACCAGGTGGAGCCGGATGGTCACCGGCACCGCGGGCTTGTAAAGTGCCGAACCGCTGGGCCGGGGCTATTTTCGGCCACTTGGCGCATGCGCACGACCTTTCGGGGGTGCCGGGCGGCGTGCGCGAGTGCACCGGCCGCTGGAAGTCGAATGCGGCCCCGCGATCTCATCCGCGGTGCTTGTAAAGATCCGAACCGCTGGGCCGGGGCTATTTTCGGCCACTTGGCGCATGCGCACAGCCTTTTGGCGGTGCCGGGCGGCGTGCGCAAGTGCACCGGTCGCTGGAAGTCGAATGTGGCCCCGCGATCTCATCCGCGGTGCTTGTAAAGTGCCGAACCGCTGGGCCGGGGCTATTTTCGGCAACTTGCCGCATGCGCACGGCCTTTCGGCGGTGCCGGGCGGCGTGCGCGAGTGCACCGGCCGCTGGAAGTCGAATGCGGCCCCGCGATCTCACCCGCGGTGCTTACAAAACACCGATCCGCTCATCTTGGAGCTATTTCCTGCTACCCGGCGCACGCTCACGGCCTCCCGGTGGTCCCGGTCGCCTCCGCGAACTGTTAAAAAAATGTCAAGTGAGCCTACCTTAAGAGAGTTAGAGTTACTCCCGCCGTTCGGCCGCTTAAAGTGCCACGGGAGGCGTAGCAACGCGAGAGTGTGCGCTAAGTGCGAGAGGTAGTGTTTTTACTCGCCGCGTCCGCAAGAGCGAGGCAATTCCCCGCCACGGCGGCACCGGCAGCTTCCGAGCCGTAAAGTGTCCGCCTCGGCTGGTTCCCCCGGTCGGCCAGAACAAGTGAAAATTCGGCCTCTTCCCCTGGAAGTCCGGCCAAGTTTGACGAATATTTCCTAAGTGCCAACGGCTGTTCCGCCGTAAAGTGTCCGCCTCGGCCGGTTCCCCCGGTCGGCCAGAACAAGTGAAAATTCGGCCTCTTCCGCTGGAAGTCCGGCCAAGTTTGGCAAATATTTCCTAAGTGCCAACGGCTGTTCCGCCGTAAAGTTTTCGACTCGGTTGGTTCCCCCGGTCGGCCAGAACAAGTGAAAATTCGGCCTCTTCCCCTGGAAGTCCGGCCGAGTTCGGCGAATATTTCCTAAGTGCCAAGGGCTGCTCCGCGTTAAAGTGTCCGACTCGGCTGGTTCCCGATGTCGGCCAGAACAAGTGAAAATTCAGCCTCTTCCCCTGGAAGTCCGGCCGAGTTTGGCAAATATTTTCGAAGTGCCAACGGCTGTTCCGTCGTAAAGTGTCCGACTCGGCTGGTTCCCGATGTCGGCCAAAACAAGTGAAAATTCGGCCTCTTCCGCTGGAAGTCCGGCCAAGTTTGGCGAATATTTCCCAAGTGCCAACGGCTGTTCCGCCGTAAAGTGTCCGACTCGGCTGGTTCCTTTGGTCGGCCAGAACAAGTGAAAATTCGGCCTCTTCCCCTGGAAGTCCGGCCAAGTTTGGCGGATATTTCCTAAGTTCCAACGGCTGTTCCGCCGTAAAGTGTCCGCCTCGGCTGGTTCCCCCGGTCGGCCAGAACAAGTGAAAATTCGGCCTCTTCCCCTGGAAGTCCGGCCAAGTTTGGCGAATATTTCCTAAGTGCCAACGGCTCTTCCGCCGTAAAGTGTCCGCCTCGGCTGGTTCCTCCGGTCGACCTGAACAAGCGAAAATTCGGCCTCTTCCCCTGGAAGTCCGGCCGACTTTGGCGAATATTTTCTAAGTGCCAACGGCTCTTCCGCCGTAGAGTGTCCGCCTCGGCTGGTTCCTCCGGTCGCCCAGAACAAGTGAAAATTCGGCCTTTTCCCCTGGAAGTCCGGCCAACTTTGGCGAATATTTTCCAAGTGCCAATTGCTTTTTCGCCAGGGTGTCCCCGCCTCTCGGTGGTTCTCCTCTGGCGTGGCTAAGCGTCCGTGCCCATTGCCTTATGGAACCCCGTTTGGCCCTTGGACCAGGTACCCAGGCTTCTTTTGAAAGTGTGTCTGCCTCTCAGTCACTCTGGCCGTTCGTGGGTCTGCATCCGCGACCGGTACCTTATGGAACCCCCTTTGGCCCGCGGACCAGCTACCTATGCTTCTTTTGAAAGTGTGTCCGCCTCTCGGTCGCTCTGGCCGGGCGTGGATTGGCGTCCGCGCCCGGTACGTCACGGGACCACGTTTTGCCCGCGCGCATACAGACGGCGCTACCGCGAAAAGTGTCCGCCTCGGCCGGTTCCCCCGGTCGGCCAAAGAATGTGACAATTCGGCCTCTCGCTCCAGAAGTCCTGCACACTTCTGCGAATATTTTCTAAGTGCCATCGGCTCTTGTTCGGTAAAGTGTCCTCCTCGGCCGGTTCCCCCGGTCGGCCACGGAATGTGAAAATTCGGCCTCTCGCTCTGGAAGTCAAGCCAACTTCGGCGAATATTTTGTAAGTGCCATCGGCTCTTGCGCCTTAAAGTGTCCGCCTCGGCCGGTTTCCCCGGTCGGCAAAAGAATGTGACAATTCAGCCTCTTGCTCTGGAAGTCCTGCCACCTTCTGCGAATATTTTCTAAGTGCCATCGGCTCTTGCTCGGTAAAGTGTCCGCCTCGGCCGGTTCCCTCGGTCGGCAAAAGAATGTGACAATTCAGCCTCTTGCTCTGGAAGTCCTGCCACCTTCTGCGAATATTTTCTAAGTGCCATCGGCTCTTGCTCGGTAAAGTGTCCGCCACGGCCGGTTCCCTCGGTCGACCACAGAATGTGAAAATTCGGCCTCTTGCTCTGGAGGTCCGGACGATCTTGCCAAATATTTTCTAAGTGCCAACGGCGGTTCCGCCGTAAAGTGTCAGACTCGGCTGGTTCCTCCGGTCGGCCTGAACAAGCGAAAATTCGGCCTCTTCCCCTGGAGGTCCGTTCAACTTTAACGAATATTTCCTAAGTGCCAACGGCTATTCCGCCGTAAAGTGTCCGACTCGGCTGGTTCCTCCGGTCGGCCTGAACAAGCGAAAATTTGGCGTCTTCCCCTGGAAGTCCGGCCGAGTTTGGCGAATATTTTCTAAGTGCCATCGGCTCTTGCTCGGCAAAGTGTCCGCCTCGGCTGGTTCCCCCGGTCGGACACAAAATGTGACAATTCGGCCTCTCTCAGGGGTACGCTCTTAGGTACCAGGGGGGATCTCTGAGGCACCAGGAGTGTTCTTTTAGGTACCAGGGGAGATCTGTGAGGTACCAGAGGTATCAGTTGGTCCCCCCAGTTAGTGTACTGATTACCTTACCCTAACCCTAACCCTATCTGTCTACAAAATTGTGACGTTCAAATTACCCACAACAATGACGATTTAATGGGACTCTTTGTAAACAAAACAGTTGGTTTTAAAACAATATATAATAAAAAATATATTAGTTCAAACACAACTAAGAGTTAATAGACACAATTTAAGACAAGGGTAGTCTCGTAGGTCTGTACTTTTCTGTCGCTTTTCACTGTATTTCCATCTTGCTGGCTAAAGACCTGGGTGGCGCCTCAGCTACCCGGGGGAGGTTCTGGCAGAGGTGCATTCTCACTTCGCCGTCCTTCGTACCCAATCCAGATTTTATGTGACCTGGTACGGCGAGGTTTACTGCAGAGACATGCGTAGGCCCGTGCCTTCCGTTGCCTTCTATCTAACCGACAGGGTCGGCGGACCCCTTTGGGGAAGGTTTAGCGAGATAAACTTAAAATACCTTACCAGCCAGTGCCCTTCGGACATCCCAGTATTACCTTAAGCCAAATTATCGGGTCGCATACTTTTCTCATTTTCCCGTTTCCTTTATTCGCATATCTTCACCCTCTCGTCCCTCCTCCCCTTCTCTCAAGGGTAGAAGAGGGACAACACCACGTGTCGGGTCAGAAAACCCAGGGTTTTGGTCGAGATGCAGTCACATTTCCCATGACCTATCCGTGGACTCTCCTTTTCGTTATTTTTCTCTGACTCTTACTTTCTTGTTAAATAGCTTCTCCCTCCCGTCCCTCCTCCCCTTCTGTCAAGGGTCGGAGAGGGAGAGGACCATGTGTGGGGTCAGAAACCCCTGGGTTTTGGTTGAAATGGTCTCATTTCCCATTGCCTTTCCGTGGTCTCTCTCTTTTATATTTCTCTAATTCTCACTTTCTCGCTATTGGCTAGAATAAAAATGGCGCAGAGAGGCAACTTTTCCAACCGGGTTAGGACCATCTAAGGCAGTGGAATGCTTGCAATCTACCCTAACCCTCTGAAGCGCCACGGGGGGGAGAGAAGATCTATCTCTCTCTCGCTCTCTCTCTTTTTTTCTCTCTCTCTCGCACTCTCTCTCTCGTTCTTTTTTTCTCTCTCTCTCGCTCTCTCTCGTTCTTTTTTTCTCTCTCTCCCTCTCTCTCTCTCTCTTTCTCTCTCTCTCTCGTTCTCTCATTCTCTCATTCTCTCTCTTTCTCTCCCCCCCTCTCTCTCTCTCCCTTGCTCTCTCTCTCTCTCTCTCTCTCTCTCTCTCTCTCTCTCTCTCTCTCTCTCTCTCTCTCTCTCTCTCTTTCTCTCTAACCCTAACCCTAACCTCTCTCTCGCTCTCTCTCTCTTTCTCTTGCTCTCTTGCTCTCTCGTAATCTCTGTCTCTTTTTTCTCTCTCTCACTCTCTCTCTCGCTCTCTCTCTCTCGCTCTCTCTTTCTCTCTAACCCTAACCCTGACCCTAACCCTAACCTCTCTCTCTCTCTCCCTCTCTCTCTCTTGCTCTCTCGCTCTCTCGTTCCCTCGTTCTCGCTCTCTTTCTCTCTCTCTCTCTCTCTCTCTCTCTCTCTCTCTCTCTCTCTCTCTCTCTCTCTCTCTCTCTCTCTCTCTCTCTCTCTCTCCCTCTCTCTCTCTCTCTCTCTCGCTCTCTCTCTCTCTTTAGCTCTCTCTCTATCTATCTCTCTCTCTGTCTCTCTCTCTTTTTCTTCTTTTCTCTCTCTCTCTCTCTCTCTCTCTCTCTTGCTCTCTCGCTCTCTCGCTCTCTCGCTCTCGCGCTCTCTCTCTTTCTCTCTCTCTTTCTCTTTTTTTTTAATTTTGACCAAAATAAAAAAGAAAAGTCTAAACTTTAATCAGACTCTATTCTTAACTCGAACAAATTCTAAGGGAGTTTTCTTTCCAGACTAAAAGAGAAGATAGAGGACGGGAGAGTACACATTAGGGCGCCATAGACACATAAAATAGCTGTCTTGCAAACAGGGTTTGGTTGGATAGAATCACTAATTGGTTATTATTATCTTTTAAATGTAGAAAGAAGGAAATAAGTGGGAAAAACGCTAATAGATAGTATTAAATTGTTTTTTAACATTTTGTTTGATTTTGATCGCTTTTGGGGTGGATATTGTGATAAATACGCTGGGGGACAGTTGGTTGCCATGACAATGTAAGCGTCATCACGGATACTTCCGGCTTGGCTAATGTTTACTAGCCACTTGACGCGCACGGCTATTTCGTTTTAATTGCACGGTTTTATTATTGTGGTGGGCGAGTAGATTTACGGACAATAGTGACTGGGTAGTGCAAGTGAACAATAGCAATCGAAATGTATTCTGTTATTATCACTGGGATGGGTAATTTTAATAATATTATCGATTAACGGGGTCCACGAAGACTTTTTGCAGGGGTTATAGGTACTTCCGGGTTGCTAATGCGAGGGCTTGTGGGTACTTCCGGGTTGCTAATGCTCATGACGTTAGCGGCGGTACGCCCAAAAAAGAAAAGAGAAGAAGGAGGAGAAAGGGCGATTTCGTCCCAAATATGCGATCTTATTAATGTTAGCAATTGAATTTACGGATAAATGGGACCGGTTAACACATTTGAATAATACCAATGACCTTAATGGAAGTTTATTCGATTTTTATCACTTTGTGGTATGAGTTTTGGAAAATATTAGTGGTACGGAAGCCGTTAGGATACTTGGCAAGGGCTTGTGGGTACTTCCGGTTTGCTAATGCTAAATAGCCGCGATATGCGTTAATCGATTTATTTCCGAATATGCGCCCTGGCCCTATGTCATGCCACCAGGGCGCCCCATTGTTTCGGATTGTGGAAGCCAGTCCTACGGCTCAGCCGAATTATTGGATCATTATTTGAATCCATTGTCGGTGATACATCCGAGTTACATCAAGGACACCAATGATTTCATTCAGAAAGTACAAGCCTTGACCTTGCCTCGAACGTGTCTGTTGTTTTCCATGCATGTGGAAAACTTATACACTAATATTGAAATAATGTCCTGACACGTAATCCGATATTAGGCCGCCCGGATAAACCCATTTTGGAGTTGCTAGAACTTAATCTGACCAAGAATGATTTTCAATTTAACAATGAGTGGTTTTTACAGGTCAAAGGGACAGCTATGGGGAAGCGTTTCTCTCCAGCCTATGCCAACATCTGTATGGCTGAGTGGGAGGAGGGTGCCTTGGCACGGTGCACTAAGAAACCCATTGCCTACATAAGGTACTTGGATGACATTTGGGGAATCTGGGGGGACTCCCGGGAAGACTTTGATCTCTTCCTAAAAACTCTAAATGACCAACATCCCTCAATTAACCTTACGGCACAGATTAGCGAAAGGGAAATTAATTTTCTCGATACGACCACATTTAAGGGATCGGAATTTAATACAACGGGGAAGTTGGACGTACGAGTTTTTTTCAAACCCACAGACACTCATGCGTTATTACACAAACAGAGTTTTCACCCTAAACACACATTTAAGGGGTTGATCTACTCACAACTCTTGAGATTCTAAAGAATTTGCACTCGTTCAGAGGACAGGGAAGAAGCAACCAAAGTTTTGTTCAAGGCATTACGACAACGGGGGCTATTCCCGGTCATTTCTTCGTAGGGTCAGACTACAGGCAAGGGGAACGGCTAGGGGAGGAGAGACGCAAGAGGTCAAAAGAATCATAATTCCTCTGATTTCGACCTATAACACCTACACAGTCAATGTTCACAGAAAGATCAAGCAGAACTTAGAAAGATCAGCACTAATGGACCTGAAGGCGAGACATAAGGTGGTTTCGGCCTGTCATGTAACATGGGGGGTAGAGATGGTGCAAATGGTAGAATATGGATTGTTCACAGGAATAAATTGGCAGAGCTGAAATTCCAAATTTGTCCAAAAGATGGCGCCAGACCAAAACGTGAGACCAAAAGAGGGGCCAGAATGAGCTAAGCAAGTTAAAATAGAAATAAAACAGGAACACGGTGTCAGAATGTGAGTCACGCATGGAGGCACAAATGTGATTTTTATTTTTTGATTTCTTTGCTTGGCTAAAAATGTATTCTGTAACCGCTTTAAGCAATATTATTTGTCAATTCGATCAAGAGACCCGTCACTATGAGAATAGTGGCGTGACATAAATTGTTTGGAGAAGCACAAATGTGATTTTATTTTTTGATTTCTTTGCTTGGCTAAAAATGTATTCTGTAACCGCTTTAAGCAATATTATTTGTCAATTCGATCAAGAGACCCGTCACTATGAGAATAGTGGCGTGACATAAATTGTTTGGAGAAGCACAAATGTGATTTTTATTTTTTGATTTCTTTGCTTGGCTAAAAATGTATTCTGTAACCGCTTTAAGCAATATTATTTGTCAATTCGATCAAGAGACCCGTCACTATGAGAATAGTGGCGTGACATAAATTGTTTAGAGAAGTAGGTCAAGGGTTTGGATTTTTATTTAATTGAAGCGTAACTTTAAAAAGTTATTTTCATGGAACAGGAAGAGAAGAAAAGGGGAAGTGAAAGGTTTTACCAGGGGCTAGCTGTGCATTTGGTGGAAAGTACTGCGTGGTCAGGGCGGAAACAGCTGCTGAAGGCCACAGATGTCCAAGCGTGGGAAGAAAACTGGGCACTCCTACCCTATAGTAGGCGTGGGAAAACTGACCAGTTTATTCTATAGGTGTGGGAAAACTGGGCAGTCTTACCCTATAGGGAAGGTATAGAAGAAAGAAAGGGGAGGGGGGGACAGAGAAGTCTATAAAAAGTCCTGCAGGGGCAGCTTCAGGGCTTTTCCCCCCAAAAGAGCGCTCATACGAGAAGAAGCCCGGAGGAGTTTCAAGATTTTTTTTCCAAAGTCCCGAGATCTTTGTGTGAGACGCAGGATCGCTGATCTGAAATTAACTTGGATTTACTCCCAAAAATTGGACTGGACAACTTTACAGGAGAAATAGGTGAGGGATTACCATTTTTATGTATTTTAGCGAGAGGGGGGAATAGTCATCGGGCCGCCGGCTCCCTCGAGGCCAGCCTGTTTCTCTAATTTGGATTTTAGAAGTAAGATCGAATTGAGCACTCGACTTTGCTTCCACCAAAAATAGCACGCAGCTGGTGTCTACCTCTTCCCTTTTTCATGAACTGTGTTTTGCAATCGAATTTTTCGGGGATTGAATGATTTTATTAACACGGGTATCAGTGAGTGAAATTGTTCGGTTTCTGGAGTAATTGAGATTTGTAATTCTATTCCATGTTTCTTCAATAAATGTGTTTTGTATATTACTTACTTCGTTGTGCGCGGATTTGTACTGAATATGCAACCGATGGTTTGGGGCCGATTTAAATAAAATAAATAAAAGTAACATCAGACAACTTTAGAGAATTGAATAACTTCCGTAGTTATTTGAGCCACGAGTGAATTTCGATCCGTTCGAAAGTTTGTTTCGTCTGAATAAATTAACGGAAGTGTTTAAATCGGATTATTGGTTTTGTGTAGAACGGAAAGTAATTTAACTATTTGAAAGGCGCAGGCCCGCTTCCCCTTTTGACGGGCCGCGTAAAAAGTAACTCCGAACAAGTTAGAGACTTGAATAACTTCCGTAGTTATTTGAGCCACGAGTGAATTTCGATCCGTTCGAAAGTTTGTTTCGTCTGAATAAATTAACGGAAGTGTTTAAATCGGATTATTGGTTTTGTGTAGAACGGAAAGTAATTTAAATATTTGAAAGGCGCAGGCCCGCTTCCCCTTTTGACGGGCCGCGTAAAAAGTAACTCCGAACAAGTTAGAGAATTAAATAACTTTCGTAAATATTTAAGGGAAGAGTGAATTTCGTTAAAAGTGAATTCGGTTGAAAATTTACTTCTTCTAAATAAAATAACGACGACGGTTAAAATAAATCATTGGAGTTGGTGGAGGATAAAAGTATTTCGATTGTCCGTCGGGCGCGGCCCAGTTCCTAAATTTGTCGGGCCGCGTCAAAAGTTAAATGGGACACGATCAAAACATAGACTTGCCTTCCAAATTAATTACTGGGCAAATCTAAATAGAGCACGACATTTTTATTCGGTTTAAGAAAGTCGTTACTCTCTTTAAAGCAATCAAGTGGGGTGAAGAACTCCGACGGTTAAGTGCTAGATCTACGTATAAGAAGTTAGAATTAATAATCTAAAGTGCATTAATTTTCTTCATCCATCCATCCATTTTCTGAACCGCTTAGTCCCCACGGGGGTCGCGGGGGTGCTGGAGCCTATCCCAGCCGTCATCGGGCAGTAGGCGGGGGACACCCTGAACCGGTTGCCAGCCAATCGCAGGGCACACAGAGACAAACAACCATTCGCACTCGCACTCACACCTAGGGACAATTTGGAGTGATCAATCGGCCTACCAAGCATGTTTTTGGGATGTGGGAGGAAACCGGAGTGCCCGGAGAAAACCCATGCGGGCTCGGGGAGAACATGCAAACTCCGCACAGGGAGGGCCGGAGGTGGAATCGAACCCGCGCCCTCCTAACTGTGAGGCGGACGTGCTACCCAGTGCGCCACCGAGCCGCCGCATTAATTTTCTTCTTAAATGCTATTATTGTCACACTTTTATTAATTCGATTCTCTTTCGAATGAAAAAGTTGGTCGGCTTGCTGCATGAGTGACTAAGTGGAACGGACCCATATCAACATTTACTCCGGCAAAACTAGTGCTTGGGTGTGCTATACAAACGAATCCCTGAGGTCTTAACAAAGACATCTAAAAAATATCCGTAACAAAATAAGAACTTCAAACACTAGCGGGGAGCCATCAATACGATGCGGTCACTTCGAAGTCTTGCCTCGAATTGAGTTACTCGGCTCGAGCTTCGGGTGACTTGAAAGGGATTGGCGTCGTACAGAAATTAGATTGATTCCGGTGGAGTTAATTTAACTCGGGTGGTTAGATTACGGACTAATCTCCGACCCCGGCTAAAACAAACCCGTTACCGGGAAGCCGGGGGCACCTTAATGCGAGAGGTGTGTTTGACAGGCCTTTAAAAGAAATCCAAATTTAAAAGAATTGTTGGTGAGTACTAAAATGCGGACTAGGTCCTCTCGCTCAGCCAGGAGATCAGTAGGGGTAATAACAGACTCTCAGAAGAAAGAACATGTTTTCATTCAAACAGGCAAGGATGTGGTCTACTGCATGAGCTGTCGGCTGTGTGGCGTTATGTATGTGGGACAGACTCGGAATGATGTCAGGAGCAGATTGCGATCCCACCACTATAACATCACACACAACCAGAAGCGTAACACTCACGTAGTGCGCCATTTCCGCCGGCACGGGTTGCATAACTTGAGCATACGGGTTTTAAAGAGCTGTGCGGGCTGGACACAAAGAGATAGGGAAAACGCGGAGATGAGATGGGTTAAGAGTTTGAAAACTAAATATCCACAAGGACTCAATTTGACAACAAAGGAAGCGGAAAACACTTGAATATCTGGGTTAAAATAGAAATTCTAGTGGTAAAGTTTACACGTTTAAGAAAATTTAAAAGGAATGCCCTCCCAAAACGATATATAGAAATTAGGGAAAATATCATAATAGTTCCTTGGTTTATGTTCTGGTGGGGTGTGTGGTTTTTTTTTGGTGTGTTGGGAGACGGCTGAAAAGAGGTTGGACCGGGACTGAAAGTGAATGAGGAACTTAGCCCTGACAGGAGTATGACATTGTGCGTCACGTCTGATGGGCTTCTGACACTTTCCATTTAGTCAAAAAGTCTAACTCTGGTTGGCTGGTTTTCCGGACAGCATAAATACAGTGCCCAACTCGGACACCAAATTCTAATCTTCATCCTTATTTGGAATTTACTCTAACATTAAATCCTAACACCTAATCAATTCACAAAACTTACATAAGTGCAGATTCAGGAAAAAAAAACTAACCCAAACCCTAATTCTAACCTTGACCCCTGACCCCAACCCTTAACCCTAAATTAATGAGGAAATTACACCAAATTTCAACAAAATTAATCTAAACTGAACCTTATTTTGATTCTAAATGCAATGAGATTCCAGAATGAATTTTAAATCCAACCAAATCTGAAAATTTACGATTAAATTTAATTAAATTACATAACAAAAAATAGGGGGAACTATACTCGAATTATGTTTTGGATTTTAAGCAAACTCTAAAATAAAAATAAAAAAAAAGAAGGATTTTTCTTCAAACACATAAAAGAAAACATAGTACGTGATAGGACGCTTGAGGGCGCCCTTGTCACACTAAATTGCTGTGGTACGAACAGGGCTCGGTTAGATGCAAATATTAGGGGATTAATGATACCCTTTAAATTCAGAAATGAATACGTTGGAAAACACTATTAAGTGGTATGGAAAGGTTTTTCAACTCTAGACGTGATTCTAATCTGGTTTGTTCTAACGGATACTTTGAATTGCAGAATGGTTGACGGAGGGTTGCCATCAAGTCAAGTCAAGTTTATTTGTATAGCCCTAAATCACAAACAGTCTCAAAGGGCTTCACATAGCCAAAATTGACAATTATTCTCAAAGCATCCCCTGATCATAAGCTCCCAAAAGGGCAAGGAAAAACTCAAAAAAACCCTGCCAGGGGAAAATGAGAAACCTTGAGAAGGGACCACAGATGGAAGGATCCCCCTTTCAGGATCACCAGGTTGTAATGGATGCAGAGAGTGCACAAGTAATACATAATATGAAAATCAATGAAAAAAATGGATGTCGGAGGTGCCCTCGATTGTCCTGGCAGTGTCCTCAAGGGGGCCGAGCCGCAGCTCCCCCATCCTGAACTGGTCCCCGAGAATCCAGCCAGCCGCTATCAGCTTTTGAGCCACCTAACCCCCTCCCCAGCCGGGGAGGAGGTGGGCAGAGAGAACAGAACAAACTCCGGCCAAATCGGCCATGACAAGTTAGTTAAAGGCCATCTCATAGAAATGTGTCTTTAAACGTGTACGGTAGTAGTTCTAATATCCATTGGTAGGGCATTCCAAAGCTCTGGAGCCCGAATAGAGAATGCTCTAGACCCTGCAGACATTTTCTTGGCCCTCGGTATAACTAAAAGACTAGCGTTTTGCGAACGAAGGTTACGAGACGGAACATAAGGAACGACTAGGTCGACGAGATATGAAGGCGCTAAGCCATGCAGTGATTTATAGGTTAGTAGAAGAACCTTGAAGTCACAACTTAAATGGACCGGGAGCCAATGTAATTTGGCTAATATTGGGGTAATGTGATCAAATTTTCTTGACCGTGAGAGCAGCCTCGCAGCGGCATTTTGCACTAACTGTAGACTTTTGATACTGGATTTAGGAAGACCAGAGAATAATACATTACAGTAGTCCAGGCGCGACGTGACGAACGCATGTATAATAGTTTCCGCATCCCCGGTCGAGAGGATAGGACGAATCTTAGCAATATTACGAAGGTGAAAAAACGCAATCCTGGTTATATTCTTAATGTGTTTTTGAAAGGAGAGCGTTTGGTCAAATATTACCCCGAGATTAGTTACCGTATCACTCTGAGTGATAGTACGGTTATCTATAGTTATAGTGGTTTCCTTAAATAAATGTTGATAACGAGTAGGACCAATTATCAACATCTCAGTTTTATCCGGGTTAAGACGAAGGAAGTTGAGAGACATCCATTGCTTAATCTCCGCAAGGCACGCCTCGAGATTACAGCAGTCCTGTGGATCTGTCATCGATAATGGCATATATAATTGGGTGTCATCCGCGTAGCATTGAAAACTAATATTATATTTACGTATTATGTCCCCAAGCGGAATCATATACCGTATTTGCCGGTGTATTGGTCGACCTTTTTCGATCCAAAATCGACCGAAAAAAATCGACCTCGACTTATACACCGAGTCATAAAATTTAACTTCGTATTCATCGCTTCAAATGTGATGGTAACCAAGGCCGTTTCTCATGTATCTCATTGTGCGTTGCACTTAGAAAATTTGAAACGGGCGGCGTGCGCGAGTGCGCGGCCCGCTGGAAGTCGAATGAGGCTCAGCGATCTCCTCCGCGGTGCTTATAAACAGCCGATCCGCTCGGCGGGGGCTATTTTCGGCCACTCGGCGCGTGCGCACGGCCTCCCGGATGTGCCGGGCGGCGTGCGCGAGTGCGCGGCCCGCTGGAAGTCGAATGAGGCTCAGCGATCTCCTCCGCGGTGCTTATAAACAGCCGATCCGCTCGGCGGGGTCTATTTTCGGCCACTTGGCGCGTGCGCACGGCCTCCCGGATGTGCCGGGCGGGTGCGCGAGCTCGCCGGCCGCTGGAAGTCGAATGAGGCTCCGCGATCTCCTCCGCGGTGCTTATAAAGTGCCGATCCGCTCGGCTCGGAGCTATTTCCGGCCTCCCGTTGGTGCCGGGCGGCGTGCGCGAGCTCGCCGGCCGCTGGAAGTCGAATGAGGCTCCGCGATCTCCTCCGCGGTGCTTATAAACAGCCGCATGCGCACGGCCTCCCGGAATTTGAACACATTTCGTCAATAAATTTCGCATATTGAATTTTGAAGTTTAATATAATGCAACAATTGAGCTCGACTTATACAAAGGATATATCATAAAATCGTAAATTTCCGTCGAATTTTAGGGGGTCGACTTATACAACGAGTCGACCTGTACACCGGCAAATACGGTAAATATTAAATAAAATCGGTCCGAGTACCGATCCCTGTGGGACACCACACGTAACATTATAAAGCTCAGAGGACGTATTACCATGGACCACTCGGTGCGTCCTGACTGATAGATAGGAATTGAACCACTTAGTGCTGACCCTGAGATACCAACACAACTTTTAAGACGCCCTAATAAAATATCGAAGTCTACAGTGTCAAAGGCAGCACTAAGATCAAGTAGTAACAATACAGACGACGTATTTGAATCCATAGCTATGAGGAGATCATTAGTCACTTTAGCAAGTGCTGTCTCTGTAGAATGATTAGCTCTAAAACCAGACTGAAAAGAGTCATATCGATTATTAGCGACCATGTAATCAATAAGCTGCTGTGCTACTACTTTTTCGAGAAGTTTTGCTATGAATGGGAGGTTTGAAACTGGCCTATAATTACTGAGACAGTCCGGGTCAAGATTTGCTCGCTTAAGTAGTGGTTTAATAATAGCGGTTTTAAAGGCTATTGGCACTATCCCAGAGGAAACAGACAGATTGATTATATTTAAGACGGACGGTCCTAAAATTGGAAATAATTCTTTAAGTAGTTTGGCTGGAAGCGAATATTATATATTATAATATATATAATATTATATTATATTGCCATGACGCAATGGGGAGTGTGGAACTTCCGGATTGGCTAATATTGACTAGCTACGTTGTATACGGCTATTGAGTGAGTGTTTTTTACGGACAGAGGGGACCGGGTGGTGCAAGTAAACAATACTGATCTAAATGGATTTTATTATGGTGACTGCGAGCGGTAAGTTTAATAATATTATTGTATAAAGGGGGCCGCCATGACCTTTCGCAAGGGCTTATGGGTACTTCCTGGTTGCTAATGCTTGTTAGCTGCAGTACGCGCAGAACGATATCGCCCCAAATAGGTAACTACTTCAATGATCGCTATTAAATTGGTGGATAAATGTTACCGGGTATCAATAAAGGAACGGTGTCAAGAGGTGGAATTAAAATTTATTTGATTCTTATTAATTATGGAACGTTTTCGGTAATATTAGTGTCTAGGGGAGACGCCATTGGGCTTTGCTGGGGCTTATGGGTACTTCCGCATTGCTAACCTCATAACATTAGCTACGATACGCTTATAGTGATTTCGTTACAAATATACACTTTAATAATACCAGGGGGTTTAGGAGAATTTTTATTCCATATTGATCGTTTATTTGGGCGAGGTGAGGTTTTGGAAGATAGGAGCATTACAGAAAAAAGAGCCGCCTGAGTAATTGACAGGAGTTTACGAGTATTTCCGGGGGGCGGGGCTTAGGGGGATCGCGATTTACGTAGATGAATGTATTTTTAAGTATATGATTTGATTTAGATTATGAATTCAATTTACATTTAAATGTTTCACGACTAACCCAATTAAACGGCACCACTAGGTTTTAATTTTTTAGTGCTTATCAGTTAGATGTGGTAACGTGATTGGATGACGAGAGCCGTCAGTTGCTTCGCTGAGGCTCGTGGGGGGTGGCGTTCGGCGGTGGCACTGTGACTCAGGAGAGTGGCACTGGGGAAGACCTTCTTTCCAGGTAAGTTGTAAGACTCTTCCGATTCTTTGAGAGAAACAGGTGAACCCTTTTTAATCGCTAAAGCTACGTTGAGTATGCTAAGCTAAAAGAGAACGAAAAGAAAAGAAAGAAAATATTAAATTGCCGGATGAATGGGACCGGATATCAGTAAAGGAACGGGTTCAAGAGGTGGAATTGAAATTTATTGGCTCCTTATTAATTTATGGAACGGCTTTGGGAATATTAGTGTCTAGGGGAGAGGCCATTGGGTTTTACTGGGACTTACATGTACTTTCGCAGAGCTAACGCTCATAACATTAGCTACGATACGCTTACGGGGATTTGGTTACAAATATACGATCGTATTAATGTTATAAATTAATTCTACGAATGAAGGGGATCGGGTAACACACTTTAATAATACCAGGGGATTTAGGATAATTTTATTCCATTTTGATCGTTTATTTGGGGGAGGTGAAGTTTTTGGAAGATAGGGGGATTACAGAATAAGTCAAAGTCAAAGTCAGCTTTATTGTCAATTTCTCCACATGCCAAAGACACACAAAGAAACCGAAATTTCGTTCCCCCCTATCCCACGGTGACAAGACATGGCTCACAACAGACAAACAAGTAAACAAGTATAACAAAAGCGTGCTGAATAAATAATGAATAAATAACACAACAATAAATAAATAAATAAGAGGAGCAGAAAAAAAAGGAGCAAGTGCGCGTACAGCAGACATTCCCGAAAATAGCGCAACAGTGCCGCACGCTACGCAGAAGGGGGTAGCGAGTTCAGGGCCCTAACAGCCTGGAGAAAGAAGCTGTTGGCGAGTCTGGTGGTGCGGGAGCGCAGGCTCCTGTACCTCTTCCCAGAGGGCAGAAGGTCAAACAAAGAGTGAGCCGGGTGACTCACATCTCTGGCAATCGAGGTTGCCTTGCGGGCGAGATGGGAGGTGTAAATGTCCTTCAGGGAGGGGAGCGAAGCACCAATAATCTTACCAGCCGTATTCACTATGCGCTGCAGGGCCTTCAAGTTCTGTTCAGTGCAGTTACCACCCCAGACAGCGATGCAACTGGTGAGGACGCTCTCAATGGTGCCATGGTAGAATGTAGACAGGACTGCCTGAGGAGCACATGCACGCCTGAGCTTCCGCAGGAAATACAGGCGGCGCTGAGCTTTCTTTGCCAGTGACGAGGTGTTTGCGGACCAGGAGAGGTCCTCACTGAGGTGCACCCCCAGGAACTTGGTGCAGCTCACCCTCTCCACCACAGCACCGTCTATGATCAGCGGCAGGTGTGTTGTGTGACCCTTCCGGAAGTCAACAATGATCTCCTTGGTCTTATTGATGTTCATCAGGAGGTTGTTGTCCCTGCACCACGTGGTCAGAAGGTCAACTTCCGACCTGTACCGAGTCTCGTCGCCCTTCGTTATGAGACCCACCAGAGTCGTGTCGTCAGCAAACTTCACTATGCGGTTGTCGCTGTAGGTCGCAGTGCAGTCATGCGTCAGCAGGGTGAAGAGCAATGGACTGAGCACGCAGCCCTGGGGGGCCCCCGTGCTCAGCGTGATGCTGGCGGAGATTTTTTCGCCAACACGCACCACCTGAGGCCTCTGACAGAGGAAGTCCAGTATCCAGTTGCAGAGGGAGGTACTGAGGCCCAGCTCGTCGAGTTTGCAGATGAGTCGCTGCGGCACAATGGTGTTGAAGGCAGAGCTGAAGTCCACAAACAGCAACCTCACATATGAGTCCTTTCTCTCCAGATGGGTGAGGGCCGAGTGGAGGGCAGAGCAGATGGCATCCTCAGAGGACCGCTTGGCACGGTACGCAAACTGGAAAGGGTCAATGGTGGGGGGGCCGGAATTTTTTAGTGCTTATCAGTTAGAGGGGGGAACGTGATTGGATGACAAGAGCCGTCAGTTGCTTCGCTGAGGCTCGTGTGTGTGTGTGTGTGTGTGGGGGGGGGGCGTTCGGCTCTGACTCAGGAGAGTGGCACTGGGGAAGACCTTTTTTCCAGGTAATGTGTAACATTTTTCAGATTCTTTGAGAGAAACAGGTGAAACCTCTTTTAATCGTTAAAGCTACGTTATGTTGTACTACGCTATGCTAGACTTTACTGGGATGGGATATGCGGGAGTATGCTAAGCAAAACTATACCAGGTTAGCCCTAAACTATGTTTTACCAGACTTATGGCATGCCATACAAAGGAATACAAAGGTTGTGTATGTATGTTTAATGGTTGAACAAATCAGTACAACAAAAGGACTAAAAGACTGACCAATTGATTTACGCTGTCTGCGTTAAAGCTGGACAGCTGACTAGACAAATACTGAAATTTAGATTGAGGAGGTAGACACACTCCGGGGCTTGATCGACCCCGGTGGGGCCTCCCTTGGGCGAGGGTGTCTGGTGATAATGGCCGAAACACTCTGAGACCCCAAGGTCCACTACTGATGAGGTGTCTACAAAATTCTGACGTTCAAATTACCCACAACAATGACGACTTAATGGGACCCCTTTTGAAGAAAGCTGTTGGTTGAGTATAGAAACAAGATATTGGGTCAAAAATGCTTCAAGGTTGGTAGACATGATGTGGTCCAAGGGTAGGACTTTGGGTTGCTTTCTTCTCTCACGTCCCGCTGTTTTTCCATCTTGCTGGCCGAGGACCTGGGGAGCGCCTCGGCTGCTCGGGGGAGGTTCTGGTTGAGGTGCAGTCTCACTTCGCCGTTCTTCGTACCCATTCCAGAGTTTGTGCGACTCCGGTTCGGCGAGGTTTGCTGAGGGGGACATGCGGTTAGGGTTAGGGGTTAGGGTTAGGATTGGATTGTGGAGTCAACCCTCTACCAGGGACGGGGAACTGATGTCCCCACCCTAGTAGAAGAGGACAACGCACGGTCCATCCATCCGTGGCCATACCTCGCCACCCGCTCCCGCCCCCGGGTTGCAGGCTGGCGCTGTCGCCCCCTACGGCCAACTGTCCATTCCCCGTTGTAATTAAATAACATATTAATTTTTGGACTTCAAATTTTTATTATGTCTTATTTATATATTTTTAATTTTCAAATTTCAAAGATATACAAATGAGTGGGTCATCATCATCATCATCGGCTTAAAGTCCGTTTTCCAGGCGCCGCTGGGTTGGACTGGGTTCTTGATATGTCTTTCTTCCACCGGGAACGGTCCATGGCCATCTCGTGGTTGATGCCGAGTGCCTTCATGTCGGCTGACACGGTCGTCTGCCAGGTCTTTTTAGGTCGGCCACTGGGTCTTGTTCCCTCTACGTTATACGACATAACTTTCTTCACCCAGTCGTTCTCGTCCTTCCTCACTACATGTCCGTACCATCGCAGTCTGCCTCTCCTCACCACATCCACTATGGCCTCCACTCCCATCTTCTTTCTCAGCTCTGCACTGGATTTTTTCTCCCTCATTGACACACCACACATCCATCTGATCATCCTCATTTCTGCTCTGTTTAGTTTTTCTTCGTGTTCTGTTTTCAGGGCCCATGCCTCACTTCCGTACGTCATACTACTTCTGACGCAGGCGGAGTACACTTGGCCTCTCATCTTCAGGGATGGGGCCTTTGATGTTAAGAAGGGCATGAGTTCCCTGAATTTCTTCCACCCGCTTCTCACCCTTGCAGTCACTGCTAGGTCCACCCCACCATCAGCGTCAAGCATGTCTCCAAGGTAGCAGAAGCTGTCCACCACCTCGTACATCTCCCCATCTACTATGAGCCCCTCTTGCTCAGCTGGGTCTGCTTGGGCGACTTCTCCCCTGCACCGCTTGCATTTGAAGGTCTCACTTGCAGCTAGTAGGCTGCCTTTTACTCCGCTGCATCTCCGGTGTACCCATCTCTGACAACCCTTGCACCGGATAGAGTTAGCTTGCACCCCCTTCCGGCAAACTCCACATGGCCATGCTCCTGACTGTGATACCACTCCCAGGCCAGCACCACCGACCATGACCTTTGATTTTGCCGCATTCACCTTCATTCCTTTCACTTCCAGGCAGGTCTTCCATGCTGCTAGCTTCCTAGCTAGGTCTTCTCGACTGTGAGCCATCAATAGCAGGTCATCCGCGTAGAGCAGCTCCCATGGTAGTCCACCCCTCACTTCCCTCGATACCACATCCATCACGATAGCAAACAATAATGGGCTGAGCACCGATCCCTGGTGCACCCCTACCCTTACTTCAAACCCATTACTGTCGCCAACTCCTGTTCTAACAGCTGTGCATGCTCTGCAGTAGAGAGTCATCACAGCCTTAACCAGTCCCTCTTCCAAGCCCGACTTCCTTAGGGCCCATCTCACCACCTCCCTTGGCACCCTGTCGAATGCTTTTTCCAGGTCAACAAAAGCGAAGTACAACCTCTTCCTCTTCTCCTGGTGTTTCTCCTGCATCTGTCGGATGACAAAAATTGCGTCTGTTGTACCTTTACCAGGCATGAAGCCATACTGCATCTTGTCCACCTCTACCCGTGACCTCACCCTCCTTTCCAACACCCTCTCTAACAACTAACAACTTCATTCCATGGGTAAAATTTGAATTTTTAGACTTTTTATTCTAAAACCAATTATCAAATGTCTATTTTTTAAAAAAAGTTTGTGTCCAAATTGTCAGAATTTAGCAACGTATTTTATTGCAATGAAATAAAATAAATGATTTGTAAATAACTGTAAATAAAATAAACAATAGTAACTTATTAAATCGACTGTAAATAGTAAATTATTGAATTGAATGTAAATAGTAGTGTGCCTTAAAAACATTTCGGCTATACTAAGCCTTCTTCAGGTCTGGCACACCCGTATTGAATGAAATATTTTTGTTTCTCATAGGGTACAACGATGTGTCTTGCTCGAAATCCGAATTCGTACTGAAGGCCTTTTGTCTTGCGAGTTCTTTTTATTAAATCTTTTTGTTTTTTCAAAATTTCGTTCTAGAAACGTAACATGTTTTAGCTTGTATTTGCGTTTTCCAATTGACTTTAATAATATACTAGTCTTCTTATTAGGTTTAAACGAAATAATTACAATTAGTCAAATTGAAATTGTATATTTCTATAAAGATAAGAATTTTTTTAATTTATTTTTTTCTCTCCAGGGGTCCAGGGTGCAAGATTGTGGTTCCAACTGCAGGTAAGTAGTTCAATCTACAGGTAAGTAGTGAAGGTAGGTGTATATTTTTATTTTTATTTTATTTTTTGTGGGTGAGTATGGGTTAGGGTTGGGGTTAGGGTTGGGGTTAGGGTTGGGGTTAGAGTTGGGGGTGGGGTGGGGTTGGGTTAGGGTGGGGTTGGGGCTAGGGTTAAGGGTTAGGGTTTAGGGGTTAGGGTTAAGGGTTAGGGGTTAGGGTTAAGTAGGGAGTTCCTCCCCGGAAGGAGAGGAGCAAAGGCACGGTCCTACCATCCACGCCCACGTCCCACATCCAGCCCCAGAGCACCCTGTCCGTCGTGGCTGCGCCAGCCATGCTGGTCAGGCCAAATTGGGCTTAATAAACATGTATTTGCTTTGTAGTTGTTGTTTGTTTTTGTGTTTGTACTTTGCCTATCCGGTCGCCTTTGTTATATATGTAATAAATGAGTCGACTTGGCATGATAGATTGACAGCTGCATTTGCGGTCAAATTAGTCGTACGTCGATGAATTAAGTGCGTGGATGGTAGGACCGTGCCTTTGCTCCTCTCCTTCGGGGGAGGAACTCCCTACTTAATCCTAACTCGCCTGTGCCACCTCCACTGCCCCCCCCACGTTTCCAGTTTCCATTGAGCTCCTGCTGCGTCTGTGCGCTGTCCCCTAAACCGATCCTACCCTAACCCTAACCTAACCCCAAACCCACCCACAAAAAATAAAATAAAAATATACACCTACCTTCACTACTTACCTGTAGATTGAACTACTTACCTGCAGTTGGAACCGCAATCTTGCACCCTGGACCCCTAACCCCAAACAGTGTCAAAATGGTTTGGTAATGCCGGAGCTGGGCTCTCAGGGTTAAGCTCCCGGTGACCTATAAAATGGCTCCATAAGGCTTGTGTAACTTGATCACCTCTGCCAGACAAGCTCCTCAGCTCTGCCTCCTCGTGGCGACACTGGTTTTGCTAAATGAGCTAGGTGCGAAAGCGAACGATTGGCGCTCAAACCAATAACCAGCCTACGGAATGTCTACACTGCACTACGACACTGGGCGGAGGAGCTGCATGAGCAGCCAACGGCCAGAGGGCGGAGGAGGTCCCAGACCCAACGGCCAAGTGTAGAGGAGTAAACCTCACAAATCAGGAGTGGGGCCCCGAAGGCGGACCAGTGTAGAACGCTCACTGACTCCGGCAGCTCCTGCAGCCCAGTTGGTGCCAAATGTATTGCTTGCATTCCTCTGGACCACACCAACAAAGCCGAGAGGGGGATCTTGACGACTGGGCAACCCAAGGTCTCCATACACTGTGCCCAGGCTTGTGCCTTGGATAGGTCACTCATTGTCGCTGTCTTAGTGACAGAAACAATTCGGGAGACAGCAGTTACGAGTTCTAAGCCTGAGCCAATTGGCGTCAGCTCAGGCGCTACGGGTTGTCTCCAACGGTGGGAGGGATCATCGCATCCCACTGGTCAGCTACCGCCCGCCTAAGCTGGGCAGCCCCTAGCCAATTAGGTGCTGACCCGCCACAGTCCGTCTGCTTCAATGGGTGCTTGGAGCTAGGATAAAATCCGAACGGCGGACTGTAATCCATGCACCAAGCAATGATAAAAATAAAACAAAGCCGCCAGCGCTTAGACTGGCAACATGGAATGTTAGAACTTTATGTCCAGGGATCACCAATGACCCGAAACAGATAAACGATGCTAGAAAGACAGCTGTCATCAACCGCGAGCTGACACGTCTGAACATCGACGTTGCTGCACTGCAAGAAACCAGGCTATTATCCAACGGCAGCATCAGAGAGAAAGACTACACATTCTTCTGGCAAGGAAAGGCCCCAGGGGAACATCGTATGCATGGTGTAGGTTTCGCAGTGAGGAACTCCCTCCTGCCTGCTTGTACGCCACCAACAGTGGGCACCGCCCGCATCCTCATCATGCGCATTGAAACCACGTCTGGCCTTGTAAACATCGTGAGCGCCTACGCCCCAACACTCACCTCATCAGAAGAGGAAAAAGACCAATTCTACGACGAGCTTGAGACCTTCATCAGGGAAATACCTGCATCTGAGCACCTGGTCCTGCTGGGAGACTTCAATGCTCGTGTCGGCTCGGACAATTCCTCTTGGCCCTGCTGTATTGGCCAGTTTGGAGTTGGCAAGGTGAACGAAAATGGGCAAAGATTGTTGGAACTATGCTCCTTTCATGATCTCTGCATCACAAATAAGTTCTTTACAAAGACCAGCCACAGAGTATCATGGCGGCACCCTAGATCTCGTCACTGGCATCAATTGGATCTCTTTATCACTCGACGATCCTTCCTCAACTGCGTCAACATCACTCGCAGCTATCACAGCGCAGACTGCGATACAGACCATGCTTTGGTCGCCAGTAAAGTATGCCTCCAACCCAAACGAGCTCATAGATCAAAGCCAAAGGGCCAGCCTCGCATAAACACAACCAAGACCCAGGACCCTCAGTTAATTAAAAGCTTTGCTGTTAACATCGAAGAAGCCCTTAACAAATGCTCAACTGGCAGTGCAGAAGAAAAATGGAATCACATGCGAAGTGCAATATACACAACTGCTCTCGACTCCTTTGGAATAAGAACGAAGATGAACCCGGATTGGTTTGAAGCGGGAATCATGAATCTTGAACCGGCCATCTCACGTAAACGATCAGCCCTCCTCAACTACAAAGCCAATCCCAGTGACAAAACACTTGAAGCTCTGAGGAAAGCCAGAGCTGACACCCAGAAGATTGCCAGGCAGTGCGCAAATAAATACTGGCAGAGTATATGCCAGAATATCCAAACTTCTGCTGATTGTGGCAATATCCGGGCAATGTATGATGGGATGAAAATAGCATTCGGCCCCACTGTCACCAAAACTGCCCCTCTGAAGTCAAGCACTGGTTCAATCATTACAGATCGAACCAAACAAATGGAGAGATGGGCTACATTACATTTTAACGAGGGAAACTGAAGTCACGGTAAATGCTGTGGAAGGCATAACACCACTACCTGTCATGGAAGAGCTTGATGAACCGCCCACTATTCAAGAGCTGTATAAGGCTGTCGATTCCCTATCCAGCGGTAAAGTCCCAGGAAATGACGGCATCCCCCCAGAGGTCATCAAAGCAGCCAAACAAACCAGCCTCCTCGTGCATCTCCACAAGCTACTCTTACAGTGCTGGGATGAAGGAAACGTGCCTCAAGACATGAGAGATGCCAAGATCATCACATTATACAAGAACAAAGGCGATAGAAGTGTTTGCAACAACTATCGCGGAATATCCCTACTCTCTGTCGTGGGGAAGACATTTGCCCGAGTTATATTAAACAGACTCTATCCACTGGCTGAACGGATTTATCCAGAATCCCAGTGTGGCTTTAGAACAGGGAGATCCACCATCGACATGATCTTCTCATTAAGGCAACTGCAAGAGAAGTGTCATGAGCAACAGCGACCACTGTATATCGCCTTCATAGACCTAACGAAAGCCTTTGATTTGGTCAGTAGAACGGGTCTGTTCACACTCCTGCACAGAATTGGCTGTCCTCCTAAATTACTGAGACTGATTGTCTCCTTTCACAAGGATATGAAAGGTACTGTACAGTGCAATGGATTAAAATCTGAACCCTTCCCAATTACAAGTGGGGTAAAGCAAGGCTGCGTCCTTGCCCCAACTCTCTTTGGCATCTTTTTTTCACTATTGCTACGATATGCCTTCGAGACATCCGAAGAAGGAGTGTACCTGCACACCCGAAGTGATGGCAGCCTATTTAACCTTACCCGCCTTCGAGCAAAAACACGCGTGCGCAAAGTTCTCATTCGTGAAATGCTGTTCGCGGATGATGCGGCACTGACATCACATACCGAAGCCGGCCTCCAAGACCTTATAAATGCCTTCGCCCATGCTTGTAGAGAGTTCGGTCTGACAATCAGCATAAAGAAGACGAACATCTTAGCCCAAGGTGTCAGCTCTACCCCTCACATCTCAATTGTCGACTGTTGCCTCGATGTGGTCGAAGATTTCACCTACCTTGGCTCCAACATCTCTAACAGTCTCAGCCTCGTCAAAGAGATCAATGTCAGGATCGGCAAGGCCTCATCGGTGCTAGCCCGCCTAGCAAAGAGGGTGTGGGAAAATAGCTCGCTCACCATCAAAACCAAGATCTCAGTGTATCAGGCCTGCGTGCTGAATACACTTCTGTATGGGAGCGAGAGCTGGACGCTGTATAGTCATCAGGAACGCAAGTTGAACAGTTTTCACCAGCGCTGTCTAAGGAGAATCCTCAACATCTCATGGCAGGATCACGTTTCCAACAAAGAGGTCTTGACCAGAGCAGGAATTTCCAGCATGTTTGCCATCCTTACAAACAGACGTCTGCGGTGGATTGGCCATGTATCCCGTATGCAAGATGGTCGACTTCCCAAAGACATATTGTATGGTGAGCTCGCCTCTGGTTCTAGACCACTCGGAAGACCACTTCTCCGCTTCAAAGATGTTTGTAAACGGAGCTTGAAGGAGGGCAACATCGCACCAGCACAATTTGAGACACTGGCCGCAGATCGCTCTGGGTGGAAAGCCGTTACCAAATCAGTCATCAAGAAAATGGAAGAGAACAGAGAGAAGAAAATGGAAGAGAAAAGGGCTCAAAGACACAGAAGAGATGCTCAGCTACCCCGAAACTCTATTGCCTTTAGCTGTGACATCTGCAACAGGGCATGCGGCTCCAGAATTGGACTCTTTAGTCACAGAAGGAACTGCAGGTCCAGCAACCAATGACCACCAAGGCACATAATCCATAGTCTTTCGAGACTGACGGAAGCCAACAAGGAATCCAAATCCCTCCCTGACTCCCGTTATGAAAAAAATTTCAACCTGCAAGTCAAAAAATGGAAATTAAGAAGTCAAAAATTTGAACACAAACACAAATTGAATATAACCTAAAAAGTGGTTGAAAGTAAAGATTTACTCTATCAAAAAACAATACTTACCTGGATAACCTGAAACAGAAAAACACACAGTTATACTTAACTATGCCGACTTCACATATTCACGCCCAATCGGTACCTGCAAGAAAAGAGCAAAAACAAGTTAATAAGCTAAAATGAGTAGATGGAAAATTATCCGGAACGAAACGCAAATTGCTGACATGAAACACATATAAGGACCGCTCGGAGCAGGAAATTCAGTCTCGATGCGGCCATGAAGGAGGAAACAGCTCCACATGCAATAAAACTAAGTTTAGCTGCAATTCCCGTGTGCCAGACCTGAGGAAGGCACAAAAGATGCCGAAACGTTGTCGATGGCCACACGGAGGAAATAAAAGGGAGCGCAAACTAGCGCCGATAGGAAAACAATTAGACGCAGAATTATAATTTACCCACGCTCTACCCAGATAGGAGAGCGCATGGATGCCGCACAGAGCAAGATGCTCTCGCTCCACCCAGATAGGGGAGTCGATGAATTAAGTGCGAGGTACGACTAATTTGACCGCAAATGCAGCTGTCAATCTATCATGCCAAGTCGAGACTCATTTATTACATATATAACAAAGGCGACCGGATAGGCAAAGTACAAACACAAAAACAAACAACAACTACAAAGCAAATACATGTTTATTAAGCCCAATTTGGCCTGACCAGCATGGCTGGCGCAGCCACGACGGACAGGGTGCTCTGGGGCTGGATGTGGGACGTGGGCGTGGATGGTAGGACCGTGCCTTTGCTCCTCTCCTTCGGGGGAGGAACTCCCTACTTAATCCTAACTCGCCTGTGCCACCTCCACTGCCCCCCCACGTTTCCAGTTTCCATTGAGCTCCTGCTGCGTCTGTGCGCTGTCCCCTAAACCGATCCTACCCTAACCCTAACCTAACCCCAAACCCTAACCCTAATCCAAATCCCTCCCTGACTCCCGTTATGAAAAAAAATTCAACCTGCAAATCAAAAAATGGAAATTAAGTCAAAAATTTGAACACAAACACAAAATTGAATATATCCTAAAAAGTGGTTGAAAGTAAAGATTTACTCTATCAAAAAAACAATACTTACCTGGATAACCTGAAACAGAAAAACACAGTTATACTTACCTATGCCGAGTTCACATATTCACGCCCAATCGGTACCTGCAAGAAAAGAGCAAAAACAACAAGTTAATAAGCTAAAATGAGTAGATGGAAAATTATCCGGAACGAAACGCAAATTGCTGACATGAAACACATATAAGGACCGCTCGGAGCAGGAAATTCAGTCTCGATGTGGCCATGAAGGAGGAAACAGCTTCACATGCAATAAAACTAAATTTAGCTGCAATTCCCGTGTGCCAGACCTGAGGAAGGCACAAAAGATGCCGAAACGTTGTCAATGGCCACACGGAGGAAATAAAAGGGAGCGCAAACTAGCGCCGATAGGAAAACAATTAGACGCAGAATTATAATTTACCCACGCTCTACCCAGATAGGAGAGCGCATAGATGCCGCACAGAGCAAGATGCTCTCGCTCCACCCAGATAGGGGAGTCGATGAATTAAGTGCGAGGTACGACTAATTTGACCGCAAATGCAGCTGTCAATCTATCATGCCAAGTCGAGACTCATTTATTACATATATAACAAAGGCGACCGGATAGGCAAAGTACAAACACAAAAACAAACAACAACTACAAAGCAAATACATGTTTATTAAGCCCAATTTGGCCTGACCAGCATGGCTGGTGCAGCCACGACGGACAGGGTGCTCTGGGGCTGGATGTGGGACGTGGGAGTGGATGGTAGGACCGTGCCTTTGCTCCTCTCCTTCGGGGGAGGAACTCCCTACTTAACCCTAACCCCTAACCCTTAACCCTATCCCCTAAACCCTAACCCTAGCCCCAACCCCACCCTAACCCAACCCCACCCCACCCCCAACTCTAACCCCAACCCTAACCCCATCCCTAACCCCTAACCCATACTCACCCACAAAAAATAAAATAAAAATATACCTTCACTGCTTACCTGTAGATTGAACTACTTACCTGCAGTTGGAACCGCAATCTTGCACCCTGGACCCCTGGAGAGAAAAAAAATAAAAAATTCTTATCTTTATAGAAATATACAATTTCAATTTGACTAATTGTAATTATTTCGTTTAAACCTAATAAGAAGACTAGTATATTATTAAAGTCAATTGGAAAACGCAAATACAAGCTAAAACATGTTACGTTTCTAGAACGAAATTTTGAAAAACCAAAAATATTTATTAAAAGGAACTCGCAAGACAAAAGGCCTTCAGTACAAATTCGGATTTCAAGCAAGACACATCGTTGTACCCTATGAGAAACAAAAATATTTCATTCAATACGGGTGTGCCAGACCTGAAGAAGGCTTAGTATAGCCGAAATGTTGTTAAGGCACACTACTATTTACATTCAATTCAATAATTTACTATTTACAGTCGATTTAATAATTTACTATTGTTTATTTTATTTACAGTTATTTACAAATAATTTATTTTATTTCATTGCAATAAAATACGTTGCTAAATTCTGACAATTTAGACACTAAAACTTTTTAAAAAAAATAGACATTTGATAATTGGTTTTAGAATAAAAAGTCTAAAAATTCAAATTTTACCCACTCATTTGTAGATCTTTGAAATTTGAAAATTAAAAATATATAAATAAGACATAATAAAAATTTGAAGTCCAAAAATTAATATGTCATTTAATTACAACGGGGAATGGACAGTTGTCCGTAGGGGGCGACAGCGCCAGCCTGCAACCCGGGGGCGGGAGCGGGTGGCGAGGTATGGCCACGGATGGATGGACCGTGCGTTGTCCTCTTCTGCTGGGGGGGGGGCATCAGTTCCCCGTCCCTGGTAGGGGGTTGACTCCACAATCCAATCCTAACCCTAACCCCTAACCCTAACCGCATGTCCCCCTCAGCAAACCTTGCCGAACCGGAGTCGCACAAACTCTGGAATGGGTACGAAGGACGGCGAAGTGAGACTGCACCTCAACCAGAACCTCCCCCGAGCAGCCGAGGCGCTCCCCAGGTCCTCGGCCAGCAAGATGGAAAAACAGCGGGACGTGAGAGAAGAAAGCAACCCAAAGTCCTACCCTTGGACCACATCATGTCTACCAACCTTGAAGCATTTTTGACCCAATATCTTGTTTCTATACTCAACCAACAGCTTTCTTCAAAAGGGGTCCCATTAAGTTGTCATTGTTGTGGTTAATTTGAACGTCAGAATTTTGTAGACACCTCATCAGTAGTGGACCTTGGGGTCTCAGAGTGTTTCGGCCATTATCACCAGACACCCTCGCCCAAGGGAGGCCCCACCGGGGTCGATCAAGCCCCGGAGTGTGTCTACCTCCTCAATCTAAATTTCAGTATTTGTCTAGTCAACTGTCCAGCTTTAACGCAGACAGTGTAAATCAATTGGTCAGTCTTTTAGTCCTTTTGTTGTACTGATTTGTTCAACCATTAAACATACATACACAACCTTTGTATTCCTTTGTATGGCATGCCATAAGTCTGGTAAAACATAGTTTAGAGCTAACCTGGTATAGTTTTGCTTAGCATACTCCCGCATATCCCATCCCAGTAAAGTCTAGCATAGCGTAGTACAACATAACGTAGCTTTAACGATTAAAAGCGGTTTCACCTGTTTCTCTCAAAGAATCTGAAAAATCTTACACATTACCTGGAAAAAAGGTCTTCCCCAGTGCCACTCTCCTTAGTTACAGCCGAACGCCCCCCCACACACACACACACACACACACGAGCCTCACCGAAGCAACTGACGGCTCTCGTCATCCAATCACGTTCCCCCCTCTAACTGATAAGCACTAAAAAATTCCGGCAACCCCTATTGGTACCGTTTAATTGGGTTAGTCGTGCCACATTTAAATGTAAATTGAATTCATAATCTAAATCAAATCATACATTCATCTACGTAAATCGGAAATACTCGTAAACTCCTGTCAATCACTCTGGCGGCTCTTTATTCTGTAATCCCCCTATCTTCCAAAAACTTCACCTCCCCCAAATAAACGATCAAAATGGAATAAAATTATCCTAAATCCCCTGGTATTATTAAAGTGTGTTACCCGATCCCCTTCATTCGTAGAATTAATTTATAACATTAATACGATCGTATATTTGTAACCAAATCCCCGTAAGCGTATCGTAGCTAATGTTATGAGCGTTAGCTCTGCGAAAGTACACGTAAGTCCCAGTAAAACCCAATGGCCTCTCCCCTAGACACTAATATTCCCAAAGCCGTTCCATAAATTAATAAGGAGCCAATAAATTTTAATTCCACCTCTTGAACCCGTTCCTTTACTGATATCCGGTCCCATTCATCCGGCAATTTAATATTTTCTTTCTTTTCTTTTCGTTCTCTTTTAGCTTAGCATACTCCCGCATATCCTATCCCAATAAAGTCTAGCATAGCGTAGTACCGCATAACGTAGCTTTAGCGATTAAAAAGGGTTCACCTGTTTCTCTCAAAGAATCGGAAGAATCTTACAACTTACCTGGAAAGAAGGTCTTCCCCAGTGCCACTCTCCTGAGTCACAGTGCCACCGCCGAACGCCACCCCCCACGAGCCTCAGCGAAGCAACTGACGGCTCTCGTCATCCAATCACGTTACCACATCTAACTGATAAGCACTAAAAAATTAAAACCTAGTGGTACCGTTTAATTGGGTTAGTCGTGAAACATTTAAATGTAAATTGAATTCATAATCTAAATCAAATCATATACTTAAAAATACATTCATCTACGTAAATCGCGATCCCCCTAAGCCCCGCCCCCCGGAAATACTCGTAAACTCCTGTCAATTACTCTGGCGGCTCTTTTTTCTGTAATGCTCCTATCTTCCAAAACCTCACCTCGCCCAAATAAACGATCAATATGGAATAAAAATTCTCCTAAACCCCCTGGTATTATTAAAGTGTATATTTGTAACGAAATCACTATAAGCGTATCGTAGCTAATGTTATGAGGGTTAGCAATGCGGAAGTACCCATAAGCCCCAGCAAAGCCCAATGGCGTCTCCCCTAGACACTAATATTACCGAAAACGTTCCATAATTAAGAATCAAATAAATTTTAATTCCACCTCTTGACACCGTTCCTTTATTGATACCCGGTCCCATTTATCCACCAATTTAATAGCGATCATTGAAGTAGTTACCTATTTGGGGCGATATCGTTCTGCGCGTACTGCAGCTAACAAGCATTACCAACCAGGAAGTACCCATAAGCCCTTGCGAAAGGTCATGGCGGCCCCCTTTATACAATAATATTATTAAACTTACCGCTCGCAGTCACCATAATAAAATCCATTTAGATCAGTATTGTTTACTTGCCCCACCCGGTCCCCTCTGTCCGTAAAAAACACTCACTCACCTTAATCCGACTTTGCATTCGGAGTCAATAGCCGTATACAACGTAGCTAGTCAATATTAGCCAATCCGGAAGTTCCACACTCCCCATTGCGTCATGGCAATATAATATAATATTATATATATATTATAATATATAATATTTGCTTCCAGCCAAACTACTTAAAGAATTATTTCCAATTTTAGGACCGTCCGTTTTAAATATAATCAATCTGTCTGTTTCCTCTGGGATAGTGCCAATAGCCTTTAAAACCGCTATTATTAAACCACTACTTAAGCGAGCAAATCTTGACCCGGACTGTCTCAGTAATTATAGGCCAGTTTCAAACCTCCCATTCATAGCAAAACTTCTCGAAAAAGTAGTAGCACAGCAGCTTATTGATTACATGGTCGCTAATAATCGATATGACTCTTTTCAGTCTGGTTTTAGAGCTAATCATTCTACAGAGACAGCACTTGCTAAAGTGACTAATGATCTCCTCATAGCTATGGATTCAAATACGTCGTCTGTATTGTTACTACTTGATCTTAGTGCTGCCTTTGACACTGTAGACTTCGATATTTTATTAGGGCGTCTTAAAAGTTGTGTTGGTATCTCAGGGTCAGCACTAAGTGGTTCAATTCCTATCTATCAGTCAGGACGCACCGAGTGGCCCATGGTAATACGTCCTCTGAGCTTTATAATGTTACGTGTGGTGTCCCACAGGGATCGGTACTCGGACCGATTTTATTTAATATTTACCGTATTTGCCGGTGTACAGGTCGACTCGTTGTATAAGTCGACCCCCTAAAATTCGACGGAAATTTACGATTTTATGATATATCCTTTGTATAAGTCGAGCTCAATTGTTGCATTATATTAAACTTCAAAATTCAATATGCGAAATTTATTGACGAAATGTGTTCAAATTCCGGGAGGCCGTGCGCATGCGGCTGTTTATAAGCACCGCGGAGGAGATCGCGGAGCCTCATTCGACTTCCAGCGGCCGGCGAGCTCGCGCACGCCGCCCGGCACCAACGGGAGGCCAGAAATAGCTCCGAGCCGAGCGGATCGGCACTTTATAAGCACCGCGGAGGAGATCGTGGAGCCTCATTCGACTTCCAGCGGCCGGCGAGCTCGCGCACCCGCCCGGCACATCCGGGAGGCCGTGCGCACGCGCCAAGTGGCCGAAAATAGCCCCCGCCGAGCGGATCGGCTGTTTATAAGCACCGCGGAGGAGATCGCGGAGCCTCATTCGACTTCCAGCGGCCGGCGAGCTCGCGCACCTGCCCGGCACATCCGGGAGGCCGTGCGCACGCGCCAAGTGGCCGAAAATAGCCCCCGCCGAGCGGATCGGCTGTTTATAAGCATCGCGGAGGAGATCGCTGAGCCTCATTCGACTTCCAGCGGGCCGCGCACTCGCGCACGGCGCCCGGCACATCCGGGAGGCCGTGCGCACGCGCCGAGTGGCCGGAAATAGCTCCGAGCCGAGCGGATCGGCACTTTATAAGCACCGCGGAGGAGATCGCGGAGCCTCATTCGACTTCCAGCGGCCGGCGAGCTCGCGCACCCGCCCGGCACATCCGGGAGGCCGTGCGCACGCGCCAAGTGGCCGAAAATAGACCCCGCCGAGCGGATCGGCTGTTTATAAGCACCGCGGAGGAGATCGCTGAGCCTCATTCGACTTCCAGCGGGCCGCGCACTCGCGCACGCCGCCCGGCACATCCGGGAGGCCGTGCGCACGCGCCGAGTGGCCGAAAATAGCCCCCGCCGAGCGGATCGGCTGTTTATAAGCACCGCGGAGGAGATCGCTGAGCCTCATTCGACTTCCAGCGGGCCGCGCACTCGCGCACGCCGCCCGTTTCAAATTTTCTAAGTGCAACGCACAATGAGATACATGAGAAACGGCCTTGGTTACCATCACATTTGAAGCGATGAATACGAAGTTAAATTTTATGACTCGGTGTATAAGTCGAGGTCGATTTTTTTCGGTCGATTTTGGATCGAAAAAGGTCGACCAATACACCGGCAAATACGGTATATGATTCCGCTTGGGGACATAATACGTAAATATAATATTAGTTTTCAATGCTACGCGGATGACACCCAATTATATATGCCATTATCGATGACAGATCCACAGGACTGCTGTAATCTCGAGGCGTGCCTTGCGGAGATTAAGCAATGGATGTCTCTCAACTTCCTTCGTCTTAACCCGGATAAAACTGAGATGTTGATAATTGGTCCTACTCGTTATCAACATTTATTTAAGGAAACCACTATAACTATAGATAACCGTACTATCACTCAGAGTGATACGGTAACTAATCTCGGGGTAATATTTGACCAAACGCTCTCCTTTCAAAAACACATTAAGAATATAACCAGGATTGCGTTTTTTCACCTTCGTAATATTGCTAAGATTCGTCCTATCCTCTCGACCGGGGATGCGGAAACTATTATACATGCGTTCGTCACGTCGCGCCTGGACTACTGTAATGTATTATTCTCTGGTCTTCCTAAATCCAGTATCAAAAGTCTACAGTTAGTGCAAAATGCCGCTGCGAGGCTGCTCTCACGGTCAAGAAAATTTGATCACATTACCCCAATATTAGCCAAATTACATTGGCTCCCGGTCCATTTAAGTTGTGACTTCAAGGTTCTTCTACTAACCTATAAATCACTGCATGGCTTAGCGCCTTCATATCTCGTCGACCTAGTCGTTCCTTATGTTCCGTCTCGTAACCTTCGTTCGCAAAACGCTAGTCTTTTAGTTATACCGAGGGCCAAGAAAATGTCTGCAGGGTCTAGAGCATTCTCTATTCGGGCTCCAGAGCTTTGGAATGCCCTACCAATGGATATTAGAACTACTACCGTACACGTTTAAAGACACATTTCTATGAGATGGCCTTTAACTAACTTGTCATGGCCGATTTGGCCGGAGTTTGTTCTGTTCTCTCTGCCCACCTCCTCCCCGGCTGGGGAGGGGGTTAGGTGGCTCAAAAGCTGATAGCGGCTGGCTGGATTCTCGGGGACCAGTTCAGGATGGGGGAGCTGCGGCTCGGCCCCCTTGAGGACACTGCCAGGACAATCGAGGGCACCTCCGACATCCATTTTTTTCATTGATTTTCATATTATGTATTACTTGTGCACTCTCTGCATCCATTACAACCTGGTGATCCTGAAAGGGGGATCCTTCCATCTGTGGTCCCTTCTCAAGGTTTCTCATTTTCCCCTGGCAGGGTTTTTTTGAGTTTTTCCTTGCCCTTTTGGGAGCTTATGATCAGGGGATGCTTTGAGAATAATTGTCAATTTTGGCTATGTGAAGCCCTTTGAGACTGTTTGTGATTTAGGGCTATACAAATAAACTTGACTTGACTTGATGGCAACCCTCCGTCAACCATTCTGCAATTCAAAGTATCCGTTAGAACAAACCAGATTAGAATCACGTCTAGAGTTGAAAAACCTTTCCATACCACTTAATAGTGTTTTCCAACGTATTCATTTCTGAATTTAAAGGGTATCATTAATCCCCTAATATTTGCATCTAACCGAGCCCTGTTCGTACCACAGCGATTTAGTGTGACAAGGGCGCCCTCAAGCGTCCTATCACGTACTATGTTTTCTTTTATGTGTTTGAAGAAAAATCCTTCTTTTTTTTTATTTTTATTTTAGAGTTTGCTTAAAATCCAAAACATAATTCGAGTATAGTTCCCCCTATTTTTTGTTATGTAATTTAATTAAATTTAATCGTAAATTTTCAGATTTGGTTGGATTTAAAATTCATTCTGGAATCTCATTGCATTTAGAATCAAAATAAGGTTCAGTTTAGATTAATTTTGTTGAAATTTGGTGTAATTTCCTCATTAATTTAGGGTTAAGGGTTGGGGTCAGGGGTCAAGGTTAGAATTAGGGTTTGGGTTAGTTTTTTTTTCCTGAATCTGCACTTATGTAAGTTTTGTGAATTGATTAGGTGTTAGGATTTAATGTTAGAGTAAATTCCAAATAAGGATGAAGATTAGAATTTGGTGTCCGAGTTGGGCACTGTATTTATGCTGTCCGGAAAACCAGCCAACCAGAGTTAGACTTTTTGACTAAATGGAAAGTGTCAGAAGCCCATCAGACGTGACGCACAATGTCATACTCCTGTCAGGGCTAAGTTCCTCATTCACTTTCAGTCCCGGTCCAACCTCTTTTCAGCCGTCTCCCAACACACCAAAAAAAAACCACACACCCCACCAGAACATAAACCAAGGAACTATTATGATATTTTCCCTAATTTCTATATATCGTTTTGGGAGGGCATTCCTTTTAAATTTTCTTAAACGTGTAAACTTTACCACTAGAATTTCTATTTTAACCCAGATATTCAAGTGTTTTCCGCTTCCTTTGTTGTCAAATTGAGTCCTTGTGGATATTTAGTTTTCAAACTCTTAACCCATCTCATCTCCGCGTTTTCCCTATCTCTTTGTGTCCAGCCCGCACAGCTCTTTAAAACCCGTATGCTCAAGTTATGCAACCCGTGCCGGCGGAAATGGCGCACTACGTGAGTGTTACGCTTCTGGTTGTGTGTGATGTTATAGTGGTGGGATCGCAATCTGCTCCTGACATCATTCCGAGTCTGTCCCACATACATAACGCCACACAGCCGACAGCTCATGCAGTAGACCACATCCTTGCCTGTTTGAATGAAAACATGTTCTTTCTTCTGAGAGTCTGTTATTACCCCTACTGATCTCCTGGCTGAGCGAGAGGACCTAGTCCGCATTTTAGTACTCACCAACAATTCTTTTAAATTTGGATTTCTTTTAAAGGCCTGTCAAACACACCTCTCGCATTAAGGTGCCCCCGGCTTCCCGGTAACGGGTTTGTTTTAGCCGGGGTCGGAGATTAGTCCGTAATCTAACCACCCGAGTTAAATTAACTCCACCGGAATCAATCTAATTTCTGTACGACGCCAATCCCTTTCAAGTCACCCGAAGCTCGAGCCGAGTAACTCAATTCGAGGCAAGACTTCGAAGTGACCGCATCGTATTGATGGCTCCCCGCTAGTGTTTGAAGTTCTTATTTTGTTACGGATATTTTTTAGATGTCTTTGTTAAGACCTCAGGGATTCGTTTGTATAGCACACCCAAGCACTAGTTTTGCCGGAGTAAATGTTGATATGGGTCCGTTCCACTTAGTCACTCATGCAGCAAGCCGACCAACTTTTTCATTCGAAAGAGAATCGAATTAATAAAAGTGTGACAATAATAGCATTTAAGAAGAAAATTAATGCGGCGGCTCGGTGGCGCACTGGGTAGCACGTCCGCCTCACAGTTAGGAGGGCGCGGGTTCGATTCCACCTCCGGCCCTCCCTGTGCGGAGTTTGCATGTTCTCCCCGAGCCCGCATGGGTTTTCTCCGGGCACTCCGGTTTCCTCCCACATCCCAAAAACATGCTTGGTAGGCCGATTGATCACTCCAAATTGTCCCTAGGTGTGAGTGCGAGTGCGAATGGTTGTTTGTCTCTGTGTGCCCTGCGATTGGCTGGCAACCGGTTCAGGGTGTCCCCCGCCTACTGCCCGATGACGGCTGGGATAGGCTCCAGCACCCCCGCGACCCCCGTGGGGACTAAGCGGTTCAGAAAATGGATGGATGGATGAAGAAAATTAATGCACTTTAGATTATTAATTCTAACTTCTTATACGTAGATCTAGCACTTAACCGTCGGAGTTCTTCACCCCACTTGATTGCTTTAAAGAGAGTAACGACTTTCTTAAACCGAATAAAAATGTCGTGCTCTATTTAGATTTGCCCAGTAATTAATTTGGAAGGCAAGTCTATGTTTTGATCGTGTCCCATTTAACTTTTGACGCGGCCCGACAAATTTAGGAACTGGGCCGCGCCCGACGGACAATCGAAATACTTTTATCCTCCACCAACTCCAATGATTTATTTTAACCGTCGTCGTTATTTTATTTAGAAGAAGTAAATTTTCAACCGAATTCACTTTTAACGAAATTCACTCTTCCCTTAAATATTTACGAAAGTTATTTAATTCTCTAACTTGTTCGGAGTTACTTTTTACGCGGCCCGTCAAAAGGGGAAGCGGGCCTGCGCCTTTCAAATATTTAAATTACTTTCCGTTCTACACAAAACCAATAATCCGATTTAAACACTTCCGTTAATTTATTCAGACGAAACAAACTTTCGAACGGATCGAAATTCACTCGTGGCTCAAATAACTACGGAAGTTATTCAAGTCTCTAACTTGTTCGGAGTTACTTTTTACGCGGCCCGTCAAAAGGGGAAGCGGACCTGCGCCTTTCAAATAGTTAAATTACTTTCCGTTCTACACAAAACCAATAATCCGATTTAAACACTTCCGTTAATTTATTCAGACGAAACAAACTTTCGAACGGATCGAAATTCACTCGTGGCTCAAATAACTACGGAAGTTATTCAATTCTCTAAAGTTGTCTGATGTTACTTTTATTTATTTTATTTAAATCGGCCCCAAACCATCGGTTGCATATTCAGTACAAATCCGCGCACAACGAAGTAAGTAATATACAAAACACATTTATTGAAGAAACATGGAATAGAATTACAAATCTCAATTACTCCAGAAACCGAACAATTTCACTCACTGATACCCGTGTTAATAAAATCATTCAATCCCCGAAAAATTCGATTGCAAAACACAGTTCATGAAAAAGGGAAGAGGTAGACACCAGCTGCGTGCTATTTTTGGTGGAAGCAAAGTCGAGTGCTCAATTCGATCTTACTTCTAAAATCCAAATTAGAGAAACAGGCTGGCCTCGAGGGAGCCGGCGGCCCGATGACTATTCCCCCCTCTCGCTAAAATACATAAAAATGGTAATCCCTCACCTATTTCTCCTGTAAAGTTGTCCAGTCCAATTTTTGGGAGTAAATCCAAGTTAATTTCAGATCAGCGATCCTGCGTCTCACACAAAGATCTCGGGACTTTGGAAAAAAAATCTTGAAACTCCTCCGGGCTTCTTCTCGTATGAGCGCTCTTTTGGGGGGAAAAGCCCTGAAGCTGCCCCTGCAGGACTTTTTATAGACTTCTCTGTCCCCCCCTCCCCTTTCTTTCTTCTATACCTTCCCTATAGGGTAAGACTGCCCAGTTTTCCCACACCTATAGAATAAACTGGTCAGTTTTCCCACGCCTACTATAGGGTAGGAGTGCCCAGTTTTCTTCCCACGCTTGGACATCTGTGGCCTTCAGCAGCTGTTTCCGCCCTGACCACGCAGTACTTTCCACCAAATGCACAGCTAGCCCCTGGTAAAACCTTTCACTTCCCCTTTTCTTCTCTTCCTGTTCCATGAAAATAACTTTTTAAAGTTACGCTTCAATTAAATAAAAATCCAAACCCTTGACCTACTTCTCTAAACAATTTATGTCACGCCACTATTCTCATAGTGACGGGTCTCTTGATCGAATTGACAAATAATATTGCTTAAAGCGGTTACAGAATACATTTTTAGCCAAGCAAAGAAATCAAAAAATAAAAATCACATTTGTGCTTCTCCAAACAATTTATGTCACGCCACTATTCTCATAGTGACGGGTCTCTTGATCGAATTGACAAATAATATTGCTTAAAGCGGTTACAGAATACATTTTTAGCCAAGCAAAGAAATCAAAAAATAAAATCACATTTGTGCTTCTCCAAACAATTTATGTCACGCCACTATTCTCATAGTGACGGGTCTCTTGATCGAATTGACAAATAATATTGCTTAAAGCGGTTACAGAATACATTTTTAGCCAAGCAAAGAAATCAAAAAATAAAAATCACATTTGTGCCTCCATGCGTGACTCACATTCTGACACCGTGTTCCTGTTTTATTTCTATTTTAACTTGCTTAGCTCATTCTGGCCCCTCTTTTGGTCTCACGTTTTGGTCTGGCGCCATCTTTTGGACAAATTTGGAATTTCAGCTCTGCCAATTTATTCCTGTGAACAATCCATATTCTACCATTTGCACCATCTCTACCCCCCATGTTACATGACAGGCCGAAACCACCTTATGTCTCGCCTTCAGGTCCATTAGTGCTGATCTTTCTAAGTTCTGCTTGATCTTTCTGTGAACATTGACTGTGTAGGTGTTATAGGTCGAAATCAGAGGAATTATGATTCTTTTGACCTCTTGCGTCTCTCCTCCCCTAGCCGTTCCCCTTGCCTGTAGTCTGACCCTACGAAGAAATGACCGGGAATAGCCCCCGTTGTCGTAATGCCTTGAACAAAACTTTGGTTGCTTCTTCCCTGTCCTCTGAACGAGTGCAAATTCTTTAGAATCTCAAGAGTTGTGAGTAGATCAACCCCTTAAATGTGTGTTTAGGGTGAAAACTCTGTTTGTGTAATAACGCATGAGTGTCTGTGGGTTTGAAAAAAACTCGTACGTCCAACTTCCCCGTTGTATTAAATTCCGATCCCTTAAATGTGGTCGTATCGAGAAAATTAATTTCCCTTTCGCTAATCTGTGCCGTAAGGTTAATTGAGGGATGTTGGTCATTTAGAGTTTTTAGGAAGAGATCAAAGTCTTCCCGGGAGTCCCCCCAGATTCCCCAAATGTCATCCAAGTACCTTATGTAGGCAATGGGTTTCTTAGTGCACCGTGCCAAGGCACCCTCCTCCCACTCAGCCATACAGATGTTGGCATAGGCTGGAGAGAAACGCTTCCCCATAGCTGTCCCTTTGACCTGTAAAAACCACTCATTGTTAAATTGAAAATCATTCTTGGTCAGATTAAGTTCTAGCAACTCCAAAATGGGTTTATCCGGGCGGCCTAATATCGGATTACGTGTCAGGACATTATTTCAATATTAGTGTATAAGTTTTCCACATCCATGGAACACAACAGACACGTTCGAGGCAAGGTCAAGGCTTGTACTTTCTGAATGAAATCATTGGTGTCCTTGATGTAACTCGGATGTATCACCGACAATGGATTCAAATAATGATCCAATAATTCGGCTGAGCCGTAGGACTGGCTTCCACAATCCGAAACAATGGGGCGCCCTGGTGGCATGACATAGGGCCAGGGCGCATATTCGGAAATAAATCGATTAACGCATATCGCGGCTATTTAGCATTAGCAAACCGGAAGTACCCACAAGCCCTTGCCAAGTATCCTAACGGCTTCCGTACCACTAATATTTTCCAAAACTCATACCACAAAGTGATAAAAATCGAATAAACTTCCATTAAGGTCATTGGTATTATTCAAATGTGTTAACCGGTCCCATTTATCCGTAAATTCAATTGCTAACATTAATAAGATCGCATATTTGGGACGAAATCGCCCTTTCTCCTCCTTCTTCTCTTTTCTTTTTTGGGCGTACCGCCGCTAACGTCATGAGCATTAGCAACCCGGAAGTACCCACAAGCCCTCGCATTAGCAACCCGGAAGTACCTATAACCCCTGCAAAAAGTCTTCGTGGACCCCGTTAATCGATAATATTATTAAAATTACCCATCCCAGTGATAATAACAGAATACATTTCGATTGCTATTGTTCACTTGCACTACCCAGTCACTATTGTCCGTAAATCTACTCGCCCACCACAATAATAAAACCGTGCAATTAAAACGAAATAGCCGTGCGCGTCAAGTGGCTAGTAAACATTAGCCAAGCCGGAAGTATCCGTGATGACGCTTACATTGTCATGGCAACCAACTGTCCCCCAGCGTATTTATCACAATATCCACCCCAAAAGCGATCAAAATCAAACAAAATGTTAAAAAACAATTTAATACTATCTATTAGCGTTTTTCCCACTTATTTCCTTCTTTCTACATTTAAAAGATAATAATAACCAATTAGTGATTCTATCCAACCAAACCCTGTTTGCAAGACAGCTATTTTATGTGTCTATGGCGCCCTAATGTGTACTCTCCCGTCCTCTATCTTCTCTTTTAGTCTGGAAAGAAAACTCCCTTAGAATTTGTTCGAGTTAAGAATAGAGTCTGATTAAAGTTTAGACTTTTCTTTTTTATTTTGGTCAAAATTAAAAAAAAAGAGAGAGAAAGAGAGAGAGAAAGAGAGAGAGCGCGAGAGCGAGAGAGGGAGAGAGAAAGCGAGAGAGAACAAGAGAGCGAGAGAGCAAGAGAGAGAGAGAGAGAGAGAAAAGAAGAAAAAGAGAGAGAGAAAGAGAGAGAGATAGAGAGAGAGATAGCGAAAGAGAGAGAGAGAGCGAGAGAGAGAGAGAGAGAGAGAAAGAGAGCGAGAACGAGGGAACGAGAGAGCGAGAGAGCAAGAGAGCGAGAGAGAGAGAGAGAGGTTAGGGTTAGGGTCAGGGTTAGGGTTAGAGAGAAAGAGAGAGAGAGAGAGAGCGAGAGAGAGAGTGAGAGAGAGAAAAAAGAAGAGAGAGAGAACGAGAGAGCAAGAGAACAAGAGAAAGAGGGAGAGAGCGAGAGAGAGGTTAGGGTTAGGGTTAGAGAGAAAGAGAGAGAGAGAGAGAGAGAGAGAGAGAGAGAGAGAGAGAGAGAGAGAGAGAGAGAGAGAGAGAGAGAGAGAGAACGAGGGAACGAGAGAGCGAGAGAGCAAGAGAGCGAGAGAGAGAGAGAGGTTAGGGTCAGGGTTAGGGTTAGAGCGAAAGAGAGAGCGAGAGAGAGAGAGCGAGAGAGAGAGTGAGAGAGAGAAAAAAGAGAGAGAGAGAACGAGAGAGCAAGAGAACAAGAGAAAGAGGGAGAGAGCGAGAGAGAGGTTAGGGTTAGGGTTAGAGAGAAAGAGAGAGAGAGAGAGCGAGAGAGCAAGGGAGAGAGAGAGAGAGGGAGAGAGAAAGAGAGAGAACGAGAGAATGAGAGAACGAGAGAGAGAGAGAAAGAGAGCGAGAGAGAGAGAGAGGGAGAGAGAGAAAAAAGAACGAGAGAGAGAGAGAGCGAGAGAGAGAGAAAAAAAGAGAGAGAGTGAGAGAGAGATGGATCTTCTCTCCCCCCCGTGGCGCTTCAGAGGGTTAGGGTAGATTGCAAGCATTCCACTGCCTTAGATGGTCCTAACCCGGTTGGAAAAGTTGCCTCTCTGCGCCATTTTTATTCTAGCCAATAGCGAGAAAGTGAGAATTAGAGAAATATAAAAGAGAGAGACCACGGAAAGGCAATGGGAAATGAGACCATTTCAACCAAAACCCAGGGGTTTCTGACCCCACACATGGTCCTCTCCCTCTCCGACCCTTGACAGAAGGGGAGGAGGGACGGGAGGGAGAAGCTATTTAACAAGAAAGTAAGCGTCAGAGAAAAAATAACGAAAAGGAGAGTCCACGGATAGGTCATGGGAAATGTGACTGCATCTCGACCAAAACCCTGGGTTTTCTGACCCGACACGTGGTGTTGTCCCTCTTCTACCCTTGAGAGAAGGGGAGGGGGGACGAGAGGGTGAAGATATGCGAATAAAGGAAACGGGAAAATTAGAAAAGTATGCGACCCGATAATTTGGCTTAAGGTAATACTGGGATGTCCGAAGGGCACTGGCTGGTTAGGTATTTTAAGTTTATCTCGCTAAATCTTCCCCAAAGGGGTCCGCCGACCCTGTCGGTTAGATAGAAGGCAACGGAAGGCACGGGCCTACTCATGTCGCTGCAGTAAACCTCGCCGTACCAGGTCACATAAAATCTGGATTGGGTACGAAGGACGGCGAAGTGAGAATGCACCTCTGCCAGAACCTCCCCCGGGTAGCTGAGGCGCCACCCAGGTCTTTAGCCAGCAAGATGGAAATACAGTGAAAAGCGACAGAAAAGTACAGACCTACGAGACTACCCTTGTCTTAAATTGTGTCTATTAACTCTTAGTTGTGTTTGAACTAATATATTTTTTATTATATATTGTTTTAAAACCAACTGTTTTGTTTACAAAGAGTCCCATTAAATCGTCATTGTTGTGGGTTATTTGAACGTCACAATTTTGTAGACAGATAGGGTTAGGGTTAGGGTAAGGTAATCAGTACACTAACTGGGGGGACCAACTGATACCCCTGGTACCTCACAGATCTCCCCTGGTACCTAAAAGAACACTCCTGGTACCTCAGAGATCCCCCCTGGTACCTAAGAGCGTACCCCTGAGAGAGGCCGAATTGTCACATTTTGTGTCCGACCGGGGGAACCAGCCGAGGCGGACACTTTGCCGAGCAAGAGCCGATGGCACTTAGAAAATATTCGCCAAACTCGGCCGGACTTCCAGAGGAAGACGCCGAGTTTTCGCTTGTTCAGGCCGACCGGAGGAACCAGCCGAGTCGGACACTTTACGGCGGAATAGCCGTTGGCACTTAGGAAATATTCGTTAAACTTGAACGCACCTCCAGGGGAAGAGGCCGAATTTTCGCTTGTTCAGGCCGACCGAAGAAACCAGCCGAGTCTGACACTTTACGGCGGAACCGCCCTTGGCACTTCGAAAATATTTGCCAAAATCGTCCGGACCTCCAGAGCAAGAGGCCGAATTTTCACATTCTGTGGTCGACCGAGGGAACCGGCCGAGGCGGACACTTTACCGAGCAAGAGCCGATGGCACTTAGAAAATATTCGCAGAAGTTGGCAGGACTTCCGGAGCGAGAGGCCGAATTGTCATATTCTTTTGCCGACCGGGGAAACCGGCCGAGGCGGACACTTTAAGGCGCAAGAGCCGATGGCACTTACAAAATATTCGCAGAAGTTGGCAGGACTTCCAGAGCGAGAGGCTGTATTTTCACATTCCGTGGCCGACCGAGGGAACCGGCCGAGGCGGACACTTTACCGAGCATGAGCCGATGGCACTTAGAAAATATTCGTCGAAGTTGGCTTGACTTCCGGAGCGAGAGGCCGAATTTTCACATTCCGTGGCCGACCGGGGGAACCGGCCGAGGAGGACACTTTGCCGAACAAGAGCCGATGGCACTTAGAAAATATTCGCAGAAGTGTGCAGGACTTCTGGAGCGAGAGGCCGAATTGTCACATTCTTTGGCCGACCGGGGGAACCGGCCGAGGCGGACACTTTAAGGCGCAAGAGCCGATGGGGCTTACAAAATATTCGCAGAAGTTGGCAGGACTTCATGAGCAAGAGGCCGAATTTTCACATTCTGTGGCCGACCGGGGGAAACGGCCGAGGCGGCCACTTTACAGAGCAAGAGCCGATGGCACTTAGAAAATATTCGCAGAAGGTAGCAGGACTGTAGGTATGCGCGCGGGCAAAACGTGGTCCCGTGACGTACCGGGCGCGGACGCCAATCCACGCCCGGCCAGAGCGACCGAGAGGCGGACACACTTTCAAAAGAAGCATAGGTAGCTGGTCCGCGGGCCAAAGGAGGTTCCATAAGGTACCGGTCGCGGATGCAGACCCACGAACGGCCAGAGTGACTGAGAGGCGGACACACTTTCAAAAGAAGCCTGGGTACCTGGTCCAAGGGCCAAACGGGGTTCCATAAGGCAACGGGCGCGGATGCTTAGCCACGCCAGAGGAGAACCACCGAGAGGTGGGGACACCCCGGCGAAAAAGCAATTGGCACTTGGAAAATATTCGCCAAAGTTGGCCGGACTTCCAGGAGAAGAGGCCGAATTTTCACTTGTTCAGGGCGACCGGAGGAACCAGCCGAGGCGGACACTTTACGGCGGAAGAGCCGTTGGCACTTAGAAAATATTCGCCAAAGTCGGCCGGACTTCCAGGGGAAGAGGCCGAATTTTCGCTTGTTCAGGTCGACCGGAGGAACCAGCCGAGGCGGAAACTTTACGGCAGAAGAGCAGTTGGCACTTAGAAAATATTCGTTAAACTTGAACGGACCTCCAGGGGAAGAGGCCGAATTTTAACTTGTTCGGGCCGACCGGAGGAACCGGCCGGGTCGGACACTTTACGGCGCAACAGCCGTTGGCACTTAGAAAATCTTCGCCAAAGTCGTCTGGACATCCAGGGGAAGAGGCCGAATTTTCGCTCGTTCGGGCCGACCGGAGGAACCGGCCGAGTCGGACACTTTACGGCGGAACAGCCGTTGGCACTTAGAAATTATTCGAAACTTCCATCAAACACACATCGGCTTTTTCGCCGTCGCTGTCCGGCCTGGGCACCATCGTAGCTCGGACAGTTCGTGTGACAGCATCCGCTGGCACTTAGAAAATTTTTCGAAATATCACAAAAACACATCCCTCCATATACGTGCCGACAATATTTTGCGAAAGGGGAGTAAAGGTAATGAGTACGCTGACCGGGGGGACCACCTTATCGTACTCTGGCGCACCGAAAGACCAAAGTTTGTATTGCGCCCTTGGTACCTCAGAGAGGCCGAATTTTCGCATTCTGTGGCCGAACTGGGGAACCAGACGAGGCGGACACTTTTCCGAGCGAGAGCCGATGGCACTTAGAAAATTTTCGGCTAAGTTGGCAGGACTTCCAGAGCGAGAGGCCGAATACTCGTCATTTGTGGCCGACCGGGGAACCAGCGAAGGCGGATAGACAGTCACGGAGGTCCCGCCGGCTGGTCCGCGGGCCAATCGGGGTCCCGTAAGTTAGCGGTCGCGGCCCGGAATCCACACCAGCCCGGAGCCACCGGCAGGCGGATAGGCGGTCACGGAGGTCCCGCCGGCTGGTCCGCGGGCCAATCGGGGTCCCGCAAGTTAGCGGTCGCGGCCCGGAATCCACGCCGGCCCGGAGGCACCGGGAGGCGGATAGGCGGTCACGTGGGTCCCGCCGGCTGGTCCGCGGACCAATCGGGGTCCCGTAAGTTAGCGGTAGCGGCCCGGAATCCACGCCGGCCCGGAGGCACCGGGAGGCGGATAGGCGGTCACGGAGGTCCCGCCGGCTGGTCCGCGGGCCAATTACCTCCAGCCGAGCGGATATGAACTTTATAAGCACCTCGGACGAGATGGCGGAGCCTTATTCGACTTCCAGCACTCCGGCTAAGCTTTTTTCCACGGCCCGCTGAGCTTCCAGGGGACCTCCAGCCGGTTCTCCCGGTGCTTTCTTCCTAACTCTTGACGCCCGAGGAGGCTTCCAGCACCTCGGTTGAGCGTTTCCGACGGCCCAATGAGCTCCCGGAGGTCGTAACGGGGGATTACCTCCCTCTCGAGGGCACAGCGAGTAAATACACCGCCTCTCGCACTTAGCGCACACTCGCATGGCTCCGCGTCCGATCACACTTTAAGCAGTCAAACGGCGGGAGTAACTACGACTCTCTTAAGGTAGGCTCGTTTGAGACATTTTAAACGGTTAGTGGAGGCGACCGGGAGCACCGGGAGGCCGGAAATAGCTCCAAGACGAGCAGATCGGCTGTTTGTAAGCACCGCGCCGTCCAGCTCCGTCCGGTACCTCGCACGGCCCGCTTCACCCCATGCGCGGACTTCCGAGCGCTCGGGGAGACGCTCGAAAGCTGCCGGTGCCGTTGGAGCGGGGAAATACCTCCCTCTGGCGGACACGGCGGGAAAATGCACCACCTCTCGCACTTAGCACACACTCGCATGGCTCCGCTTCCGATGACACTCTGCGCGGCTAAACGGCGGGAGTAACTGTGACTCTCTTAAGGTAGGCTCACTTGACATTTATTTAACGGTTCGTGGAGGCAACCGGGAGCACGGGGAGGCCATGCGCGCGCACAGAACGGCCGAATAATGCTCCGGCGGCCCCGGGTGATTACTAAGAGGCTCCCCAGCCGGCCTCGCGGAGCTCTGACGGTCCTCCGCGGGACTTCCAGCGGCCGGTGTGCTCACGCACCACCCCCTGGCACCACCGGGAGGCCGTGCGCATGCGCCGAGTGGCCGAAAATAGCTCCAAGACCAGCGCATCGGCGCTTTACAAGCACCGCGGATGAGATCGCGGAGCCTCATTCGTCCTCCAGCGGCCGGCGTAGTGACGCACGCCGCCCGGCACCACCGGGAGGCCGTGCGCACGCGCCGGGTGGCCGGAAATAGCTCCCAGCTGAAGCGGATCGGCACTTTAGAAGCACCACGGATGAGATCGCGGAGCCTCGTTCGACTTCCGGCGGCCGGCGAGCTCGCGCGCGCCGCCCGGCACCACCGGGAGGCCGTGCGCGCGCGCCAAGTGGCCGAAAATAGCTCCGGCCCAGCGGTTCGGCACTTTACAAGCACCGCGGATGAGATCGCGGAGCCGCGTTCGACTTCCAGCGGCCGGCGCGCGGCAACGGTGACCGTCCAGCTCCATCCGGTACCTTGCAATGCCCTCATCTCCCCCCCGCGCGGACTTCCGGGCGCTCAGGGAGACTTTCCAGCGCTGCCAGTGAAGCTGTAGCGGGGAATTGCCTCCCTCTGGCGGACGCAGCGAGAAATTACCGCAGCCGGGTAAACGGCGTGAGTAACCGTGACTCTCTTAAGGTAGCCGCACTTGACGTCTTTTTAACGGTGGGTGGAGGACCCAGGGGACTTCCAGGCGAGTCTCGGGGGTGCGTTGCTCCTCACTATTGACGCCCGAGGAGGCTTCCAGCACCTCGGCGGGTGTTGACGCGATGTGATTTCTGCCCAGTGCTCTGAATGTCAAAGTGAAGAAATTCAATGAAGCGCGGGTAAACGGCGGGAGTAACTATAACTCTTGAACATGGAGACCGGGGGTCATGGGCCATGGCAGTCGCCCAAGGGGAGCAGTTGGAGGCGGGCTGCTCCTCAGCTGTCAGTCGCGTCATGTAAGATTGCACCTCACGTGGTGCCCGCTGGTAACGGCCGTGCGTTTCCTTATACACAGCGCATTTGGGGCCGGCTAACGCAATCAGCTTAGGGGGGGAACCGCGCCCGCACATTATCCTCCCGCACAGTGAGTGACAAGGTTCCGGCCAGAATTGCCGTGCTGGCTCAACAAATCGGCAGGCGTGCAGTTAGTTGAAAGGGGCTGCACGTCCTGGGCGACCTTCCTGACCCGAAAGGTGAGAGATTCTCCCTGAGTGTAATGTCTCGGACTCTGCGGCAGTCTGATATCTCTGATGGTGGGGATGAAACTTTGAGACTGCGAGGGTGCCCGGGCTCCTGCCTGTTCCCGACAGGGGCTAATGAATACTCCCTCCCGAGCGTGGCTGAAGAGACCAAGCAGCCACACTTAACCTCTTCCGGCGGCGTGTTTAAGGTTGGGCACGTCGTGTGCGCTTCAACCTCTCCGGTGGCCACGGGGACCAACCACCGGATGATTGCTCGGGGTCCCCAACCGGCCTGTATTCACTTCTACAGGCCACGGCTGCGAAAACTCCTTTGGTTCGGAAGTCCGTATACACAGCTGCACAGGTCGGGGTCACAGTCAGTCTGGCCGTAGGAGCGGGTGGATCCAGGCTCGCGAAGCCTCTGAGAACTCCTCTGTGGACCATGGCGTCCGCCCTCTCGTAATGAGGGTAGGGTCGGCGGGCGTCGGATATGGGCCACAGCTCGTTGGGAGAGCCGGGTATACAGTGCCCCACGGCCACTTTGATGCGATGTGGAGCGCACGCGGTCGATGGTGGCACGGTGCATATGCTCAATGAGGGTAAGAGCATGTTGGGTGAAACGAGTGAGGAGGAATGGGAGGTCCCTGTGCGACGATACGGCAGGCAGCGAAAGGAATAATTGGACCGCTGCTGCGCTAGTCGAGGAAGTAGATCGGGGGCCTGAACCGACCGAGTCTCCTGCTTCGGATGCCATGTCGGGCCGCGGGGCTGCATGGGTCGATCTTGGCTAGTGGGATGCTCAGTGGCGGGCCCAGGCAGGAACAGGGATAGGCTCCCTGGGCGGGGTCCGGCGAAGAAGCAACTGCGAGGCTGTTTGCAACGTGAACGATACGTGGAGTCACCCCCGAACTCTCAAGGAGTCCGACACCGGTTGTTGTAGCTGCTGGCTGCCCCTAGGGCTGGGTGCCACTGCGGGTGCGTACCTGTGGTGGCGGGGTGAGCCCCGCACCGACGACTGCGTCTATCGGCTGCGAGGGAGCTTCTGTGACTCGGTTTCTTATGATCTTCTCCTGCATGTATTGGGGAACTAGGCGATATTGGACATGGAATTGGGCGACTCGTCGCCCGAGTGTGGGCTGCTCGCAGGGTGGGTTGTGGCAGCACCTGTGCCCATCTCATATTTATTAGCGTGGATTCCCTTATCCACGCGACTCGAACGCTAACGCCCGCATTCCTCTGGGACGCATGCTGCTGCGTCTTGTTGGCTCGTGCTAGGCCCTGACCCGAACGGTCGGTCTAATGGAGGGACGTTGTCTTACTCCTGTGGCCGATTCACCGGACAGTGCTGAATACGGGTCTGCGACCAGGGGGTGCGGGTGGAAGGGAAGGGGCGGATAGTGCGACGCGGTGGTGTGGTCAGGCTGGTCCGCGGCCTGGGCAGCCACCAACTCGGTGATGCGAGATGGCGAGAGGGGCCTCCAGGCTATCCGTCTTGACTCCCGGACAGGTCAGGTGCACCTCGAACTCTGTCGGTCTTTTGAGTTGGTGGTATTGATCTTCGGACCTGCCTGGTAGGTGTACTATCACTGGAGTGTACTTCCAGCGGCCGGCGCGCTCGCGCACGCGACCCGGCACCACCGAGAGGGCGTTCGCATGCGCCAAGTGGCCGAAAATAGCCCCGTCCCAGCGGATCGGCACTTTACAAGCACCGCGGATGAGATCGCGGAGCCGCATTCGACTTCCAGCGGCCGGCGCGCGGCACCGGTGACCGTCCAGCTCCATTCGGTATCTTGCAATGCTCTCATCTCCCCCCCGCGCGGACTTCCGGGCGCTCGGGGAGACTTTCCAGCGCTGCCGGTGAAGCTGTAGCGGGGAATTGCCTCCCTCTGGCGGACGCGGCGAGAAAATAACCCAGCCGGCCAAACGCCGGGAGTAACTGTGACTCTCTTAAGGTAGGCTGACTTGACGTCTTTTTAAAGGTGGGTGGAGGAGCCATGGGACTTCCGGCCGGTTCTCGGGGGTGAGTTGCTCCTCACTCTTGACGCCCGAGGAGGCTTCCGGCAGCCGGTTCTCCGGGTGCCCCCTCCCAACTTTTTAAGCCGTCCGGGGCTTCCGGCACCTCGGCCAAGCGTTTCCCACGGCCCGCTGAGCTTCCAGGGGACCTCCAGCCGGTTCTCCCGGTGCTTTCCTCCTCACATTTTAAGCCGGCCGAGGCTTCCAGCCCCTCGGCTAAGCGTTTTAAACGGCCCGCTGAGCTTCCAGGGGACCTCCAGCCGGTTCTCCCGGTGCTTTCCTCCTCACATTTTAAGCCGGCCAAGGCTTCCAGCGCCTCGGCTAACGTTTTAAACGGCCCGCTGAGCTTCCAGAGGACCTCCATCCGGTTCTCAGGGTGCTTTCCTCCTAACTCTCGAGGAGGCTTCCGGCGTTTTCGGCGGACCGTTGATCTCCCGGAGGTCGTAACAGGGAATTGCCTCCCTCTTGCGGACACGCCGCGTAAATACACCGCCTCTCGCACTTAGCGCGCACTCTCGCATGGCTCCGCGTCCGATGACGCTCTGCGCGGGTAAACGGCGTGAGTAGCCGCGACTCTCTTAAGGTAGGCTCACTTGACATTTTTTTGACGGTTCGCGGAGGCGACCGGGACCACCGGGAGGTCGTGCGCGTGCGCCGGGTGGCCGGAAATAGCTCCAAGACCAGCGGATCGGCTGTTTGTAAGCACCGCGGATGAGATTACGGAGCCTCATTCGACTTCAGGCGGCCGTGCGCACGCGCGAAGCGGCCAAACCATCCTCCGGCAGGCCCGGGTGATGACTAAGAGGCTCCCCGGCCGGCGCTTCGTCGGTCCTCCGCGGGACTTCCGGCAGCCGGCCGGAGCCTCGGGACGGCTGCTGCACTCCCTAATAAGACCCCGCGGACCCCCGCGAGCCGACCGCGGGCCGAACGCTCGCTGCCACGTGGTACCTCACGTGCCAAGGCGGACGTGTGACGGCGCGGGAGCCCTTGGCACTACATCATAATCACGTATATAGTCAAATCATGTAAAATCACCGTTAGTTTATTAATAATATATTTATATGCGATGTTAATATTTATTTAATTATTACGTATATCATGCATAATACTATTACACTTGTTATCGTTATACGGTACAATATCAGCAGAAGTTGGCCTGGGCCGATTTTTCGCCATCGTGGCCGACCGGGGAACCGGCCGAGGCGGACGCATCGCGGCGCGAGAGCCGTTGGCACTTAGAAAAAATTTTCGCCAACCCGGGCTCCGGGGGAAGAGGCCGGATTTTCGCCATTTGTGGCCGACCTGGGAACCGGCGAAGGCGGACGCACTCTCTAACGAGCCCCGCCGGCCGGTCCGCAGGGGGGAACGGCGCCCTCTGGCGGACAAGCTGTTGTAAATGAATGGGGTTTGGCACTTAGTGCACTTTTGCCAAAGTTGACCCGCGCTCCGGGGGAGGAGGCCGAATTCACGCCATTCGTGGCCGGCCGGGGAACCGGCGAAGGCGGATAGAATTTCAAGGGAAGCCCGGGTAGCTGGTCCGCGGGCCGAACGGGGTCCCGCAAAGTACCGGGCGCGGACGGCAACCCGCGCCGGGTCAGAGCCACCGAGAGGCGGATACACGTTCACGGAAGCGCCGCCGGCTGGTCCGCGGACAAAACGGGGTCCCGCAAAGTACCGGGCGCGGACGCCGACCCACGCCGGGTCAGAGCCACCAAGAGGCGGATACACGTTCACGGAAGCACCGCCGGCTGGTCCGCGGGCCGAACGGGGTCCCGTAACCTACCGGCAGCGGACGCCGACCCACGCCGGGTCAGAGCAACCGAGAGGCGGATACACGTTCACGGAAGCGCCGCCGGCTGGTCCGCGGGCCAAACGGGGTCCCGCAAAGTACCGGGCGCGGACACCGACCCACGCCGGGTCAGAGCCACCGAGAGGCGGATACACGTTCACGGAAGCACCGCCGGCTGGTCCGCGGGCCGAACGGGGTCCCGTAACCTACCGGCAGCGGACGCCGACCCACGCCGGGTCAGAACCACCGAGAGGCGGATACACGTTCACGGAAGCGCTGCCGGCTGGTCCGCGGGCTGAACGGGGTCCCGCAAAGGACAGGCGCGGACGCCGACCCACGCCGGGTCAGAGCCACCGAGAGGCGGATACACGTTCACGGAAGCACCGCCGGCTGGTCCGTGGGCCGAACGGGGTCCCGTAACCTACCGGCAGCGGACGCCGACCCACGCCGGGTCAGAGCCACCGAGAGGCGGATACACGTTCACGGAAGCGCCGCCGGCTGGTCCGCGGGCCGAACGGGGTCCCGTAACCTACCGGCAGCGGACGCCGACCCACGCCGGGTCGGAGCCACCGAGAGGCGGATACACGTTCACGGAAGCGCTGCCGGCTGGTCCGCGGGCTGAACGGGGTCCCGCAAAGGACAGGCACGGACGCCGACCCACGCCGGGTCAGAGCCACCGAGAGGCGGATACACGTTCACGGAAGCCCTCCCGGCTGGTCCGCGGGCCAAACGGGGTCCCGTAACCTACCGGGCGCGGACGCCGACCCACGCCGGGTCAGAGCCACCGAGAGGCGGACGAGCTTTCACCGAAGCCCCGCCAGCCGGTCCGCGGGCCGAACGGGGTCCCGTAACCTACCGGCAGCGGACACCGACCCACGCCGGGTCAGAGCCACCGAGAGGCGGATACACGTTCACGGAAGCGCCGCCGGCTGGTCCGTGGGCCAAACGGGGTCCCGTAACCTACCGGGCGCGGACGCCGACCCACGCCGGGTCAGAGCCACTGAGAGGCGGATGAGCTTTCACCGAAGCCCCGCCGGCCGGTCTGCGGGCCAAACGGGGTCCCGTAACCTACCGGGCGCGGACGCCGACCCACGCCGGGTCAGAGTCACCGAGAGGCGGATGAGCTTTCACCGAAGCCCCGCCGGCCGGTCCGCGGGCCAAACGGGGTCCCGTAACCTACCGGGCGCGGACGCCGACCCACGCCGGGTCAGAGCCACCGAGAGGCAGATGAGCTTTCACCGAAGCCCCGCCGGCCGGTCCGCGAGCCAAACGGGGTCCCGTAACCTACCGGGCGCGGACGCCGACCCACGCCGGGTCAGAGCCACCGAGAGGCGGATACACGTTCACGGAAGCCCCGCCGGCTGGTCCGCGGGCCAAACGGGGTCCCGTAAGCTACCGACAGAGGACGCCGACTCACGCCGGGCCAAAGCCGCCCAGAGGCGGACACACTCTCTAACGAGCCCCGCCGGCCGGTCCGCGGGGGGAATGGCGCCCTCTGGTGGACACGCCGTTGTAAATGAATGGGGTTTGGCACTTTTTTCGCCCAGCGGCACCACAGGCTGATGGGCGGCCGCTTCCACGGGCCGGTACTACTCTACGGAGACGCTCGCCACCTCCGGTGGGGGCCGTGTGATCTCGCTGGATGCCCGAGGACCTTCCGAGAGGCCCGGCCGCAGCTTTTACGCACGCCCGGTCCTATTTTCTGGTGGAAGTGGGAGGCCGGCGCTTGGCAGCTCGCTGCCCGAGGACCTTCCGCGAGGCCCGGCCGCAGCTTTTACGCGAGCCCGCTCCTATTACCTGGTGGAAGTGGGAGGCCGGCGCTCGGCAGCTCGCTGCCCGAGGACCTTCCACGAGGCCCGGCCGCAGCTTTTACGCACGACCGCTGCTATTCTCTGGCTCCGGCTTTGTCCCGGATGGTGCTTGGGGAACGGCGGCGCCTATGGCACACACCGCGAACGGCGGCGCCTACGGCGCACACCGCGAACGGCCGGTGGCGGTCGCCTGGTGGCGGTCGGCTGGTGGCGGTCGGGGGGTGGCGCTTGGGGATGGTGGCGGTCGCCTGGTGGTGGTCGGCTGGTGGCGGTCGCCTTGTGGCGGTCGGGGGGTGGCGCTTGGGGATGGTGGCGGTCGGCTGGTGGCGGTCGCCTTGTGGAGGTCGGGGGGTGGTGCTTCGGGATGGTGGCGGTCGCCTTGTGGCGGTCGGGGGGTGGCGGTCGGGGGGTGGTGCTTGGGGATGGTGGCGGTCGCCTGGTGGCGGTCGGCTGGTGGCGGTCGCCTTGTGGCGGTCGGGGGGTGGCGGTCAGGGGGTGGCGCTTGGGGATGGTGGCGGTCGCCTGGTGGCGGTCGCCTGGTGGCGGTCGCCTTGTGGCGGTCGGTGGGTGGCGGTCGGCGCTTGGGGATGGTGGCGGTCACCTTGTGGCGGTCGCCTTGTGGCGGTTGGGGGGTGGCGCTTGGGGGGTGGCGCTTGGGGATGGTGGCGGTTGCCTTGTGGCGGTCGGGGGGTGGCGGTCGGTTGTGGCGCTTGGGGATGGTGGCGGTCGCCTTGTGGCGGTCGGGGGGTGGCGGTCGGGGGTGGCGCTTGGGGATGGTGGCGGTCGCCTTGTAGCGGTCGCCTTGTGGCGGTCGCCTTGTGGCGGTCGGGGGGTGGCGCTTGGAGATGGTGGCGGTCGCCTTGTGGCGGTCGCCTTGTGGCGGTCGGGGGTAACGCTTGGGGATGGTGGCGGTCGCCTTGTGGCGGTAGCCTTGTGGCGATCGGGGGTGGCGCTTCGAGATGGTGGCGGTCGCCTTGTGGCGGTCAGGGGTGGTGCTTTGGGACCGGCGTCCGGTGGAAAGTGCGTGTTGCGCGGGCCGGAGAAAGTTTAGGCCCAGGGCCCGCCGCTGGAGAAATTTTTAGGTACCAGGGGTGGGTTTTTTTGTCACCGCAGGAGGGGGACGTTGCCTCCGTCGGTGCCCGGCGGAAAGTGCGTGTTGCGCGGGCCGGAGAAAGTTTAGGCCAGGGGCCTGCCGCTGGAGAAATTTTTAGGTACCAGGGGTGGATTTTTTTGGTCACCGCAGGAGGGGGACGTTGCCTTCGTCGGTGTCCGGCGGAAAGTGCGTGTTGTGCGGCCCGGAGAAAGTTTAGTCCCGGGGCCCGCCGCTGGAGGAATTTTTAGGTACCAGGAGTGGATGTACTTACTGTTAGAGTTGTGCACACTCCAACTTATTTTGCAAGAACCAAACAGGAGACAAGTAAGTCCTCTTAAGCACCTGCAGGTGGAGAGTCCATTCGTCGCTGTCTGAACAGCGATGATCGAATGAAGTCTGACTCAGGCCTCTTGCAGGAGCATTTTTATTGAAAGAAACAGAGTGGGGGTTGAGAGTGGGCGTGAGAGCAAACAGGATGGGGCCGAAGGCCCTGGCCTGCTGATCAAAGCACAGCAGGGGGTCTTTCACGATGTTGTGTAAACAAAACAACTTTGATTGCTTCCTCTGCAGCTAGTCAATCAGTTCAAAAGATCTTAGCACTTTGTTCTACTACCTTTGTTAAGACAGGACAGGCGAGGGTAATTATTACAGGTTACATTCCAACATAATCCTACGATAAAGATAACCTGGAAAACCCTAACACTTACTTCCACAGGCCCGCGCGCTCCTGGCCGGTGTCCGAGGATGCTGCCTCATCCCCGGACGCGCCTCTTACGCACGCCCGCTGTCATTCTCCGGAGACTGAGTTCCACTTAGGCGAGGCTAAGTTCCACTTGGGGGAGGCTGCCTACTCCCGGCTGACGCCCGAGGATGCTGCCTCATCCCCGGACGAGCCTCTTACGCACGCCCTTTGTCATCCTCCGCAGACTAAGTTCGACTTGGAGGCTCACAAGACACTCTACCACGTGGGTAGCTGGTCCGCGGGCTAAACAGGGTTCCATAAGGTACCGGGGGCGGATGCACACCCACGCCCGGCCAGAGTGACCGAGAGGCGGACACACTTTCAAGAGAAGCCTGGGTAGCTGGTCCGCGGGCCGAATTGGGTTCCAGAAGGCACCGGTCGCGGACGCAAGCCCACGCCCGGCCAGAGTGACCGAGAGGCGGACATACGTTATCTTACGCACGCCCGCTAACATTCTCCAGAGACTAAGCTAAACTAAGGGGAGGCTGCCTACTCCCGCCTGCCGCCCGAGGATGCTGCCTCATCCCCAGACGAGCCTTTTACGCACGCCCGCTGTCATCCTCCGATGACTAAGTTCCACTCGGACGAGGCTAAGTTCCACTTGCGGGAGGCTGCCTCCTCCCGCCCGCCGCCCGGGGATGCTGCCTCATCCCCGGACGAGCCTCTTACGCATGCCCGCTGTCATCCTCCGACGACTAAGTTCCACTCGGACGAGGCTAAGTTCCACTTGCGGGAGGCTGCCTCCTCCCGCCCGCCGCCCGGGGATGCTGCCTGAAAGTGGGGTCAACGCCGCTACTAGCAATCCTCTTCAAAGCGTAAGCCACCTCATCACACACTTGCAGTACGCATGACTTAGTTCGTTGCTGGAGGAAGGTAGCACAAAAACAGTTTTGAACTTTGAACGAGTGGTTGTGTGTGTGTGTTGCGGGGCGTTTTCAGTCTCAGGAGGATCGGGACACGCGAAGGTTTCATCTGAAAATCGCTGAGCTCAGCGCAGTCATCAGGAAACTGGAGGATCGAAACGCCCTGCTTTCTGAAAAGCGCAATGAACTGGTAATTTATTGACGGCACGCTTGAAGGTTTGCGCTACGTTTGATGCGCGCCATCCAGCGAGGCACCCATTGCGCTTGCTTATTAGTTGAGCAGCGCGGCGAGTCGGTTGCCTGGTAGATGTCTTTTATTGGGAGCCAAAGCCACGATTCCGTTCAAACCGATGCAAAAGGAATGGATACGATCTGGCCCGCACGTTGTGCGTCTTTCACATCCCGCACTTCATGCTTGCAGCTAAAGCGACTGAGAGAAACAGAAAGCCAGTTTCTGCCACTCCTGTACAAAAACAAACGCCTGAGCAGGAAGAATGAAGAACTCTCGCTGGTGCTGTGTCGCCTTGAAAACAAAGTGCGCTTTGTCACCCGGGAGAACGAGGAGATGGCAAGCTTGGTAAGTCGACGCGGACAACGGCGGCGTGCCACCAGAGTCCACTGCATTTGTGTTCCACAGAGAAGGCCTAGTGCGCTCAATGACCTGGACCGCAGTTGCGGCCAGCAGGACGGTGAAATGGAGTTCCTTCAAGTTGTGGAGCAGCGGCACATCATCGCCGACTTGTCCAAGGTCTAACGGCAGGCGACTCGGTGCACGCACGGCAGCGCCGCGCTGGCTCGCTGTCGCTAGGAAACCTTTTCCGTCCAAAGCTTGGCCGGCGGCCGCCATCCAAAAAATTGGGCCCTTAAATTCCGACCTTTCAAGCAGGAGCATTGTGCGCACGCGTTTGAACACGCTTTAGACTTGTTTTGCCGTTTTCAGCAGCTCAAAGCTCCCGTTTTGTCAGCGCCTTTGCCACTCGCTGTGCGCTGAAAACGACGGACTCGCCCGGCTGCTCAGCCAGTCAACCATGAGCCGCGAGCGCGACGTCATTATCCGTATGCAGCTAGTGGCAAAATGCACCCTGTTAGAGTTGCGCTCGCTCCAACTTATTTAGCAAGAACCACACGGGAGACAAGTAAGTTATTTTGGACACCTGCAGGTGGAGAGTCCATCCGTTGTACGAATGAAGTCTGACTCTCGGCTCCTGCACGAGCATTTTTATTAAGAGAAACAGGGTGGGTGTAAGAGTGGATTGAATAGAGAAAGCCCTTGACCTCTAGTCAAAACATAGCAAGGGGTGTTTTACGACTTTGTGTAGGAAGGGATAAGCGATAGGGATAAATAAGGGATAAATAATATTATTTATTACAGGTTGCAGTCAAAGTCAAAGCAACATAATCATACGATAAAGATAATCTGGAAAACCCTGACACACCCTGTAGTTGTCACTTTTGGAAAAGACGAGCGTCCCTCCAATCATCGCCGGTGACGTGTTTTTCAGGCTCTGGAGACAGGAGCTCATGTCAGAAATGTCATTGTGAGTCCCGTTTGTTTCTGCGCCGGAGCCGTTCGTTCCCTTTGCATCCAAAGAATCTCAAAGGCGGATTATTTGTGTCGACAGGAGAGAGATTTGCTGCTACGATACCGACATCGAGAATCTCTGAGGAGGAACAAAGTGTGAGGTCCTGCAAGGTGAGTCTATTTGTTTGCGGCTGCTTGGTGATGCGCAAGATGAAATGGCCTTTTTCTCGCTATCGTTCCTCTCGTCGATTCATCGTGAGGTGTCGCTTCAGTTTGTTCAGAGAGATGTTTGCTTCCGCGCCCGCAGGTCATCGAAACATTTTACGGCGTGTTGGTGGACTCGGACGGATCGTCCTTGTCTTTTCACACCGACAGAACCCTCGACACGGAACCCGAAGAGTTAGCGCGCCATTTCTGCCAGCGTATTGGCGCCAAACATTCCTCTTCAGCCTGGAATCGGACTCGTCTTTGCGTCGCGGGTGCTTTGTCGCCGGTCTGACTGATTCTGGTACTAGTGCTGTGTTGCATTGTGTGTGTATGAGGAGGCGGAGCTTCGCTACCGCCAGCTGACGCAAGAATATCAAGCGCTGCAACGAGCCTACGCTCTGCTAGCCCAGACCAGCGGAGGGGACTACGACGCCGAGAAGGAGATCAAGGTGGCGCCCCTTCCCGCAACCCCCGGCCGGGTCGCAGCCTCCCCGTTCTCACCCAGCCTCGGGTGTTCTCTGGTCTGAAAGGAGGAGGAGGAGCCTCCCTCCTCCTCCTTTCAGACCAGAGAAAAGCTGATGGTAGTGTCAAAAGCACCTCTTTCAATAAGGTGCCCCCGGCTTCCCGGTAAGGGGTTTGTCTTAGCCGGGATTCGTCCGTAATCTAACCACCCGAGTTAAATTAACTCCACCGGAATCAATCTAATTTCTGTACGACGCCAATCCCTCTCAAGTCACCCTAAGCTCGAGCCGAGTAACTCAATTCGAGGCAAGACTTCGAAGTGACCGCATCGTATTGATGGCCCCCCGCTAATGTTTGAAGTTCTTATTATGTTACGGATAAGACCTCAGGGATTCGTTTGTATAGCGCACCCTAGCACTAGTTTTGCCGAAGTAAATGTTGATATGGGTCCGTTCTACTTGGTCGCTCAAGCAGGGAGCCGACCAACTTGTTTATTCGAAAGAGAATCGAATTAATAAAAGTGTGACAATAATAGCATTTAAGGAGAAAATGAATGCACTTTACGTTATTAATTCTAACTTCTTATATGTAGATCTAGCACTTAACTGTCGGAGTGCTTCACCCCACTTGATTGCTTTAAACAGAATAACAACTTTCTTAAAACGAATAAAAATGTCTTACTCTATTTAGATTTGCTCAGTAATTAATTTGGAAGGGAAGTCTATTTTTCGATCGTGTCCTGTTTAACTTTTGACGCGGCCCGACAAAATTAAGAACTGGGCCGCGCCCGACGGACAATCGAAATACTTTTATCCTTCACCAACTCAAATAATCTATTTTAACCATGGTCGTTATTTTATTTAGAGGAAGTAAATTTTCAAACGAATTCACTTTTAACGAAATTCACTCTTCCCTTAAATATCTACGAAAGTTATTTAAGTCTCTAACATGTTCGGAGATACTTTTTACGCGGCCCGTCAAAAGGGGAAACGGGCCTGCGCCCTTCAAATAATTAAATTACTTTCAGTTCTACACCAAACCAATAATCCGATTCAAACACTTCCGTTAATTTATTCAGACGAAGCAAACTTTCAAACGGATTGAAATTCACTCGTGTCTCAAATAACTACGAAAGTTATTCAATTCTCTAAAATTGTCTGATGTTACTTTTATTTATTACGGTCCTATGTTATACCATAATAACCCCCCGCACATTAATCAAATTGTCAAATCAACCCCGAACCATCGATTGCACATTCAGTACAAATCAGCGCACAACACATTTATTGAAGAAACATGAAATAGTATTACAAATCTTAATCACTCCAGAAAACGAACAATTTCACCCACTGATACCCGTGTTAATAAAATCATTCAATCCCAGGACAATTCGATTGCAAAACACAGTTCATTAAAGAGGGAAAAAGTAAATACCAGCTGCGTGCTATTTTTGGTGGAAGCAAAGTCGAGTGATCAATTCGATCTTACTTCTAAAATCCAAATTGGAGGAACAGGCTGGCCTCGAGGGGACCGGCGGCCCGATGACTATTCCCCACCCTCGCTAAAATACAGAAAAGTCTTTCCCCTCACCTAGTTTGTCCTGCAAAGTTGTCCAGTCCAATTCTTTGGAGTAAATTCAAGTTAATTTCAGACCAGCGATCCTGCGTCTCACACAAAGATCTCGGGACTTTGGAAAAAATCTTGAAACTCCCTCGGGCTTCTTCACGTATGAGCGCTCTTTGGGGGAAAAAGCCCCGTAGCTGCCCCTGCAGGACTTTTTATAGACTTCTCTGTCCCCCCCCCCCCTTTCTTTCTTCTATACCCTCCCTATAGGGTAAGACTGCCCAGTTTTCCCACGCCCCTATAGAATAAAACTGGTCAGTTTTCCCACGCCTCCTATAGGATATGATTGCCCAGTTTTCCCACGCTCGGACACCTGTTGCCTTCAGCAGCTGTTTCCGCCCTGACCACGCATTACTTTCCACCAAATGTACAGCTAGCCCCTGGTAAAACCTTTCACTTCCCCTTTTCTTCATTTCCAGTTTCATGAGAATAACTTTTTAAAGTTACGCTTCAATTAACTCTGAAATAAAAATCCAAACCTTTGATCTATTTCTTTAAACAATTTATGTCACGCCACTATTCTCATAGTGACGGGTCTCTTGATCGAATTGACTAACAATATTGCTTTAAGCTGTTACAGAATTCATTTTTAGCCAAGCAAAGAAATCAAAAAGTAAAAATCACATTTGTGCTTCTCCAAACAATTTATGTCACGCCACTATTCTCATAGTGACGGGTCCCTTGATCGAATTGACTAACAATATTGCTTTAAGCTGTTACAGAATCCATTTTTAGCCAAGCAAAGAAATCAAAAAGTAAAAATCACATTTGTGCTTCTCCAAACAATTTATGTCACGCCACTATTCTCATAGTGACGGGTCCCTTGATCGAATTGACTAACAATATTGCTTTAAGCTGTTACAGAATACATTTTTAGCCAAGCAAAGAAATCAAAAAGTAAAAATCACATTTGTGCGTCCATGCGTGACTCACAATCCGACACCGTGTTCCTGTTTTATTTCTATTTTAACTTGCTTAGCTTATTTTGGCCCCTTTTTTGGTCTCATGTTTTAGTCTGGCGCCATCTTTTGGACAAATTTGGAATTTCAGCTCTGCCGATTTATTCCTGTGACCAATCCATATTTTACCATTTGCACCGTCTCTTCCCCCCATGTTACATGACAGTAGAAATGGGTCACTATCAAAGCAGAGTAGCAGATCTGGAGTCAGCGCTGAAGCAACGAGGACAGGTAAGCTTATCAATGAGCACACCTTTTTCTCAGACAAAATAGCTACATTCTTCAGTCACTCATTCGTCTGGCATTACTGGACCAAAGCCAGCCCGGCACTTACTTGCACGCTTACTGGCTTTTGAAGGCTACTTTCCATTTGTCCGTCCTAGAGGAACAAAGAGCTGAAAGAATTCATCGAAGCTCAGAAGAGACAAATCAAACAATTGGAGAAGTTTCTGTTTCTCTTTCTAGTCTTCTCCTTGGCCTTCATTCTGTGGCCCTAACACCAGCTGGTGAGTGAGCTCCAGCGGCACCGCACTCGACACCTCCGATACACTCCCAGCCGGTCTCAGACGTTGGCAGACGCTCGGATGCCGACGTATACCCCCCGCCACGGTGACAGAGGCACCGCGTCACACCGGCGCTCATCCAATCAGAGGGCAGGAAAGGTAAATTCACGTGCAGGGCACTCTTGAACCAGAAGAGAGCGCCACAAAAAAACGGTTGTTGCCCCAAACGCACACTAAAAAGGGTCAGAATAACAAGAGTCCCACCGGCCACCCGTCCATCCATTTCTTCAGGGGGGGGGGGAAATTTGAGTCACCGGTAAGTACATTTTGCATTTAGCTCTGCTTTTCTGCTTCTGTCTTCAAGTGTGTGGCATCCTGCGACCAAAGATTCAGCCAACCCCAAAGCGGTTGACCTCAACGTCCCACCACCATTCCTACCAGAGCAGGTGACGTGATGCTTTGGACATCCTTCCGTCTGCCCAAAAGTACTCTTTGCCACATCTGCGGCAATACGGTGTCTTTTCAAAGGTGCAAATAAATCCAGCGTGGGCGGAACACGCACGTCTTCGGTTTTTCCCGCTTTGTTTGTGTGACAGCTGTTGTGAAAATTTTATACAAATAAAGTTGTATAGTACAGGTTTGGCCAAGCCGCAACTCCCGAACCGCATGCGGCTCTTTGCTTGGATTCATGCGGCTCTTTTATGTTCATATCAACATTTGTGTGTGTGTGTGTGTGTGTGTGTGTGTGTGCGCGCGCGTGTGCGTGTGCGTGTGTGTGTGTGTGTGTGTGTGTGTCTGTGTCTGTGTGTGTGTGTGTGTGTGTGTGTGTGTGTGTGTGTGTGTGTGTGTGTGTGTGTGTGTGTGTGTGTGTGTGTGTGTGTGTGTGTGTAGGTGTGTGTGGGGGGGGGGGGTTGTGCGTGTTGGCTTCACTTGAGTTCAATTTAGTATTTTCGTCAAAAGCGCATGTTAAAGTCCCAAGTTAAAGTTAAAGTCCCAATGATCATCGTCACACACACATCTGGGTGTGGTGAAATTTGTCCTCTGCATTTAACCCATCCCCATGTGATTTTGATCCATCCCCTGGGGGAGAGGGGAGCAGTGAGCAGCAGCGGTGCCGCGCTCGGGAATCATTTGGTGATCTAACCCCCCAATTCCAACCCTTAATGCTGAGTCCCAAGCAGGGAGGCAATGGGTCCCATTTTTATAGTCTTTGGTATGACCCGGCCGGGGTTTGAACCCACAACCTTCCAGTCTCAGGGCGGACACTCTACTACTAGGCCACTGAGCTAGATGTGGTGAAATTCCACAAAGTAGGATGGGCAAACACATTCCAGTAAACTATTAGTGTCAATTGGGCTCTCGAAATGGCAGAGAAAAGATGCACAGCAAAACGAAAATATGTAGATGAACACAGGACGTTTTTATCAGAGTGGGAAAGTTTCTATTTTTTATTGAACGTGATGGCAAACCATTCTGCCTGATATGTCAGACCTCAGCGCATTTCAAAGCGCCATGCACTTCAGCTCACTCCATGCTAACATTGATCAGGCGTCGAACCCGCAACATCATGCTTAAGAGGTGGACATGCTAACCAGTGCGCCATTATGTCAACGCATAATAACTGTAAGTGTACTGATCAAAACAGCGGTTACTATATGACGTCGCTACGTCGTGGTCACGTGACGCAGACAAGACGTCAATGGGCGGACCTTCCTCCGAAATTAGAATCCGTGGGCAGAGTTAACTTGTTTAAAAGGGAGTGGGCAGAAGAAATATTTAATTTATTTAAATCTATTTTGAGTGCACACCATTATGCCAATGCATAACAACTGTAAATCTACTAAACAAAACAGCGGTTGCTATATGACATCTGCCACGTTGTGGTCACGTGACAGACGTGACGTCGATGGGCGGAACTTCCGCCGGAATTCAAATCCGCGAGGAGAGTTAACTTGTTTAAAAGGGAGTGGGCAGAAGAATTATTTAATTTATTTAAATCTATTTGGAGTGTGCGCCATTATGTCAATGCATAACAACTGTAAGTCTACTAAACAAAACAGCGGTTGCTATATGACGTCTGCCACGTCGTGGTCACGTGACGCGGACGTGACGTCGACGCCTACTTTACATCCCACCGATCACAGGACCCCTCGGCTGCATAACCGCGCCCCCTTCCCAACCAATCGGATTTGCTATACGCGAAAACTACGCCAATCGGCGGAACTTCCGCCAAAATTTAAATCCGCGGGCGTGGCTCGCAACAGGAAGTAGGAAAATGGCAATGTTGACAAAGACACAGCGGATGGTAACATACGGCTAACAAGAGAAATATTTTTATTTTCTGCTTGCAACTGGACCGTCCAAAGCGTACACGGTAATTACAACTAATCGTTTTTAAAAAGAAGTACTTTTGTTGCCCTGAAAAGCGAGTGAGTGTGGCGTTTGGGGGGAAATGATTCCGTTGATTAAAAAAGAAAACGTGATGTAACTCTACTTTTAACTGCCGTTTCAGATAAGCGGGTATTACGTCGCAGTCATGTGCCGCGGATATGACGTAATTGGCGGAACTTCCACCAAAATTCAAATCTGTTGGCACGATGGCCGTGAGCCACTGAGCAACGACGAATATCAACAGAAATATCTTTATTTTCTGCTTGCAACTGGATCGTCTACAGCGTACACGGTAAGTAACACTCATTGTGTTTAAAGAGATTTACGTTTGTAATAGCAACGTGTAGCTGAGGCGCTAGCAGAAGTGTAGCCGCGTTGCGTTGTACGTGTGAATATTGGTCCAGGCGAAATGTTAATGTTTAATTTGATTCCTTTAGGCTCCACGGTGTTTGTTGGCTGCAAGTTTTCCACTGCAAGAAGAGGCTCGTATATTGACCAGGAGCGAGCTACAATGGTGAGTAGCCATAACATATGTGTTAAACACTTCCTATTTCATGTCTAACAGTACTTGATTTAAGAAATAACCATAAATAAATACAGTGTGGGCACTGAAGTTAACATATGTGATTATACTGCCTAATCTTTCACCGAGTATATTGTTGCAAAGTAATATAAGAGCCAAAGTTGTAATTCAGAATAGTTTTCAAAAGAAGGCCATTAGAATTATATACAAGTCTGATTACCCTGAACATAATAACAAGCTATTAATTAAATCACAAATTCTTCAATTCAAAGATTTGGTAGATTATCAGACAAATAATGTCTAACAGTAATTGATCGACGGTGCTGTGGTGAAGAGGGTGAGCTGCACCAAGTTCCTGGGGGTGCACATCAGTGAGGACCTCTCCTGGTCCGCAAACACCTCGTCACTGGCAAAGAAAGCTCAGCGCCGCCTGTACTTCCTGCGGAAGCTCAGGCGTGCATGTGCTCCTCAGGCAGTCCTGTCTACATTCTACCATGGCACCATTGAGAGCGTCCTCACCAGTTGCATCGCTGTCTGGGGTGGTAACTGCACTGAACAGAACTTGAAGGCCCTGCAGCGCATAGTGAATACGGCTGGTAAGATTATTGGTGCTTCGCTCCCCTCCCTGAAGGACATTTACACCTCCCATCTCGCCCGCAAGGCAACCTCGATTGCCAGAGATGTGAGTCACCCGGCTCACTCTTTGTTTGACCTTCTGCCCTCTGGGAAGAGGTACAGGAGCCTGCGCTCCCGCACCACCAGACTCGCCAACAGCTTCTTTCTCCAGGCTGTTAGGGCCCTGAACTCGCTACCCCCTTCTGCGTAGCGTGCGGCACTGTTGCGCTATTTTCGGGAATGTCTGCTGTACGCGCACTTGCTCCTTTTTTTTCTGCTCCATTTATTTATTTATTGTTGTGTTATTTATTCATTATTTATTCAGCACGCTTTTGTTATACTTGTTTACTTGTTTGTCTGTTGTGAGCCATGTCTTGTCACCGTGGGATAGGGGGAACGAAATTTCGGTTTCTTTGTGTGTCTTTGGCATGTGGAGAAATTGACAATAAAGCTGACTTTGACTTTGACTTTGATGTAACACATCACAATAAGTAGATTGAGTGTGGGCACTCTCAAGTTAACATATGTGATTATACTGCCTAATCTGTTACAGAGTATGTTGTTGCCAAGTAATGTAGAATAGATCCAAAGTAGTAATCCAGAATAGTTTTGAAAATGTCATTAGAATAATAAACAAATCTGATTACCTTGAACATAATAACAAGCTAAGTGTTTAATATGTCCTATGAAGTCAAAATTGGGCACCATCATGTGGTGAAATTTGGAATTGCATCACATCCAATTTTGCCTGGGAACAAACAGATTAAATAAATCTTAGTCTTAAATAAGCCACTCCTTCTCAAATAAGTAAACTCTGCCCATTTTGCGCAGTAGATGTTCTGTTAATATCTAGTATTTATACAAAGTCATAATTTAAATTGCTTTCAACCTTCATTCATCGCTTCAACCAACATTACTCGCTCTTATTACCAACTTGTATCGATTTAACTAAGCGTTTAATACTTCCTATCAGGTCTCAAGTCAAGATTTGGCAAAATACAATTTCAGCAAATCCAATTTTGCCAGGGAACAAAAATAGATTAAATAAACTAAATAAGTCTTCTTCCCATTAAATAAATCAGAAAAGTCTGTCTTGTAACCAGTCCTCTTCAAACAAGTCTGCCCGTTTTGTGCCGTAGATTTTGTGTCTATGCCTAGTATTTTCAAGATTCAAGATTCAAGAGTTTTTTATTCGCCATGTTTGAGCGTGCCAAACAAGGAATTTGACTTCGGTAAATCACAGCCTCTGTTCAACATTTAGGTGACTAACAACAACAACACTCAGGACATGTGAAGAACGAAAGATATTCTCAAACACCCCCTGATCTTAAACTGATCTTAAACTCCCAAGAGGGCAAGGAAAAACTCAAAACTCCAGCTAGGGGAAATGAGAAACCTTGAGAAGAGACCACAGATGGGAGGGTCCCTCTTCTAGGGTGACCAGGCTGCCATGGATGCAGAGAGGACACATAGTACAAACAGTGTAGACAAAAAAGGTGTGGAAAGCGGGATGTTATTGCACCGTAATGACACTGGGACTCTAAGAGTGGTGTGAGTTCATCAGAGCGACAGCCTGGGGGAAGAAGCTGTCTCTGTGTCTGCTGGTTTTAGTGTACAGAGCTCTATAACGGCGTTCGGAGGGGAGTAGTTCAAACAGGCTGCAACCTGGGTGCGAAGGGTCTGTTGAGATGTTACTTGCACGTTTCCTGGTCCTGGACAGGTACAAGTCTTGGATAGATGGGAGGTTGATTCCAATTATCTTTTCTGCAGTCCTTATTGTCCGTTGCAGTCTGTGCTTGTCTTGTTTGGAGGCCGATCCAAACCAGACAGTGATGGAGGTGCAGAGGACAGACTGGATGATGGCAGTGTAGAAGGTCTTCAGCAGCTCCCGCGGCAGGTTGAACTTCTTGAGCTGTCTCAGGAAGTACAGCCTCTGCTGGGCCTTCTTCCGGACAGAGTCTATGTGGCCGGTCCATTTCAGGTCCCGAGAGATTGTGGTTCCCAGGAACTTGAAGGTGTCTGATGAGAGAATAGTATTACTGCGGATAGTGAGGGGTGAAAGTGGTGAAGGGCCTCGCCTGAAGTCCACTGTCATCTCCACGGTCTTGAGCGGGTTCAGGTCCAGGTGGTTTTGGCTGAACCAGTGGACCAGCCGCTCCACCTCCTGTCTGTACGCAGTCTCATCACCGTTCTGAATCAGTCCGATGAGAGTGGTGTCGTCTGCATACTTCAGGAGCTTCACAGAAGAGTCACTTCCGGAGAAATCGTTGGTGTAGAGGGAGAAGAGCAGTGGGGAGAGGACGCATCCCTGAGGGGCTCCAGTGTTGGTGGTCAGGGTGTCAGATGTGATGCTCCCCAGCCTCACACGCTGTCTCCTGTTGGTCAGGGAGCTGGTGATCCACTGACAGGTGGAGGCAGGCACCGCGAGCTGGATGAGCTTCTGTTGGAGGATGTCAGGAGCGATGGTGTTTAACGCCGAGCTGAAGTCCACAAACAGGATCCTGGCGTACTTTCCTGGGGTGTCCAGGCGTTGCAGGATGTAGTGCAGTCCCATGTTGACCGCATCATCCACCGACCTGTTTGCCCGGTAGGCAAACTGGAGGGGGTCCAGCAGGGGGCCCGTGATATCCTTCAGGTGGTTCAGTACTAACCTCTCGAAAGATTTCATGACCACAGATGTTAGTGCAACAGGTCTATAGTCATTCAGACCTGTGATGGCGGGCTTCTTGGCCACTGGAACGATGGTGGAGCTCTTGAAGCACGAGGGCACCTCACACAGCTCCAGGGAACGGTTGAAGATCCGTGCAAAGGTGGGCGCCAGCTGCTCAGCGCAGACTTTCAAGCAGGAAGGTGACACGCCGTCTGGGCCCGGTGCCTTCCTGATCTTTTTTCTCCGGAACATCTGGCGCACTTCCTCCTCGTGAATCTGGAGTGCGGGCGCGGCCTCTGCAAGAGAGAGAGTCGGTGACCACGGTGATGGAGGTGTGGACAGAGCAGTTGTGGGGGGAGGTGAGTATGTGGATTGTGTGGATTGTGCTGCAGGAGGTCCCGTTGTGTGGGAGGACCGATCAAACCTGCAGTAGAACCTGTTTAGCTGGTCAGCGAGCCTTGGGCTCTCCACAGGACGGGGGGTTCGTTTCTTGAAGCCCGTGATGCTCTGCAGGCCTTTCCACACTGTTGAGGGATCAGGATTGGCAGAGAGGTGTCTCTCCAGGCTCTCCCCGTAACACCTCCTGGCTTTCCTGACCTCTCGGTTCAGTGTGTTTCTGGTCTGCTTGAACAGGTCCCGGTCGCCGCTCCTGTAGGCCTCCTCCTTGACTTTGCGCAGCCTCCTAAGGTTCGGTGTAAACCAAGGTTTGTCGTTGTTGTACGTGCAGAAGGTCTTAGTCTGCACACACAGATCCTCACAAAAACTGATGTATGATGTGACAGTGTCAGTGAGTTCATGCAAGTCTGAATTTGCAGCTTCAAAAACACTCCAATCGGTGCAGTCAAAGCAGGCTTGGAGGTCCTGCCTTGACTCCACTGTCCACTTCCTGACAGTCCTCACCACAGACTTAGAAGTTTTTAGTTTCTGTCTGTAGGCAGGGATCAGATGAACTAGACAGTGGTCCGAGAGTCCTAAAGCTGCACGAGCCACAGAGTGGTATGCATCCTTAATTACGGTGTAGCAGTGGTCCAGTGTCTGTGCCCCTCTGGTGGGACACGTTATGTGCTGTCTGTATCTGGGGAGTTCGTGTGCGAGGTTCGGCCTGTTAAGATCACCCAGAACAATGATTAGTGAATTTGGTAGAAGTTTCTCCATGTCTGTCACCTGGTCAGCCAGCATCTGCGTGGCTTCACTCGCACGTGCGTGTGGTGGGATGTAAACAGCCGCCATGACGATCGAGGAGAACTCCCGTGGTGAATAGAACGGCCGGCAGTTTATGAAAAGTGTTTCTAGGAGAGGGCTGCAAAACTCTTTCAACACCATCACATCGGTACACCAACGTTCATTAATGTAGAAACAGAGACCACCTCCCTTTGATTTTCCGGAGAGCTCCGCGCTGCGATCTGCACGCGTTAGCCGAAACCCAGCTAACTCCATGGCGTGGTGGGGGGTTCGTTCGCTAAGCCACGTTTCAACAAAACACAGCGCGGCGGATCTGCTGAAGTCCGTGTTCCTTGAAGTGAGGAGCAGCAGTTCGTCCATCTTGTTCGCCAGGGAGCGGACATTCGCCAGATGAATTGACGGTAGGGCAGAACGGAACCCTCTCTGCCTCAGCTTTACGAGGGCTCCGGCACGTTTTCCGCGTCGCCGCCGTCGCGCTAGCTTGTATAGCACCGCCGCTCCGGCTAAAATCTCCGACAAACAGTCTGAATCAGAGAGAACAGGAGAGAAAATACCAGAAGAAGACTGACCGATGTTTAACAGTGCTTCTCTAGTAAAAGTGATCCGGGATGGACAGCAGAAGACACAGAAAACACAAAATAAGACAAAGAAACAGAGAGCGACTCACCGTGGCAGCCATCCGCGGCGCCATCAGATGACGTATTTAAACAAATATAATTAATAATAATTTAAACGACTTCATTCCTTCATTCACTTTGGAAATTTGGAATTGCAGCAAATCGAATTTTGCCAGGGAACAAAAATAGATCAATTAAACTAAATAAGTCTTCTTCCCATTAAATAAATTTAAAAAGTCTGTCGTGTAACCAGTCCTTTTCAAACAAGTAAAGTCTGCCCATTTTGTGCCGTAGATTTTGTGTTTATGCCTAGTATTTATACAAAATCATAATTTAAAGGATTTCATTCCTTCATTCACTTTGGAAATTTGCAATTGCAGCACATCAAATTTTGCCTGGGAAGAAAAGTAGATTAAATAAATTAAATAGATAAAAAAAGTCTTACTACTTCCCATTAAATAAATTAAATACGTCTTACTTGTTCCCACTCCTTTTCAAAAAAGTAGTTTAAAACGAGGGCCCTTCACTCAACCTTTAACCCTATTTATTCACCTTCTAGGCTAAGTGTTAAAGGCTAAGTGTTAAAGGCTAAGTGTTAGAGCAGGGGTGGGCAAACTTTTTGACTTGCGGGCCGAATTGGGTTCTAAATTTTGACCGGGGGGCCGAACCAGGAGCAGTTTGATGTAGTGTTTGTGTGAAGTAATATAAACGACCTGTAAAGGTCATTGCATAAAAGATTTGGGCCTTCAGTAGGTAGTAACGCATGGATATTCAAAAAAAGTTTTTTGAAAACAAATGCATTTATTAACAACATTAAAAAAAAAACATCCCTAAAAAACTGCTATCAGTGATTCTCATAAAATATGACACTGTTATTATGAATAACAGTCTCCATCACTTCAGTGCCTGCAGGTCAGATTAATGAAAGATGTATGTTTATCTTATGAGATCACATCAAACGGCAAACATTCTGACCAAATATATAATCTTGAAGAATCGGTGAAAGCATACATCGAAATAAAGTAATCAAAACGGCAACACGGTGAGGGGTATCTCAGAATCAGAGCAGAGTTTTAACTCACAAACACCTGGTAACAGAGGTGAGGAAACGGGAAACACTTCCTTAAAGTAAGCCTTAAGAACTTTACAGGTTAAGATTAGTCACAAACAGGTGGTGCATCAATGTCCTTGAGCATCCTGCATTGTTTGAAAATGAGAATGGTCGCTAGTTTCAATCCCTGGTATTTGTACAGCTCATATTCAAAATGCATTTTTTTACAACAAACTTGAAAGCCTCCCCTTCATTTTCAGTGGGAAAATGAAGGGGAGGCTTTCAAGTCAGTTGGTCTCCCTTTTTTTTGCTAGCGTGTCATAGTCTGGAGTAAAATCTGTTGTGGCAATTCTTAGGAGAGATCCAAGGTGTTGGTCCGTTTACCTATATCTGTGACGGGTTGATGTTGATGTTCATGTGGCTGAACGTCACGTCGCATACGTCGAGCCAAATTGGCCACTCTTTTTAAACACTCGGCACTCAGTGTCCACCTTGCTTTTCCTTGGGCGACTCATTTTAATGGAAGGATTCCAGGGCAGGGGAAGGTTTGTGCGTGCGTGGCTTTAGCATAAAACTGTATCCGAAAGCTCGGCGCGCAAATTACAAGAATGCTGTCGTCACAGCCCACGCTCTAAATTCGGCCCTGAGACAAATAGAGCGCGAGTGCGCCATTTCCGTACTACTGAGTACGTACACGCACTTGTGAGTGTGCACCGAGCTTTCTGACACGGCTTCCGGTAGTAAATGCGCAGGCGAGTGGTTCCCCATCTACTGGGGAAACGCAGTCATTGCAGGCAAAATGACCAAAAAAAAAAAAAAGTTTAATAATACAATTTATTTAGGGTTGGCGGGCCGGATTAAACGGTCCCGTGGGCTGGATGTGGCCCGCGGGCCGTAGTTTGCCCATACCTGTGTTAGAGGCTAAGTGCCAGAGGCTAGGCGCCAGAGGCGAGTTTTTGTGGGCTGAAGGTTTAGTGGGGTTAGTGTGAATACAATCCAAAAGAATACAACAGAATACAATACAATAGAATATAATACATAGATTAAATTCAATAGCTCTTACTACTTCCCAGTAAATAAATTAAATACGTCTTACTTGTTCCCGCTCCTTTTCAAAAAAGTAGTTTAAAACGAGGGCCCTTCACTCAACCTTTAACCTCAACCCTGCACGTCACATTGTGTTGTATCTGTGAATGTTGGTTGTGGCCAAATGATAGTTTTCTTTCATTCGTTTAGGTTCCACGGTGTTTGTTGGTTATATGTTTTCCACTGTCAGAAGGATGAAAATACAAAGTACAACGCTTGGACGTGGGCGAAGACGTCACCGGTGAGTCCTTCCTTCCTATTTATTCACCTTCTAGGTGCTAGAGGCTAAGTGTTAGAGGCTAAGTCTTAGAGGCTAAGTGTTAGAGGCAACACAATACGAACAACACAACACAATACGAACAACTCAACACAATACGAACAACACAATATGAACAACACAACACAATACAAACAACACAACACAATACGAACAGCACAACACAATACGAACAACACAACACATTACGAACAACACAACACAATACGAACAACACAACGATACTGCACTGAATAACACGATACTGCACTGAACGACACGATACCGCACTGAACAACACGATACCGCACTGAACAACACCATGCCGTACTGAACAACACCATGCCACACTGAAAGACACCATCCCGCACTGAACAACACCATCCCGCACTGAACAACACCATGCCGCACTGGACAACACCATGCCGCACTGAACAACACCATGCCGCACTGAACAACACCATGCCGCACTGAACAACACCATGCCGCACTGAACAACAGGACGCCGCACTGAACAACATTATGCCGCACTGAACAACACCATGCCACACTGAACGACACCATCCCGCACTGAACGACACCATGCCGCACTGAACAACACCATACCGCACTGAACAACACCATGCCGCACTGAACAACACCATGCCGCACTGAACAACACCATGCCGCACTGAACAACACGATGCCGCACTGAACAACACAACGCCGCACAAAATAACACAATACCGCACAGAACAACACAATACCACACAAACAGTTTTAGATAATTGTACATCGCAGTCATGTGACGCGGACATGACGTCAATAGGCGGAACTCAAGGCAAAATTATAATCCGTGGGCGTGGCTTGCAAAAGGAAGTAGGAAAGCGGCAATGCTGGCAAACAAGACACAGCGGTTAGTAACACGACGACTAACAAGACAAATATTTTTGTTTTCAGCTTGCAACTTGACCGTCTAGAGCGTACAAGGTAATTACAACTCATTGTTTTGAAAAATATGTTTTTTTTGTAGCCCTGAAAAGCGAGGGGGTGTGGCGTTTGGGAGGAACGTCGAACTTGGCTTCTGCTTCCAGCCACAGACGCCAAATTTATTTCGACTGGTCAACGGTTGTAAATTATTGCGTTGATTAAAAACTTTATTTAACTCTACTCTTAACTTTGCCGTTTCAGATATGCGGGTATTACATCGCAGGCATGTGCCGCGAAAATGACGTCAATAGGCTGAACTCTCGCCAAAATTTAAATCTGTGGGCGCAATGGCCTTGAGAGAGACAACGGATACAAACACGTAATTGGCGGAACTTCCACCAAAATTCAAATCTGTTGGCGCGATGGCCGTGAGCCACTGAGCAACGACGATTATCAACGGAAATATCTTTATTTTCTGCTTGCAAGTGGACCATCTAGAGCGTACACGGTAAGTACAACTCATTGTGTTTAAAAAGATTTACGTTTGCGTTGCGTTGTATCTGTGAATGTTGGTTGAGGCTAAATGTTAATGTTTAATTTCATTCCTTTAGGTTCCACGGTGTTTGTTGGCTGTATGTTTTCCGCTGCAAGAAGAGGCTCGTATCATTGACCAGCAGGAGCTACAATGGTGAGTACTCCTTTCGTCTTCCATTTATGTTAAACACTTCCTATTTTATGTCTAACAGTACTCAATTTAACAAATAACCATAAATAAATAACGTGTGGGCACTCAAGTTAACATATGTGATTATACTGCCCAATATGTTTATCACAAATATGTCACTAATCACTAATATGTTTATTTGTTCATCACAACACCTTTGGACCTTCAGCAATCGATTATTTCCCTTCATCTACATAGAGACAGAACGATGGTGTCTTAAACATCTCATTCATTTCACCAAATAACTTCACGCAGGTGGATAACGGCCGTCTCGGTCACGCTATGTTGCGTGACGCAGATTTGAAGAACCAAATGCATTTATTCAATGAATAAGTCAAGCTAGATCTATGTTTATGATGTTGTAAGTTACGGTACCGATTGAAGTTGAGTCCGAAGCCAGTGGAAAACAGAGCTGCGTTTGTGCTCTCCAGGTACAAATGTTGTGATCTCTGACTGACGACCGGGCGAGACTCGAGTAAGAGATGTCCAAACGAGCTCCGGCAGGGCGGGCCAAGGCGGAGCGAATGGACGCCCTTCAAGCCGCCAATGACGAGCTGAGAGCCAAACTGATGGACGTCCAGTTAGAACTTCAGCAGGAGAAGAACAAGGTGAAAACCTCAACAGACAGACACTGCCTGCCTCCCTGCCTGCCTGCCTGCCTGCCTCCCTCCCTCCCAGTTTTCCCGATGTAGATTTGACATGCGTGTGCCATGACTGTGTCAGCCTACATCAACAAATGCACCGAGGACGTCAGCACCACTAAGAATATCATCACCCGGGGCAACCAACGACCCTGGATGACTGAGCAGGTACGTCAAACGCTACGAGCGCGGAACTCTGCCTTCAAGTCTGGCGACAAGGAGACAATGAGGACAGCGAGAGCCAACTTGAACCGTGCCATCAGGGTAGCGAAGCGAGACCACAGTCGAAAAATTCAGGATCGTTTCCACGACGCCAACAACACCCCCCCCCCCCCCCCGGTGGGTGAAGTTGATGCTGACTTTCTAAATGGTCTAAATAACTTCTTTGGGAGGTTCGAGGCACTAAATGGCACTCCAGCAGTTAAAACTGTCCCCCATCAGGAAGAGGAGGTACTTTGCCTTGACTCCGCCGATGTGTTGAAGACCCTGAGGAGAGTCAACCCCCGTAAGGCCCCTGGCCCCGACAACATTCATGGGCGTGTGTTCAGGGAATGTGCAAGTCAGCTGGCTGGAGTCATCACAGACATTTTTAACACCTCGCTGGGCCAAGCCACAGTGCCAGCGTGCTTTAAGACTGCCTCCATCATTCCGGTGCCGAAGAAACCTCAAATCACCTCATTTAATGATTACCAGCCTGTTGCACTGACTCCGATCATGATGAAGTGCTTCGAAAGGCTGCTTAAAGATCCCATCGTTTCCAGACTCCCCCCAACATTCGACCCGTTCCAGTTTGCCGACCGGCAAAACCGCTCCACTCAGGACGCCATCTCCTCCGTTCTTCACCTGAGCCTGGCTCACCTGGAGGAGAAGAACACCCATGTGCGGATGCTGTTCCTGGACTTCAGCTCAGCGCTTAACACCATCATCCCACAGCATCTGGTAGGAAAATTGGAACACCTGGGCTTCAACACCCCCCTTCGCAACTGGCTGCTAGACTTCCTCACCAACAGACCTCAGTCGGGTCGGCCAGAACACCTCTGATGTCATCACCCTCAGCACAGGCTCCCCTCCACGGGAATTTTGGGATCTGGTAGAACTAAACAGGTTGATTAAAAAAAAATTATGATGTTTTATTCAGTATGGATAATCAACAGGTTGATTAAAATGTTTTAGGAGGTTTTACACAATTCTACAATACACTACAAAGACAACATATTTAATACTCAAACATGTGAAGGCGAACAATTTGAATAACGTCTTGGAGAATGCTGCCGAAAGATGTTGAAACGAGTTGAATTACTTGAGAAATGTGTGTGAGTGTGTGCGTTTCTGAATGTGATTTGAATGTGGTGAATGTTGTGGAATAGGTAGAAAAAAGATGAAGAGTTGAAAGTTGGAATGGGTTGATTCGGTTGAAAAAGTTTTGAGAAAAACGAAATTTTGAAAAATTTGGTTGGATTTCAAACTTGAAAAGTCAGAATTTTTGGTAAGTGGAAAAAAATTGTTTTTGTACTACAACTGTTCGTCTTTTTTCTACCTATTTCACAACTTCCCACTTACCAAAATTTCCCTATTTTCAAATTTTAAATTCAACCAAATTCTCTAAAATTTGGTTTTTCGACTCTAATTTCTAAATTTTTCAACCGATTCAACCCATTTCATCTTTCAACTGTTCATCTTATTCTACTTATTCCACAACTTCCCACCTACCAAAAATTCCAAGTTTTCAAATTTGTAATTCAACCAAATTCTCCCAAATTTTGTTTTTCAACTCTAATTTCTACATATTTCAACCGATTCAACCCATTTCAACTTTCAACTGTTCATCTTATTCTACTTATTCCACTACTTCCCACCTACCAAAAATTCCAAATTTTTAAATTTGTAATTCAACCAAATTCTCCAAAATTGTTTTTCAACTCTAATTTCTACATTTTTCAACCAATTCAAACCATTCCAACTTTCAAGTGTTCATCTTTTGCCTACCTATTCCACAACAGCCCACTTACATGAAATTCCAAATTTTCAAATTTGAAATTCAACCAAATTCTCCAAAGTTTTGTTTTTCAACTTCAATTTCTACATTTTTGAACTGATTCACACCATTCCAACTTTCAACTTTTCATCTATTGCCTAGGTCTTCCACAACTTCCGACTTACCAAAAACTCCAAATTTTCAAATTTGAAATTCAACCAAATTCTCCAAAAGCTTGTTTTTGTACTCTAATTTCTACATTTTTCAACCGATTATACCCATTCCAATGTTCAACTGTTCATCTTTTTTTAACCTATTCCACAACTTCCCACTTAAAAAATTCCAATTTTTCAAATTTGAAATTCAATCATATTCTCCAAACATTTCGTTTTTCTACAATAATTTCCACATTTTTCAACCGATTAAACCCATTCCAACTTTCAAGTGTTCATCTTTTGCCTACCTATTCTACAACTTTCCACTTACAAAAAATCCAAATTTTCAAATTTGAAATTCAACCAAATTCTCCAAAATTTCATTTTTCTACTCTAATTTCTACATTTGTCAACCGATTCAACACATTCCAACTTCTAACTGTTCATCTTTTTTTACCTATTCCACAACTTCCCACTTACCAAAAATTCTAAATTTTCAAATTTGAAACTCAACCAAACTCTCCAAAATGTTGTTTTTCAACTTTAATATTTACATTTCTCAACCGATTCAAACATTCCAATTTTCAACTGTTCATTTTTTGCCTAGCTATTCCACAACTTCCCAATTACCAAAAATTCCATATTTTCAAATTTGCAATTCAACCAAATTCTCCAAAAATTTTGTTTTTCTACTCTAATTTCTACAGTTTTTCAACTGATTAAACCCTTTCTATTTTTCAACTGTTCATTTTTCTCTACCTTTTCCACAACTTCCCACTTACCAAAAGTTCAAACTTTTCAAATTTGAAATTAATCCAACTTCTCCAAAATGTCATTTTTCTACTTTTTCTAATTTTTGCATGTTTCAACCGATTCAACCATTCCAACTTTCAACTGTTCATCTTTTTTTACCTATTCCACAACTTCCCACTTACCAAAAATTCTCAATTTTGACTTAGACTTAGACTTAGACTTAGACTCAACTTTATTAATCCCTTGGGATTACTCCTTCAGGGAAATTCTGTGTCCAGTAGCAGTAACATACAAAATATACAAAAAAAATATAAGAGATAAAAATATACAGAAATATGCAGAAATATATACAGTGCAAGAATTAGCAAATGAAATGTAAAAAGGCATAAGATAAATTAGGTAAGAAAATTGAGGGAGGTAAAAACACTACACAGTAGTTGCCATGTATTATTGCCATGTATTATTATTGGGCAGTGTGAAAAAAGTAATTGCACAAATGATGACAAATGTAGTAAATAGGATGGAATGGGAAATATTGCACATTGTATATTGATGTGAATGTGTACAGTTATTACAAGTATCTCCATGTCCCTGTTCATGTCCATGTCACCTCCTCCCCCCCAGTGAGGAGTTGAACAGCTTGATGGCTTGGGGGACAAAGGAGTTCTTCAGTCTGTTTGTCCTACATTTGGGGAGGAGCAGTCTCCCACTGATCCGGCTCCTCTGATTAGTGATGACAGTGTGCAGAGGGTGACTGACATTGTCTATAATGTCCAACAGTTTTTTTAGTGTCCTTGCCTCTGCCACTGTCTCCAGTGAGTCCAGCTTCTTGCCGATCACAGAGCCGGCTCGCCTGACCAGTTTGTCCAGTCTGGAGGTGTCCTTCTTGGATGTGCTGCTGCCCCAGCACACCACGGTGTAAAACAGGACACTGGCAACCACAGACTGGTAGAACATCTCCAAGAGTTTGTTGCAGATGTTAAAAGAACGTAGTCTCCTCAGGAAGTACATCCTGCTCTGTGTCTTCCTGTGAAGGTGGTTGGTGTGAATTGACCAGTCCAGTTTTTTATCCAGCCACACCCCAAGGTACTTGTAGGAGTCCACAGCCTCCACCTCAGCCTTCTCCAACAGTACGGGCCTAGGCTTGGGTCTGTTCCTCCCAAAGTCTATGAACAGCTCCTTGGTCTTGGAGATGTTGAGCTCCAGTTGGTTGGCACGGCACCAGGTGGCGAAATCCCCCACCAGGCTCCTATACTCCTCCTCTTTGTTGTCCCTGATACACCCGACAATGGCTGTGTCATCCGCGTACTTCTGTATGTGACACAGCTCAGAGTTGTAACAGAAGTCTGAGGTGTACAGGGTGAAGAGTACAGGGGCCAGCACTGTGCCCTGTGGGGCTCCAGTGCTGCTGACCACAGTGTCAGAGATGGTGTCTTTTAGTCTGACGTACTGTGGCCTGTCTGTGAGGTAGCTGGAGATCCAGGTCACCATGTATGGGTCCACTCCCATCCTGCCCAGTTTGTCTCTGAGCAGGGGGGGCTGGATGGTGTTGAACGCACTGGAGAAGTCTAGGAACAGAATCGTCGCTGTGGCGCTTCCCTTATCCAGGTGGGAGTGAACTCGGTGCAGTGGGTGGAGGATGGCGTCCTCCACTCCAACATCTGGCTGATATGCAAACTGCAGGCAGTCCTGAGCATGTCGCACTTGAGGTCTGAGGAGACCGAGGAAGAGCCGCTCCAATGTCTTCATCAGGTGTGAAGTGAGTGCCACCGGCCGAAAGTCATTCAGTTCACTGGGCCGGGTCTTTTTAGGAACCGGCGTGATGCAGGATGTCTTCCATAGTGTAGGCACTATCCCCAGCTGCAGGCTGAGGTTGAAGATCCGTTGAAGTGGTTCCCCCAGTTCAGCAGTGCAGGTTTTCAGTAGTCTGGGACACACCTTGTCCGGGCCTGGTGCTTTCCTGGGTCGAAGTTTCCTCAGCTGTCCTCTGACCTGGTCTGCTGTGATGTAAGGCAGAGCTTGTGTTGGCGTGGGGGGGCTGGAGGAGGAGAGTGGTGGTGCTGTGGTATCTGGGGTGGGGGGGCAGGAGGAGGAGGGTGGGGGTGCTGTGGTGTTTCGGGGGTGGTGTGCTGTGGTATCTGGGGTGGGGGGGGCAGGAGGAGGAGGGTGGGGGTGCTGTGTTGTTTTGGGGGTGGTGCGTTGTGGAGGGAAGGAGAGATGGCTGCAGTAGAGGTGGGGGGGTCATGGGCCGATCAAACCTATTGAAGAAGTTGTTCAGCTCGTTCGCCCTCTCCATTGTCCCTTCAACGACCCTGGTCTTGGTGTTGTGGCCCGTGATAGTCCTCACACCTTCCCAGACGGCCCTCATGTTGTTTTCTTTCAGCTTCTGCTCCACCTTTGTCCTGTAGGTGTCTTTGGCTTCCCTCACACAGTGTTTCACCTCCTGCTGTGCTGCCTTCATGGCCTCCCTGTCTCTGCTCCTGAAGGCAGCTTTCTTCCTGTTCAGGACGGCTTTGACCTCCCGCGTTACCCAAAGCTTGTTATTCGGGTAGTAGCGGACTGTCTTAACAGGAGAGACCACATCCATGCAGAAGTTCAGGTAGTCCGTCAGGCAGTGTGTCAACCCCTCTATGTCCTCACGGTGTGGATCGATCAGCACATCCCAGTCTGTGGTGTTAAAACAGTCTCTCAGGACACTTTCCACCTCCGGGGTCCACTTCCTGATGGTGCGGGTTGCAACGGGCTGTTTTTTGACCAGGGGGGTGTACTCTGGTTGTAGGTGGATCAGGTTGTGGTCTGACTTCCCCAGTGGGGGGAGCGGGGGAATTTCAAATTTGAAATTCAACCAAATTCTCCAAAATTTTGTTTTTCAACTCTAATTTCTACATTTTTCAACTGATTCAAACAATTCCAACTTCCCACTGTTCATTTTTGTCCGACCTATTCCACAAATTCCCACTTACCAAAAATTCTAAATTCGATCAAATTCTCCACAATTTTGTTTTTTATCTATAATTTCTACATTTTTCAACTGACTCAACCCATTCCAACTTTTAACAGTTCATCTTTTCCTTACCTATTCCATAGTCCCCCCCCCCAATGATCATCGTCACACACACATCTGGGTGTGGTGAAATTTGTGATTTTGATCCATCCCCTGGGGGAGAGGGGAGCAGTGAGCAGCAGCGGTGCCGCGCTCGGGAATCATTTGGTGATCTAACCCCCCAATTCCAACCCTTAATGCTGAGTGCCAAGCAGGGAGGCAATGGGTCCCATTTTTATAGTCTTTGGTATGACCCCGCCGGGGTTTGAACCCACAACCTTCCAGTCTCAGGGCAGACACTCTACTACTAGGCCACTGAGCTGGTCAACATAGCTTCCCACTTACCAAAAAATCCAAATATTCAAATTTGAAATCCAATCAAATTCTCCAAAATTTTATTTTTTTACTCTAATTTCTACATTTTTCATCCGATTCAACCCATTCCTAATTTCAGCTGTTCATTTTTTTTCTACCTATTCCACAACTTCCCACTTACCAAAAATTCCAAATTTTCCAATTTAAAATTCAACCAAATTCACCAAAATGTTTTTCTCCTCTAAAACTTTTCAACCGATTCAACCCATTCCAACTTTCAACTCTTCATCTTTTTCCTACCTATTCCACAACATTCACCACATTCAAATCACATTCAGAAACGCACACACTCACACACATTTCTCAAGTAATTCAACTCGTTTCAACATCTTTCGGCAGCATTCTCCAAGACGTTATTCAAATTGTTCGCCTTCACATGTTTGAGCATTAAATATGTTGTCCTTGTAGTGTATTGTAGTGTAGTGTAAAACCTCCTAAAACATTTTAATCAACCTGTTGATTATCCATATTGAATAAAACATCATAAAAACATTTTAATCAACCTGTTGATGAACCATACTAATTAAAACAAGAATATTTGAATCAAACTGTTGATAAACTGTACTGATTAAAACATCATACAAACATTTGAATCAACCTGTTGATTAAATGGCACTGATTAAAAAATTAAAAACATTTGGATCAACCACTTTATTTGACTAATTCTTAACACACCACCATGCAATCATATGGCAGTGGGCATCCCTTTGTTAATCATGTGATAATATTGCTTTAAGCTGTTACGGCTAGTTCTGCTTTAGCAAATTTATCCTCCGTTGCCACAATATTTTGTGGCAGTTCATAATATGAATGGTGGCGATCCCTGATTGGTCCCCCTCATACCCATCTGACCCATCAGTGCAGGGTGGGCGTGGCTTCATCAGTGATTGGTTTCAGATGTGCCACCAGGTGCACTGATTGAACCTGCTATTTAAAAAGGACTCCGTGCGTTTAGGCTCGTCGTTTGTTGCGTGAACTGTGTGGCTAGTCAATCTGTCTCCATATTTGCCGAGGTGTGTTTGTAATGGTCTTCTATGTATGTACTACTTTGTGTCAGTATTCATTCACCTTGTGATGGTGAGAAAACGTTCTTAACACAATAAAGCATTTTAGCCTAATGATGCACATTTGAACAACCTATTTTTTTTAGTTTAGTTTATTTCGATCATCAAAATATATACATCATATTCAGTACTAAAGTATCCACAGAAAGCAAATTAAAAACAAACAAACGATAAAACAGAAACAAAACAAAGTGAAAAGAGCCATAAGGCTCAAAGTTCAGAAAGCTGACCGAAATGGTTAAGGCTGAAGCTAAATAGCTTGTAAATGCCATAACCTGTTTGCCTTTAAGTCTTATATGGAGGCATATGCAGTACACATGCATACATTTAAATACACAAATGTATATATTTACAACACCTAGTGTTCATACATAAACATAAATACCCATTTACACGCCACCTACCACCTATACATTTAAATACACATAAAAAAATAGAAATACAAAATGTCCCATAGGTCCTTATTTACCTCCCATCATATTTGTACTTCTCCAGAATAAAGTTTTTGTACTTTCTTTTAAACTGGACAAGATTTTTACATTCCTTGATCTCTTCCGGCAATGTGTTCTACAGTTTCACCCCACAGACAGACAGACACATGCTCTTCGAAGTCCTATGAGCAATCGGTTGTTTGAGGTTCAATCTGCCTCTCAGCTCATATTCCCCTTCTCGCTCACTATACAATCTCTGAATATTTCCGAGGAGTGGATTTTGACGTGCTTTAAACAGAAATTCAGCAGTTTTTAGTTCTACCAGATCCCAAAATTTAAATGACTGTGTCTTTAGAAACAGTGCATTTGTGTGTTCATAATATCCTACCTTATTTACTATCTGTATTGCTCTCGTTTGCATGTTGTATATTGTCTGCAGGTTACTCCTGTAGGTGTTTCCCCATACTTCAACACAATAATTCAGATATGGTAAAAAGAGTGTACAGTACAGTGTTTGCAGTGATTTGTTGTTCAGTTGTTCTTGTTTTACATACATAAAATCCCCACAGTACTTGGCAGCTTGGATCTGATATGCTTGATATGTGGTTTCCAGTTTAGGTTGTGGTCGATTATCATTTCTAAAAATGTATTCTCAAACACTCTTTCCAATTTAACACTATCGATCATTAATTCTGCAGAAGTATATGGGTGTTTATTTCTTTTGTCAAAGACCATGCATTTGGTCTTTTTTTAAATTTAAGGATAGTTTGTTTGCGTCGAACCACAACTTAAGCTTCCGCAATTCTGCTGTAACAGCCTCTGACAGCTGCTGGAGATCATTACCTATACAGAAGATGTTTGTGTCATCAGCAAAAATGACATATTTCAGAATTGTTGAGACATCGCAGATTTTGTTTATGTATAATATGAATAATTTTGTTCCCAATATCGACCCTTGCGGTACACCACAAGTTATATCCAAAAGAGAGGATTTTATTTCACCCGCCTGCACAAAGTGTTTTCTGTTTTCAATGTAACTTTTTAACCAGTGTAGCCCCACCCCTCTGATCCCATACCTTTCAAGTTTTTGCAATAATATATCATGATTTATTGTGTTGAAGGCTTTTTTCAGATCAATAAATACACCCACTGCAAATTTCTTATCGTCAATGGCCCTTGTTACTTCTTCCACTAAGTCCACTAAAGCCATGGCAGTTCCCCTGTTCGTTCTGAAGCCATACTGACTGTCTGTGAGCAATTTATGTTTGTCAATGAAGCTGTCCAATCGTACAACAAAAGGTTTCTCGGGAATCTTGGAAAACTGGGAGAGTAGTGAAATTGGCCTATAGTTGCTAAAGCTATTTTTGTCTCCAGCTTTGTATACTGGGATCACCTTGGCAGTTTTCATTTTGTTCGGAAAGTAGCCTTGGTTGAAAGACAGATTACTAATGTATGTTAAGGGGTCTGCAATGGTGTCAATTACATGCTTTATTAAAGTCATATCGAGACCATTCCAGTCTAATCATTTTTTGTTCTTAAATTTATTGAGAACATCAATAATTTCCTTTATTCCTCTCTCCCTGGAATCTCTCAACACCTCTTCCTTGTGGACGGTTTATTTCCATTGCAAATTTAGGCCCCACATTTACAAAGAAATTATTAAATAGAGGAGTATACTGACGCTGTTTCCTCTTACATCACGAAGTGCATTGATGATGTGACCCACACAAAATTCATCGTCACTTGGGCTAACTGGAAGCCATGGCTGACAGGGGCTGTCCTCAGGCTGCTGAGGGCCAGGGACAAAGCCTTTAGAGCGGGGGATGAGGCTGGCTTGAGAACAGTGAGGGCCGACCTGTCCCGGGGCATCAAGGAAGCGAAAAGGGCATTCTCTTGCAAGATTACCGCCCACTTCAAGGACGGCAGGGACGCACGGAGCCTATGGCAGGGCATTAAGACCATCACGGACTACAGGCCCACACCGCAGAGCTGTGAGGGCAACACCCGTCTGCTCAACATCTGAACTGCTTCTTTGCTCGCTTCGACACTCAGAACAGCACTTGCCCGCTGAAGGCCCCTCCCCCTCCACATGAGCAGCCCCTGTGCCTCTCTGCCGATAGCGTGAGGAGGGTGCTTGCCGCTATCAACACCCGTAAGGCGGCGGGCCCTGACAACATCCCAGGTCGAACGCTGAAGGACTGTGCTGGGGAGCTGATGGGTGTCTTCACGGACATCTTTAACATTTCCCTGCAACAAGCCATCGTCCCTTCGTGTTTCAAGGCTGCCACCATCGTACCTGTGCCAAAGAAAACTGCTCCGACAGCTTCTGTCATATATGGTCATCGTTTTCTAGAAAGAGTCATACGCGGTCTCAACATCCATTGCTTCGTATACTTTTTGCCAATCCTGCCTCAGCAGTTCAGATCTCAATACTTTAAGGGTATCCTCCGTTCTTACTCTCCTCTGTGATTATAAAAGGCCTAAGGAGGAAAACTTACTAAGACAGTCATAAATAACAAACACTGGCAGATGGTGACTTTTATCATTTATTAGTAGTCCACTTATCATATTGTCTTCCAAGTTATTATTAAATACGTTATCTATAATTGTAGCTGATTGAGATGTTATTCTGCTGGTGTCAGGCGCAGAGCAGGGAGAGGACTCGAATGCAGAGAGTTCAATGTCCAAAAAGGCTTTTATTGTCGCCACTGACAGTCGAACAAAAAACGCCTCACTAGGAGGGAAAAAAGGGAAAACAAAGGCGCCTCGAACCGAGGGAGAAAAAGGGGAAATCAAAGCGCCTCGAACCGAGGGAAATACAAAAACAAGGTAACGATGTAACCAAGTTAACATCGGTGATCAAGGTGGCTCTAACAAGGCTTCTACGTGGAACTCGAGGGTTTCGTGATCGCTAGTGTTCTGACAAGGCAAGACGCACTGGCACTGGATACGGGGAAAGACGCGGGTTATATGGACACAGGAGGGGAACACAGGTGAAGACAGTTGGTCATTGACGCAGGTGCACACACTTGGAATCAGGGGATCACGTGACCGGACGCACAGGGGAAGGACACACTGACTGGAACGAGAGGAAATCACACAATAAAACAGGAAATGCACCGGACGACACATGACAGCATGACATAACCCCCCCATCTAGGGCCGGATCCCAGACGGACCCGGAGCATCGGGGTGAGCCGCGTAAAAGTCATCTAGTAGCTCGGGGTCCAGGATATAACTACGCGGCACCCATTGCCGCTCCTCTGGCCCGTAACCCTCCCAGTCTACCAGGAACTGCCAGCCACGGCCCTTCCGGCGCACGTCCAGTAACTTCTTAACTGTGTAGGCAGGCCCACCCCCCACCGTCCGCGGAGGCGGAGGTGCCGCGGGAGCCGGCACCATCCCACTCTCCCTCACCGGCTTGACCTTCCCGACGTGGAAGGTGGGATGCACCGCAAGGGACCGAGGCAGACGGAGTCGCACAGCCGCTGGACCGATGACCTTGGAAATTGGGAACGGCCCCACAAAACGGGGGGCCAGCTTCCTGGAGCCCATCTGGAGGGGAAGGTCCCGGGCGGACAGCCAGACCCGCTGGCCGGGCTGGTAGACAGGCGCCGGACGACGTCTCCGGTCAGCCATCCTCTTCACCCTGTCGCCCTGGCGGACCAGTATGGCCCTTGCCGCCGCCCAGATGCGCCGACAGCGTCTCACCACGGCGCGTGCCGAGGTAACTGACACCTCCGGCTCGTTGGCGGGGAAGAGCGGGGGCTGGTATCCAAAGACGCACATGAAGGGGGACATCCCGGTCGCCGTGGTGGGAAGGGAGTTATGGGCGTACTCTACCCAGGTCAAGTTTTGACTCCATGACGAGGGGTTCTGGGTTACCAGACAGCGGAGGCCCGTTTCCAGCTGTTGGTTGATGCGTTAGGCTTGGCCGTTTGCTTCCGGGTGGTAGCCCGAAGTGAGGCTCACGGTGGCCCCTATAAGCTTGCAGAAGGCCTTCCAAAAGCGGGACACGAACTGGGGGCCCCTATCTGACACGACGTCTCTAGGAAATCCATGGATCCTGAAGACGTGGTCCATGAGAACTACTGCCGTACGTTTGGCCGAAGGTAATTTGGGCAGGGCAATGAAGTGGGCCATCTTGGAGAACCTATCCACGACGGTGAGTATCGTCGTCTTACCGCTAGACACCGGCAGTCCCGTGACAAAATCCACAGAGATGTCGGCCCATGGTCGAGAGGGAATGGAGAGAGGCTGCAGCAACCCCATCCGGCGGCCCGGAGTGTTCTTACTTCGCGCACAGATGGAACAGGCTGCAACATACTCCCGGACGTCCGCCCCCATGGAGGGCCACCAGAATCTTTGTTGGAGGACGTGCAGGGTTCTTCGCACGCCCGGGTGACACGTGAGCCGGGAGGTGTGCGCCCAGTGGATCACTTGGGATCGTAGTTGGGGCGGAACAAACAGTCTATTCTCGGGACAACCCCTAGGGGGTGGATCATCGTGGTTTCCCCGCTTTACTAAGTCCTCTATGGGCCAGGTTACGGCTCCCACCACGCAGTGAGGGGGGAGAATGGGCTCTGGCTCTGTGGACACCGGGTCTGGGCTGTAGACGCGTGACAGCGCATCAGGTTTGGTGTTCTTGGCCCCCGGTCTGTAAGACAACGTGAAATGGAAACGGTTAAAGAAGAGGGACCAACGAGCCTGGCGGGAGTTCAATCGCTTGGCCTCCTTGATATATTGCAGGTTCTTGTGATCGGTCCAAACCAGAAAGGGTTGTTGGGCTCCCTCCAGCCAGTGTCTCCATTCTTCCAGAGCCTTTTTGACCGCTAACAATTCCCGATCTCCGACGTCATAGTTCTGCTCCGCGGGGGTCAGCCGTCGGGACAAAAAGGCGCAGGGATGAAGCTTGTTGTCGACCTGGGATCTCTGAGACAGGACGGCGCCGATTCCCTGGCAGGAGGCATCAACCTCCACCACGAACTGACGAGATGGGTCAGGCAAGGTAAGAATTGGAGCGGTGGTGAACCGCCTCTTCAGCTCCTGGAAGGCGGCTTCAGCCTCCGCCGTCCAGCGAAACGGAACTGTCGGGGAGGTGAGAGCATGCAGGGGAGCCGCGGTGGCGCTGAAGCCTCGTATGAATCGCCTATAAAAGTTAGCAAATCCTAGAAATTGCTGCACTCTTTTGCGGCTATCCGGTACCGGCCATTGGGTCACCGCGCTTACTTTGGCTGGGTCCATCTGGACCTTTCCTGGGGCTATGATGAAGCCAAGGAACGATATCGTTTCTACATGGAACTCGCTCTTTTCGGCCTTGACATAAAGTCGATGGTCCAGGAGTCGTTGCAGGACCGACTTAACATGACTCTCATGGGTCTTCAAATCGGGTGAATAAATTAAGATGTCATCTAAGTAAACGAAAACAAAGTGGTCTAAGAAATCACTCAGAACGTCATTGATCATGGCTTGGAAGACCGCGGGGGCATTGGTGAGGCCGAACGGCATTACCCGGTATTCAAAGTGTCCCCGGGGGGTGTTGAAGCCCGTCTTCCACTCATCACCTTCCCGAATGCGCACGAGGTGATACGCGTTACGTAAATCTAACTTGGTGAATACCCGAGCCTGCTGCAACTGATCAAACACGGCCGACATGAGTGGGAGGGGGTACCGATTCTTTATAGTGATCTGGTTGAGGGGACTGTAATCTATGCAGGGGCGCAGGGTTCCGTCTTTCTTCTCCACAAAGAAAAATCCGGCCCCTGCAGGCGATGATGACGGCCTGATCAGACCTGCTTTAAGTGACGCATCAATATAGTCATTTAAGGCCTTCTTTTCGGGGCCCGAAAGGGAATAAAGTCTACCCTTGGGGATCGAAGCACCGGGCCATAGGTCTATGGCGCAGTCGTAGGGACGGTGGGGTGGTAAGGAGCTCGCCTTGGCTTTGCTAAATACCTCCGCAAGGTGATGGTAGCATTTGGGTACTTGGTTTAGATCTGGAGCTCTGAAATCTGGTTCAGGAGACGCAAGGTCCGAGGGAGAAGTGCAGGTGGACTCGATCGAAGGTTTTGGTTTGACACACGATACTTGGCACTGGGATGCCCACCCCTTTATCTCCCCTGACTCCCAGTTTATTACAGGGTTGTGGTGTTTTAGCCACGGATAACCGAGGATAAGCGGATTCAGGGGGGAGGTGGCTACATGCAGTCTTACTAGTTCATGATGAGTGCCAAACGACAATGAGAGGGGTTCGGTTATATAAGATATGTCAAAAAGGGCTTGTCCGTTAAGTGCTTTAGCCTTTATGGTTGTGTTCAAGGGTTCGGTCTTTACACCTATGCTGCGAGCAAAAGCCCCGTCGATCAGATTCTCGTCGGCCCCCGAGTCAATCAACACCCCGAGCTCGAGTTCCTTGCCTTGGCAGGTTAGCGTCCCGACGGGTAGAACCCTATTCTTCTGCCGGACCACGGAGAAGGTGCTTACCCTCAGCGCCCTCCGCTCCGGGCAGGAGAGGAGGAGATGACCAAGCGCCCCGCAGTAGTAGCATCTGCCCTCCTGGCGTCGACGCTGTCTTTCCTCTTCGCTCAATTTGGCCCGGCCGAGCTGCATGGGTTCCGTCCCCTCGAGTGGCCCGGCCGGGATCGATCTTTGGTGGTGCGTCTCGTGGGATGACCGCCCGCCCAATGATGCGGAAGGAGTAATGATCGCACCCCGGCTTGCGCGCTGCTTCCTCCATTCCTTTAGTCGGTTGTCAGTTCGGACGGCCAACGCGATGAGAGCGTCGAGCTCCACAGGAAGATCAAGGGAAATTAGTTGGTCCTGGATGGTCCCGGAAAGACCCTGGAGAAAAGCATCGTACAGAGCCGTCGAGTTCCATCCGCTTTCCGCGGCCAGAGTGCGGAAGCGGATCGCGTAGACTGACTGTCTCTCGACCCTGGGTGATGTGGGACAGCTCTCGTGCCTTCTCTCGGTCCGTGGGAACTGGATCGAACACCATGCGCAGGGCCTCGATGAATCCGAAAAACGAGTGACAGGTAGCGGAATTCCTGGCCCATTCTGCGGTCGCCCACGTCCGGGCTCTTCCCGTCAAATAGGAGATCGTGTATGCCACCCGGGAGCGTTCCGTTGGGAAGTCGCCGGGAGCTCGCTCGAACTGCATCTCGCAATTCGTTATAAAGGCTCGACTCAGCCCGGGTTCACCTGCATATCGTTCTGGGGAAGCCAGTCTGATCCCCCTCGCCAGAGGAGCAGGCGCCGGGTGGTCCACAGGGGGCGCCGCTGTGGAACAGGGCGTCGCAGCTCGCCCCGTGGTCAGCAGAGCGAGGACGTCTTGCATCTGACGACTCAGCGAATCCACCTGGGTGGCCACCGCCTCTCTGGAGCCTTCCCGGTTCTTTACCAGTTCCTGAACGCCAACACTCAGAGCGTCGACCTGCTTCTGCTGTTGGCCCAGTCGCGCAGTCTGGGAGCGTACTTGGGCGACCAGCTGCGCTGTCTCTGCCGAGTCCATGTCTGGCCAGTGCGTAATGTCAGGCGCAGAGCAGGGAGAGGACTCGAATGCAGAGAGTTCAATGTCCAAAAAGGCTTTTATTGTCGCCACTGACAGTCGAACAAAAAACGCCTCACTAGGAGGGAAAAAAGGGAAAACAAAGGCGCCTCGAACCGAGGGAGAAAAAGGGGAAATCAAAGCGCCTCGAACCGAGGGAAATACAAAAACAAGGTAACGATGTAACCAAGTTAACATCGGTGATCAAGGTGGCTCTAACAAGGCTTCTACGTGGAACTCGAGGGTTTCGTGATCGCTAGTGTTCTGACAAGGCAAGACGCACTGGCACTGGATACGGGGAAAGACGCGGGTTATATGGACACAGGAGGGGAACACAGGTGAAGACAGTTGGTCATTGACGCAGGTGCACACACTTGGAATCAGGGGATCACGTGACCGGACGCACAGGGGAAGGACACACTGACTGGAACGAGAGGAAATCACACAATAAAACAGGAAATGCACCGGACGACACATGACAGCATGACAGCTGGGTTTTGTAATGGTCGGTTAAAGGCTCATACTGTACATTGTAGCAGTGAATTCATCAATGGCTGGTAAATTATTAGGATTTAATACATCTATGTTCTAATCACCACAAATAAAAGTGACCTTCTGCTCAATGTTTGTAAAGATCTTTTCCATTATTTCCTTAAATGTATCTATACTGGAGCTAGGAGCTCTATAAACACAGCTGACAGTGATACTTTTCTTTTTTCCATGTTTATCTCTATGGTAATACATTCACATATATCCTTAATGGCAGCAGTCATACAGTTGACAATCCTGTATTTTAGTCTTTTATCTACATATAAGGCTGCCCACTCCCCTTTTGTCAGCCCTATTAATGAAGTTTAGTTCATACCCTTCTAGATCAAAGTTCGCCCAGTCCCTCACGTCCTTTTTAAGTCGGTGCCTCACATACTTGGCTGCCACCAGCCGTTGTGAGGCTTTGGTACCGGGGTGTGAGAGGCCATGGATGGCGTCGGAATCAGGCCTGCACTTCACAGGCAAACAGGCCTAGGAGAGCCCATAGAGATGTCACAAAGCAGAGTGGTGCCAGCGTCGTCGAATGCCACCTCATGCAGCTGCAGTCCAGCAGTGGATAAACAGCATGCCTGCACGTCTGGCTCAGTGGCCTGCTCTTCTGCCATGCTGCTGCAGGCCAAGCCGAGGTGGACCGCTCCCGCAACAGCACGTAGAGGCAGTCTGAAACCTGGTTGTGTTTTCCAGAAAGGTGTGCAATGTCCATTGTGAATCCCGAGATGTAAGTCAGCTGCCGCTGTTGCCTGTCAGAGCATGGTTGAACGACTTCGGACATTGCGAAAGTCAAAGGCTCGTGGTCCACAAAAACGGTGAACCGGCGTCCCTCCAGCAGTGAATGAAAGTGTCGGATGGCGAGGTACACACCAAGTAGCTCCCGGTCGAAGGTGTTATACTTCCGTTCACTGGGACACAACTGCCTTCTGAAACAGGCGAGCGGCTGCCAAGCATTACCCACCCATAGTTTGTAAACCGCACCAACTGCGTAGTCTGAGGCGTATGTGGTAAGTGCGATTGGACAGAGGAGGCAGGATGGGCCAACATGGCAGCCTTAGCCAGGGCAGTCTTAGCGTCTGCAAAAGCCTTGTCCCTTCCTGGGTTCCAGTCCACAGGGTGTTTTGGCTTGCCACCCACCTTTCAGAGCTTCATACAAGGGTCACATGGTTTGGGCAGCCCTGTGGAGAAAACAGTGGTAAAAGTTAACCATGCCAAGGAACTCGTGTAAGGCTTTGACAGTGACTGGGCGCGAGAAAATAGTGATGATCACTACTTTTGACGGGAGAGGACCGATCCCGTCCTTGGTGACTCTGTGCCCCAGAAAGTCCATGGTGGAAAGGTCAAACTCGCACTTGACAGGATTGATGATGAGCCAATGCTCTGTAAGGTGCTCAAACAGAGTGCGAAGGTGCAAAAGGTGCTCTGAAGGTGATGAACTGGCCACCCGGATGTTGTCAAGGTACACAAACACAAAAGGCAGATCCTGTAACACGTAGTCCATTTTTGTGCCAAACTGGTGTGCGCAGGAACTCAAACCAAATGATGTGATCACAGCTCTGTTTGGGATGTTGAGAGGGTGTGCGGGCACCTGAAGGAAACCGTCTTCGGAAAAAATGACCTTGCCAGCTAGGTGTGCTGAAAAATCCTGGATGTGGGGCACCGCGTAGCGGTCAGTCGTTGTCACGTCGTTGACCCGTCGGTAGTCCCCGCAAGGACTTCAGCCCCCTCCTGGTTTGTGGACGAGTTGCAGGGGGGAGGCCCAAGGACTATTGGAGTGTCGAACAATCCCCAGGCGCTCCATGGACTCGAACTCCGTCTTGGCTACGGCAAACTTGTTTGGCTCGAGGCAACGAGCGCGGGCGTATAGGGGCGGGCCAGTGGTGTCAATGTGGTGCTCGACACCGTGCTTTGCTGTGGAAGAGGTGGGCAGCAACCTTGGCCATCACAAAGTCCCAGCCAAAGCGATGCCCCCAAATACACAGTTCGACACGCCTTGTGCCGTACGTACGGATAGGGGTTCCATTGGCAGCTTCCATGGGGGGGCCGTGGGTGTGCGCCACCACGTCCTACTGTGAGGCAGGCAGTAGACTCCGCCGCGCCCCTGTGTCACAGAGGAAACGTCGGCCGGAGACGGAGTCTTTGATGCAGAGCAGCCTGCCGGCATGGCCGACGCTCACGGCCACTCGTGAGCGCCGGCCTTGATGTTTCCCACAACCCCGAAGCTGCATAGAGAGCGGCATTGTTTTGCCTTGGAGCCAAACTTGGCATGGTAAAAGCACACACCCGAAGACTTTTGATGAGGCGGAGCTGCTGCTGCGACGAGCGTGTGACCATCCAGTACATCAGATCCAAGACCAGTTGGGAGGAGGGCAGCTGCGCAGGGCTGCTGACTAGCCTGGACACACTTGAGAGCCTCAGCTAAAACATCTCTGCAATCTGTGCTGGCAGTGTTGGCCAAAGCAGCTCTCACATGAGCAGGTAGTTGGCGCAGGAAAGGGTAGAGGTAAAGGAAATCCGGCTTGTGGTCACCCAGCAGATCGAGCATCCATTCCATTAGTTCTGAGGGCTTGCTGTCACCAAGCCCCTGAAAAGAGAAAAGCCTACAGGCCCTCTCAGTGCCAGACAGTTCAAACGTCTTTAGTAAGTATTCCTTCAGAGATTCATACTTTCTTGTCAGAGGAGGACGTTTAACAACCACCCTCAAAGCTGTAGAACTTCCGAGGGCAGATACCATGTAGTACTTTAAAGGCGTAGAAAACAAGCAGAAAACTTCTCACATTCAGACTCTGTGAGCCATGTTTATTAACTGACCAAAGTACATCCCATGCGCATGACAGAAAAAGCCGTCACCGGAACTCTTAAAGGAACCGCAACTCTAAATTTAATCAGAACTCCTCAACATATATCAGAACACACATATGGTAAAGTGAATTACGCACCGCACAATTTTAAATACACGGCATGTCCGAAATCCAAACCCACATATGAGTGGGGAATTCAGTTAGAATCTGTTAGAATGTCGATTATGCTGGTGAAAATACAAATATTTTGCTGTGGAAATATTGAAAATGTGTCCCTAGTTAAATTGAAAGATGATCACATGTAGACGTTTGGAATGTAAATCAGCTTCTTTAGTTCAGAATGTCAAAAATGTTAATGTTTTCTTTTCCCAAGCATTTATAGTCAGTGTCATTCATGGTTTTTGACTATAGCTCTTCTTAGTAAATGTTCTTAATGGGTGATGATCATCATATAGAGCAGGGGTGCTCACACATTTTCAGTTAGTCAAACTTCTCCAGGTAGATTTTCACGGAATAACCATCTTTGAAGAGATCTGGCTCGAACAGAACAGGCAATCTTTGTTGTCACATCCATGATCTCTTTCAATTTAAGCATTTTAGCGCTAAAACGTTTGTTGGTGCATTATACAATGGTAGTTCAAGAAATCTGCAAAAGCATCGTCCTGCCTGCATTTGGCAATACGCGGCCAACCATTGCAGGTGCTCCCTCAATCGTAATAGACGCCAATTTGTATACTGGGAGTTTTCTCAATAAAAAATTAAATGACTGAAATTTGTCTTCTCGCTTTTTTTTCTTTCATGGGAAGTATTGTCCACTCCTCTTGCAGTGAGGTCACTAAACACTATATGAATGAAAATGCACATCTGTGCTGTGTCACGCTCGTCAGTAGATTCGTCAAACTGCAGTGAAAAACACAATCACTGTTATCCTTCTAAATCTGCTGAATGACATACTCAGCCATGGCTTCACAGTGCTGTGTAAACTTATGTCTTGGCAGCTGCAGAGAAGAAGGGGTTAGGGCCTAACCCCTTCTCCCACCCAACCATTTTGTTCAAAATATGTACAATTGACTGATTTTGTCAATAATGATTAAGGCCAGTTAGTCACTGTGATCAATTTTAGGAGAGACTCTACGTCAAGAATAGATATGTTTCTGCTTGGTAGGCTTAAATGTTTCAGTGAGATGAGTAAACAATGGAAATAATAATGGTGGCCACTCGAAACATTGATATTTGGGTCCGATTTTGACAATTTCAGTTGGGGTGCACTCACTTCTGTTGCTAGCATTAAACACATTCATTGTTGTATATCGAGTTACTTAGAAGTAACAATAAATATACTTTGCTATCCAAGCTTTACAGTGACTACTTAACGTTGGATCAAAGTGTAATTTCTTCAGTGTTGTCCCATGACAAGATATAATCAAAACATTGCAGATATGAGAGGGGTGTACTCACTTTTGTGAGATACTGTATGAACATTACCCCATCCCGGTTCTCGAACAAATCGGAATTCGAACGAAAAATTGGAGATTTTTTTTGCTTCGGTTGTCAAACAAAAATTCGGAGGTCAAACCTCGCGAGATGAGCCGAGAGGACCCGACAAAACCCGACCGCGCGGCCCGGATGCCGACTGACTTTCTATGGCTTCCAGGGACGTGTGGTCAGTGGAGGCAAGGAAGGCCATGCCTCCCCTGTCATCAGTAATAGGGGAAAAAACAAATTTAATTATTTGTATTATAAAGTCATTTTCTTTTCAATTTCAGTAGTTTGGTATCATTTTGAACCAAAATCGCTGAATTTTTATAGTTATGTTGAAACTAGACAAGTCGTTCGGAGCAGGCAACTTCGTGCCTTGCCTCCTATGAGGATTGCATAATCACACAGTTATGCTGATAGGTTATGCATTTAGACTGAACTGTCTGTCTCTATGTCGCTGTTTGGTCGTTCAAACACTGTTGCTATATTAACAAATTTCTGTAGTTAAGCTGACGTATATAATATCTAGTGTTTTTTGTCATCTGTCTGTAACTTGGTGTTTCTTTAAATGAACAAAACGGCTTTGAAAAGAGACTCAAAGGAGGCAACAGAAAAATTCTCCAGCCTTATGACAGGGGGCGCTAGTAATCCCTGGATGCTTAATGCGCCCACCTCTAGAATAAGTGAGCTCCAGTTCAAATATAATAAATGGATGACTGTTCCTCAGTTCTTCACTGTATATTTGAACTGGAGGTCAGCAGCCAGCCCCAGGCCCAGAACAAGCCAATCAGCAAAAAAAAAAAAAAAAAAAAAAAAAACGAATGTAAAACATAATAAATGGATGACTAATCCTCAGTTCTTCACTGTATGTTTTACATTCATTTTTTTTTTGCTGATTGGCTTGTTCTGGGCCTGGGGCTGGCTGCTGACTGCTTGGTCCTTGGGCTGGCTGCTGACAGCCCGATCCTGTGGCTCGTGTTTGTTTTGGAACTGGCTGATGCTCAATCTCATCATCTTCTTCTGAGTCACTGTCAGACTGAATTTTCAGAAATGTGATCCTCAAAATCTGAAACCTCTTCTTCTGAATCCTCTCCTTCTACATCATAATCAAAAACTTCACTCTCTTCCAAAATCAATTCAAAGGCCCTCTGCGCAGAGTACCTTTTGGTCATATTGATTGATGTGATAAGAAACCACACTGGCAAAGTTGTAATTATAGTGCCCCGCCTCCAATTTGAAGCAGATTGACAAAGGGTCAAATGTGCGAGAAAATTAGAGCAGACAGTGTTGACAAACAATGTATGGGAACAGTTTCTTTTGTGTTTCTGCACCTATGGTTCCCACACGAGGTTGCAACATTGGTTGTCAACACTGTCCGCTCTCATTTTCTTGCACATTAGACCCACTGATGTTCCGTGTACCTACACTTTGTCCTCCTCCTCTCTAGGCCTGCTGTGCATGTGTGTGCCTTTGTGAGTGCGTGTGCATTTGTGTGTGTGTGTGTGTGTGCGTGTGTGTGTGTGTGTGTGTGTGTGTGTGGTACACAGAACATCAATTTCTACACTTCTATTAGCCCAGGGTCCAGTGGACATCTTATATGTAATAGAAATGTGTAGGGGGGGGTGTATGGTGTGTGTGGTCATTAAATATGTATTCTGATATATGTTCTTCACAGAAAATGAGCCAAAGCCAGTGAGTCTCAGTTGAAAAATTAATTCATGGTATCATTATTCTTTTAATAAAAAAATATAAACGGGTCCCACGGACCCGAACACCACACAAGGGTTAAAATAGCTCAAATTAAATAATGAATAAGATACTCTAGAGCAGCGTTCCCCAATGTTTTTTGTAACACGGTTAGGTGACACGGACAAATTCAACTGGGGAGGGGGGGGGGGGACATCACTGCCTGTCAGGTTTAAGTACCATCAGACATTAAACCACACGCTGGAACAAAGAGAAGAAAACCAGGACAGGTTTACTCGCGAGGAGAATGATAGAGAAAGGAAGCTCAGTTACAATCTTCATCAATTCTGAGTCCTTCCTCATTTTAATGTTTTGGTTGCCCTGGTTACAGAGGCATTGCTACACTAAAGGGAGGGGGTTTGGAACTGTAGCAACCCTTTCTATCTAAGGAATGTAGTGTGGTGTGATTCAGCATTTAATTGTTGGCCCGTGACCCCAGCACTGGAATTGCAGAGTCTGTCCTGTTTCCTCAACCCGCTGTCTTCTCCATGGTTGGCTGACTTGTCCTCGACTGTGGTCAGATAATTTGAAGCACGTTGAATGCCGCTTTCTTGTGGAACAATGCAACTAAACCTTTAATAAGTCCAATTTGAAGACTCTGGAAATTCATCTTAGTAGATTTTGGTCCAATCTCAAAAAGAATGAAAAATCCATTTTCTTCTAAACGGCGTTCTTCACCCCGGGCATTAAAACTACCTAAATGATTTGTCAGTGATAAAAGAACCAATCAACTAATTTATAAGTGAAGACAAAATGAACTTAGTACAACTATTAATTGATAGTTACGGCGAGAAATGCGTCGGGTTTTGCCACCTGGAAAAGCTGACGAGGAAACGCGGCGGAGATCACGAAGCGTTATTAGACTCCAGCGGGCCGCTAGCCCACCAAAAGCGGCTTTGCTGACCGTGGAGCGCGATCTGGTACGTTGCATGGGACACATCTACCCCCCGTGAAGAGTTCCAGGGGCTCGGGGAGACTTTTCAGCGCTGCCGCTGCAGCTGTAGCAGGGAATTACCTCCCTCTTTTATTTCGCAGGCCGCATTGTAGTCATAGCTTCTTTCGGAGGGTTATTATGACTGTCAACCCAATTAAATGTATGAGCACCTCAAATTATATACAGTAAAATCTCAAAACAAATTAACCAATAACTCGTTTTCAAATCAGACGAGTAAAAACTGGTCAAATATTAAAAACAAAACAAAGATATTATTAAAAGTGAAGACAATTTGCAATTCTAGAAATGACACACGGATTTGATGCACAATTTGTCTTTGCGGGCCATATAAAATGATGTGGCGGGCCAAATCTGGCCCCCGGAACTTGAGTTCGACACTGGTGACTGAAACCATTACTCGATGAAAATAAAATTCAAAACCAATCATACAATCACTTATTACCCACAGCAAACATCATTCCCAGGATCTACGGTATACCTAAAATCCATAAACGAGGTACACCTCTCCGCCCCATTGTAGACAGCATAGGATCATACAACCTTTCAAAATCACTCACAGAAATAATAAAACCATTTCTGGGACTCAGATGATCATTGCAAAAAGTTAAAACATCCCACCACAGAACTCAACCACATAAAAGTACAAAAACATGAAATGTTCATATCAAATGAGGTTATTTCACTCTTCACAAAAACACCCACACAGGCCACCATACACATAGTGCATGACAGATTATTAGCAGACAGGACACTCAAAAAGTCCACAAATCTAACAGTACAGGACATCATTCAAACAGTACAGGACATCCTTCAGCTACTCCATCTCATTGCCACTTCCATACACTTCCAATTCAGAAACACAATTTACAGAATGAAAGAAGGATTCCCCATGCGAGATCCACAGTCTGCCACCATGTGCAGTTTTTTCATAGAGGACCTGCAACAGAAAGAACTCAACAGCCCTGAATGAATACAGACCCACATTATGGGAACGCTACGTAGATGGCAATCTGGAAAAAGTGGAAACAGGACATACACATACATACTCATGTTTCGGCGGTTTCTTCCGCCGCGGAAGAAACCGCCGAAACATGTCAGGTGAATAACCTAAAACAATTTGTTTGATATAAAAGAAACCAGTGAAGTGTCATTGGTAATGTCACCCTGTCTTTTTGTTTCACGTCTTTTTGGTCAGTCTCGTTGTTAGGTTTTGTTAAGTCATGTCAGTTGCCGAGTCTGTTAGTTTGCCTTTTTTGAGTTCACCAATAAACCCTGATCCAAGCTGCACTTGGTCGTTCTGCTCCATGCTCCACCCGACCGTGACAGGTAAGGTACTTCAGTTTTTATATTTTGTCATATATTTTGATTTATATGCTAACTATAACTTAATAATTTGTCTTTCACAATTCATTTCCAAAAGGTAGGTAATATGAGTGTTCTTTGATAACAAGATGTGTTTGTATATATGTTGCAAAATATTAAGTTTTCATCCATCCATCCATCCATCCATCCATCCATCCATCCATCCATCCATCCATCCATCCATCCATCCATCCATCCATCCATCCATCCATCCATCCATCCTCTTCCGCTTATCTGGGGTCGGGTCACGGGGGCAGCAGCTTTAGGAGGGACTCCCAGACTTCCCTCTCCCCAGCCACTTCGTCCAGCTCATCCCTGGGGATCCCAAGGCGTTCCCAGGCCAGCTGAGACATAGTTTCTCCAGCGCATCCTGGGGAATCTACTGGGTCCCCTGCCGGTGGGACATGCCCGTAACATCTCCCCAACTAAGCATCCAGGAGGCATCCTGATGAGATGCCCGAGCCACCTCATCTAGCTCCTCTCAACGTGGAGGAGCAGCGGCTCTACTCAGAGTTTCTCCAGGATGACCGAGCTTTTCACCCTATCTCTAAGGGAAAGCCTGCGGAGGAAACTCATCTCTGCCGCTTGCGTTCGGGATCTTATTCTTTCGGTCACGACCCATAGCTTGTGACCATAGGTGAGGGCGGGAGCACAGATTGACCGGTAAATTGAGTGCTTTGCCTTTTGGTTCGGCTCTCTCTTCACCACGACGGACCAGTACATTACAGCCGACAGCCGACTGCACCGATCCGCCTGTCGATCTCACGCTCCATCCTGCCCTCGTTCGTGAACAAGACCCCAAGATACTTGATTCCTCCACTTGGGGCAGGATCTCATTCCGGATCCGGAGAGGGCATTCCACCCTTCTCCGACTGAGGACCATGGACTTAGATTTGGAGGTGCTGAACCTCATCCCGACTGCTTCACACTCGGCTGTGAACCGCTCCAGTGAAAGCTGGAGATCACAACTTGAAAAAGCCAACAGCATCACGTTTTCTGCAAAACTGCTCCTCCTGAATCCGTGATTCGACGGACCCTCCTCTCCAGCACCCCTGAATAGACCTTACCAGGGAGGCTGAGGAGTATTTTCTCTGTAGTTAGTCCACACCCTTTGGTCCTCCTTCTCAAAGAGGGCAAGCACCACCCCAGTCTGCCAATCCAGATGCACTGTCCCCGATGTCCACGTAATGCTGTAGAGGCGTGTCCACCATGACAGCCCCACAACATCCAGAGCCTTTAAAAACTCCGGACGGATCTCATCCACCCCTGGGGCCTTGCCCCGAGGAGTTTTTTAACTACCTCAGTGGCTTCGACACCAGAGATTGGTGAGTTCACCTGAGAGTCTCCAGGCCCTGCTTCCACAATGGAAGGGTTGTTGGTGGATTGAGGAGGTCTTCAAAGTATTCTCTCCTCTGACTCACGACCTCCCAAGTTGATGTCAGCAGCAAGCCATCTCCACTGTAAACTGCTTCCCCCTCCTGAGACGCCGGATGGTGGAAAATAACATCCTCGAAGCCATCCGGAAGTCATTCTCCATGGCCTGGCCAAACTCCTCCCATGCCTCAGCAACTGATAAAGCCTAGTTCGGCTTGTTCGACCGGTACCTGTCGGCTGCCTCCGGAGTCCCACTGGCCAAAACGGCATGATAGGACTCCTTCTTCAGCTTGACGGCATCCCTTACTGCCAAATTCCACCAGCGGGTTCGGGGATTGTCGCTATGACAGGCACCGACAACCTTATGGCCACACCTCAGGTCGGCACGGATCATTGTCCATTCGAATACACCAATGGAGTAATGCGGCTCCCCAATGAGGTATGCGACTCCCCAATGGGGTCATGCGTACCCCGAACCCCGGCTACTTTTCAGTGGTTTTTCACACTTGCCGTTCTCATCCCTGGAGTCAGCCGCGCCAAGAGGGTGACGTGCCACGAGGGTAGCGCGAGGGCACCGAGAAAAAGCCGCGCCCAGAGAACTCTGCGCCAAGAAGTTGTCGCAACGATAGGGGGCCAGAAGGACGCCGCGCCATGGGGGCGTCGTGTCGAGAGGGCCTGCGGGCTGTGCTGAGAGGGCACTGCGCCGAGAGACCACTGCGCCTAGAGGGAACCGCCCCGAAAGGGCGCCTTCCCGAAAGGGTGCCACGGCAAGAGGATGCCATAACAAGAGCGGTCCACGCTGTCTTAAAAGGGCCTCACCGTGAGAAGGCATCGCCCTGTCAGGGTGCTGCTCCTTCTCGACAAAAGCCCTCTCTGCGCAGTGCGCAACCCTCGGCGTGGTGGCGAATGTGCGCAGTGCTGAAAGGACAACGTGGTGAGAGGGCGCCGCGATGAGAGTGCCCTGCGTGGCGGCAAGAGGATTGCCGCGACAGGGCGCCGCGCAGAGAGGGCGCCACGAGGAGAGGGCGCTGCACCGCGCTGCACCGCGCTGCACCGCGCTGCACCTCACTGCACCGCGCCGCAGCACGCTGCACCGCGCTGCACCGCGCTGCACTGTGCCGCACCGCGCTGCACCGCGCTGCACCGCGCTGCACCGCGCTGCAACACGCTGCACCGCGCTGCGCCGCGCTGCGGCGCTGCGGCGCTGCACTATGCTGCAGCGCACTGCACTGCGCCACACCGCGCTGCACTGCGCACTGCGCTGCATTGCTTCACCGCGCTGCACCGCGCTGCACCGCGCTGCACCGCGCTGCACCGCGCTGCACCGCGCTGCACCACGCTATGGTGCTGCAACACGCTGCACCGCACTGCACCGCGCGGTTGCACGCTGCAGCGCGCTGCACCGCTGCCCCGTGCTGCACCGCACTGCACCGCGCTGCACCGTGCCGCACCGCGCTGCACCGTGCTGCACCGCGCTGCACCGTTTTGCACCGCTGCACCGCGCTGCACCGCGCGGTAGCATGCTGCAGCGTGCTGCACCGCTGCACCGCGCTGCACCGCACTGCACCGCGCTGCACCGCACTGCACCGCGCTGCACCGTGTTGCGGCCGTGCACCGTGCCGCGGCGGTGCACCGCGCTGCACCGCGCTGCACCGCGCTGCACCACGCTATGGTGCTGCAATGCGCTGCACCGCGCTGCACCGCGCTGCACCGCGCTGCGGCAGTGCACCGCCCTGCACCGCGCTGCATAACGCTGCACCGCGCTGCACCGCACTGCACCGCGCTGCACCGCGCTCGAGAGGACGCGTGCGTGCGCTGTGCCGAAAGGGCACTGTTCCGAGAGAGTGCCGCGAGGCGAGAGTGGCGCCCACTCGGCGCTGCGGCCTATTGGTGCGGCACCCTCTCGGTGCACCCTCTCAACGCTGCGTTCACTTTGCGCACTCCCTCTAGGCGTGCACGCGCTGCGCCGGGAGGGCACGGTGTCAACAGGGCGCCGTGCTGCATCAAGAAGGCGCCACGCTGTGCCGACAGGGCGCCGTGTCAGGCCGTGCCGAGAAGGCACCGTGTTGCGTCAAGAGGGCGCAGCTCTGAGTGGACGCCACGCTGAGTGCCAAGAGTGACCTGTGCCGAGAGGGTGCGCGCGCTGCGCCAAAACGGGCCGCGTGCTCCGCCGACAGGGCGCCGCGCCGAGTTGGCCTTCTCAGCGCAGCTCAGCACAATCCGTTCCAGAAGGCGGTTCGAGAAGTGAATCGGTCAAATTTCGAATCTGTTTTTCCCATTACAAATAATGGAAAAAATTTTCATCCGTTCCAAGACTAAGACAAAACACCTTTTTTAAGCATTTTTTAAGTTGCGCTATTTTGTCCGATCACGCAACTGCAGCGCACCACCAAACGCGCAACCTTAGGGCGCCACCGACGGCAACACTGCATTATTGTGACAGAGCCGTCGCTGAAATTTATAAAATATTTTTAAAGTCCTGATGTACAAACCAAAAATTAAGTGGACCTCAGGGCGCAGGGAGCTTAATTTGGTCCGATCGGGCAATCGCAGTTCACCGGGCACTATCTGTCGCATTGCTTTAAGAGCGTCTTTGTGTTTTAGGGTGGCTTTACTGCTCCCACTTGCTTTCTTTGGAGGCGTGATTGGGGTTTAATACACTCCTCAAAGTAATGAAAATACAATAACGAACGGAGTCAGTCTGCATCCGGGCCTTGCAGTCCGATTTTCTCGGGTCCTTTCGGCTCATCTCGCGAGGTTCGACCGCCGAATTTTGTTTGACAACCGAAGCAAAGAAATCACAAATTTTTCGTTCGAATTCCGATTTGTTCGAGAACCGGGACATTCCAAAACCGAGGTTTGACTGTAACAGTAAATATATTGGAGTGAACCGGATGTGAGCGAACGCTGGCCCGACTTGCTGCCGCTGTTCTCCGGTCATTTTCTTTAAAGATTTGCTCTGATATTGTGCACATTCTGCAGCAAACCACAAAACCTTGATGGATGTGGTACTGTTTGGCTTCATTCTGGGTTAACTCCCTGGCGGACCTGTCTATCTGAAGCGTGTCTTTGACCGCCTAGATCAGGGGTCGGCAACCCAAAATGTTCAAAGAGCCATATTGACCCCTCCCCCAAAAAAGAAATAACTGTCTAGAGCGTCAAAAATCTAAATGCTTTTTATAAGCATATAATACATGAACTATTTTTGGCCCAGCCATCGCGGTAAGAGCCGGTGCAGACAGATAAATACGGAGGACAAATATAAGGCAGAGACATGAATTTGGTGTGGCCTGCATGTGATCACCTTTGTGAATGAGCTGCTGCCATTTATGGATTGCACACAGGTGTGTAACCACACCCACACTCACTGGGTCACAGGGTCAATTAGGTACATGACATATCCATAGTCCATAGTTCAGTTACCAAATAGAAAACATACAAATTTCTCCATCCTGACTTTACCAACAGGCTTAGTAAAAGCATCGACCACCATATCACCCGTAGGGCAATAGAGAAGAAGAATTTTGCCTTCTGAAATAACAGAGCGAACAAAATGGTATCTGATGTCAATATGTTTGCATCGCTGTCGACACACAGGGTTTTTGGAGAGCGCAATAGCACCCTGATTGTCCTCAAAAACAGTCACATGTTGACTTGAGTTGTTGCAGACAGAGCCATGTATTCGGCCTCACATGTGGATAAGGCGACTGTGAGCTGTTTCTGAGATTTCAAGGAAACAATAGCACCAGCCTCAGACAAACTAAAGCACTAACCAGTAACACTGCGCCGGTCATTCTGGTCAGCTGCCCAGTCTGCATCACTATAGGCAACAAGCTTCAAGTTTACATTTTGCTTTTTATAGCACAACTCCTGGTCCAGAGTGCATCTCAAACATCTCAGAACATGTTTAGCTGCCACCCAGTGCTGTTCTTTAAGTTCAGACAAGTATTGGGATAATTTACCAGCAACAAAACTTAGATCTGGTCGAGTAGATGTTATTACATAAATCAAACTTCCAACCACTTCATGATATTTTACAGCATCAGTATGTAGATCATCATTGTAAAATGTAAATTTCATTTCACATGGTGTCGACCTTGGCTTGCAGTGAGTCTTGTCAAACCTGCCAAGAATTTTTGTGATATACCAATTTTGTTTCATTTTGACTTCCTCTTTTGTCTGGGTAAAATCATTGCCAAGGAAATGTCTTAGTTTCCCAAGATCTTTAATTTTGAATTTATACCCTAACATTTCCTTCACTTCCCTGACCATTTCAACATTACTCGCTGCAAGAAGATCGTCAACCCAAATAATCAACAGGATTCTGTCATTTCCAACATTTTTACAATAAACACAATAGTCAGCAATATTTTGAACAAAACCATTTTCAATAAGGAAATCGTGTAACATCCTAGTCCAGTTTTGTCCTGACTGTTTCAAACCATACAGTGACTTATTGAGCTTACACACTAGTTTCTCTCCTGTTTTAGATTTAACCTCAAACACTTCAGGCTGCTCCTTGTAAATCACACAGTCTGTAGAGCATGGAGAACTTCTGTTTTAACATTAATCCGATGTAGCACTAAATTGTACTGTACTGCGAGCTGCATCAAAATAGGAACAGAAGTCATATCAGCAGTTGGTGAGAAGGTTTCATTATAGTCTAATCCTGCCAGTTGACTACAACCTTTTGCTACATATCTGGTAAAGTCGTCAAAGTAAAAGTATCGTTCTCTATTAGAGAGTCCATTTCCTCTTTCATAGCTTTGGCCCACTGTTTACAGTCAAATCCTGCCACTTGACTGCTCGTCAAAGTAAAAGTCGCGTTCTCTATTAGAGACTCCATTTCCTCTTTCATAGCTGGCCCACTGCTTTGATTTAGAAGAGCTCAAAGCTTCTTTTGGGGTTCTTAGGACATCACAAGTCACACGATAACAATAATCAATACTTGTGAATGCTTCATCACATTTTACCTCATAATCACAATCTGAATAATATTGAGGGGCTCTCCTCTCTTGCTTTGGATAACGACCACTCTGGTTGCTCTCACCATCACATTTTAAGTTTGAATCACAAAACTCTATTTTTACATCAGGTGGGGTTGGTTGTGTCTCATCCGGTTTTGGTTGTGGGGTCTCCACCCTCTTTCTAGACTCAAAATGTTCATACAGGTCCTCTGTCTGAGTGTCACATTCAATAAAACGTTTTGTAACAAACTTCACCAGTCTATTTTTGGTTACTTTCTCTGTCTCTGGGTAGAAAATAAGATATGATGAACTGTTTTGGTCATAGCAAACAAATTCATATGAATATCAAAACCCGCACCATTTTTATGGATGAGCTGATTCTGTCCCTCCTTGAAGATGACTGTCGCTCCTTGCGCTGTAGCCGATTTAACAGAAAAGATGTCCTGGGAAAATTATGGCACATAGAGCGCCTCCATCAGGAACATATCCACAACGAGGCCTTTACCGTCTCTCAAGCGTAACTTGGCAGTGCCTTTCCTCTGCGCAATCCCGGTGTCACACTCTCCATCAGCCAACTCCAGAATATGGCTTGGAGCCTTGAAAGTTGGGTCAAACTGCAAAAATCTCCCGATGTCAGTGATGACGTGCTTTGTCGCTCCTGAGTCGACCAGAAGACCCGTCGCCTTGACTCTGACTGGGGCATCCTCCAGTTGGACCTTGAATGCAAGCGTATGGTCCTCCTCATCCACCGCTTGCTTCACCTTGTCCCACTTTCTGCGTCGACAGTGCGCGTCTTTGTGAGTGGCGCTTTTGCAGAAGCTGCACCACTGCCTCGGCTCTCTGCGCTCTCCAGCAGCCGACGCACAGTCCGTGGCTTTGTGCCCCTTCTGACCACGGGTGTAACATGTAAGCTTTGCGCTCCAATTGTCTCTTCCTCTGACTTTCATCACACTGTCCTCTCCAGAACCAGAAGCGCCAAACTTCTCTGTAATCTCATAGCTCCTCGGTTTGGTCTTAAACTCAGCAAAGGTCATCTTCTCATCACTCTGCGTGACGTGTACAGAGAATGGTTTATAAGTATCAGGCAGGCCTTTTAAGATCATTGCCGTGAACAAGCCAGTTATTCCACAGGTCTAGTGCGCCCTCTTGTGGTTCAAAGTGCAAATAATATGTGACGTGATCAACTATACTATATATATATATATATCAAGTAATATTGTGTTAAGAATTTCACATATAAATAAAAAAAAACACAATTTATAGTCCAGAAAAAAGTTAATATAAATACGAATATAGGAACTAAAAATAACAATAGTCAAGTAATAAATAAAGGTAACCACCTGAAGAGCGCAACTGCCGCTTGCAATGGCCGCGCGCAATTGCCGGAAAAACGACCGCACGCAATGGCTGATCGGAACGACTGTGCGCAACGACCGCGCGAAATGGCAGATCGGAACGGCCGCGCACAAAGACCCCGCACAAGGCCGATCGGAAGGCCATTGCGCAACGTCCGATCAAAATTCCCATGTGCAACGGCCGCTCCAAAGCACCACGCTTCCTCTCGGTTGAAATTGCAATGGCCGATCGGAATTGCCGTGCGCAAAGACCGCACGCAATGGCCAATCGGAACGGCAATGCCCAATGGCCGATTGCCTTTGCCACATGTAACGGCCGCTCCACAGCCGGACATTTACTTTCGGTTGAAATTGCACAAAGTGCAAAAGCTCTTTTTTTTTTTTTTTTTTACTTTTTGAAGTCAGCCGCTGAAACCCTACCCCTTCCCTACTCTTGCAAAATGCACGAAGTCCGACCGATAAAGCAGAAAAAAGGCCAGCCGAACGGCTGGAGATGCACTCGGGCGTCGCGTCCAAGCTCCAAATGATGCCTCATAAAGCACAGACGAGGGGTGGAGCTCACGAAACTGGGCCAGACTCTGTGCTGCCTGCGCACCAAGAGCGGCTTCCTGGGCCAGCAGGTGGACTAGTATGGACATTGCATTGCTTCCTGTTTGGACTGGCTGACGGCCGTCGGGTAAGGCGCTCGTCAGCCGCTTGTCAGCTGCTCCTTGGCACCCACTGGCCTTTGTCGGCGACCCGGTGATAAGAAAATGGAGGATGCGCGAGCCAAAAAGAAAGTTCCGCTTGTGAGCTACACGGCCACGCGCCTGCACGAGAAAGGCGTTCTGCTGGAGATCCAGGACCTGCCCCCCACTCAGTGAGTGTGCATGCGGTGGTTGGTTTGGAGAAATAAAACTGGTCAGCGCTAAGAGGAGCAATTTGGCCTTAGCTTTCATGACGAAAATCAAAGACGGACTCAAAAGATGGTGCTCCTCATCCGGCCAGATGCCACCAAGTTGCAACACCTGCTGGCACTTTGGCCCCTTTTTAAAAAGAAAGCTCCTGCGTCTAATCGTACTTTTCTTACACGTTGGCATGTGGGACCCTACTGGTTGGAGATGATCGCCAGCAAATAACGCTCCTCATATATCGTATTCATAGAAAATTACGTTGAAATGTCACCACCAGTTAGATAGTATGAGTATTCAAAATAAATAAATGAATACAAATAGATTGCATTTTGAGTGAATACGCACAATAGAGTCATCGCCAAATCCAACCAGAAGAGTTGAGCCTTCTCATAAGGCTCCTGTCGTCTCTCTTTTGGCTGAAGGTTCAAGAATGTGGTCTTCAATATCACCAACGACGCAGAAAAAGGAAGCTTCCTTGTCAAAGCTCACTTCCTCGGCGTGGACGTGGAAGAATTCCACATCAAATACCAGGTAATGCTAAGCGCATGTGTCACTGCAGAGCCAGCCATCAATCAATCGCTCGTGTGCCTCAAGGACCTCCTCTAGCTGCAGTATGACGGCGTGGAGGTGATGAAGACGTTTGACAAAGCCAAAGTCAACGTCAACTTGCTCATATTCCTCCTCAACAAAAAGTTCTGCAACAAATGAAAAATAAACCTTGGGGAACTTATTATGTTTTCATCTTTCAATTGATCCACAGATAACCACCATCACTTTTGTACTGTGTACATATTTGTAACTTTCTTCACATTTGTTAAGAACTGTCCTGTGCGAGACAAAACATGGAAGTGTTTTTTGACAAGCACGTGTGAACAGTACAACATGCATGTGGCCATGTGGCACTTGTGTGTGCTCCTTGCGAATACCAATGTGCGCTCAGGCGAAAGGCTCATCAATAGAAACCCATGCCGAAGACAAGTCAGCATCGAAAAACATGACTGGCCAAAGAAACATCTTTTCAGCTGAAGTAGAAGCATAATAAGCCTTCGGTCACTTGTCGTGCCACCTTGGGAAGTAAATCAATCGATTGATCGAGCGAGTGAAAAATCAATAGATTCTCAGCAAATGAACAATTAGCCTATCTTGTCTAGTGTTATAGAAAATATTTTAACCCAGCACGGGTCTGCCCACTTTTCAGCCCCATCCCCTCCAGCTTTGTCGTATGAGTGTCTGCCCTGAGACTGGGAGGTGGTGGTTTCGATCCCCGCCCCGGCCGAGTCATACCAAAACGACTGTAAAAGAAATGGAACCCGATGCCTCCCTGCTTGACACTCAGCATTAAGGGTTGGATTGGGGATTCTGTAAGGAGCTGTGCCCCACTGTCATTACTAATGCGCAATGTATAGCTTCTACTATGGAAGCTCGTCTGAGGACGACCGCTCTCCCCTCTCACTCGCCTCCACTTGCTAGCCGTTTTCGTTGTACCCAAAACAGCTAGGTTCCCGTGCCAGGTTTTTGGGGCCCTGCAGTCACATTGGAACCGTTCCTCAGAACGAACCAGCGGGCCGTGTCGTCACTATCCTCTGATTGGCCGACAGATGTTGGGCGTACTATCTATTGCGCACGCCCGTTGCCTGCTTTGAAGTCAATCGGCCAGCGTCAACTCGTCAAGCTGTAGAAACATGTGTTATGTTTTTTCATATTGACTAATTCATGCGTACAGATTGAAGAAATATTCAAACTTGTGGATGAAAAAAAAAAAGAAAAACATTAGCAGGCAGCACACATCGCAAGCTCTCCATTCAAATGAACAAGCAGTGATCCCGCAAAACCTTCTGGTGGTCTTGAGACCGACGAAGATGTCCTCCAGCCGGAGCCTCGGCAGTCCCCCGGCCCGACGGTCACAGCTTCTACCTCGGATGATGAAAAGATATCAAACACATAAGCTCCACCCATCAACACTCTGTCGGCCCGAGCTAAAATAGATCTGATCCACATTGAGAACACATATTTTGCCAATAATTAAGCTGACACATCAATATCCAGTATGTATATTGCCCCTTTGTGTGTCTAATTAGGAAAGTGACGATATCAATGAAGAGATGTTTCTTAGCAGGACACCCCGTTGAAGAGCGGAAACGGTTGGCCCATCTATGAAGATGTCAATCACCGTTTGACTCCATGACCTTCTCTGCCAGAATCTCTTGGAAGGTGGAGAGCTGCTTCATCTGCTCCGTTTGCATGGAGTGCCTCCTCGTGAGCTTTTTTTTCACCCTGAAGTCAGGATTGCATTTAGGCGAAGGTGGGACCACGGGAGCCAAGATTTTGTGAGCGGCGTGGACCGGCGAGGGGGGCTTGCTGTTGCAGCGGATATCTGGGATGGGTCTCTGGAGGTTGATGTTAAGCGGTGGCAGGAAACCGGGCCTGGTGTGGGCGATGCGATCCAGGAGTAAGGTGCCGGAGCCGCGCCGCTCCAGGAGTCCGGGGCTCCGGTGACGCGCTGCAACAGGGGACACGGGGTTGGGGATGTTCTCTAGAGACTCCCGAGATGAGCTGGCGACCAGGGAAAGGGGGGACGCATTGTACCTCCTCCGCTCCACAGACACCCGCCCAGATTCAGGGGATGCGGGGATGGATTCTGGGCCCGCGTGGCCGTCAGCCTTGTAATACTCCGTCCGGGTCAGTTTGGGATATACCAAGCTCTGTGGACCGGCAGCGTGTTCTTGGGACTCCGGCGGTGGTTTCCTGCAATGTAACGTTTGGTGCTGCTGAACCTTGTCCACCCAGGAGGAGTGGGCGAGGACCTCGGAGCCGGGCTGCTCCGTGCCTTCTAGGGAACAAGGCTCGTGGGTCTCGATGCTGTGTCGGCGTGACAAGAGAGGTCTGGCAAACTCGCTGAGGCACAGTCCGTTCATTCGATGACTGAGACAGCAGACGCCCTCCGCTTCCTCAAGAAGCCCCCTGACGCTCTCCTGAGGAAGCCCGCCCGAGGCCAAGGGGGTCACCAGACCCCAAGGCTCTGAGTTGAGCCTCTTGAGCAACTTGCGAGGAGGTGCCGCTGCTGCCGCCGCTCTCTTATCTCCCTGAGGCCGGCTGTCGAGTAGCGGCAACGCAGAGGCCTGCGGGAAGCTGAAAATTCGATCCTCATCTCCTCCCGTGTCGCACCCCGCTGGAGATGAGGTGACGATCTCCACGTCCGATGGAGACATGCAGGCGGCGGGTGTGCACTCAGGAGACACCTTGTCGGCCACGCCCGGAGACGGAGGAGAGTTTAGGTACTGCTTTGTCTTTTTGGTACCGGATGGTGACGTGTCAGTAGTGATGATGATGACCTCCTTGCCTTTGGCCCTGCAGGCATCCAGCAGGACCTGCAGGGTGTCACGGTCGCCCTTGTTCAGGGCATGCATGAGGGCCGAGCATCCCGAGTAGTCTTTGAGACTGGGGTCGGCCCCATTCTCCAGCAAGAGGGAGACGGCTTCCTTCCCGGCCCGCTTGGCGCAGGCGTGCATCAAGGCCGTTCTGCCGCTCTTGTCTGGGATGTTGGGGTCAGCACCTTTCTCCAGCAAGTAGCGCACCATGCGCAGGCGGGTCTGAGGATCCTCGTAGTCGGCCAGGCAGGACGCTGACACCGGAGTTTGGCCCAGCTCGTTCCCCTCATTGATGTAGGCGCCGCCCTCCAGCAGCAGACGGGTCAGCCTTAGCTTCCCCTGGGAGACGGCTTTGAGGAGGGCGTTGCCTTCCATCTGCGGCCGGTCCGCGTCTCCCATGGTCAGGAGGTTTTCTCAGGATGTTGCCGGACCTGGGAAAGGAGCCCAGAGAAAGTGTTGGTGGGTTTCGCTGTAGGTGTTTTATTTGTCATTCCGTCTCTGGTCATCTTAGCAAAGCAACAGGTGCCAAATGCTTCAAAACATTGCCTTCCCATCCAGGGCTGACTGGTTCGGTTTGGAAGCCGCCATTTTCGCGTGCGTAAACGACAACGTCGCCAGGCCTTGACCAATCTGCACACTCCCATTACAGGGTGTTGCGATGGGCGAAAAGAACAGAGCACCCCTGCCAATCGGAGCCCGTCATTCCGATCGATGTGGTGCTTTAAGTGGCCAGTCTGGGGTACCAGCACTTCTCAATGTTAGCCTCTAGCTATTGTGCAGCCAATTTTTCAGAATGAGCCCACAGTATCTTCTCTTCTGTGTTATGCTTTGTGCCACAGTCGCTGGTGGTCTTGGGGTACATTTGCCTCTCTCTCGCTCTCTCTCTCTCTCTCTCTCTCTCTCTCTCTCTCTCTCTCTCTCTCTCTAGGCACACGGGGCACTTTTACCCACTTAAAGCACTGGATTGAGGTGTTTCATTTGATTTGGTCACCACGGGAACCTGGCTAGTGACATCGCGGTGACATGTTTATGTAATAGTGACATCACAGTTGCGTTTGTGATGTCACCTTGCAGGGACGTGCGGTCAGAGGAGGCAAGGGAGATCGTGCCTCCCCTGCCATCATGAAAAGGGGAAAAAAACAAATCCAATTGTTTTTATTACAAATTCATTTTCCTTTTAATTTCAGTAGTTTTGCATCATTTTGAACCAAAATCGCTGAATTTTTATAGTTGTCGAAGACGAGTCGCTCGGAGGAGGCAACTTCCTGCCTTGCCTCCTCTGAGGATTGCGTAATCACACGGCTGCCTATGCTGACAGGCTATGCAGTTAGACTGAACTGCTGTCTGTCTCTGTGTCGCTGTTTAAGTGTTCAAACACTGTGGCTATATTAACTCATTTCCGTAGTTAAGCTGATGTATATAATACCTTGTGTTTTTTGTCATCTGTCTGTAACGTCTTGTTTCTTTAGATGAACAAATCGGCTTTGAAAAGAGACCCAAAGGAGGCAACGAAAACAAGTTCTCCAGCCTTATGGCAGGGAGCGCTAGTGATGCTTCATGCGCCCATCTGTAGAATAAGTGATCTCCAGTTCAAATTTACAGTGAACAACTGAGGAGTAGTCGTCCATTTATTTCGTTTTACATTCGGGCTTTTTTGTTTTTACATTTCGTTTTACAATTGAGGATTACATATACAAACTCAAACGATTTTCAGCTATGGATTTTCGGTTGAAGCAGGTCATCAGTTACTAACTCCGGAGTTAAAAGGTTTAATTCGGACAACGGTGTCAGTGTCTGTGTGCTCGCCCCTCCCTTCCTGTGTCTCTCAATCTATGACTAATCACGGTCACCTGCCTCTCGTTACCTGTCGCGTGTATTTAAGTCCTGTCTGCGCGTCATTCTCTGTCGGTTTGTTCTTGTCTGCAGTCTGTTCTAGTCTTGTTTTGTCTTTCTGTTCCGTTATTCGTGTCCATAGTCGAGTATCTATAGTTTACCTTTTGAGTTTGGTCAATAAACCCTGGTCCAAGCTGCGTTTGGTCGCCCTGCTCCGCCGTCCGTTCCATGACAAACGGGACTTCGGAGCATGTCTTTTCAAACGGAGTGGTACGCACGATCTTAAACAAGTTTTTGATTCCATGTGCTTTATTGAGTGTTTTTATGTGTGAAGACTGCTGATATGGGAGTTTAATTAAAATAGTTCAAATAAAATAATGCATAAGCTACTCTAGAGCAGCGTTCCCCAACCTTTTTTGTGACACGGTTATGTGTCGGACAAATTTTACGGGGGGGGGACGTCAGTCATGAACCTCACCGCACGTCACTGTCACCTTGGTATCATGATGACATCATAGGGGTTTGTAATGGCATCCCAATGAAGTCATGGCTGGTAGGATGATGATGATGTCACGGCAACTTCAAAACAGCGAGGTTAGATGTCTCGAGCAAGTATGCGAACTACTCGTTAGCATAGCATTTACCTGACATGATGCCGTCACGTATCGCTGCACGCGCACCGTCACGTTTTGTCGATATTTCAAGACTGCTGCCTCTTTCTCGTACGCACGCACACGCACGAACGAAGGGGCGCTCACGCGAAGAGAATAGATTTTTCTTCCTACCGCCGGGCGAGAGATTCTTCATCGCCATCCTCATCTTTCTCATCTTCATAAGAAAGCCGTGAACGACTGACGCATTGATCCTCCTCTTCTTCCTCCTCCTCGTCCTCACTGAGCAGTTTAACTCTTAGCTGGCTGCATCCGAGTCACGTGGCTACGTTAGCATCAGCATATAACTTGACTGTCACTATGACAACCGAGAACAGCCACTTGTTTGCAGGTGCCTAAATCCGTACCCACAGACGAATCAGCTCGAGCCGTGAGAGTGCAGGTGTCTAAACACTTTAATTTTTGCTTCCTTTATTCATGAGCTGTTTTTGAGGGAAGCCCCAGGCGCACTTGTGCACAAGTCAGGCTGTCCAAACAGCATCTTGATGTGCCACACCTGCGAGATGAGTTGTATTTTAACAGCTCTGGAGAGCTTTGTGTGCAGTATTTGCGAGAAAGGCCTTTGTGTACACGGGAACGGGTTAGTGAGGTCAGTGCCAAAGTATTTTTTTTTTTTTTAAGTATTTTGTGGCATATTTAAATACGACAGTACAGAAATAAATATTGAAAGAATGAAATGATGATGTAAATGAAATACGGTACATTACATGCATAAACCGTTTATGTATGTTATATACCGTATTTCATTTACACCATCGTCGTTTATGATAAACGGTACATAAACACCGCATGACACGTTGAATTGATTTTTGTTGGTGTTCGTAGTTTTTCGCTTGATGTCCCGGTCAACCTCCAGGTCGGCAGGTGGCGACATATCGCTGTTGCTGCACCATCTGCCGCCATTTCAGCCGGAGCCGGATTGTTGGCGGAAATGAAGCCAGGATGCTGCCAGTTGGCTTGAAGCAAACATTCGACGGTAAATTATCTTCTTCTACTGTTTCTGCGTCTTCGAGCCTTTGAAACAGACATTTGTTCAACAATTTGGGACATCGATTCTTGCTGTCATTTACAAGCGCAGTGGCATTTATTCTGACTGGCTTTTTCAGGCTGTCGTGCATAATGTTCCAGATTTTTAGTGACGGAGCAAAACGTCCTCATCATCTTTGACGGCTCAAGCGACACAAGCACATCTCAGTTGCCGTTTATTTTTGTCGCTTTATTTTTAGTTTACTTCACCGTAGGCTCGTGCTCTTGTATAACGCAAGCAGTTGATTCGCGTTCAATAAATCTGTCCTCCGTGGTGAGCGATAGCCTGCATAGTTAGGTTTGATTAATCCCTCAACGGTCATAATAAAATAATTGCATGTCTGTCTTCGTGTAGATAGATCGAGAGGAGACATACAAACCAAGTATCTGTTTTTTGTCGATGTCATCAGCAGGGATGCGCAAGGAAGATGCGGACAAGGGAGAAGTGTCTTTTTTGGTCAATATCAGGAGTGCTGGACTGGAAGATGAATGGAAACCTTTGTCAGGTGACTGAGAACGAATGTGACATCATCACCATCATGCAACATCAGCACAGTCACACGACTGATCTGCCATGTTGCTCAGGTGGGCAACAGCCGCAGGAGTACAGTGAAGACGAGCTGGGCCGACTGGACATCGATCTGGACAGAAAATCCAGACGGCACAACTTGACGTCTGGCAACGTGCGCACCATCCTGCATGTCAGTCTCTCTCTGTCGCTCTCTGATGAGCACACATAGCTGAGGGCAGCGAAATTCATGTCAACCATGACTTCGAGTTGCGCCCCCAAGATGTTACTCTGCTGAACAAAACATCTTTACGGGCGTATTTATTGTATTATTATCATCGAAACAATTCACAAGACGTCTGAATTAGAGCTTAAGTCGAATTTTTGCGATGTATCCTGTAGGCTTCACAATTGAACCAATAGCCACAAATAAGTGCTGTTTATGGGTGGGAAAGGTCCGAGAATGGTATAAAGGGGACCATTTCTCTTCCTTTTTTTTTTTGCATCTAAGGGTAAAACGTGTGCAAGGTCTGCAAGTAAATGCCATTGTTGTAAGAAACCAAAGGGAAGCGGAATCCTCCCGATCAGGGGTGCGAAACCTTTTGTGCACTTAACACTATTCTCAGGAGGTGATTACTCACGAGCACGTGGTGGACATGATGAAAGCTGCCATCAGAGCAACCCAGGACATGCCCATGTTTGTAGGTTATGCCGGCGCTCACATGAATGCCCTTCATGAGCCCGTGTGCTTATGATGCCTTGTCCCTTGTCGCCAAACCAGGAGCCAAAGATGACGCGCTCAAGATTGAAGAGAGCCATCCAGCAGGGACAGGTAACCGGTTCGCTATCCACAACTTCGTTGTCGTCATCGGTGTCATCTACTTGACAAACTGTCCTTGTGCCAGTGTCTCGACTGGAGTTTGCCCGCAGAGCAAAGTTTGCTGGTAAAACAGGATAGCCGCCCCTCCAATGTCAGCGGGCTGAATCAAATGCTGACGCCGTGTTTTGTCTTCAAGCATCCTCAGTTTGTCGACATCCATCTCGATGCCGACGAAGACTCGTCGGATGAAGAGTACTGTCCCGAAGATGAAGACGATGACACATTTGAAGAGGTCTGTCCGACTTTGAGAGCAACCTGATGAGCGCTTTGAAGCGTATGGCTTCCGCCTGTCATGTTGCTGCATCACGACTCAAAGGTTCTCTTGTTTGCTCTTTTGTGCGGACGTAGACTTTCCTCAGTGATGGTGACGTCATTTCGCCTGACAAACGTTGTGACTCCAGCTCCCAGGTAACCTGTGACCTCCCCCTATGTTGCCTGGTGGTGTGCGTTGACGTGGCCTCTGGCGGGATTCTTTTTCAGAGGCACTCGATGTTGGCCGCCCACCAGCTCACAGACACCGCCGGTCCCTCCTTCCTGGAACGCCTGAACGCTGTGGAGGAGGAGCTCAACTGTGGTCCCGCCTGTGCGTCCTTGCCGGTAAACATCCACAGTCGGCGTGTGGGACATGGCAGCACACGAGCTTTGAAAAACGGCCGCGGCATCAGGGGTCACCAAGCAGGTGGCCGCCAAGGAGTGCAGGAGTAACCGTCAGGCGGGCCTCTTCTTAAAATAGCGCGCCACCTGCTATTTGAGATTACAGTGGAGCCTCGGGTTTCGAACGTCCCGGTTCTCGAACAAATCGGATTTCGAACAAAAAATTCGAGATTTTTTAGCTTCGGATGTCGGACGAAATTTGGTTGTCGAACCTCGTGAGTTGAGCCGAGAGGACCTGCATGCCAACTGACTCCGTTCGTTATTACGTTCTCGTTACTCCGACGATTGCATCAACACTAATCATGCTTCCAAAGGAAGCAAGTGGGAGCAGTGAAGCCATCCTAAAACACAAAGACGCTCCTAAAGCGCACTGAGGTCCATTTAAATTTTGGAAAGTCCATTAGGACTTTAAAAATACTTTCTAAATTTCAGCGACGGCTCTGTCACAATAATGCGACCAGCGCGGTGCAGTTGCGCGGTCGGTTACGTGCTGTGGTCGGGCGTTCGGCGGTGCGCTGCAGTTGCGCGCTCGTTCAAATATGCGCAAATGAAAAAATGCTTAAAAAAGGCGTTTTTTTTTTTTTTTTGTTTGGAACAGATTATTTTTTTTCCATTATTTGTAATGGGAAAACATGATTCGGAATTCGAATGACTCACTTCTCGAACAGCCTCCACTGTATTTTCTTGCAAAGTTTTTGAAGTGACCGTTTGAAAATGTAAAAAACCTGGCAACGTGTCATGAAAAGAATTGCTTACATTCTGCTAAGAGTGGTTCTTAACCTTGTTGGAGGTACCGAATCCCACCAGTTTCATATGCGCAATCACCGAATCCCTCTTTAGTAAAATTAAAATGATTTTTTTTTTCACATTTAAGACAGATTTTTTTTACTGGTGCGCAAAATGAGCCGTGCATAAACATCACATTGTTCAAAGAAAAAAACCAACACAATGCATGAACTCACAACAAATTACATACCAGGAAATCAGTGTGACAAATTTACACAACATACAGGTGTGTTCGGACCTCCGCAGTGGACGCTCTGCTGAACTCCTGAGACCGACCCACCGAACCTCTAGAATTCAATCGAACCAAGGTTAAGAACCACTGTGCTCAATGGTTGAGAAATTGTTAATACAGAAATGAATGTCATTTATTATGAAAAGTCATATAAAGCTGATTTTTTTGGAAATGTTTTTGTCCGGTATGTAATAAACAGACAATGCTCTTTGCATTATAAAAGTAGTTCTCCGTTTTGAAAATGTTGGCGACCCCTGCGGTACATCAACACTGAACATACGTCCATTCGAAAACCTTCATTGTCATTGTGCGGCGCCGCAACCACCAAAACCGGCTTCCGGAACATCAAAGAGAACAGATGGTGCAGGAATGATGATAATATCGTAGCGTACCTACACCACCGGCTGGATCTTCAACAACGCTCGGGCCTCCAGTTCATTTGGTTTTGTGTGCAGTCTCACAGGACAGAAGATATAGAGGAGGAGGAGCAGAGGGACGAAGGCTCCAGCGGGTTGGCGTTCCGCACGCGTTCTAAACTTCGCCTGGTCAACGTTCCCCTGGAACAGCTAGAGGCGGAGTTTTTGCCTCCTGACATCACAGCCGACATGTATGAGCAAAGCCCATGCTGCAAGGAGGAAGACCGCTACTGGGCTCGCTGGCTGCAAGGACTCATGGCCACCGACAACCAAGGTCAGCAAAAAATGAATGATCGCTCGCTCACCACTTGGGCAAAACTGCAAAGCTTCAGCCCTGTTCTCACGCTATGCCACTCCATTACGACCACCTTTTTCCTTTGTCGTTTGGCATGTACTTGTAGAACGTGTTGGTATTTTCAGTTCAGTTATTTTCAGTTGAAAGTTACTCATCAACACCAATGTGAGTATTTGTAAGAAAGACTTCGCTCCCTCAATGCAAGTTCCTCCTTTTTTCTATGACTTGACCCAATCCTTGCGCCGCACAATCTTCCCGTCTCAAGGAGACCCAAAAACCACACATAAAAATGTCTAAAATGTTGACCAAAATTGGACGTAAGAGGTTACTGCCCAGCGATTTGTCAAGGGCCATGAGACAAAACAAAGGTTAACCTTGAAAACTCTCTAAATAGTTTTGGCCCAGAAAGAGCAGTGTTTGGAGACTTTTCTAAACTTTGTTGAAGGCATCCATCCCTATTTTCACTTGTTCCTATTTTGAATTCGAACATCATGACACAGTTGTGTTCATCAGTTGGATGACGCTGGCAGAATGTGTAATGCCTTTGTGCAGAGGAAGCCGACGCCGACGACGACGACGACCCAGAGTATAACTTCTTGGACGACCTGGATGAACCTGACCTGGAGGACTACAGGACAGACCGGGCTGTTCAGATCACCAGTACGTGTCCCATGATGATGTTTGGGCCATCATGTACATCCCGCTTGTCAGTCCTAGTATTGAGATCCCAACTATTGATACCAATTGATTCAAATGATGGGCAAGTTAAATCCCAAATGCTCTTGACAATAACATCTTCTATGCTGCTCCACTCATCCAAAGATGCCATTCGGCTGTATGTCATTTTTGTCCCTAGGTGTGAGTGTGAGTGCGAATGGTTGTCTGTCTCTGTGTGCCCTGCGATTGGCTGGCAACCGGTTCAGGGTGTCCCCCGATGACGGCTGGGATAGCACCAGCACGCCCGCGACCCCCGTGGGGACTAAGCGGTTCAGAAAATGGATGGATGGAATGAGGCCGCCAAAGCCACCCACTCATGTGTCAGCATCTGGGGAGTGGGGGGCGTTACGAGACCAAACTCAGAAAATGGGCGGTCGTCGTTACCTAAGCCCAAAGCCACCGTGATGTCATTTTCAGTCAATAGCGAGCAGAAGTGTGCAATTTCCCAAACTTCCATGGCGACCGAGCGTGGACTCATGTCCAGCCGCAAAAGCCAAGAGTTGGACGAGAGCTGCGAGCGTTGTGATGCTTGACACGCAGCGTGTGCACCTCTCTCTCTCCTTTTTCAGAGAGGGAAGTTAACAAGCTGCTGGAGGAGCTCTTTGACACGGTGGGTTCGTCTTGCTTCTGCCGCCCGCGAGGATGCAGACCAGATGCTCGAGGAGTCGATAGGCTTTGTCATTGTGCGTTTGCAGCTCTGGGATGACCATCAGGAAGAAGACGAGGAGGACGATGAGGAGGAAGAGGAGCATCCAGCTGTGGGGGAGGAGCCAGAGGCCAGACCCGGCTTCAATGTCCCGCAGCCTTTGTGGTAAGACAACACAGCTCGGGTTTTGCGTCCCGATGCGCCCTCTTGTCGGGACGCTCCAGCAAAGATGTGCTGTGAGCGTTTGGGTCAGGAGGAAGAGCAACGTGCTCCTCTGCCCTGCGAAGGAAGACTGGTTGACCTAGAGAGGAAACATTCTTGGGAAGGGGGGGGGGGGGGCTTTCCGTTCACACTGTTTGCCATGTTTGCCCTTTGTAGCTTGGAGCCACCTTTAACTGGCATGCTAACTATGCGGAGACTGGAACCATTCAGGAGACCCCTGCAGGACACCACCAACCACACGTGGCCCGCAGCTGCACCCGCCCCGTTGTTGCTTCCTAAAGCGCTGTGCCCCAACTCGGCCCACAAACGCCAACTGCAACAACAAATCCAACAGGTGCTCACCCTTTCCTTCCTTTCCCCCAATAGAGTCTCTTGATCTGCTCCCCTCTCTCAGCACGTGCAGCTTCTGGCAGAAGTTCATCTGCTGAGTCGCGGCGTCGGCGCCCTGAAACACGAAGCGTCTGTCACCAAACACTTCCTGGTCAGTCGAATCAAGAACAGGGCAGAAACACTGATAACCAAACACACAAACCAAAGCACACTGTAACGTGTCGAGCAGGAGGAGCTGCAGCGTTTTGCCGTGCAGCAGGAGCAACTATTGCACGCCTCGTCTTTCCGGGCGTGCAACCTGCAGGGAGCACTGGACCTTCTTCGGGAGATTGAGCGTCGAGTGGATCTTCCTCCTCCCCCACCTCCCGTGTCCAGGCGCTGGCTCCCTGTAATGTCTTCGTCAACCATTAGTAAGGACAAATGACCCCCCACCCCCCCCACCTGTTCCAAGCCTTGTGGCTGAACTTCCTGCTGTGTTTAGGCCACGCCTTCCCCGTATTGCCCTCCGACACTGCTTGGCTGCTTGCCACACGAGTGGTTTTCCTCTACCCAGAACTACTTCCTGTTTGTAACCTGGATCCCTCCCACCACCCACGACCCCATCGCAGTATTTTTACTGCAGGAGAGGACGGGTAAATAAATACATGCGTTCATTCTTAGGCAACTTGATAAGTTAAGTTTCCCAACTTATTTAGACAAGGTCGGCCGGCTCTCTGAATAAGATTTTCCATAAAACCTTTGCTCAACCATGTTATAACAAATGGTGTCGGCGTCGAGGCTGATTGTTTTAGGCCTGAAGCACTTTGAGGGGGCCGTCCAGCCCGAGCATTTGATCAGCTCCTACCTGCTCTGCAAAAGCTCTTGGAAGTTGACTAAACACATCCGTGAGATGAGCAGCTCCAGAGCCCCGCGTGAAAATGTGCTCAAGGTGAATATGGGAAAGGGTCCTGTGTTGGACACAAGTAGTTGAGCTCTTTCTGCTCTTTGCAGATGTTCCTCGCTCGGCAGTTTGCTACGCCGCTGCCGCTGGCCTGTGCAAGAGTGCAACCTGGAGACCAGCGCCCCCCAGTGGATAGAAACTCCTCCATCATGCCCTTTTGGCTCAAGGTACGAGTCCTTGAATCGGGGCAGAGTTCTGTCCTCGTGATCGGAAGTTGCTTATCAGGGGTCGGGTCGCGGGGGCAGCAGCTTTAGGAGGGACTCCCAGACTTCCCTCTGCCCAGCCACTTCGTCCTGCTCAATCCGGGGGATCCCAAGGCGTTCCCAGGCCAGCCGAGAGACATAGTCTCTCCAGCGTGTCCTGGGTCGTCCACGGGGTCTCCTGTCGGTGGGACATGGTGGTGATCAGTTGACAGCTCCGCCCCTCTTTTCACCCGAGTGTCCAAAACATGCGGCCGCAAAGCCGATGACATGACTACAAAGTCGATCATCAAACTGCGGCCTAGAGTGTCCTGGTGCCAAGTGCACACATGGACGCCCTTATGTTTGAATATGGTGTTCATTATTGACAATCTGTGTCAAGCACAGAAGTCCAATAATAGAACACCACTCGGGTTCAGATCGAGGGGGCTGTTCCTCCCAACCACGCCCTTCCAGGTCTCACTGTCATTGCCCACGTGAGCATTGAAGTCACCCAGTAGAACGATGGGAGTCCACAGAAGGAGCGCTCTCCAGCACTTCTTCCAAGGACTCTTAAAAGGGTGGGCACTCTGAACTGCCGCTTGGTGCATAGGCACAAACAACAGTCAGGACCCGTCCCCCCACCCGAAGGTGGAGGGAGGCTACCCTCTCGTTCACCGGGGTGAACCCCAATGTGCAGGCGCCCAGCCGGGGGTGGCAATAAGTCTTCCCACACCTGCTCGACGCCTCTCACCGTGGGCAACTCCAGAGTGGAAGAGACTCCAGCACCTCCCGAGAGGGCTTGTACAAGAACCCAAACTGTGTGTGGAGGCAAGTCCGACTATATCTAGTTGGAACTTTTCTGCCTCGCACACCAGTTCGGGCTCCTTTCAAGCCAGAGAGGTGACATTCCTTGTCCCTTGAGCCAGCTTCTGCAGCCGGGGATCGGACCACCCAGGTCCCCGCCCTTGGCCGCCGCCCAGCTCACTATGCACCCGACCCCTTTGGCCCCTCCCACCGGGAGTGAGCCCATGGGAAGGGGGACCTACGTTCCCTTTTTGGACTGTGCGCAGCACAGCCCCATGGGCGAAGGCCCGGCCACCAGACGCTCGCCTTCGAGCCCCCACTCCAGCATACTTGAATCAATCAAATGGAAATAACAGGAGGGACATTTTTTCAAGACAATTCTATTTATTGAGCACTTTTAAAACACAATACATTCTATGATAAAGACAAGTTATTTGATTGCAATATCCCAAAAGAGATTCCTTTATGTTGGCATTTAGTATACAGAAACTCCAGAATGGTTCAGGTGTGTCAAAAAAAAAAAGCCACAGTTCAGGAGTGTCCAAAAAAATGGTGCTGCTTCTGAATACAGGCGGCTCGGTGGCGCACTGGGTAGCACGTCCGCCTCACAGTTAGGAGGGTGTGGGTTCGATTCCACCTCCGGCCCTCCCTGTGCGGAGTTTGCATGTTCTCCCCGAGCGGCGTGGGTTTTCTCCGGGCACTCCGGTTTCTTCCCACATCCCAAAAACATGCTTGGTAGGCCGATTGATCACTCCAAATTGTCCCTAGGTGTGAGTGCGAGTGCGAATGGTTGTTTGTCTCTGTGTGCCCTGCGATTGGCTGGCAACCGGTTCAGGGTGTCCCCCGCCTACTGCCCGATGACGGCTGGGATAGGCTCCAGCACGCCCGCGACCCCCGTGGGGACTAAGCGGTTCAGAAAATGGATGGATGGATGCTTCTGAATACGGCAGTCTTGCTTCTCAAGTCCTTATTCTCCTCAGAATCAGCATCACTGTCTGCTTTGCAGAATAGCCACCAGGTAATCCAGATGACCCACGTGAACGCCTCTTCGCTAGAATACCCTCGCTTCCTTCCCAAAGGCTGCAACTTGAGGCTTTACCCCTCCCGCCTCCAAAAGCCCTCACGCCAACCTGGCTCCTCCCAGAGACGTCTTTTCACGCTGGCCCATAATGCATCGCTGCAGCCCATCTGCTCAGCAGAAAGAAAGACGGAGCTCCTCCTGTCCTCTGAGTCTGAGCCACGTGCGATCCAAGCCAGCTACTTCCTCCTTCAAAGGGACGCCACCCCGCAACATGCATCTTCCGCACCTGTGCCAACTCCCAACGCAGCCATAGAGCTGGGCAAGGCGCGCCATCAAAAGGCATCCCACTGCCAACAGCTCGGACGCCGCCAGACCCATGCTAGTGAGGGTGACGAGCGACACAGAGGAGAAGGACAGGGGCGTTGCGGTGAGGAGCGGGAGCCAGCAGAGGAAGGACAAGGTGAGGAAGAGGAGCAGGAAGGGGTAGATGAAGGAGCAGGAGAGGAGGTGGGGCGGGAAGGAGAAGAGGCAGGGAAACGGCAGGAAGAGGAGCAGGAAGCAAGGGAAGAAGAACAAGGAGAGGAACAGGAGCAAGGTGACGGAGAGAAAGATGAAGATCGAGAAAAGCAGGAGGAGGAGGAGGAGGAGGATGACGACGAAGACTTTGATGAGCTGACACAGGATGAAGATGAGGAGGAGGGGGCGATGTCGTCAGCCTCGGAAGAGTCTCTGTTGTCCATCCCAGAGCTGCAGGTGACCATTGGGCTTGGCCTGTGGGAGTGCCCCAAGCAGCTGACCTTTGACCCCTGTCCTGCTCAGGAAACCATGAAGCAGCTGGCCCGGCTGGCGTCCAGGAGGAGGCCAGCTGCCGAGTCGGAGGAAGACCACTCGCCCGGATCGCAGGAGGAGGATGAGGAGGAAGAAGAGTCGCCGAAAAGCCACCAGGCCGCTCGAAGGACAGCTGCCGTGGTGTCCGAAGACGAAGACGCTGCAAACGCTGGCGAGGAAGAAGCGTCCCGAGCAGGGCGAAGAGGAGGGGGCAGGCGAGGAAGAGGTGAGATTTCTTTAACTGCCTTACTCTGTCGCCCTCTAAATTTCCAGGCACTCTTTGCGTTGACCTTGTCCCAAAAACAAAAACATGTCAGGACCCCAAATGAAAAAGCACTTCCGGATCCAGCAACGTGTGGCTTTGTTTGTGTGCATCAGGTCAGCCGAGTCGAGCTCTCGGGGGGACGCGGCGAGCTCGTCGGGAGCATCACAGGAAAGACCAGAGCAAAGTGTGTCTGCTCTACGATGAAAACATGCTGGAGAACGACCCTCAGCGGCAAAGCAAAGATGTGGCCTTCGCTCAGAGCTACCTCGATAGGGTGAGGTGCTCTTGCACAAGTTTCCTTCCACCACTGCTTCCCCATTCTTTTCTGCAAGCTGCAAGCTGTCTGCTTGAGTGAAGCGAGGCCCGCAATGTGGTTTGTCTGTCATTCGAGGTGTGACTTCTTGTTCTCGCTCCCTCCCGATGTATGCAAAAGTTTGGGCACCCCTGATCATTTTCATAATTTTCCTTTATAAATCATTGGTTGTTCGGATCAGCAATTTCAGTTAAATATACCATATAGCAGACAAACAGTGATATTGTGAAGTGAAATGAAGTTTATAGGATTTACAGAAAGTGTGTAATCATAACTTGAACAAAAGTAGGCAGGTGCATAAATTTGGGCACCCCAACAGAAAAATTGTCCTTTTGCAGAAATAACAGCCTCTAAATGCTTCCTATGGCTTCCAATGAGAGTCTGGATTCTGGTTGAAGGTATTTTGACCATTCTTCTTTACAAAACATCTCCAGTTAGGGGTATTTAATGTGGCCAGTTGCAAGTTGTTCTCCTCTTTGCATCTTCTCTGAAGAGTGGCAACGTGGAATCCTCAAAACAACTGACAAATGACCTAAAAACAAAGATTGTTCAACGTCATAGTTTAGGGGAAGGATACAAAAAACTAGCTCAGAAATTTCACCTGTCAGTTTGCACTGTGAGGAACATACTGAGGAAATGGAAGAGCAAAGACACAGTTATAGTTAAGGCCAGCAGTGGCAGGCTGAGAAAAATCTCAGATAAGCAAAGGCAAAGGATGGTGAGAACAGCCAAAGTCAACCCACAGAGCAGCGCCAAAGACCTACAACATGATCTTCATGCAGATGTTGACAATGTGCATCATTCAACTATTCAGTGCACTTTGTACAAGGAGATGCTGTATGGGAGAATAATGCAGCAGAAGCCTTTTCTGCGCACATGCCACAAACAGAGTCGCTTGTGGTATTTTAAAGCACATTTGGACAAGCCAGCTTAATTTTGGAATAAGGTGCTGTGGACTGATGAAACTAAAATTTAGTTATTTGGACATAACAAGGGGCAGCATCACTGACATCTTGGCTCCGGGTGAAAACAGAATGTCGTTTCCTCAGACCAACCAACATTTCATTTACCTTCTGTTTTCTCAATTCTCCGTGCAAGCTGTTGAGTTTTTCACCATGCTGAGTTTCATGGTGGTGCCGAATATTGTACTCTTTAAGCACCGAAACCTACTGCATGCACACCAGGCACACGGGTTTCCCATTCACCTCGGTGAACATATTGGGAGAAGTCAATTTTTTCTTGAAAAATCTGACACTGTGTCCACTTTTCTCTTTTTCGCTGATGAGGGTGCCTGTTCCAAGAGAAAAAGCGGGTAAAGCGATTGAACTGGCTAAAACACAACACACCCAGCGACCAACATAGGAACTGCACATTATACAGGAAATTATTTTTTTTTTCTTTTTTTTTTTTTAATGCAAATTCATCCCCGGGCCGTACTAAACTCCCTGGCGGGCCGTGCGTTTGACACTACTGGTTTAGAGGCTATTTCTGCAGAAGGAGTATCTACTAAATATTGATGTCATTTTTCTGTTGGGGTGCCCAAATTTATGCACCTGCCTACTTTTGTTCAAGTAATGATTGCACACTTGTCAGGAATGAGTTGAGCCAGGGCGACCAAATGCAGCTTGAACCAGGATTTATTACAGGGAAAGGGAGTTGGAAGGGAGGCAGGTGGGGAACCGACGACACAGACGGGAGGGAGACTCACGGCCAGCAAAACAGACAGACTGACCGACATGAAGTCCCCTTGGACAAGGTTAAAATTCTGACCGTGAGCCTTCAGACAGACCGAGGGAAAACCAGATGACAAGAACAGGAACACTGGGCACGAACAGGAATGGACACAACAGTAGACACCGACAGGGAGAAACACACGGGCAGGGCTTAAATACACAGGGTAACAAGAGGAAGCAGGTGACAGACATTACGGTAACGAAAGGGGTGTGGCCGAGCGAAGTGCAGGCCGAGCGTTCTGTGGCACGGGCGTGACAACACTTTCTGTAAATCCTATAAACTTCATTTCACTTCTCAAATATCACTGTGTTTGTTTGCTATATGATATATTTAACTGAGATTGCTGACCCGAATAACCAATGATTTATAAAGGAAAATCTTGAAAATGATCTGGGGTGCCCAAACCTTTGCATACGACTGTACTTGCTTTGGCTCACCTCGCGTGAAAATTGGCCTCCAAGTCACGTGGTTACTCGTTTGGCCCCCGAGGTCCGGGAGGCGCTGCGTGACGTCCCGGAGAAGATGGAGGAGTTTGTGTCGCTGCTCAACGATTTGGAGCGGCTGGAAGGGCGGGAAGTGGTCTGCGTCTTCAGGAAGCTGCGCTGCATCCTGGGAAGCCGCACAGAATTGATGCGGGACTTTGCCGCCTTTCTGCATCCCGAGCAAGCACTTGAGTGCGGACTGGTAAGAAGACGCTTGCGGGGAAAAGCGCAAGGCCATTGAAAAGCATCAGTGGTTACCCCTCCCTCGCCAATTTACAGAGGCCTTCTGGCTTTCATTCTCTTTTGGGGAGTGGGTCGCAGCTGGTGAAAAAGTTGCCACACATGAAGGGAAAGGGACAAGAACTGTTCCTTTTCCTTGTGCTCGCGACAAATGCATTGCAAACCCATTGTTATCGGCTTCTCCAAGTAGGTGGCGACAAATGCGGGTCCCAGGCCCACTTTCTCCATGTCGGTAATTTGCAGCGTGTGCTGTGCTGTGTGCAGTTCCAAGAACAGCAAGCCTTCGAGCGCAGTCGACGCTTCTTGCGGCAACTGGAGATAACGTTTGGAGATAATCCGTCTCACTACAGCAAAATCATCAAGGCCCTGCAGCCCGGACCACACCTCAGCCCCGCCGGCGTCAACGAGGTATGTTCCACTTTACCCTCTGTGGCTGCTCGTCGTCAACTCTGCCCGTCTGCCGCTGCCCGTCCCTCAGCTCAAGGCGCAAATGGCCGCGCTGCTCAAAGGACACCCTCATCTGCAAGCCGAATTCTGGGTGTTTTTCGACGAGCTCCGCCCGCCGCCCGCTTGCCCGGGACAATTCGAAGAAGCTCATTGGCCGGAGGAAGGCGGAACAGGTGAGGGCCCGGGCCACGTGATCGGGGCCAGGGCCGATAGCGTTTTTGAGGAAGTCACTTTACCGGACGTGGATATGGATGAAGACGGACACAAAATGGACGCTACCTTGAACCGGCGCCAGAGAAGGAAGCTCCAGTCGCACGCGGCCGACGAGGTGGGAACAGACAGGAAGACTCACAGAACCGGCCTATGCGTGCTCATTTTTGGACTTTATTGTCAGGAGTCCAATTGGCTGTGCTTCTGTCACCACTCCAAGAGCCGCACGCACCGTCGCAGAGGATGCGCTCGCTGCCACACCAGCAAGGTGCGCATGCCATACCTCGACCACGCCGTCAGCCATGTGATGCATCCTGTCCAGGCCTCAGGAGGCGTGTCTGGGGCCATGAAGAGTCTCGAGCCGCTCTACGCTCAGATAGGCTCCGCCTCAGAGGACAAAGATGGCGAGACCAAGGTCGCAGAATGCCAGCGTGCCGGCGTGCCCTCTTGGGAACGTTCGTTCCTGTCGGTCTGTGATGAAGAAACAGACGACGGCGACACAGTGGAGTCGCCGCTTCCCAAGAGGAAAAGGGGAGAGGAGCTTCATCCTCCCTTCCTGGGCTCCTCCAGCCCAGCCCCGATGCCTCCGGACCTCCCTGTGCGTGCCAAGAATATTTCTGTGACGCCGAGTGGAGAGAAGGTCATCCTGTGGACCAGGTGCCGGCCCTTCCCTCTGATTGGTCAGGGTGTGCAGAGTTCAATAAGCCGCGACCTGTTTTTTAGAGAAGCCGATCGAGTCATTTTGACCACGTGCCGGCAGGAAGGAGCCAATCAGAACACCTTCCAGGGCATCTCCGGTCGACTGGGGAACAAGACTCCCGGCGAGGTGATTGGCCACTGTGATGCGTTGAGCAGAAGCTCTTGTTCGGTCGGTCGTTGTGCTTTTATTGCAGGTTCAGTCAGTCAGAGGCTGACATTGTCGTTGTGCTTTTGTTGCAGGTTTCGCGACGCTTTCGGGACTTAATGCGTCTTTTTCAGAGCGCGACTCGTAACGCAGGCTCAGAGGATGAGGTTCCGCCCACTGAACTTGTGGCTAATGAAGAACAGGAATGATCTGTTTGGGATGTGTCACCTGTAAACAAGTGTCCTCTGCTCACTATTGAAAGGTGTATGAGAATAAAATAACCTGCGGACTTTTGGTTTCCCTTTGACATCCATGGACTAAGGGCAGCCAACAAGGACGTTCGCCAAGAAGAACATTTTGGAGACTTTCCCCTCTAATCTGAGTCATTCTAAACAGGAAGGTTCAAGTGCCAATTTGTTTGGCAACCGAGAACTGACGTTTCTACAGGGTCCGGCAAAATGCTCTGACACATTTGTAGGTTTAATAAAATGCAAATGAATTTAAGAAACAAAAAAGTTTTATTTTTGAAAAGTACATATAATGCCGTTTTATTTTGTTTCGGTTCATTTCGTTTCGTTTTCGAATAATCTTATTTTGTTTCAGTTGCTAACATGAATTGGAACAGTGAGCATCGCACTTTCATTGTGGAACTTTCAACTGCTCGAAACACAATCTTGTTATGGGTTACTAACTTCAGAGCATTGAAACAAAAATCAACCGGCTGTCCTCGCACTGCCAGAACTCCAGAAAAAGTGGCAGCGGTAAGACCAAAATAACATTATTCGAAAACGAAACGAAAATGAAATGAAACAAAATGGCATTGTATGTACTTTTCGAAAATAAAAAAAACTTTGCTTCAAGATTCAAGAATAATGTAGACAATTCAAAAAAGGTGTGGAGAGCAGGATGTTATTGCACAGCAATGACTCTGAGTCTCTAAGAGTAGTGTGAGTTCATCAGAGCGACAGCCTGGGGGAAGAAGCTGTCTCTGTCTGCTGGTTTTGGCGTACAGAGCTCTATAACCCCGTCCGGAGGGGAGTAGTTCAAACAGACTGCAACCTGGGTGAGAAGGGTCTGTAGGGATGTTACTTGCACGTTTCCTGGTCCTGAACAGGTACAAGTCATGGATAGATGGGAGGTTGATTCCAATTATCTTTTCTGCAGTCCTGATTGTCCGTTGCAGTCTGTTTCTTTAATCTATTTGACAACAAATGTATCAGATCATTTTGCCGGACCCTGTATGAGATGTGTTCAAGTTTACAGAGGAAGTCGTCTACAATCTTCATAGTGAGAATAATTTGTTTTATTTTTAAAGCACCAAGCAAATGCTTTAAAAACTGCAAGGTCAAGTTGATGTCACCACAATTGTTTCGCTGCAACTCTTGCTGCTTTTCATCCCCAGAACCTCTGGCGGCCCACAGGCGCCGTGGCGTCGGTACGCTGGGGCGAGCTCCACAGGTATGCAGACGATTCTGCCGTGAAGACGAACACCAAGTTGGCTGTCATCATGGCGAGACTGGGCAGCAAGGACAAGCCCTGTCCAAAAGCGCGAACGCTGCTGCCGAACGCGGCGGCCAGCCAATAAACCGCCCTGCAGAGAGAAGGTTGCTTTATGCCCGTTACGCCAGAGCCCAAGGCCAAACTGGCCTCACCGTCCTAAGGCGAAGACGAGGGCGAGCAGAGGCACGAGCTTCAGCAGCTCCTGGCTCAGGTACATTGCCATGACTACCAGCTGCAGAAAGTACAGCAGGAAGAGGCTGACAGACTGGCGAGTGTAGTTCCTGTGAATGCTGAGGTCCTCAACATCCGCCACCACCTCCGTTTCGTTCAAAAGCGGCCTAACCACACCAAACCTGAGACGCGCTATGCCCACCGCCAGCCAACCTGACCGGCGTGCACAAAAAGGCAAAGGACAGGTAAGTCGTACGCACAGAAGGACCGAGCGAGTGGATGGGTCAGCAAAGATTGTAGTCACCCAGGGCGACCGGCGTGGCACCAAAGACGGAGCAGCGTAACACGTAGAGCATCCTGAGGGGCGCGCTGTCCAGCAGGGGGGCATCAAAGGGCAAAAAGACAAACCCCCCCCACACCAGGAAGGGGAAGAAGATCGCTGAGGTCAGCAGAGACACGCCCACCTTCAGGATATCGCGACTGGGACAGCCATGGGTGCCTGAGACATAAAAGGAAAAAAGGGTGGCCAAGCAGGAAGCACTGACCTATCCAGGGTTGGAAAAGTTCCCAGGATTTACCTCCAGCGGGGGACCTGTCACCCCAGTAGCTGCATTGCTTGAGACCTTTGGCGAGGTTCCTCTCATCCCTTTCCCAGAATGCGTGGGCCTCTTCGGGCTCGGCCATGGGTGTCAGGCCTGCTCAGCGGGGAGCATGACAATTACATGCTTTGACTTTGCATATTTGTGGGTTAATTTAGAATAGTGCTTGGAATAGCACCATGTAGGAATGTCACAATACGGCCAATATGCAAACCTGTATGAACTTGATTTTATTCACAATAAGTAAATCATTGGAACGAATTATGACAGTTCCAATAACAAAAGCGACAGGACGCTTGATTGGACACACAAACCCTAAATCAGATCAATGAGCAGCACATTAAATCGAGTTGGCGTCAAGCGTTTGTTGATGATGTCATAGCCAAGATCATGGCAGCTATTGCGTCGTCCTCAACTGTAACCCGACTCAAATCAACCTTTTGAGCTGAGAATTTGGGAAACAGAACAAACCCCCCCACGTCAGTACGATTATGAACATTGCCTAAATCAGATCAATTGTGAACGTTCAAGGCGGACTCGATTCTCGTTCACAGGCTAACATGCTAACTGACGACAGCAAGAAGTCAGACATTTGAAAGGATTTGAACGAAGTTCGACTGACCACTGAGAGCTTCCGTCCTGTGTTTATTCCTGTCGGGGCAGTTGGCCGACCGGCCAGCTGGCGTTAAAAAAAGTTGAGTGTGCTTCAGGTGAGCGATGTAAATTTAGCAAACTCCTCCTTTGAAAAGTTCGAAAGCGGAAGTGGCATTTCCATTACAATTCCACTCGAAACGACGTCAAACTTGTGAAGAGAAGGTAAATGCAGGTCCAGAAAGTCAAAACCCTTCCACAATTTGGGTTTAGCTACGGGTGTTTCTACTGAACCAGCAGGTAAGCTACAGTCTGCAGCATTGTTTCTCGTGCTCAAGCAGGTAAATGATGCTCGAGCTCATTTACCTGCTTGGGCACGAGAAAAACACCAGTGGCTGAAACTAAGGGTTAGCAGGTTTTTTACTTTCTACACCTGAATTTCACATCTCCAGTCATGTAATTATTTCATCACGTAATAATCTAATTACTTGTTTTGTGTCTCATTTACGGTTAAACATGACGTTGAAGAGAGTTTGAAGTTGAAACCTGAACAAGAGTCTATCGTTGATGTTTCATCTTGCAACTTGAACTGCGAGTGGTACATCCATCCATCTTCTACCGTTTACCGAGGGTCAGGTCCTGGGGGCAGCAGCTTTAGGAGGGGCGCCCAGACTTCCATCTCCGCAGTCACAATGAAAGGCGTGTCGGTGAATTTAAGGACTTGAAGTATTCTCCCCACCTACTGACGACGTCCCAAGTCGAGGTCAGCAGCACACCGTCTCCACTGCACACAGTGTTAACGGCGCACTGTTTCCCCCTTCTGAGATGCCGGATGGTGAACCAAAATTTCCTCAAAGTCGTCTGGAAGTCATTCTCAATGGCCTCGCCAAACTCCTCCCACGCCAGGGGTTTTGCCTTAGTAACTGCCGAAGCCATGTTCCTTGCCCGCTACCTGACGGGTGCCTCCGGAGTTCCACAGGCCAAAATGGCCCAATAGGACTCATCCTTCAGCTTGACGGCATCCCTTACCGCTGGTGGTATTTGTGAGGGTCTGCGGGGAAGGTCTGGCAGAATCAGAAAGGGTTTCAACTCACACCTCCCGCAGAGCTTTTCCCACATCCTTGGGGGGGTCAGGGGACTTTGAGTCTGAGTGGACCATGTTCCATCCCTCCATTAAGGCGGATGACCGGAGCTGATATACAGGACTTTCTCAGAGAATTAGAATATTGTGATAAAGTTCTTTATTTTTTGTAATGCAATTAAAAAAAAACAAGAATGTCATACATTCTGGATTCCTTACAAATCAACTGAAATATTGCAAGCCTTTTATTATTTTAATATTGCTTATTATGGCTTACAGCTTAAGAAAACTCAAAAATCCTATCAAGAAATTTGAATATTTCCTCAGACCAAGTAAAAAAAAAAAAAAAAAGATTTATAACAGCAAAACAAAATCAAACATTTGAAAATGTCCATTAATGCACTCATTACTGCATCAGTACGCCATGGTATGCAGGCAATCAGCCTGTGGCATTGCTGAGGTCTTATGGATGCCCAGGACCTTTAGCTCATTTGCATTGTTGGGTCTGGTGTCTTCAGCTTCTTCTTCACAATACCCCATACATTCTCTATGGGGTTCAAGTCAGGGGAATCGGCAGGCCAATCAAGGACAGTAATGCCATGGTCAGTACACCATTTACTGGTGGTTTTGGCACTGTGGGCAGGATCCAGATCATGCTGGAAAATGAAATCATCATCTCCATAGAGCTTTTCAGCAGACGGAAGCATATGCTCTAAAATTTCTTGGTACACAGCTGCGTTTACTCTGGACTTGATGAAACACGGTGGACCAACACCAACAGCTGACATGGCTTCCCAAACCATCGCTGACTGTGGGAACTTCACACTGGATTTAAAGCAACTTGGATTTTGCTCCTCTCCAGCCTTTCTCCGGACTCTGGCGCCTTGACTTCCAAATGAAATACAAAACTTTCTTTCGTCTGAAAAAAGGACTTTGGACCACTCTGCAACTGTCTAGTGCTTCTTTTCCATAGCCCAAGTCAGACACTTCAGAAGTGGCTTGACCATGGGAATACGGCTATTGTAGCCCATTTCCTGGACATGTCTGTGAACAGTGGCTTTTGATACCTGGACTCCAGCTTCAGTCCATCGCCTTTGAAGCTCCCCCAAATTCTGGAAGCGACTTTTCTTGTTAAGGCTGCAGTCATCTCTCTTGGTTGTGCAGCGTTTTCTGCCACATTTCCCCCTTCCAACAGACTTTTTTTGGATGTGCTTTGAAACTGCACTCTGTGAACAGCTTGATCTTTGAGAAATTTATTTTTGTGTCTTACCCTCCTGATGGAGGGTGTCAATGATGGTCCTCTGGACAGCAGTCAGATCAGCATTCCCCATACTTGTGATTTAGTTTACTGAACCAAGCTGAGTGTTTTTCAAGACTCAGGAAACCCTTGCAGGTGTTTCGAGTTAATTAGACGATTCAAGTGATTAGTTGAATACCCTAACAGGGGTGTCAAACTCATTTTTTTCGCGGGCCGCATTGTAGTCATAGCTTCTTTCCCAGGAGGGCCAGTATGACTGTCAACCCAAATAAATGTATGAGCACCTCATATTAAATACACTAAAAGCTACAAAACAAACTGACAAATAACTCCTTTTCAAATCAGACGAGTAAAAACTCGTCAAATATAAAAAAAAAAAAGAGTCATGACACGAATTTGATGCACAATTTGTCTTCACGGGCCACATAAAATGATGTGGCGGGCCATATCTGGCCCCCGGGCCTTGAGTTTGACACCTGTGCCCTACTAGTATACTTTTTCATGAGATTCTTATATTTTGAGATAGAATATTTGAGTTTTCTGAAGCTGTATGACATAATCAGCAATATTAAAAATAATAAAAGGCTTGCAATATTTCAGTTGATTTGTAATGAATCCAGAATGTATGACATTTTTGTTTTATTAATTGCATTACAGAAAATAAAAAACTTTATAACAATATTCAAATTTTCTGAGACAGTCCTGTATATACACAGTCAAACCTCGTCCCAGAACGTCCCGGTTCTCCAACAAATCGGAATTCGAACGAAAAATTTGAAATTTTTTTGCTTCGGTTGTCGAACAAAAATCCGGAGGTCGAACCTCGCGAGATGAGCCGAGAGGACCCAAGAAATCCCGAACGCGCGACCTGGATGCCGACTGACTCCGTTCATTGTTATTGTATTTTCGTTACTTTGAGGACTGTATTAATCCCTAATCATGCCTCCAAAGAAAGCAAGTGGGAGCAGTAAAGGCATCCTAAAACACAAAGACGCTCCTAAAGCAATGTGACAGTGAGCGCCCTGCGCGCTGCGGTTGCGCGATCGAATCAAATTAAGCTCCCTGCGCACTGAGGTCCACTTAAATTTTGGAAAGTCCATTAGGACTTTAAAAATATTTTCTAAATTTCAGCGACGGCTCTGTCGCAATAACCAGCGCGGTGTAGTTGCGCGGTCCGCGGCGCGCTACGTTGCGCGTTCAGCGGTGCGCTGCAGTTGCGCGATCGGACAAAATTAAACTCCCTGCGCACTGATGTCCACTTAAATTTTGGAAAGTACATTAGGACTTTAAAAATATTTTCTAAATTTCAGCGACGGCTCTGTCACAAAAATGCGACCAGCACGGTGCAGTTGCGCGGTCGGCGAAGCGCTACGGTTGTGCGTTCGGTGGTGCGCTGCATTTGCAAATGAAAAAATGATTTAAAAAAAGGCGTTTTTGTTGCTTGGAATGGATTAATTATTTTCCGCATTATTTGTAATGGGAAAACATGATTCGGAATTCGAACGATTCACTTCTCAAACAGCCACGGATTGTGGTCGAAAACCGAGGCTCCACCGTGTATATGTGTGTGTGTGCGTGTGTGCGTGTGTGTATGTATGTATGTATGTATGAATGTGTATATATAGTATATATCAGTGACGTGCGGTGAGGTTCATGACTGGGGAGGAACTGACTCTGCTGTTCACAGAGTGCAGTTTCAAAGCACATCCACAGAAAGTCTATTGGAAGGGGGAAATGCGGCAGGAAACGCTGCACAACCAAGAAAGATGACCGCAGCCTTGTGAAGAAGAGTCGCTTCCAGAATTTGGGGGAGCTTCAAAGACAGTGGACTGAAACTAGAGTCCAGGTATCAAAAGCCACTGTTCACAGACGTGTCCGGGAAATGGGCTACAATAGCCATACGGCTTGACCATGGGAGTATTCCCACTTCTGAAGTGTCTGACTTGGGCTATGGAAAAGAAGCACTAGACAGTTGCAGAGTGGTCCAAAGTCCTCTTTTCAGACAAAAAGTTTTATATTTCATTTGGAAGTCAAGGTGCCAGAATCTGGAGAAAGGCTGGAAAGGAGCAAAATCCAAGTTGCTTGAAATCCAGTGTGAAGTTCCCACAGTCATCGATGGTTTGGGGAGCCATTTCAGCTGCTGGTGTTGGTCCACTGTGTTTCATCAAGTCCAGAGTAAATGCAGATTTTAGAGCACTACATGCTTTCGTCTGCTGAAAAGCTCTATGGAGATGATGATTTCATTTTCCAGCATGATCTGGCACCTGCCCACAGTGCCAAAACCACCAGTAAATGGTGTACTGACCATGGCATTACTGTCCTCGATTGGCCTGCCAATTCCCCTGACCTGAACCCCATTAGAGAATTTGTGGGTATTATGAAGAAGAAGCTGAAAGACACCAGACCCAACAATGCAAATGACCTAAAGGCCGCTATTGAAGCATCCTGGGCATCCTTAACACCTCAGCAATACCACAGGCTGATTGCCTCCATGCCACGCATCATTGGTTGCAGTAATCCGTGCAAAAGGATTCCCAACCAAGTACTGAGTGCATTAATGAACATTTTCAAATGTTTGATTTTGTTTTGCTGTTTTAAATCTTTTTTTTTTACTTGGTCAGAGGAAATATTCAAATTTTTTGAGATAGGATTTGTGAGTTTTCTTAAGCTGTAAGCCATAATCAGCAATATTAGTATAATAAAAGGCTTGCAATATATATATATATATATATCCGCCGGGACGTGGCGGAGGGCGGGGCGGAATCGTGTGGGCGGAGTTCATCACAATCACAACGTGTCGACTGATCACGCGGCGCTTTAGAGCCATTCAGAATCCTGTCGGAAGTGAAGTGGCTGGCTCCACATTCTTCTGATGACGTGGAACCTGCTATGGTATCCCCACCGATTGGGGTACGCCAGTGACATGGAGGGACAATATAGTTAGGTTACGGATTTTAGTTATTGATCTGACTCCAAATTGCGATCAACACTTAACACATAAATTGCTATGTCCTAATCCACACACTGGCGCATCTAACAATTTTGCGAGTTCGTTCTGTCAAAGAGAAGACCAGTAGATCAATCAGACCAAATTTACCAATTGTTTATTCCTGACAAAGCGCACTAATACAGGCCTGGGTCCCGGGTCCCTCACACTAAAACTCGTGCGTTTTTGTGACCACCAAAAGACGACACATTCTTCCGGGTTGCCCAGTTTTAAAGAAACACAATATGAATATTAAAGCATGCAAAACATTGTGAGATGATTGGTCGATGGCCATCTCCTCCCCGTCTAGGTGTCGCTGAAATCTGGCGGTTGGGTTTTCCCTGCGAAGCCCGACCACATAGACGTGCTGTTGTTCTCGTTTCTCACCGACCTTGAGGTGTCTCGTCCGGTACTCCCTGTCTGGGCGTATTCCACAACACAAGTTCATGCAGTTTGCCTCCACATTCTTCACCACCCACCAATCCACACGAGCACTCCAATACTAGATATTATATTAATATAATTATAAGTTTAACACTTAAAAATATGTTTGCAAACTGCCGAAAGCACATTTCCCTTTAATATATATATATATATATATATATATATACACACACCGTAATTTTCGGACTATAAATTGCGTTTTTTTTTCATAGTTTGGGTGACTTATACTCAGGAGCGACTTATACGTTTTTTTCTCACAAATTTTTACTTGATCATTAACACATCACTTACTTACAAGTATAGTTGACCACTTCGCATGTTATTTTTAGTATAGTTGATCACTTCACATGCTTTTATATCTTTATCTTGAACATATTCAAAACATAAAAAATAGAGAAAAAATCAAATAAAGCAATTAACACTTTAAAGCGCCATATCCAAGTCTACTGTCTGCTGTATGCACATTTGCTCCATTTTTGCTCCTCTTATATTTATTGTTATTTGTTTATTTATTATTTATTCATCACTCTTATTTATTCATTGTTTGTGCCTTCTTGGGGTTTTTTGTGTTGTTTACTAGTATGCATATTGTGTACTATGTCTTGTCACCGGTTGACAATTTAACCGATAGAAGTGGACGCATTGGAACATAACCTACACTCAAATATATTATTTGACATGGTATTAAATGCATGGCTTTACAAAAATAGTCATTGAAGCCCACCCTTAGGCCTGAGTGCCATTGGCATGAGGCAAAACGCTTGAAAACACACACTCTCGGCCAATTAAATAACCATTCTGAAACACAGGACATGTAAGATAATATTTTTTAATCATTAATTACACCATTATAGCTCAGACATTTATCTAAACACAAATAATTAGTGACGATCCCACAACTATGGAAACACATCAATGATATAAGCTGGGTGACATAATCGTCCTTGACATTGGTACATAATGTAAACATTAGCCCAAGTGCAACTCAACGTGGCCGCATTGATCGTAAGCAGGGCTGTGGACAGTATTCCTACGCGCATTCTCAGCAGCATGATGAAAATAAAATTGAACGTATTTTTTTTATTGTCGGACTCGGTGGACTCGGTCAAAATCAGCACCGAGTCCGGCAAAAATGACCGAGTCCAACTGAGTCTGAGTCCCCGAGTCCGAGTCCACAGCCCTGGTTGTGAAACAGCATGTATCATCGGCCCAGACAGGGAGTACCTGACGAGAACACCTCAAGGTCGGTGAGAAACGAGAATAACACCACGTCCTGGTGGTCGGGCTTCGCGGGGAAGACCCAACCGCCAGACAGCTGAGGCCGGACAGCTGCACTCAGCAATAACACCCAGCCGGGGAGGAGATGGCCATCGACCAATCATCACACAATGTTTTGCATGTTTTAATATTCATATTGTGTTTCTTTAAAACTGGGCAACCCGGGGGAATGTGTCGTCTCTTGTTGTGGGTCACAAGAACCCACGAGTTTTGGTGTGAGGGACCCGGGACCCAGGCGCCTGTATTAGCTTGCTTTGTCAGGAATAAACAATTGGTAAATTTGGTCTGATTGATCTACTGGTCTTCTCTTTGACAGAACGAACTCGCAAAATTGTTAGGTGTGCCAGTGTGTGGCTTAGGGTATAGCAACTTGTGTTAAGTGTTGATCGCAATTTGGAGTCAAGATTCAAGAGTTTTTTATTCGCCATGTTTGAGCGTGCCAAACAAGGAATTTGACTTCGGTAAATCACAGCCTCTGTTCAACATTTAGGTGACTAACAACAACACTCAGGACATGTGAAAAACTAAAGATATTCTCAAACATCCCCTGATCTTAAACTGATCTTAAACTACCAAGAGGGCAAGGAAAAACTCAAAACTCCAGCTAGGGGAAATGAGAAACCTTGAGAAGAGACCACAGATGGGAGGGTCCCTCACTAGGATGACCAGGCTGCAATGGATGCAGAGAGTACACATAGTACAAACAGTGTAGACAAAAAAGGTGTGGAAAGCGGGATGTTATTGCACAGTAATGACTCTGAGACTCTAAGAGTGGTGTGAGTTCATCAGAGCGACAGCCTGGGGGAAGAAGCTGTCTCTGTGTCTGCTGGTTTTAGTGTACAGAGATCTATAACGGCGTCTGGAGGAGAGTAGTTCAAACAGGCTGCAACCTGGGCGCGAAGGGTCTGTTGAGATGTTACTTGCACGTTTCCTGGTCCTGGACAGGTACAAGTCTTGGATAGATGGGAGGTTGATTCCAATTATCTTTTCTGCAGTCCTTATTGTCCGTTGCAGTCTGTGCTTGTCTTGTTTGGAGGCCGATCCAAACCAGACAGTGATGGAGGTGCAGAGGACAGACTGGATGATGGCAGTGTAGAAGGTCTTCAGCAGCTCCCGCGGCAGGTTGAACTTCTTGAGCTGTCTCAGGAAGTACAGCCTCTGCTGGGCCTTCTTCCGGACAGAGTCTATGTGGCCGGTCCATTTCAGGTCCCGAGAGATTGTGGTTCCCAGGAACTTGAAGGTGTCTGATGAGAGAATAATATTACTGCGGATAGTGAGGGGTGAAAGTGGTGAAGGGCCTCGCCTGAAGTCCACTGTCATCTCCACGGTCTTGAGCGGGTTCAGGTCCAGGTGGTTTTGGCTGCACCAGTGGACCAGCCGCTCCACCTCCTGTCTGTACGCAGTCTCATCACCGTTCTGGATCAGTCCGATGAGAGTGGTGTCGTCTGTATACTTCAGGAGCTTCACAGAAGAGTCACTTGCGGAGAAATCGTTCGTGTAGAGGGAGAAGAGCAGTGGGGAGAGGACGCACCCCTGAGCGGCTCCAGTATTGGTGGTCAGGGTGTCAGATGTGATGCTCCCCAGCCTCACACGCTGTCTCCTGTTGGTCAGGAAGCTGGTGATCCACTGACAGGTGGAGGCAGGCACCGCGAGCTGGATGAGCTTCTGTTGGAGGATGTCAGGAGCGATGGTGTTGAACGCCGAGCTGAAGTCCACAAACAGGATCCTGGCGTACTTTCCTGGGGTGTTCAGGTGTTGCAGGATGTAGTGCAGTCCCATGTTGACCGCATCATCCACCGACCTGTTTGCCCGGTAGGCATACTGGAGGGGGTCCAGCAGGGGGCCCGTGACAGCCTTCAGGTGGTTCAGCACTAACCTCTCGATATATATATATATATATTTTTTTTTTTTTTATGGTGTAGGCGCAGGGGTCTCAAACTCCAGTCCTCGGGGGCCGCATTCCTACATGTTTTCCAAGTTTCCCTCGTTAAACACACCTGATTCAAATGATCAGTTCATCCTCACGTTCTGCAGGAGCCTCATAATTGAATCAGGTGTGTTTAACGAGGGAAACTTGGAAAACATGTAGGAATGCGGCCCCGAAGGACTGGAGTTTGAGACCCCTGGTAGGGGTATACTTGCCTGTCTTGTGTGCCGACACCGTGAGTTCAATTCCCTGTGTGTGTGTGCGTGCGCGTGCATGTGCGCGCGCGACCAAGAAATATATATATATATATAAAAACTACTACTCACCCCCCGTGGGTGGTCTCTTTTTCCCTTCAAGCTCGGGTCCTCTACCAGAGGCCTGGGAGCTTGAGGGTTCTACGCAGTATCTTTGCTGTTCCTAGTACTGCACTTTTCTGGACTGAGATGTCAGATGTTTTTCCTGGGATCTGTTTCAGCCACTCCTCCAGTTTGGGGGTTACTGCCCCTAGTGCTCCAATGACCACAGGTACCACTGAAGTCTTCACTCCCCAGGTCTTCTCCAGCTCTTCTCTGAGCCCTTGATATTTCTCAAGTTTCTCATGCCACATTTCATGGCGCCGCGGATGGCTGCCACGGTGAGTCGCTCTCTGTTTCTTTGTCTTATTTTGTGTGTTTTCTGTGTCTTCTGCTGTCCATCCCGGATCACTTTTACTAGAGAAGCACTGTTAAACATCGGTCAGTCTTCTTCTGGTATTTTCTCTCCTGTTCTCTCTGATTCAGACTGTTTGTCGGAGATTTTAGCCGGAGCGTCGGTGCTATACAAGCTAGCGCGACGGCGGCGACGCGGAAAACGGGCGGGAGCCCTCGTAAAGCTGAGGCAGAGAGGGTTCCGTTCTGCCCTACCGTCAATTCATCTGGCGAATGTCCGCTCCCTGGCGAACAAGATGGACGAACTGCTGCTCCTCACTTCAAGGAACACGGACTTCAGCAGATCCGCCGCGCTGTGTTTTGTTGAGACGTGGCTTAGCGAACGAACCCCCCACCACGCCATGGAGTTAGCTGGGTTTCGGCTAACGCGTGCAGATCGCAGCGCGGAGCTCTCCGGAAAATCAAAGGGAGGTGGTCTCTGTTTCTACATTAATGAACGTTGGTGTACCGATGTCATGGTGTTGAAAGAGTTTTGCAGCCCTCTCCTAGAAACACTTTTCATAAACTGCCGGCCGTTCTATTCACCACGGGAGTTCTCCTCGATCGTCATGGCGGCTGTTTACATCCCACCACACGCACGTGCGAGTGAAGCCACGCAGATGCTGGCTGACCAGGTGACAGACATGGAGAAACTTCTACCAAATTCACTAATCATTGTTCTGGGTGATCTTAACAGGGCGAACCTCGCACACGAACTCCCCAGATACAGACAGCACATAACGTGTCCCACCAGAGGGGCACAGACACTGGACCACTGCTACACCGTAATTAAGGATGCATACCACTCTGTGGCTCGTGCAGCTTTAGGACTCTCGGACCACTGTCTAGTTCATCTGATCCCTGCCTACAGACAGAAACTAAAAACTTCTAAGCCTGTGGTGAGGACTGTCAGGAAGTGGACAGTGGAGTCAAGGCAGGACCTCCAAGCCTGCTTTGACTGCACCGATTGGAGTGTTTTTGAAGCTGCAAATTCAGACTTGCATGAACTCACTGACACTGTCACATCATACATCAGTTTTTGTGAGGATCTGTGTGTGCAGACTAAGACCTTCTGCACGTACAACAACGACAAACCTTGGTTTACACCGAACCTTAGGAGGCTGCGCAAAGTCAAGGAGGAGGCCTACAGGAGCGGCGACCGGGACCTGTTCAAGCAGACCAGAAACACACTGAACCGAGAGGTCAGGAAAGCCAGGAGGTGTTACGGGGAGAGCCTGGAGAGACACTTCTCTGCCAATCCAACAGTGTGGAAAGGCCTGCAGAGCATCACGGGCTTCAAGAAACGAACCCCCCGTCCTGTGGAGAGCCCAAGGCTCGCTGACCAGCTAAACAGGTTCTACTGCAGGTTTGATCGGTCCTCCCACACAACAGGACCTCCTGCAGCACAATCCACACAATCCACATACTCACCTCCCCCCACAACTGCTCTGTCCACACCTCCATCACCGTGGTCACCGACTCTCTCTCTTGCAGAGGCCGCGCCCGCACTCCAGATTCGCGAGGAGGAAGTACGCCAGATGTTCCGGAGACAAAAGATCAGGAAGGCACCGGGCCCAGACGGCGTGTCACCTTCCTGCTTGAAAGTCTGCGCTGAGCAGCTGGCGCCCACCTTTGCACGGATCTTCAACCGTTCCCTGGAGCTGTGTGAGGTGCCCTCGTGCTTCAAGAGCTCCACCATCGTTCCAGTGGCCAAGAAGCCCACCATCACAGGTATGAATGACTATAGACCTGTTGCACTGACATCTGTGGTCATGAAATCTTTCGAGAGGTTAGTACTGAACCACCTGAAGGATGTCACGGGCCCCCTGCTGGACCCCCTCCAGTTTGTCTACCGGGCAAACAGGTCGGTGGATGATGCGGTCAACATGGGACTGCACTACATCCTGCAACACCTGGACACCCCAGGAAAGTACGCCAGGATCCTGTTTGTGGACTTCAGCTCGGCGTTCAACACCATCGCTCCTGACATCCTCCAACAGAAGCTCATCCAGCTTGCGGTGCCTGCCTCCACCTGTCAGTGGATCACCAGCTTCCTGACCAACAGGAGACAGTGTGTGAGGCTGGGGAGCATCACATCTGACACCCTGACCACCAACACTGGAGCCCCTCAGGGATGCGTCCTCTCCCCACTGCTCTTCTCCCTCTACACCAACGATTTCTCCGCAAGTGACTCTTCCGTGAAGCTCCTGAAGTATGCAGACGACACCACTCTCATCGGACTGATCCAGAACGGTGATGAGACTGCGTACAGACAGGAGGTGGAGCGGCTGGTCCACTGGTGCAGCCAAAACCACCTGGACCTGAACCCGCTCAAGACCGTGGAGATGACAGTGGACTTCAGGCGAGGCCCTTCACCACTTTCACCCCTCACTATCCGCAGTAATACTATTCTCTCATCAGACACCTTCAAGTTCCTGGGAACCACAATCTCTCGGGACCTGAAATGGACCGGCCACATAGACTCTGTCCGGAAGAAGGCCCAGCAGAGGCTGTACTTCCTGAGACAGCTCAAGAAGTTCAACCTGCCACGGGAGCTGCTGAAGACCTTCTACACTGCCATCATCCAGTCTGTCCTCTGCACCTCCATCACTGTCTGGTTTGGATCGGCCTCCAAACAAGACAAGCACAGACTGCAACGGACAATAAGGACTGCAGAAAAGATAATTGGAATCAACCTCCCATCTATCCAAGACTTGTACCTGTCCAGGACCAGGAAACGTGCAAGTAACATCTCAACAGACCCTTCGCACCCAGGTTGCAGCCTGTTTGAACTACTCCCCTCCGGACGCCGTTATAGAGCTCTGTACACTAAAACCAGCAGACACAGAGACAGCTTCTTCCCCCAGGCTGTCGCTCTGATGAACTCACACCACTCTTAGAGTCTCAGAGTCATTACTGTGCAATAACATCCCGCTTGCCACACCTTTTTTGTCTACACTGTTTGTACTATGTGTCCTCTCTGCATCCATTGCAGCCTGGTCATCCTAGAAGAGGGACCCTCCCATCTGTGGTCTCTTCTCAAGGTTTCTCATTTCCCCTAGCTGGAGTTTTGAGTTTTTCCTTGCCCTCTTGGGAGTTTAAGATCAGGGGGTGTTTGAGAATATCTTTCGTTCTTCACATGTCCTGAGTGTTGTTGTTAGTCACCTAAATGTTGAACAGAGGCTGTGATTTACCGAAGTCAAATTCCTTGTTTGGCACGCTCAAACATGGCGAATAAAAAACTCTTGAATCTTGAATCATGTTCCTTTTTCCTAATGTTACCATCATTTATGTCAACCACAATGGCTTTCCTCTGCTCTTTGTCCACCACCACAATGTCCGGTTGGTTCACCATTACCATTCTGTGTGTCTGGATCTGGAAGTCCCAGAGGGTCTTGGCTTGGTCATTCTCTACCACCTTTGGAGGTGTTTCCCACTTGGATCTTGGGACTTCCAGTCCATACTCTGCACAGATGTTCCTGTACACTATTCCAGCTACTTCGTTATGGCGCTCCATGTATGCTTTACCTGCCAGCATCTTACACCCTGCAGTTATGTGCTGGATTGTCTCAGGACCTTCTTTGCACAATTTGCACCTGGGGTCTTGTCTGGTGTGGTAGATTTGGGCCTCTATTGCTCTGGTGCTCAAGGCCTGTTCTTGTGCAGCCAGGATCAGTGCCTCTGTGCTGTCCTTAAGACCAGCTCTTTCTAGCCATTGGTAGGATTTCTGGATATCAGCCACTTCAGCTATGTTTCGGTGGTACATCCCATGTAGGGGCTTGTCCTCCCATGATGGTCCCTCCAGCACCTCATCTTCCTTTGATGCCCATTGTCTGAGACATTCACTGTGCACGTGATCCGTTGGGGCCTTATCCCTGATGTACTTATGGATCTTGGATGTTTCATCTTGGATAGTGGCTCTCACGCTCGCTAGTCCTCGGCCTCCTTCTTTACGGCTAGTGTACAGTCTCAGGGTGCTGGACTTGGGATGGAACCCTCCATGCATGGTTAGGAGCTTCCGTGTCTTGATATCTGTGGTCTGTATATCCTCCTTTGGCCACTGTATGATTCCTGCAGGGTATCTGATTACTGGTAGGGCGTAGCTGTTAATGGCTAGGGACTTGTTCTTGCCGTTGAGCTGACTTCTTAGGACTTGCCTTACTCGATGGAGGTATTTGGCTGTGGCTGCTTTCCTTGTTTCCTCGTCAAGGTTGCCATTTGCCTGTGGGATTCCAAGGTATTTGTAGCTGTCCTCAATGTCTGCTATTGTTCCTTCTGGGAGTGAGACCCCCTCTGTGTGGATTACCGTAATTGCCGGACTATAAACCGCACCGGATTATAAGCCGCACCAGCTAAAATTCAGGGATATTTCAGTTTTTTTCTTACATAAGCCGCACCGGTCTATAAGCCGCACGTGCACACGAGTTTTTTACAAAGAAAGACAGTACATAGAAAGCCTTTTTAACGTTTTAATAACATACTTTAACATGTCTTTCTAAACATTGCCTGTGACGCAGCAGTAGTACCGCAGCAACACGGAAGTGTGCACGCGAGTTATTAGCAAAGAAAGACTGGAGACAGAAAGTTTTTTTTAAAGCTTTAATAACATACCTTAACATTTCTTTCCAAACACTGCCTGTGACGCGGCAGTAATACCGCAGCAACACGGAAGTAACACAGCAAAGTCACTGAGACGCGGCGGTAACACAGCAGCAAAACAGTAGCACAGCACTAACAGGGCTGGTTAAAAAAAACATACCAGTAAAAGTAAAAAAAGAGCCGTCTTCATCTTCCTCCTGTGCACTGAAACCATCGAAGTCTTCCTACTTAGTGTCCGATTGGAATAGCGTTAGATATCCTTCGCCTCACACTTTCTCAGTCTCTCTTTCGTCGTCGGTTTTATGCATTTCTTCGAGTGTGAAAAGGGTCTGTTCATGCTAATCTTATTCATGCACGAAGCACTAAATTACATTAAACTAGCGAGCGACACGTATAGCTTAAAAGCGGCATCATATGCATTTCTTTTGTCCCCCATAATGACGGTTTGTGTATAAAGGCTTCCTGTCTTTGTGTGAATGTGGGTGTGTGCGTGATGCGCGAAATGTAAACACAAAATAGCACGTCTTCTTCGGCGCATTATCTCTTCTTCGTCTGTCTCGCTCTTGCTTCCTGCTAGAGCGCCCCCTGGAGACCGGAGGCCGTAAAAATCCACAAGTACGCTCCAGAGTAGACACAAGATAATGTCATCAACATCGACTGCCTTTGGCTTAAAAGCGGCATCATATGCATTTCTTTTGTCCCCCATGATGACGGTTTGTGTATAAAGGCTTCCTTTCAGTAATGTCCGTCTTGATCGCGTTCTGCGTGAAATGTAAACAAAAACCAACACGTCTTCTTCGGCGCATTATCTCTTCTTCGCCTGTCTCGCGCTTGCTTTCTGCTAGAGCGCCCCCTGGAGGCCGGAGGCCGTAAAAATCCATAAGTACGCCGCGCCGCCGTTTAAGGTTCAAAGTAACCTTCTGAATAAAATGTATTAAAAGTTCACATTCATTACAGCTTTTTTTTGGTGAGCAAAATGTCAGAAGAATTGAATTTAAATGCTGATTGATTGGGTTTTAATACAATGCAGATGGTCCAAACAGCGCCACTGCTTTGTGTAATCTCTGAGTGACATGAGTAAGAGAAAGAGTTTAGAGCACAGGTGTCAAACTCAAGGCCCGGGGGCCAGATACGGCCCGCCACATCATTCTGTGTGGCCCGCGAAGACAAATTGTGCATCAAATTCGTGTGTCATTACTAGAATTGCAAATTGTCTTCACTTTTAATAATATCTTTTTTTTTAAATATTTGACCAGTTTTTACTCGTCTGATTTGAAAACGAGTTATTTGTCAGTTTGTTTTGTAGCTTTTACTGTATATAATAGTGTTAAGAGTAAAAGTGATCAAGTCATCACAAAAATCCCGAAAAAAAATCTTATATAAGACGCACCTGACTATAAGCCGCAGGGTCCAAAATTTTGGAAAAAAGTCGCGGCTTATAGACCGGAAATTACAGTACCTTTCCTCTTTTAGTCACCATGCGGCCACATTTCTCAAGTCCGAATGACATTCCAATGTCAGAGCTGTAGATCCTGGTAGTGTGGATCAGGGAGTCAATGTCCCGCTCGTTCTTAGCGTACAGCTTTATGTCATCCATGTAGAGGAGGTGGCTGATGGTGGCCCCATTCCTGAGTTGGTATCCATAGCCCGTCTTGTTGATTATTTGGCTGAGGGGGTTCAGTCCTATACAGAACAGCATTGGGGACAGAGCGTCTCCTTGGTATATACCACATTTGATGGCCACGTGTGCAAGTGGTTTGCTATTAGCTTCAAGTGTGGTTTTCCACTGTTTCATCGAGTTGGCGATGAAGGTTCTCAGAGTCCCATTGATGTTGTACAGCCTCAAGCATTCAGTGATCGAAGTATGTGGCATTGAGTCATATGCTTTCTTGTAATCAATCCAGGCCGTGCTCAGGTTGGTACGTCTGGTTCTGCAGTCTTGGGTGACTGTTCTATCCACCAGGAGTTGATGTTTTGCTCCTGTGGTATTTTTACCAATCCCTTTCTGAGCAGTGCTCATGTATTGATCCATGTGCCCACTGATCTTATCTGATAATGTGCCCGACATCAGCTTCCATGTTGTGGAGAGGCAGGTGATTGGCCGGTAGTTGGATGGGCCCTTTGAAGGATCCTTCTGGATCAGGATCGTACGCCCTTGGGTTAGCCATTCAGGGTGAGTCCCATCCCTTAGCAGCTGGTTCATTTGTGCTGCCAGGCTCATGGAGAGTTGTAAGTTTCTTGAGCCAGTAGCTGTGGATCATGTCAGGGCCTGGTGCTGTCCAGTTTTTCATTCCTGAGACTCTTCTCTGGATGTCTGCCACTGTGATGGTTACTGGGTTCTGTTCAGGGAGCTTGCTGTGGTCCTTTCTCAGAGCCACCAGCCACTGTGCATCCTTCTTATGTGATGCCTCCCGCTCCCATATATCCTTCCAGTACTGTTCAGTTTCCAGCCTTGGTATGCTATTATTCCCCTGCCACTGAGCGTACACTTTCGCTGGTTGTGTTGTGAACAACCTGTTTATTCGTCTGGCTTCATTCTCTCTTGTGTACCTCTTTAGGCGGCTGGCCAAGGCTTGGAGTCTTTGTTTGGCAGTTTCGAGTGCTTCAGGTATGGGCATCTGGCTGTATTTCTTGGGAACTTGCTTTTTCATTGCACCTTTCTGGGCCTCTGTCATTTGGCTCACTTCTCTCCGTGCTATCTTGATTTTCCATGGTGGGCACTGTTGTGGTCGCATATGGTCATTCTTCTTGTAGCCAAGCATTTCTAGGATCACTGCTGCTGATGTGTATATCAGCTCATTGATTTCAGTGATGGTAGCCGTAGGAATTGTTGTCAAGGCTGCATTCACATCTTCTGGGAGATTTTCTGAGGGTACTTCACTTAGCCTCTGCAGTGTGTATATAGGTTCCCGAGCATTCATTTTCGTCATGATCTTGTTCTTCAGGTCAGTTGCTGCCTCGTTCAGCTTGATTGTGCTTATTGGGGTTTCGTACCCAACCTCTGGACTTGTACATGGATTTAACTCGTCTCTGACCTGGTGCTCTGGTTGACCTTTGCTATGGCATTTGTGTTGTATCTCATCAATCTTGAACTGTGATAGCAGGTGCCGTTTATGGATATTGGAACATTGAGCTACTAGTTGCTTGGCTGATAGTGTTGACTGTGGGTATCGAAGTTGCCATTGTTCCCACATTCTCCGGATGTAACCTCTCTCGCTCGGGTTGCTGTAGTAGTAGCATTCCAACAGATCCTTATTCTCGCATCTCGCTCATTTGTGTCTTGTTCCAGTAGCCCATTTTTCATCAGGGTGCTCTGGTTCCCCAGCACCTGACGCAGACCTTGTTTGTCCGGGCGACGTCTGAGCCGGCATGTCTTTCGTTTCTTGTACTCTCATTATCTCTGAGGTAGGCGGTATCGTTAAGGGTCTTGCCTAAGGACCCACACTGACTGTTGGTAAGGTAATCGCTCATTGCTCATATTGTGCCCCTGCCGGGAATCGAACCTGGGTCTCCCGTTTGTAAGTCATGTGACTTACTGATTGAGCTAGTCAGCCGTTCCGTATATATAGCCGTATGTGTGTGTGTGTGTGTGTGTGTGTGTGTGTGTGTGTGTGTATATATATATATATATATATATATATATATATATATATATATATATATATATATATATATATATATATATATATATATATATATATATATATACACATTAAAGGGAAATGTGCTTTCGGCAGTTTGCAAACATATTTTTGAGGTTGTGTTAAACTTATAATCATATTAATATAATATCTAGTATTGGAGTGCTTGTGTGGATTGGTGGGTGGTGAAGAATGTGGAGGCAAACTGCATGAACTTGTGTTGTGGAATACGCCCAGACAGGGAGTACCGGACGAGACACCTCAAGGTCGGTGAGAAACGAGAACAACAGCACGTCTATGTGGTCGGGCTTCGCAGGGAAAACCCAACCGCCAGATTTCAGCGACACCTAGACGGGGAGGAGATGGCCATCGACCAATCATCTCACAATGTTTTGCATGCTTTAATATTCATATTGTGTTTCTTTAAAACTGGGCAACCCGGAAGAATGTGTCGTCTTTTGGCGGTCACAAAAACGTGCGAGTTTTAGTGTGAGGGACCCGGGACCCAGGCCTGTATTAGTGCGCTTTGTCAGGAATAAACAATTGGTAAATTTGGTCTGATTGATCTAATGGTCTTCTCTTTGACAGAACGAACTCGCAAAATTGTTAGGTGCGCCAGTGTGTGGATTAGGACATAGCAATTTATGTGTTAAGTGTTGATCGCAATTTGGAGTCAGATCAATAACTAAAATCCGTAACCTAACTATATTGTCCCTCCATGTCACTGGCGTACCCCAATCGGTGGGGATACCATAGCAGGTTCCACGTCATCAGAAGAATGTGGAGCCAGCCACTTCACTTCCGACAGGATTCTGAATGGCTCTAAAGCGCCGCGTGATCAGTCGACACGTTGTGATTGTGATGAACTCCGCCCACACGATTCCGCCCCGCCCTCCGCCACGTCCCGGCGTACAAAGCGATCCCTTCCAGAGTGGACTGGGCGGGGCTTCGCCTAGGATCGTCTCAGGTATTGGTCAAAGGCTCCTACTGCTGCCTGAGCTGCTATTGGGCAGCACCGCTGATGCTGCCTGTCACTCCAGGGCAAGCCCCGCCCCCTCGCCCAGACTGCAGCCTGTTCGTGGACCTGGACCCGAACCTCAACCCAATCCGACGGATATTAATCGGTGACTGATCGAATGACTGATTGATTTAGTATTGACTGACTGTTGGCTCCACGTGAACACTTGGGCGGGCAGGATGTCCCGGCTGTTGGAGGGAAGGAACAAGGACAAGATGAAAGAAATGAACGCAAAGGTGAGCCCTCTTGAAAGCAAAAAGAACGAATGCCGTCATGGATAATTGACTATTAGCCGTCCAAAGATTTAGTTAAAAGCACGTCTCTTTGAGCCTTTTCTTTGGTTCCGTTTTTTTTTTTACCCCACCCCCCCCCCCCCCCCCCCCACACACACACACTCCCACACCGCTCCTTTAATGTTTCATCTACTTAAAGTCTGTAAAGCCGATATTGACCCGTGATCGGGTGATTGGTCGCGCGAGCACTTTGCGTTTGTAACAGTGGGAAGAGTTTGCGCGCGCGTGATCAGAAGCAACTTGGCGGAAATTGAAGCGTTTTTTTCCTGTTGAGATTTGAAAAACAAAATAATAATATAGGACGTTTTAACTCCCGGTAGTGGCGTGCGCGCGCGGTGGCATGTTATGATTGTGATCTTGCGTATCGCGTTAGCGCTTCTTTTGAGCTTCGTGTGTGTCTTAAGTCCGTTACTCTCAGCGTGGCCGCTTTGTCCTACAGAGGAAACGGGCGGGGGGAGGGGAGGCCCGAAGTGCGCGTGTCTAAACAGGAAGTGAAAATGTACAACTACAAATTGTTAAGCGCACTTCATCGAATACTTTATTATGAATTATTATTGCAGAGTTGTAATGGTTACAACTGTATTGGTCATTATAAAAAAAGTTTAGTAACGGTTAATCAAATACTGTTTAAATAATTAGTGTTAGGGATGGATTGAAATGATGATTTAACAGTTCATGAGACATTACACGTGCTTGCGTGCCTGTTACATTGCACGTTGACCCCAAAGCTGCAATTTTACAAATGAAATTGAGAGTGGGGTGACTCAAGGGTCAATCAACTTGAGGTCCAATTCTTTTTCAGTTTGACCTCCTTCCCTACATCAGCTTTCATATTTACACAGATAAAGCACAGCTGTACGTTGCCATGTCTCAATCTGGGATCTGGGTGTCATGTTTGTCTCTGGTACCAAGGGTGGGCTTATGTAATTTTTTTTTTTCTCACCATTTGAAATGTCTGTGGTGTGTTTTGAATGTATGAAAACGGTTCTGGAAAATGGATTTGATTTGTGACCGACTAGCGACCAGTCCAAGCTCTAGGCCAAGTCTCGGCCAAAGTACCGTATTGGCCCGAATATAAGATGACCCTGATTATAAGACGGCCCCCTCTTTTTCAAGACTCAAGTTTGAAAAAAGACTTTTTGAACACCAATTTTAATTTTTATACAGAAAATAATTACAGTACATCTGAAACTAATGGCTTTGGCCTGGAGAGTTAAGTTCAGCATTCGCTTTAAAGATATTTGGCGCCATCTAGCGTTGTGAATGGGTATAATGTCGAGACCCGAATGTAAGACGACCCCCACTTTTTCAATCTTATTCCAATGCAAAAAACACCGTTGGGCCAATACGGTATATGGTATTTCTTTGCACTGGCATGCTTACATCTTTCCTGTGAGGTGCTATGAGGGTGTACTTTTTGATGGTGGTCAAGCAGTGTGACTGGTGTCTCATGACACCTGCACACTCGCATGCACAGTGAGAGTCTTGAGTCTTGTCAGCTGATTTCTGAACTATTTGAGAGGCAAAAGAGACACCGGTCTTCTTTCTATTGTTATTTTATATCCGTGCATGACTTTTAATTGTTGACATTTGAAGGCAAAGCTGCAAGCGGTAATTATAAATCGGCCTGTTGTGTGAAGACATGTAAACTACTATACGCACCCACACACACACACTTCCTGTCCTGGGTGTGTGGCACTGAAACTAATTCTAATAATAACATTTAATCTCCTGAGGTCACTGTGTGTTTGTGTATGTGTGTGTGTGTGTGTGTGTGTGTGTGTGTGTGTGTGCGTGCGTGCGTGCGTGCGTGCGTGCGTGCGTGCGTGCGTGTGTGTGTGTGTGTTGTCGTCAGAACAAGGAAAAGGAGCGAGTTAAGGAGCGCGAGAAGGAGGCTCGCTCCAACAAAGGTCACCTGTTCACGTCCCTCACGGTCTCATCCACCACGTTGTGCTCGGCGTGCAACCGAAGCATCACCGCCAAGGAGGCCCTCAGCTGCCCTGGTAACATGCACACAGGCAATCGCGGCAATTGACAGCATCGGTGCTGTCAAGTGACGATGGGTGAACGATTGACCACCTGTCTGTCTCTAATTGGTCCGTCTGTCAGGTTGTAACGTGACCATTCACAACCGTTGCCGAGACAGTTTGGCGAGCTGTGCCAAGATGAAGCAGAAGGTAATTGACAACACAAGACCTGGTCCACGAGGGACTTTAGTCTGCTTCCAAAGAACTAAATCTCATTCACAAATGGGAATGGGCAAAATTGGAAATTTTTAACGTTCTTTGTGAGTGCCATTTAAAAAAAAAAGCGGTAAATCGCAAGTAACCAAGGGATCTTAAAAACATGTAGATAAAAAGAGGTCGCCACAAAAAAAGTCTGCAACAGAATGTGAGAATTTGTGACAGGCAAAGCACAAATACGCAGGAGTCCGTCGTGCTTCTAGTAGTACTGAATGGCAGCGGACTTGTCTCGCTCTTATGTGTCTACCTGTCTGTTTCTTGCCTGTCTGGTTAACAGCAACAGAAGCTGGCGATGGTCAGAAACAGTTCAGCTCTACAGAACGTTGCTCTGCGGGCAAAAAGTGAGTTGACTTGATTGTGCCGGTCCGGTGTGTGTGTGTATGTGCGAGCGCGCACGAGTTTGTGTATTGTTCATGGATGGGTGAGAGTGATGTGACAAGTTCGTCACTTGGCTGTTCAGCACCGGCAATGAAGCAGCGTCCGAGTTCGGCCATCTACCCGTCAGACAGCCTCCGCCAGTCTCTGCTGGGTTCCCGACGGGTCCGCTCGGGCCTCTCGCTTGCCAAGAGCGTCTCCACCAATAATATCGCAGGGTGAGCGCTGGCCGACTTCTCCTCCGCCCAGTGTCACATCGTAGCCTACCTGTTAGAAGAAATCCATCCGTGTGTCCAGCGTGAGCGAGGACCCGGTCGGCCTCAGGAGGATTCTGTCTCAGTCCACCGAGTCTCTCAACTTTCGAAGCAGGACTTTGTCCATGGAGTCACTCACTGATGACGGTGTGTATTTTTCCGCCACTGCTTATTGTTTGTCGGGGTGGGGTGAAAGTTAAGGCTGCCGTGTCTTAGGAGACTGGTGGTGGAGCCCCCTACTGGAGGAGCTGCAGACGGATGGCCGGAGCGTACAAGCCGACAGTTGGAGTCTGGTGGTGGAGCCCAAATTCCTGCAGACGCTCCACAAAGACCTGATTAAACAGCAAGACGTCATCTACGGTACGCCGCATCCCACATGGGATGCTAACCCACAGCTTTGAGTGTCCTCGTTGTCACGACGACGATGGCCACGGCCCTCCGTTTGCTCGCTGTGCAGAGTTGATTCAGACGGAATTCAACCACGTCCGCACGCTACGCATCATGGAGGGCGTGTATAGGCGGGGCATGCTGGAGGAGGTGATGTTGGAGGCGGGCGTGGTCCATACCATCTTCCCGTGCCTGGACCAGCTGCTGGAGCTTCACACCGCCTTCCTGGCCCAGCTCGTGGCCCGCAGGAAGCAGGGCACGGCCGAGGGCAGTGACGCCAACTTCATAATCCCCAACATTGGAGAGCTGCTCCTCGCGCAGGTGGTAATGCCACGCTGAAGGCTGGCGATGTCGGGATCGGGAAAGGTGATAATCAGTCGGCTGTCTCTGCGCGTGTGTGTGTTTGCGCGTCTAGTTTTCAGGTCAGAGCGCAGACGACATGAAAAAAGTTTACTCGGAATTTTGCAGTCGTCACCCGAAAGCTGTGAAACTCTACAAGGATGTTTTAACTCGTGACAGAAGACTGCAGTATTTCATCAGGGTGAGAAAGCACCTACACCTGAATTTCAGTTGAAGCAGTAGGAGGAAAACACCTACACCTGAATTTCAGTTGAAGCAGTAGGAGGACATGAGATCTGTATCAGGTCCCCTAGCCTCGGTCCTCAGACATGACTCCAATGCAAGGAAGGCATTTTGCCAGATCTTAGACCTATCCGCAACAGTCAAGCATAATGGGCTACCCCCAAGTAGTTGGCCTAGTCTGGGTCCCAACACAGACAGGTCTGGCCTATGGAGACTGACACTCGTTGGGGTTTTGGTGATCTGCAAAAGGTTGAAATAGATAGGCAGGCCTAGTCTGGGTCCCAACACAGACAGGTCTGGCCTATGGAGACTGACACTCGTTGGGGTTTTGGTGATCTGCAAAAGGTTGAAATAGACAGCCCGGCCTCGACTAGTTAGATTTACCCATTAGTATATGCACTCGTTGGACTGAGTGACATATCTCTGTTGGTGTCTGTGCTCCACTGGTTGCTGTTGAAGCTTGTCCACTAAGAGTGGTGCCCTATGCTTGTTTCCCATCCTGCTCAGCGCGCCTGCCGCGGTCCTCTGCTGCGTCGTCATGGCGTTCCGGAATGCATCCTGCTGGTCACCCAGAGGATCACCAAATACCCTGTTCTCATTCAGAGAATCCTAGACAACACCAAAGGTACGCACGCCATTGCCCGCCCATCCGTTTGGGACCCCACATACCACAGGTGTGCTGGAGTCCTTCCAGCCCACTTTGGGCAGAGGCAGAATTTCAAGGACAACATTATCACTCAAGTCGTGAAGGTCGTTTTGTTTTGTCTTCCAGGTTAGAGCAACGGTGGTGTCTGGATTGTTGACTGCCGCGCCTGTCCCGAATTGTGTCCGCTACTTGTTTGTCTGCTATTTGTTTTTTTGTTTCCCGTTTTAAGTGTGCCCGTTTCTTCTTTTATTTTTCTTGTTTTGTCCCGTCCACCACGTATCTCTGCAGCTCTGCGCGCACCTCTCTGTTCTCGCTCCCTCCGACGCCTCCCGGCTCTGAGCCTGTGGTTGCTCGCTCTTGGCTCGGCAAAAAGCTTTGACCCAACTCTCTGGCCACTCGGCCGGCATCCTCGGGGGGAGCACCCGCTCGCTGCGAGCTCGCCGGTCGTAGCTCGGCTGCGTGCCGTCATGACACACTGGGGCTTGCGGTTTGTGCGGGTACAGTCGGGATCGACCAACACCACCACCCACTCCTTGGTCCACTGCTGCTGTCATGCATTTCACTGCCTACCAACTTCTAGCTAACCAGCTACTAGCCACTTCTAGCATTTTATCTTGATTATTCCCAACTGCTATCACGTCTCATCTCTTCCATGAACTATCACTTCTGCTACTCTGGCCTCCTATTCCACCAACTTCTCGCCCATTTGTCTACAGTGCTGCTGATCTTCATCGCCTCAACAATAATCAACGTCTCCCTCCCTACTGCTGCTGCCTCAGCTGTCAGCAAGGATCCTTCGCCGTCGCCGCTACATCCATCGTAGCTCCGGACTATCTTTGAACCGTCATTTCCCTGATGGCTCACCCATCCCCTCTTTCTGGACTACCTCTCGCCCCCCGTCACCCCTACCTCCCGTACTGCCAACCACAACAACCTCCGCTCCCCCTCCACCCACGCTCCTCCATCCATCTCCTTCGCGCTGCTGAACTGTCGCTCCCTGTCCAACAAATCACCAGCTATTTTTAAACTACTATTGGACAATAAATTAGATCTGCTCCTTCTCTGTGAAACATGGCAACAGCCCCGGGATTTGTTTGCTCTCAACCAAGCCACTCCGTCCAACTACAGCTACATCGCCAAACCCCGCCTCTCTGGCCGAAGGGGTGGCATTGCCTACCTCCATGAGCAGTCCCTACTATCACTGAATTGAACCTCAACCTCCCATCTATTTCTTCTTTTGAATATCTCGCTTTTTCCCTTCCTAACTCTACTACTGCTGTTCTCATCTACCACCCCCCAAAGTCACATCCGTCTTTTCTTTCTGAACTCTCTGAACTCCTCACCATTGTATCCTCAGTCTCCTATCGCCTCCTATTCATCTGTGACTTCAACATCCACATCGACCAGCCAACTGCCCAACTGACGTCCGACTTCATCTCTCTTCTGGACTGCTTCCATCTCACCCAGCACATCAACTTCCCCACCCACACCAAAGGCCACACCCTAGATATAGTATGCTCCTTCTTTCCACTCACATCCAACTCCCGTCCTCTCGCCTTCCCTGTCAGATCATCTCTGCATCCTCTTCTCCGCCCCCCTACCCTCGCCTCATAATTCCACAAAACGCACCATCAAGACTGTGAACCCAATCACGCTTTGCCAGCTCTTACCCTCTGCCCTTCCCTCCAACCCCACCCCTTCCTCCCCGATGACCTCGCCACCATGCTGTTACAGTCACTAACTCTGCCCCCTGGTACACCCCGGAACTCTGCTCCATGAAACAAACTGGCCGTCAACTTGAATGCCTCTACAAAAGAACCAGCCTCACCGTCCATGCTGAAACCTTCAAACAACACATCTCCTATCGTGATGCTCTTCTTGCTGCCAAATCTGCTTACTTCTCATCGCTCATTAATGGCAACAACTGGAACCCCCGCATACTGTTCTTCACCATCAACAAATTGCTCCAGCCACCGGCCATCAACCCATCCTCCTCACCCGCCCTCTGTAACTCCTTCCTTGTCAACTTTAACAACAAAATCGCCGAAATCAACAGTTCTCTGATTGCCACCATCAATAACTCCTCCCCCACCTCCCCTGCTCTCCTGCCCCCCTTCCTGACCTCCCGCCCTTCACCTCTCTCACTGCCTTCTCCCTTGTCGACTCCTCCATCCTAGACATCTAAGACCTGCTCTCTCGACCCCTTCCAACGACCTTAACTAAGGCCTGCCTCCCTGTCCTCCTCCCTCACCTCACCACCCTTTTTAATCAGTCTCTATCCCTTGGCCACTTTCCCACTGTCTATAAGCTTGCAGTCATCACCCCCGTCCTCAAAAAGCCCACTTTGGACCCAGTCAACCTCTCCAACTACCGTCCCATCTCCAACCTTTCATTCCTTTCCAAAACCCTCGAACGCATTGTCCCCGCCCGACTCCACACCCATCTCCAACAACCTCTATGAACCCTTCCAGTCCGGATTCCGCCCACTTCACAGCACCAAAACAGCTCTTGTTAAAGTTACCAACGATCTCTTCATTTCTGCAGACGCTGGTGCCCTCAACATCCTGTTACTACTCGACCGTAGCGCAGCCTTTGACACTGTGAACCACTCCATCCTCCTTGAAAGGCTGCGCCAACTAGGTGTTGAGGGCACTGCACTCGACTGGCTCACCTCCTATCTCGCCAATAGAAACCAGTTCACCTCTCTCTCTGGCCACACATCCATCCTCTCCCCAGTTACACAGGATCACTTCTTGGCCCCCTGCTATTCATCTGTTACCTCTTTCCCCTTGGTAATGTCATCCGCAAACTCAATCTGGAATTCCACAGATCTATACACGCACCACACCAACCCAAAACCCTCCCCTCACCCACCTTGAAACCTGCATCTCTACAATAAAAACATGGCTGACCCACAACTTTCTCAAACTCAGCAGTGACAAAACAGAGCTCCTCCTCATAGGCACTAAATCCTCCCTCAATAAAACTGGATCCATCACACTCACCATTGACTCCTCAACCATCACTCCCTCCCCTCTGGCACGCAACCTTGGTGTTATTTTTAACCCTACACTGTCCTTCCACCCTCATGTTAGCTCAGTTGTTAAGACCTCCTACTTCCACCTCTGATGCATTGCCAAAATCTGACACTGCCTCTTTCTCCCTGCCGCTGAATCCCTCATCCACGCCTTCATCTCATCTTGGCTTGACTACTGCAACTCCCTTCTCATTGCTCACTCACTCCATAGACTTCAACTAGTCCAAAACTCTGCTGCCCGCCTCCTTACCCACACACCACGACTCTGGAACTCTCTCCCTCAGTCTGTCTGTGACTCACCCACACTCCCCATATTTAAGTCCCGTCTAAAAGCTTACCTCTTTTCTCAAGCCTATGACCTCCCCTACCCATAACTGGTGTCCTCTTCTTAACTTTATCCCATTGTCTCTTCCCCGTCCCCCTCCCCCCTGTATGTCTTTGCCTTGTTCCCTGTAACCGTCTGTGGGTTTTTGAAAAGCGCTATACAAATATAATGAATTATTATTATTTTATTATTATTAAATAGCTGGACACAGTATATGGCAAGACTTGGAAAGGGTCAGCCTGGGAAGCGAAGGCTCCATCATCTGGCTTGTGGAAGGCCTTTGCGCTATCCATTGAAAAGAAAGCATGTATGTACCATTAATTGGAGCACCAAAGCAGTCAGTTCGCCAGTCCCCCAAAGATCATGTTAACATGTGAATCTTCAAGGTTAAAATGGCAAAGGGGGTCCCCGGTTGCGGGTTGCTCATCAAGGTCGCCGCTGTCGACCGCTCACCATCTCCTGACCTCCCTCCCGCTAGGCAACGAGGAGGAGGCGCAAGCTCTCGACCGAGCCTTGGTCCTCCTCAAGGACCTGATCGTCTCGGTGAATAAGGAGGTTCTGGAGCTGGACCGTAGCAGAAGGCTGCAGGAAGTACAAGCTCGTCTGGACCCCCGGGCTCAAGCGGAGGTACGTGGCGGAGGTGTGTTCCGAGGAGGGGAGCTTCTGCGAAGAAAGCTCCTTCATGAAGGAATGCTCCTTTGGAGAGTCCAAGGCTCCAGGATGAAAGGTACCAGGCGGGAGATGCAAACCGGCCGGCCAGCCGGCGCTTAGGCAATCAGATGACTTCATCTTATTTGTATTTCCAGATGTGCACGTCCTGTTGATGTCGGACATCTTGGTTTTTCTCCAGGAAAAGGACCAGAAGTTCACCTTTGCGTCCTTTGTAAGTTCTTGCCGGTGACCCTTAGGGATTCATTGCCTGCCTGCTGCGGCTACAATGTGCGTGTTGTGTGCGTGACAGGACAAGTCTCCGGTGGTTTCTCTGACCAAGCTCATTGTCAGAGACATAGCCAATCAGGAGCGAGGGATGTACCTGATCAGTGACTCCACCCCCCCGGAGATGTATGAGCTGCACGCCTCTTCCAAAGATGACCGACGCACTTGGATGAACCTCATACAGCAGGCCTCGCTCAGGTGAGCCCCGCTACGCTGTCGTTGCCTGGCTCGGGTAGCGCAGCTGCGCAACTTAGTAACGCCGAATGTGCATGTTGGTCATTTATTAAAGTTAAAGTTAAAGTCTCAATGATTGTCACACACACATCTGGGTGTGGCGAAATTTGTCTCTGCATTTAACCCATCCCCGTGTGATTTTGATCCATCCCCTGGGGGAGAGGGGGGCAGTGAGCAGCAGCGGTGCCGCGCTCGGGAATCATTTTGGTGATCTAACCCCCCAATTGCAACCCTTAATGCTGAGTGCGAAGCAGGGAGGCAATGGGTCCCATTTTTATAGTCTTTGGTATGACCCGGCCGGGGTTTGAACCCACAACCTTCCAGTCTCAGGGCGGACACTCTACCACTAGGCCACTGAGCTGGCTGGGAGTTTTGGAACGCTAAGTGGTGTTGGGGTATGCTCGCCCGACGCGGGCAGTGAGGGATTGATTCCCGTTCAGTGGTGCCATGTGTGCGGCTGTGGCTGGTTGTTCATCTCAATATGTGCCCAGCGACCGACTGGTGACCAGTTTGGGCTGCAGTCTGCCTTTGGTCCAATGTCTGCCGGTATAGGCTCCGGCACACGCCGCGGTGTTGAAAATGGATGGGCGAGTGGTTTAGAATGCAACTGTCAACACCCTTTATTTAGCGGCGCTTCGATCGCTCCATTTCTGTGGATAAGTCGGCCTATGTTGATCAATGCTGTTCATTGCCTACCACAAAAAACTGCCGCAGCCTGCGTGCAATGTAGCGTCCACTCATCCCTTTGCTGAACACTGCACGAGCACGCCACAAAGCAAACAAACCTGCGGTCGTACGAGCTGTTGTGCAATTTGAGAATGTGCTGCTCATGATCAGAATCGGTATCGTCCAATCTCCCCCTTGGATAGCTGGCACGGGAAATCAGTGGCGTCAAATCCTGATCAAAGCAACCTTAGATTTATGAAGGGGTATTTAGTAGTTTCTTATTTTACGACACTCTCATTAACCTTTCCCGTACTCTTACAAACTAACTTGTAGGGCTGGGTCCATGGAATATTTTTAGAATCCAAGCCACCATCTCATGAATTGTACAAATGAGTGCATAGAAATGATTTTTTTCCACAAACCCATCCAATTCATCAATGGTGAGGCAAAGGTATTCTTTCTGTCCATTTGGGTTTGCCATTCTCATGTTGTAATCTGTCGCATCTGGGTCCTTGAATCGGCGTGCCTTTAAAAGGCGAGGCCTGGCCTGGCGAGTGATGTGGGAGGCAGTCGGTGAACGTTGATAGCTCAGGTTTGCCCAAGTGCGTGCTTTATGGCCAAAGCGACTTGTGTATGAAGGGACTGTGTTTGATTTTGTCACCGTTTGAACAATAAAGCGATGGGTGGGTATCCGTGACCACTTGTGGAGGGATTACCATCGCATCTAATTTGCAGTAGTACGAGGCATGAAAGTAAGTATCTAGCCATCTTGAACATTTACAGTTGACACTGTCTCTCGTGAGGTGTAAAATGATGCCAAATGTCTGTCTCGGGCACACTTTTTTGGCACTCATTACTGTGTGAACGTAATCCTGCCATGTAGCAAGAAATCTGCCATAGAAAGCAAGTATATGCAATTGAATGAAACATTTGGGATTCATTGAGAGCATGAAAATTAAGCCGGGATTTGACGAGAGACGACTCTTCCATTCCATGTGCGACGACAGTTAATAACATCAAAGTCAAAGTCTGCTTTAATGTCAATTTTTTCACATGTTAAGACATACAAAGAGATCGAAATTGCGTTTCCTACTATCCCACGGTGGAGACAAGACATATTACACCCAATTGGTCCACAGACAAACAAGACATTCAAGTAAACAATACAAAAAGTAAAAAATGAATGAAATGGTGCAATTGTGCATACAGCAGACAGTCAGTATAATAGCACAAAAGTACAAGTGGAGTAGTGCAAGTGGAGGAGTGCAAGGCAGCCATTGTTGCCCAAAAGGCCAGGACGTTATGCAGCCGAGGGTGGAGGGGGGAGAGAGTTCAGGATCCTAACAGCCTGGAGTATGAAGCTGTTGGTGAGTCTGGTGGTGCGGGAGCGCAGGCTTCTGTACCTCTTCCCAGAGGGCAGTAGATCAAACAAAGTGTGAGCGGGGTGACTCGCATCACTCACAATCGTGGTCGCCTTGCGGGTGAGGTGGGAGGTGCAAATGTCCTTCAGGGAGGGGAGTGAAGCACCAATAATCCTTCCAGCTGTGCTCACTATGCCCTGCAGGGCCTTCCTGTTGTATTCAGTGCGCACATGGACACCGCACCACTGCACTCATGACGTACGTAAATTCACGTTGTCTGTCCACATCTTCTGCCTGTGCGTGTGTGTCTTTGTGTGCATGCGCAGTTGCCCTTCCAGAGAAGAATTGCCTCTAATTGAAACCGAAGACAAAGCTCTACTGCGACGACTTAAAGGTAGCGCCGCCTTACTGCACTCACTCATTGTTATCATTGTCTTGACTGTGCGCTTGTTGGTCAGCGGACATCTTGCAGAAGGATCGTGAGGTTTTGGAGCTACTCCAGGAGCGCGTGACTTTGTTTTCGGAGCTGGCCGTGGCGACGGGAAAAAGCGGAGCAGGGGAAGAAGCTCCAGATGTTGGCCGCGCACCTTCCAGGTCGTCCAACAACAGGAAGCTGTTCCGAGCGGACGTCACTCACGTGCCTCTCGCCGGCCCGCTGCTCGCAAGCGCCATCTGTGAAGGTGAAAACCAAAGTTGCTTGTCGCTGGTCTGCTGGAAAGGATGATGGACTGTATGTAACCCCTTGTTCCAGTGGACAAACTGAGCCATCTGCTGGCAGGATGCAGCATCATCAAAGCGTCGCTTGCCAACTGCAACCAGGAATTGAGCAGTGAGGGGCCGCTGTCCTCAACACTTCCAGAGTAAGAACAATACTTCATCTTCACCTGTTGTTGTGTTTGCATCAGACGGTGAACCCGCGACACTCAACACTTCTCTCGAGCTCAACGCTTCAAAAGTAAGTTGACCGGCTGTCAAGCAGGCACCATTCAAATGGATGAAACTGGGCGCTTTGGGGGGCAAAGGTTATATATGATGGGGGGGGCGAGGGCGTAGTGAATTGAATCCAAATTGCATGATCAGTCAGGACAATGGCAATTCAATTGTTTCCTGAAATGCTCTAATGCTTGCTATGGAGCCTTTTACACATTGGCCAAGACTACGGACAGTCTTCGTCACCTGCTTGTTCTTGCTGCAGGACACAAATGGAAACCAGCTGCAGGAAGCCGTGTTGAAGGAGGTGAGCCTCCTGTCACGCGTGTGCCGAGTGCTTCTGTGTCCGTGCTGTTAGGGTTTACAGATTATCTTTATCGTATGATTTTGTTGGAATGTAACCTGTAATAAATAACCTAGCTAGATTAGTTTTATGCTTATGTTGGAATGTAACCTGTAATAAATAACCTCGCTTGTCCCATCCTACACAACGTCGTAAAACACCCCCTGATATGCTTTGACTAGAGGTCAAGGCCTTCAGCGCTATCCAGTCCACCCTGTTTCTCTCAATAAAAATGCTCTTGCAAGAGGCCTGAGCCAGACCTCATTCGATCATCGCTGTACGCACAGCGACGAAGGGCTCTCCATTTGCAAATGCTTAAAAAGGGCATACTGTCTCCTGTGTGGTTCTTGCAAAAATAAGTTAGAGCGAGCACCACTCTAACACGTGGTAATCGTATACTTTCTGCAGGAAGTGCGCGAGCGTCTGGTCAGCGTGAGCACGCAGCTTCATGCTCTTCAGGTCAGGGGTCGTTACCGTGGTCTGGCCCGCCCGGCTTCCTCTTGGCTCACTTTGACTCCGCCCCCAGGCTGCTGTCATTCGCCAGGACTCGGCGGTGGAGCTGTTTGTCCGAACTGGCGCCGCCCCCAAGCCCGCCTCAGGACCTCTCCTCAGCCGCTCGATGTCATGGGACTTGTGTCTTGACGGCGGCGAGGCGGCGCTGCTGAGACGGCAAGTAGAGCTTCTGCAGGACGAAGTGAAACGGCTGCGGTCTCGAGAGGAGGGGCTTGGCAAGCAGGAGGCGCAGTCGGCTGGCAGGAGGAGGAGCAACGGAGACCTGAGCGACATTGTCAAGGCAGAGTCGGTAAGGAACGAGCGACGGCACCCGAGTGTGATGCGGGCCGCTGCCTCATGTTTTAATGAGCAAGCGCTATTTGAGTCGCAACATGGCTGATGTAATGGCCAATCAAACATGAGCTTTCGCCGCAGAAAATGTATTTTCCAGCTACCAGGCGACATCCAACAGTATCAAAACAGTAGATACAGTGTATGTAATTTTGTTTGGGATGAATGAAGTGAATTTAATTATTTGGAAAAAAAGAGAGAAAATTGAAAATCAATGAAATTATCCTAGACTCGGGGACCATAGAGGTTCAAAACAATGCTGAAAAGGCAAGTGCAGATGGCAGTATGCATGGCGAGCAGTGAGCCAAAATAGGTGGGGCCTCTTTTTTTCAATCGTGTTCCTAATGAAGTGGCCTTGGGTTGATACATTGATGTGTCCTACGCCTTTCCTCGCACGACTAATTTCTGCTTTGCACTTTGACCAGGCGAGAAAGAGGCGGGGGAGTCGAGAGTTGGAACTCAACCCCCTTGCTCCTTTGGCCACTCACGACCCTCTTGACCAATTAGACGGACTTCGGGAAGCCAACGAGGATGAGCAAGACCAACAGGTCGTGAAGATTTCTCCTCGACCTGACAGCCCCAGAGGTCAGTCACCGGTATAGAGCGCCAAGGGCACATACAGGACTGCGGAAAGCACGTTGGCCCGGTCCTCTGAATGTATGTGTGTTGTTGTACAAATTGTCCCTCGCGGCTGAAGCCGGAGTGCGACCATCTTAGATTGCTACTATTACTGACAAGTTCTGTTCGTAGTGCGTGTTGTATACTAGTATCCCTGTATGGAGTCAGGATGGCCTCTCAAAGGGCTCGGGGGCTGGGGGGCGTAGTGCATCTTGAACCAGTTGCACCGGTGGCAGGTGACGCTATTAACCACTTGGCCAAGGCTGCCCATGGTTCACGTTTGTGGCTTTTCTTTGGTCTCTGCCCTTCTCCCGCATTCCAAAAACATGTTTGCATGAGAGCATCATTGAAGACATGGACAAATCTTGGCCGACCCAAACTTTACTGGCCGCCCGCTGAACGCAAAAAAATCTGCGTGGTCCATTGAGCTGGTTCCGTGTGCTTCTAATGCTACGACGTTTGTATCAAAGAGGAACTGCTGTGCATGCATAACTTGTAATACGAAGTGCTTGGGGAAGGATGACTGGAAATACGTCAGCGGTAGGCTTTACATAATCGGACAACACGGATGAACAAAACAACTTTAGATTATTTACTATTCAAGCTGCTCATCAAAAAATACAGTATATGCACAAATTCTACAACATTCTAAGTTTACAATTTCATGTTGATGTCATCCTTTCAAATCCTCTTGGTGAGTGGTGATGTGCTGGATGTTGTAGTTTATGGCTAATACATGTTATGGCTAACAATGACCTCTGACCTTTCAGATTTACAGGACATCCCAGAGGAGAGCGAGTGTGGAGCTGAACCCAGTTAATGTCTCACTGTGATGTCACTGGCAAATAGAATAGAGTCAGCACACGAAGACGTCATTGCCTGCTCCAGATATTCTTTTCCCAACAATACTGTCTAATAACTTGAAACAGGAAGCACATAGGAGTGGGTGGGGCTGGTGATGTGCGTAAAGCTCACTCAGAGACTTGTCTACTACACTCGCCAAAATGCCTTCGGCCAAAATCCTCAAGACTATTTATTTGCCTAGAGTAGAAAAGACTGAAACCTTGCATCTGATTTTTAATGACTGACGAAAGCAAAGAGGGAAGCTCTTAGCATGCGAGGGAGAAGGTGATTTCAAAATAGAGGGCAGACATTTGTCTCTGAGACATTTTGAGGCACTTCCATTTCAAGGGGTATCCGGGCTGCTCTTAATTTGTTATCGTCCATTTTTTTCTTTGTAGTCCTCAGGAGAACTCTTTGTTGTTGTTGTGTTTTTTTTATTTTATAAAAACGTTTAAAATACATGTACATTACTTGTGCTGTAAATCAAATAAGCTTGTCATTACTGCTGCATGCTCTCTTATTCTTGAATATTTTGGGCAGTGTTTACGAAATACAAACTACGACAATAAAGGACTATACAATAGTCTATACATATAACTATTCATAAGTCATTAATCTAGTTTATTATATTTTATTGACCAAAGTTGGCGAGGGTCGTCTTTCTGCGTCACTTCCTGTTTGCAAAAACGCGGAAAAAGGCGGAGTTCCAGGTTGGGAGTTGGTTGAATACGGAAACCGAGTCGAGCTGAGCGCAACCTAAAGCAACACCCAAACCGGAATTTTCGCCAAAATCGAGACACGGGTGATCTGCTGGAGACTGAGAGGAAGTTGTGCTTCCGTCATTCACATTTCGCCTGCTATCAGCTAGTCTGCTAGCTACTGTCGTTTGACGACTCGTCCAGGTAACATGTCGTGTAAAGCGCGCGCATACGCGCACACACACACACACACACACACACACACTACCACACACGCGTGTACGTTTGATAACAGGCCAATGAGACCGCGAGGGCCGGTGGTCCTCTTTTAGGTTCAGGGGCGAGCTAGCATGGTGCCATCGAGTAACTCGGCTGCTATCGTTTGTCGCCATGTTTGCCACTTTTTTACCTACTACTAATGAGCGAACGAGGACAGTGAACGCGTCATGACACGTTCGTCTTGTGACGTCACAAGAAAACGACACGCCTGGATCCGCCCGAACCTGCTCCACTACACTTAAGCGTCAGTGGGAATGTTTGTGATCCTTTTTCATGAAGCCACATTTTTGATTTTGGCGCCTTCTACTTGTTCCCTTCTCATTGTCATTCACACCAAAAAGTATCTTATTGCTATTTCCTTGATAGAACAAGAACATGAGTGGAGTAAGCAGCATTGAGGCAGTGAAGAAGAAGATCAAAGTTCTTCAGGGGCAAGCGGAAGAAGCTGAAGAACGAGCAGAGGTGCTGCAAAGACAACTGGAGGAGGAGAAGAGTGCTCGAGATGAGGTTAAAGCATGCACACAACTGTGACCTTGACCATTGCGTGTGCTGATTGGCTGTCATTTGACGTGCAGGCAGAGGCGGAAGTGGCATCACTCAGTCGGCGTCTTCAGATGACAGAGGACAACCTGGACCAGACACATGAGCAGCTCACTTCTGCCATTGAAAAGCTGGACAAGCTGGAGAAGGTGGCCGACGAGAGTGAGAGGTCAGCGCCCATTCGAGTGATGGCGATGCTGATGGCGATCACGATGATGATGACGATGTTCCCAGAGGGATTCGTGTAATTGAGACTCGAGCCATGAAGGATGAGGAGAAGATGGAACGTTTGGCCGTTGAACTCAAGCAAGCTCAAATTATTGCTGAGGAGGCTGACCGCAAATATGAGGAAGTATGTATGCAATATATACACGCACACACACGCGCACACACGCACACAGTAGGACAAATACAGTCTAAATGATCATCACGACTATTTTAAAATAGAATAGAATGCCCTTTATTGTCATTTTACAACTTAGTGATACAACGAAATTCGGATAGCTGCTCCCTTCCTAGTGCAAACATACAAAATTTAAAAAAAGTATAAAAGGAAGTCTGAGAATAAAAATGAAAGATCTTATTCACAGTATAGCTATTAGTCTAAGAATGAAGGTTAAAAAAAATCTTATTTACAGTATGTTCAATGTGGGTATATGTATTAACATGAATGAGGTTTGTACAGAAAGTAAATAATAAATAGTAAATGGTTATTGCACGTAGTTTTTAAAGGAGTGTTGGTGTTGTATTATAGCTGGTGTTGTTTTCTCTCAGAGTTCAGAGCGATGATGGCTCTTGGGAAGAAACTGTTTTTCAGTCTGGTAGTCCTTGTTCGAATGCCTCTGTAGCGCATCCCAGAAGGAAGCTATTCAAACAGCTGGGAGGCGGGATGTGTGTTGTCTTTGATGATGTTGTGAGCTCTGCTGACGCACCGGGTGTTGTATATGTCCGTCAGGGAGGGGAGAGGGCAGCCGATGATCCTTTGCGCTGCTTTGACTGTCCTCTGTAGCCTCCCTCTATCTGCAGCAGTGCTGCTCCCGTACCAGCTGGTGAGGCAGTATGTCAGCAGGCTCTCAATGGAGGAATGGTAGAAGGTGAGCAGAAGCTTCCGATCCATACTGCTCTTCCTAAGGACTCTTAAGAAGTGTAGACGCTGCTGAACCTTCTTGATGACAGCTGAGGTGTTGCGTGTCCAGGAGAGGTCATCAGAGATCTGGACTCCCAGGAATCTGATGTCGTGGACCCTCTCCACAATTTCGCTGTTGATGCGTGGGGGGGGGGATCTCTTTTTTTTCCTTCTGAAGTCCACGATGATCTCTTTTGTTTTCTTGGTGTTCAGAGCCAGGTTATTTGCAGAGCACCAGTTTGTGAGCTTCTGGACATCCTCCCTATAGGCTATCTCGTCACCATTTGAGATCAGCCCGACCACTGTGGTGTCATCGGCAAATTTTACAACCAATTTGTTGCCCTGGGCCGGACAGCAGTCATGGGTATAAAGACAGTAGAGGAGAGGGCTCAGCATGCCTGTTGGTCAAGAAGTCTTTGATCCAGGTGCAAGTGAGAGGGGGGAGGCCCAGAGTGTCCAGCTTCGTGACCAGAACGCTTGGGATGATTGTATTGAAAGCCGAACTGTATTCCACAAAGAGCATTCTCGCATAGCTCTGCTGCTGTTCCAGGTGTCTCAACACAGCATGCAGAGCTATGGTAATGGCATCGTCCGTGGATCTGTTTGCCCGGTATGTGAACTGATGGGGGTCGAGTGTAGGGGGGAGGCAGGCAGGTAGGCAGGCATTTTGATCAATATTGTAATCCGAATTATCAAGTAAGAATTATCCGGGTATTCATGTAAAACAATTTGTGATGGTGGTGAATACATGTATACGTATTTTAATTGCAATGTTTACCAGATGGGTGCCTCGCACTGCACCTGCCGGTGAGGGTTCAATGTTAACTTGCAATGGTGCCATTCAATCTATTTGGCTTGTACCAAATAACCCTCTATTGTTCCAATTGTTTGATTTCTTTGCCGCTGCGGAGAGAATCCTGTCGTTTTCTTACCTGTGCTTTGTAATACTTGAATGTTAGCTGACCATCTAATTGATGCCATTGCTTTGCCCTATTAGTATTAGGCAGCGACCAAACATGTCGCCTCTCCAACGCCTCAGTAAGCGAGCTTCCAGACTATGCCATGTCGGAAACGCTATCAAGCATCGGCCGCAAGGTGCTCGTGCATCCCACTGTGCTGCTGTGAAAGTCAGCTTTGCATCACGTAAAGTGTTTTGGCTAAATTGGGCCCTGACCTTCGAACTCTGCCTTTAGCGCCGCTTAGGAACTGCTTCAGCGTGGTGTTTGTTTTTTTATCGACATCATGGATGACGCCAATTACAACGACCGCGCCCGTGTGCGTCACGGACAGACAAATGGCAAGTGACGAAGCACTTTTAAGAGGAAAAGCAAAGCGTCAGACAAACAAACAAAATGACTTGTCGACCTGACGTATTGCCCGATCACCAATTTGCCGGATCAATGACGACAGCATGTGTCACCAATGCACCGCATTCACTTGAGGGCATGCGACAAGTCGTTTTCCTTGCACCGCCACCAAAAAAATTGGTGGTAGACTGGGAAAAAGATATCAAGAGGATGGATCTTGTTATTGGGATATGAAATGTCGTCCATATGGAACTCTCCATTGCTTACAATGTCATTGTCGCCAAAGATGCTTTCAGCTCAAATGAGCAGGGCAAGCCCAGAAAATACAGCAATAGTTTAATTTCTGGGAGTGAAGGCTAGCGTGCTATCACGCTTATTGTTCATTGATGTTGACTTCTTATGTTATTTTTCCTGTGTTGTTTACTTGTATGTGCGTTGTGAACTCTGTCTTGTCACCCTGGGATAGTGAGAAACGTAATTTCGATCTCTTTGTGTGTCTTGACATGCGGAGGAATTGACAATAAAGGAGACTTTGACTTTGACTTTGAAGAATGGAGCACTGCCATTTGCATCACTGGATGAGGAAACGCTTTGGCGTCAATAATACGCAATAACAGCCGTTTTGGACGGTGTCCTGTCGTGCAATGCCATTTAGTGGTTTCTGCGGGATACGCTGGATAACAGCGCACTGCATCAACACATTGAGCTTCTTGAGTTGCTTGTTGCAGGTACACACATTTGTTGTGCGGTGTGGCTTGTTTGCTGAGCTGATGTTTGATTGACAGGTGGCTCGCAAACTGGTGATGGGGGAGCAGGAGCTGGAGCGTGCTGAAGCCCGAGCTGAGCTGGCTGAGAGGTTACCACACACACACACACACACACACAGTGTGCATCCTGTTATTTTCCCTAGTGGTTAACGGTAATGCTAGCAGCCGAGGCGTTTGGGCCATTTGGTAAAGGGTCACCTGAACCCGCCGGTAGTCGACCGCCTCCTCCAACTCAAACCTCGGCCTGTGCTTTTCCCCACTGTGTTTGTGACCTCGGCCCCACAGCAAAACTCGCGCCTTGGAGGAGGAGCTGAAGAGTCTGGTAGCCAGTTCCAAGAGTTTTGAGTCTCAGGCCGAGAAGGTGAGAGATGGGCCGTGAGACCTGCTCTCTGGCTCAGCGTGTTTCATCTCGCTGTTTGTTCTTGTAGTTCTCTATGCAGGAGGAGCGCAGCGAGCTGGAGATCAGCAGCCTCAGGAGTAAACTGACGGAGGTGAGACATGCTCTTGAGCTGTCCCCGGTTTGGGTTAGGCTGAGGGCATTGATGCTCACGCAGCACTCACGCTGCTTCCTCTTTACCGCACGTCCAGGCGGATAACAGGGCCGATTCTGCCGAGCGCATGGTGGCCAAGCTGGAGAGAACAGTGGACGATCTGGAAGGTGCGGCGCACCCCCGGTGGGCCGACAACTCCAAAGCCGCGCAACGCTGACCCGTCCGTCTTTGCGTGTTTGCAGAATCGCTGGCGTTGGCAAAGACGGCCAACCTAGAGCTGCACGCCACGCTCAACCGGACCATGGAGGAGCTCAATGCCTGCTGAACATTCCTCATCCTTTCACCTTCGTCAGTGGGATCAATAATCAAACACGCGCTTTATTTCTTGCTCGCTTTGTGGACATGTGCTTGGAAGGGAGCAGCCAATCAGGCTTTTCTGCCAACTCTATGGGGCCAATTATAGGTCAGTCACACCACTGCGTTCCGCAGCGGCTGTTGCTCATTTAGGCTGTGATGTTAATGTGTGACATCATTACAGCATAAAAAAAACAATCAGAGATCATAGATGCCTACCTGTCAGTTGTCATGATGTCATGACAGCCTTTTTCTCTGAAATAAAAGCACCATGTCATTTGTTCGCCATCTTTATTGGGAGGTTAAGTACGGACTGATAATCAGCACCAAATGGAACAGACATGGTTTGGCCAGTTTGTACCTACAAATACAAACAGTGGACGTCTGTGTTGGTTACCACCAGCACGGGGGATTTGCCAACAGGAATCAAACAAGCAAGCTTGTGCCCTTGCAAATACACATCTGGGGCTTTAAGTATTGATCGCGAGCAGGAGGGTGGGACTTTAGGTATTGATCGTGAGTTGGAAGGGGACTGTGGGCTTTAGGTATTGATCGTGAGTGGAACACGGGTTAGAGTCTAATATGTTGAACAAACAGATGACTCAAATGTTTGCTATAGCATAACCAACAAAATTGTGAACCGGGATTAGTCGCGAAGACGCACATCAATGATTTTGAAACCAATTAATTTTGTTTCAAAACTGGTGTAATAGGCCTTTGATGGCCTTGGCCAAAATAGCGAGTTCTAGCAATTACATCTCAGATGTAAACATTGGTTTCGTTCTGTGGAAAACATTCCTTCCAGGCGGTCTAATTTGGAAAGTGTCAAGTGTCGTCACATAGATAGATAGATAGATAGATAGATCAATACTGTATTGATCCCTGGGGGGTAATTCAGTTATGATCAGCCGAGTCATAAGGCTTTGTTGAATGCGGCTTGGCTGGTTTTGGTCGATCAGTGACGGGTCGCCTCTGCCGCCAGTGCAAGGATTGGCCGCAACTGGTCATCTAATGATGGGGCGTCGGACTCATTTGTGATGGTCCAATCGAAGTCCACCCCACTGTCCAACCCGCACTCAGACTCTGCGTCATCCACGCCTGTCGTGCGCATGCACACACACGCACGCAAACACACACACACCGAATTAAGATGGAAAAGAAGGCAGGCACCTAAACGGGACCCGGTCCGTCGTACCCGGGGTGAAGATCCACCCCCTACGCCTGCGCGTTTCTTCTCGACTTTCCACACGCACACAGCGAGTCTGTTGAGGGAATTTGGCCCAAAACCAGCAAAGGTCCGACATCCGCCGTGCGTCACTCACCACCTGAGCAATCACAGAGTAGGGCAGCGCTCGCCGGTTGCCACGGCTACATCAGAGGTCGTGGAGGAACGAACCCAAACGGGCTGGTGCGCTCCTCTTGTTGCCAGCCGGCAGAAAAATCCGGGATCTCGCTGTCTCCGAGCTTCGCCCCAGCTGACCATGTCGACCCGGTAGAGCTCCTTGTAAGGGCCGGAACCCGATAGTTGCTTGGCGTCCAGTCCATGTTCCTGCACATGCGCGGTACACACCGTGACAATGACGAGCACACATTCACACGAGCGTGTGCCGAACAGGCCTTTCCGTTGTGAGACCAAGATGACCCTAACCCAAACCTAGTACGCAAGTTGAGCCAACTTGAAGCCGACTCAGTCACTGGTGGAAGGGGAACGCTCAAGACGTGCAACGTGTACGCATGTGTGGATGACTGTTATGACGTGTCAAATTAATTCTTCAGCTTTTGACACGGCATTGATTGTTTGATTGTAGCCTATTTCTTGTGTCTCTTTAGTTGATTAATATGTCGTTTTGACTTTCGTTAATTTTAAGTCAGTTTTTACTCCAAGTACAGCACTTTGTTTGCAGCTGTATTTTCTCTCAGCGCTCCATCAATAAGTTACGTTACTGTCCCGTATATTTACGTCAAAGATCCGTATAGATTTTTTGAAAAGTGGACTTGGATTATTGTTAAATTTGGGATTTATTATTCCATTGCGTCGTTTTTATAAGAGAAATCCTGTTTGCGATTTAAGTGTCGTTCTAACACGCTTGCTAGTTTCGTTGAATGTTCGCTGGCATTTGCTTCTTCCCCCAAGAAATTAATGGGTGCGTGTGACGCTAACCGCGGCGTAAGAATGACGTCACTGACCTGAGCATATGCTTGTTTGAGGGGCGCAGAAAGACGAACGACGCCACAGACGTCTTCTCCTAAACTGCAGCACGACAACACACGATCAATGAGCGTATCAAAACGTGATCAACGGAGGAAGCGAGGTGGACTTTCTTTTTTTAAGAGAGGTGGGCTTTACCGATCGAGGATGACATCCGTGACGTAATCTTTCCCCGACTTTCGTTTACCGCTGAAAATCAAAATGAGTTTTGGTTCCGAGTGTGAACATTCCATAGCAGAAGAGGTGGCTATCACACAAGATGAGGGTTCATTAGTCGATCAAATTATCTTTCACGTCTCACGCTTTGAGAGATGCCGGAAGTGACGGACCAGACTGGAGGCACTCCAAAACAAGAGTCGTAGCGCGGCGTTCACATTGGTGATGTGCATTCCAGTTCTTTTAAGTGAACTGAATCTTTAGAATCGGTTCAAAAGAATCGTTCAATGAATCCCCACTTACCCCCCCCCCCCCCACACACACACACACACACACGGCTTCTTTTTTTTTTTTTTTTTTTTTTTACATCCAGTGGAAACAACCCATACACATCAAACAATACAACTACCCCCTCCCCCCCCAAAAAAAAATATTATATATAATAATAATTGGCTCGGGTAATTAACTCATTTCTTTCTACAATACAACACTTACACACTGATCCGTTGGCAAAAGTGGGTGACAACCCGGTCGTGAAAGGGGAATTGCGTCACTGACTCGTAAAGTCCCTCCTCCAGCTATCGCTCGCTGGTGCTGTTGATTGGTCGTTCGCGAAGATTCACGAGTGAGTGACAGACAGCATTGCCGCTATGCCATTGCCAGCCGACACATTGATGTTTTAATTTTGTATTTGTTGGCTTGTGGTTGATGGTGTTATTATATTGAATGTGTTTGTGTTTGAATAAGAGGTTGAAAAAAAACCGTTATGCCGACATTTGTTCATTTTGGGGACACCAACTCATATAACAACGTAAAACACATATACATATTGTCATATAAAGCAGTTAACTGATTTTTACGTTTTGATTGGTGAATATAAAAACAAGGAATAAAACACCTGACAAGTTATAACTTAAATGTATATTAAAATAATACTAATACTAATACTAATAATAATAATAAAAGTACATCTCAAACCAGCAATCTAATTGCAGTCGATATATTGGATAACAATATTTAGGCATATATATGCATACACGTTATTTAAAATCTACTATTAGTAAATCGTAAATCTACATTCTGGCTTACATAGTTCACGCCAGGAGACGCAACACGTCCACTGACTGATGCACAGGAAGGCAGTTCACTCATTGACTCGTTCATGAACGGGAAAGCCAAGATTCGTTTTCTCACTGATCCGTTCTCGCGGTGAACTGGAAATGCGAATCACTCAGTGAGTGATTCACTCAGTGAGTGATTCATACACTGAGTGATTCACACACTGAGTGATTCGTTCACTCACAGATTCGTTCGTTGGTGAACGGGAAATGCAATTCACGACTCGTTTGTGAACGGGAAGTAACGTCACTGACTCGTAAAGTCCCTCCTCCATCTAACGCTCGCTGGCGCTGCTGATTGGTCTTCACGAGTGAGTGAGTGAGTGAGTGAGTGAGTGAGTGAGTGAGTGAGTGAGTGAGTGAGTGAGTGAGTGAGTGAGTGAGTGAGTGAGTGAGTGAGTGAGTGAGTGAGTGATTGCTGCTAAAACCATTGCCAGCCGACACACGTTATGCCGACATTGATGTTTTAATTTTGTGTTTGTTGGCTTGTAGTTTATGGTGTTATGTGTTTGTGTTTTAATAGAAGGCTGAAAAAATCCCGTTATGCCGACATTTGTTATTTTGGGGGGCACCAACTCATATAACAACGTAAAACATACGTATTGTCATATAAAGCTGTTAACCAAATGTCTGATTTTTATGTTTTAATAGGCGAGTATAAAAACAAAGAATAAAAAAACTAGAAAAGTTTTAACATAAATGTTTATTAAAATAAATAATAATAATAATAATGACGACTCGTTCGTGAACGGGAAGTTACGTCACTGACTCGTAAAGTCCCTCCTCCATCTAACGCTCGCTGGCGCTGCTGATTGGTCTTCACGAGTGAGTGAGTGAGTGAGTGAGTGAGTGAGTGAGTGAGTGAGTGAGTGAGTGACAGACAGCATTGCTGCTATGCTACGTGTGTCGGCTGGCAATAGCATAGCAGCAATGCTGTCTGTCACTCACTCACTCACTCACTCACTCACTCACTCACTCACTCACTCACTCACTCACTCACTCACTCACTCACTCACTCACTCACTCACTCACTCACTCAATGTCACTCCAGCCATGTCCAAAGTCCGGCCCTCGGGCCAAATCCGGCCCCCGGCCATATTTCATACGGCCCACAGATTCGGTCTTACAATGTATTATTCATGGTCAGAGAGATGATCAATGCATAAAGCTTTAATGTCTATTCATATGCAAATGAGCTAGGGGTCATAAAATTTTATGACCTTTTTATGACTTGTTATGGTATCATAAATCACCGCCTTTTGAATTGGGGCGGGGTTGGGGGCATCAAGATGGCGCCAGTCGTGACGGCGCCATCTTTGACTGTCGCCATTTTGGTTTGCTGGCGCCATTTTTAAGATGTGGATATGTATGGGCATGTATTTTTATGAATCAAGACAGGTGTAGCATCTGAGCTAGCTTTGCTACCACCCCTCTGAGCTAGCTTTGCTACCAGCCCGCACGTGTGGCTTGAAGGGGCCCGTTTTGTTGAGAAGGCGAAGGGGAGGGGTGTTTGTGTCAGCGTGGGAGGGGGGTCGTCATTGTTGGTGCCAAAGTTGTCTGAAAGCGAGAGAGACGCATGTAATTTGAGAAACAATAGTTTAGCCAAAGTTATCTGAAAGCGAGAGAGACGCATGTAATTTGACAAACAATAGTTTAGAGGGGGCGGCTCGGTGGCGCACTGGGTAGCACGTCCGCCTCACAGTTAGGAGGGTGCGGGTTCGATTCCACCTCCGGCCCTCCCTGTGCGGAGTTTGCATGTTCTCCCCGAGCCAGCGTGGGTTTTCTCCGGGCACTCCGGTTTCCTCCCACATCCCAAAAACATGCTTGGTAGGCCGATTGATCACTCCAAATTGTCCCTAGGTGTGAGTGCGAGTGCGAATGGTTGTTTGTCTCTGTGTGCCCTGCGATTGGCTGGCAACCGGTTCAGGGTGTCCCCCGCCTACTGCCCGATGACGGCTGGGATAGGCTCCAGCACGCCCGCGACCCCCGTGGGGACTAAGCGGTTCAGAAAATGGATGGATGGATGGATAGTTTAGCCAAAGTTATCTGAAAGCGAGAGAGACGCATGTAATTTGACAAACAATAGTTTAGAGGGGGCGGCTCGGTGGCGCACTGGGTAGCACGTCCGCCTCACAGTTAGGAGGGTGCGGGTTCGATTCCACCTCCGGCCCTCCCTGTGTGGAGTTTGCATGTTCTCCCCGGGCCCGCGTGGGTTTTCTCCGGGCACTCCGGTTTCCTCCCACATTCCAAAAACATGCTTGGTAGGCCGATTGAAGACTCCAAATTGTCCCAAGGTGTGAGTGTGAGAGCGATTGGTTGTCTGTCTCTGTGTGCCCTGTGATTGGCTGGCAACCAGTTCAGGGTGTCCCCCGCCTACTGCCCGATGACGGCTGGGATAGGCTCCAGCACGCCCGCGACCCCTGTGGGGACTAAGCGGTTCAGAAAATGGATGGATGGATGGATAGTTTAGAGCAGGGGTCTCAAACTCATGGCCCGCGTGCCAATTGCGGCCCTCGGGACAATATTTTGCGGCCCCCTCCGTGACATCTAAGCTGTGTGTTAGTGCGGCCCGCGAATTTCTTTTCGCACATGCATCTGGCCGTTTTACTTTTTTTGACACGTATGGGCTCCCGTAGCTCAGGCTCGTGACAACTGGGCGAATTAGCAATTGGCTAATTGGCGAATTAGCACTTTGACATGTTTGAATGAGCGAGTGGAGGGAAATATCTTGTCACTGTCACCTAGTGCTGTACGTTGTTTGTCAGCCCCCGTCATGTCTGTTTCAAAACCTGCCGTGAAGAGAAAAGTTGCGGATGAGCACAGGCAATTTCAGGAGAAGTGGGAGGCGGAATATTTTTTTGTTGAGCACAGGAACGTCGCAACCTGTCTAATATGCATGGGTAAAGTTGCTGTTAACAAAGAGTTTAACATCAGACGTCATTACTCAACTAAACATGCTGAGGAGTATGCAAAATACCTGGGAGATGAGCGAGAGGATCGGGTCGCCAAACTTAAATAATCTCTACTGAGGCAACAAGTTTTTTTCAAAAAAACAAGCAAAGAGAACGAAGCGGCTGTGAAAGCTAGCTATGTTATGAGTGAAATGATAGCAAAAGCTGGAAATGGATTCAGGCACAGCATTCAGTGGTGAGAAGTATGCTGATACCATTGGGAAGCTACAAGAAGAATTTAATCACAGGTTTGCAGACTTCAAGACACACAGAGCCACTTTTAACATTTTTGCTGACCCCTTCTCCTTTGATGTTGAGGATGCCCCCCCTGTTCTGCAGATGGAGCTAATTGACCTGCAGTGCAATACTGAACTCAAAGCCAAGTTCAGGGAAGTGAGTGGAAGAACAGTGGAGCTTGGACAATTTTTGAGAGAACTGCCCCCCAGCTTCCCTGAGCTTTCCAGGATGTTCAAGTGGACCATGTGCCTTTTTGGCAGCACCTATCTGTGTGAAAAGCTCTTCTCCACAATGAACTTCAATAAGTCAAAGTACAGGTCCAGAATTAAAGATGAGCATCTTAAAGCCATACTGAGGGTCTCAGTTGCCTCCTCCCTCAAGAAGCGTTGCCAAGTCTCTGGCAGCAAGGAGTAGGAAGAAGTAGAAATGAAGCCTATGTTCTGAAGAACTGTTCCTGTTCTTCATGTTCTGCATGTTCTGACTGTTAATTTGTTCAAATTGAGAAGATTGGATCAGGACCTTTTTTATGGATTACTTTTGTGGATTACGATTTGATGCGGCCCAGCCTCACCCAGACTCTACCTCCAGCGGCCCCCAGGTAAATTGAGTTTGAGACCCCTGGTTTAGAGGATCAAGGGGGGTTTTGTTGAGAAAATCATTGAAGTATCGTCAGCATGATGCCAAAGGTATGTGAAAGATAAAAAAATCAAGGTGTTGGCGCATGTAATTTGACAAACAATAGTGGCGTCGGCATTATTGGGGCCAAAGATATCTGATGAGCTAGAGACTGTTGGAATCATTTAATTTTGGAGGGAGACAGATGAAGGCCTCTGTTTTTATGAAGGCTGTCTAAGTTTAAAACATATCCTGATTAAAAAAAAAAAACACGTGATACACAGAGGTGTGGTTTGAGAGAGGGGGGCTGGACCTGTTGTTCATATATTGCGCCAGAGTATTGTGCTGCTAGATCATAGAAAAGAGCTAAGCTAAAGCTGTGGTGTTAAACTGCAAACCTGAAGCTCAAATCATGATAGCAGAAACGCTGGTCAGTATCCATCTTTGCCGTAAAGGCCCCGATGGTTTGCTAGATGCCCCTAGGAAGAAACAAATGTATCTAAGGCGTATGCAACAAAGGCCTACAGAAAAACTTGAGCGGAGCTGGCATCTAACACCAGAGACTCTATGGGGATTTAAATTTTTTTACGAGACTGGTGAGTTGTCTTTCTTTATGAGAAACCAAGAGAGCTCTGGATCAAACAACAGAAACTATGAGCAGGCCGGTGCATATGGTACGTTGAACTCAAATGACCGGGGTGTTTTAAATCAACTCCTGCCAAAGGTCTTGTCTGAATTTCTCAATGAATACGGGTTAGAAGGTGAGCTGAATGCAACTTGAATTTCAAAAATCACAGCCAGCGGGAGATGATTTTTCCGGCTTAAAGTTTCTCCTCAAACTGTTGATGGGGCAGAAGATGGAGAGCTAATCGATCTAATGTTTCTAAAGCTAGAAGTGTTTAACAGCAAATGTGGAGTTTTCCAGACAATATTGAATATACCATTGACCGCATGGTAGGAAAGGATGCAAGCATTTGGTGAGACTATTACGGGACTTTTTCTATCAAGCCGTGTCTGGACAAACGTCGTCGGAGTGAAACGTAAACTGGCTTTAGATTAACCCTTACTAAAAAATTAACTTTAAACTACCCACCCCTGGCCCTCCTCAGCACACAAGATTGTGTTCCTCCTACCCCCTCCTAGCCCCCCTCTTTTTCTCACCTGCAGTCACAGAAAGGTGGGGTTGTAGTCATTAGCATAACTATCTAAAATGTATAAGAGCGGACTTGCAGACGCCTCTTTCACACACACACACACGCACAAGAGAGAAAGATGGCTCAAAAAATGCTTGCCAGAAGACTTTTACCACGTTTTGTACCTATGGGCAATGAGCCAGGCATCACATTCTGGTCCAGCCCTGACAACTCTCATGCAGAGACAGATGATGATGCGGACACAGCTTTCATAGCGGCGCCACGGCCAAGCACGGTGGCTGAACAACCGGAACCAACGCCAGCGGGGCCTGAGACAAGGGCGTAAAGGTTTGAGATTCTTCCACTGCCTACTCCCGACCCGAGCGAACGCATGTCACCGATCTGCCTCGACGATCTGCAACCCGATTCTCTCTATGGAGCTTTGTCATCAACCTTTGACGTGTTTGAAACCCCTGAAACCTCGGGGTACAACCTAGCAAGCACGACGGGGCAGCAACAGCAGCAGCCGCAGAAGCAGAGGCCGCAACAGCATGAACCATGGTCCTCGTCACGAGCCATCGAATTGTTTGACAATGCCTGCGCACGCTATCCTGAAAATGGCATGGATTTGCCCTGCTTGTCTGCTGCTGACATTAGAGTCATGCTCAAAGAGACAGAGGCAGAGGTGCCCGGTCATTTTGAGGAGGCTGACGACACGATCGCTGACAATGACCCATCGCCCACAGCTGGAAACATCCCACTGATGGATCTTGAGTTTGGTGTCGTTCCTCCGGTGACTTCGACGCCTGTGAGAATCAACACACAACAGGACTCAGAGTATAATATGAGGGTAGAGCCGCTTAAATGGTTGATGATTGAAGATTATACACGCCTGAAATTTATGGTGGCTCATCTTTTGTATGATGCCTTAATGAAGCATGCTAAATTTAAGTGTGACGGATGTGCTCTTGATGATCTTAGCCAGATGCATCATACGTGCCTGTATGTTGAGGATCGAAACTTTTATTTCTACGTGAATTATGAAGCAGTGACGGCTGAGTTGTGCAATGCTGACTTCCTCCACACGTTGTCGACAATGCTTTTCTATTTTAAAACCTCTGCATCTCTTACAAACATTCGCAATTCTGTTTCTGCCATTCTACATGACCTAGCTCACGAGTGCAAGATCTTTACGCGGCTCCGTGCTATAAAACAAGAAGCGCGTGACACTGTGTTGAGTAGCAACGAAGTCGCTCTATTATTTAGAACGTTTGGAAAGACACAATGGGAGGTTTTGTGAAGAAAATGTGGGGCCAATTGATGACTTTCCTAACAGTACTTCTAGATTTAACAGGAGAGCAGCTAAAGAAGTTTAAAACTCTAATAGGGTCCAAAGTAACACCATCTATGTTATCTTCATTCATTCATGCGTTATGTTAAACCTTAGGATTTATAGAAAAACATTTTTTTACCATATTTTTATTTTTACCATGTTTTATACTTGTTTCTGTTTATTAGTAATGTTTTTTAAGAACTAGTTTGATTTTTTTCTGTAATAAACTATTGTGACCGGAAAAGCGATTGTTTCTCTGTGTTTATTCAATTTAAAATCACAAGGTGTCAATCATAGTTTGTTTTATTAACAGCATCACACTCTGATATCCAACAGAACTTACCTAACAATGGGTGGCGAGAGATGTCTTCAGAGACTCTATTATTGTGCTAAGAATCCAGCTAGTTTTGGGGGAGAGACACGCCTACACAGAACAGCGGCTGTTAGGTGTAAAAACACTAATATTAAAAAAGTGAAAGCTTTTTTATCCGATCAAGATGCTTACACTTTACCCAAACCAGCCAGAATAACTTTTCCTAGAAATAAAGTTTTTGTTCGAGGTCCTATGAGACAATTCCAAGCAGATTTATGCGATATGCAATCACTAGCACGCTACAACGATGGATATAAATATTTACTAACCGTAATCGATATTTTCTCGAAATGTGCATATGTACGCGTTTTGAAAGCTAAAACAGGTACGCAGGTCACCAAACCATTTGAAGATATCCTATCAGTTAGCGGTTCACCATTACGCCTTCAAACAGATAAAGGGGCGGAGTTTTTTAACAAACATTTCCAGAAATTAATGAGAAAGTACAGTATTACACATTTTTCCACCATGTCCGACACCAAGGCGCAAACCATCGAAAGATTTAACCGAACTCTAAAATCACGAATGTGGCGCTATTTCACAGCTAAGAACACACAACGATACGTGGATGTAATTCAGGATTTTATTGACAGTTATAACGACAGTTTTCACAGCAGTATAAAAATGACACCGAACGCCGTAAACGAAGAGAATAAGGATATTGTTTTCACCAACCTGTACGCCAAAAATCCTTTCCGACAGGGGGACAAGTTCCGGTTCGCACCGGGTGAAACTGTGAGAATTTCCAAAATAAAAGGCAATTTTGAAAAAGGTTATTTACAAAGTTACACAGATTAAATTTTCAGAATAAGACAACGTCTCCATCGCGTTCCTCCCGTCTATAAAATATCCGACTTGGATGGTATGCCTGTAGAAGGCAGCTTTTACGAAGGGGAGTTACAAAAAGTAAAAATAAAAAAATAAAAAACATTTCGCATACAGACAATTCTTAAATCACGCACCGTGTCAGGCAAACGCGAGTCACTCGTCCACTGGGTGGGCTGGCTAGCCAAATTCGACAGTTGGGTACCCACAAAGAGTATTAAAAACATCTGACGATCGGTAAAACGGCCATTCTGTAAAAATTACAAGATGGGTAAAGGCCAGAGAGAATTCTACGTAACATTAGCGTCAAATGCTAGTATGGATCTATTTAGCTCAAACAGCCTCACAGAATTTAAAATGGAACTGGCTCAACATATCGATTTAAAAGGTTCGTGGGAGGTTGGTTTATGTGAAATTTCATACATCAACTCAATACCCACCATTCCTGAGAAGAAACGGAATTTCTATCTGAAACAGCCTAAGCTCCCGCTTCCGAGAGGGGACGCGTTTCAAGATGACTCAGAAGTTCGAACCATGTTCAAAACTAAAGGAGGGGTTTATCAAAATCATGACTCGTTAGCTTTGGATATTCAAACTCTATTAACTAAAGCGAGTAACAAAAAGATTGACGTCCAATTTGATCAACATAAACAGAGGTTCATGTTTTCGGGCGAAGAAGGATTGAGAACTATGTTCAAGAGCCCCCTAGCGTACATTGTTGGAATGAACCCTGAACATTGGCTCTCACTCAAGCCGGAAGGCGTAAACGCACAACATCCTGCCGACAGACGAGCCGGATCATATTTCATGTTCATCTACACTGACGTCATACATCATCAGACAGTTGGTGACGCCTACACTCCAATGCTTAGGACCCTACCTCTTGAGGGTAGCTATGGCGACGTTATAAACAAAACTTTTAATCCTGTTTACTATTTAGATGTGTGCAGAAGCCATATTGAAACCATTTCGGTTTACCTGCGAACAGACCAGAACAATCCAATAGATTTTGAATACGGGAAGGTCATTCTCATTCTGCATTTTAGATCGAAATAATAATGATAAAAAATGACGACATCAGCAACACATCCCGACTTGTATCGTTTTATCGATTATTATGAAACACAAGTTGGCGGGAATTTCCAGGGATATTCCGGAAGCCCAGTGCAATATGGGCGTGGCCTAGGGTCTATTTTTGCAAAATTATTCCGTTTCGTGATGCCTATGTTCAAAAACGGGTTTAACTTGGCGAAGCCGCATCTTCAAGCCGCCGCTAAAAACATAGCAACGGATGTAGCAGGGCGCGTCATTCAAAGAATCCACCAGAAACAAGGCCCCGAGCAACAAGGTTTCGGGCTAGCTGTATTGTCACGTGGGGGGCTCCATCCTGGTGGGCGGAGAAAAAGGAGCATTAAAAGGAAAAGGCGCTCGGCCGGTCTCAGATCAGTCGTTAAGAAAAAGCGAAGTAGACGCAAGGCAGATATTTTCTCTTAAAAAAAATCTACATTTTAAAAGTCAAGAGGCAACCTTATCAAGTCTCGATTTGTTTTCGGCCCCTTTGACGCAATTCTCCATAGAAGATAGTTCATATGTCGAATTTCAACCTTTGTCCGCAATCGTGGACCAGGGTCCCATAGAATTTTATATACCCGGGGACGGCTCAAAATATTTAGATTTATCCGACACTTTACTACATCTCCGTGCAAAGGTGACGCGTAGGGATGGGACAAATATTCCACCGCAAGAACAAGTTGGCATCGTGAATTTCCCTATAAACACAATTTTTAGTCAATTAGATATTTCGTTGGGCGGGCGGCTAATCTCACAATCTAGTGCCACACACGCCTACAGATCCATCATCAAGCTGCTGTTAAACTTTTCAAACGATTCTTTGGAGTCACAATTCACAGCAGGAACGTTTGCAAAAGACACTAGGGGGCGCATGGACTCCGTCGCTCTCGAAGGGGTGGGGGCCAACGATGGTTTTGTGCGGCGCGCACAGCAGATTGCAGGCTCACGTGAATTCCATCTAACGGGACCGCTTCATGGAGATATTTTCTTTTCCGAACGCCATCTATTGAATAATGTGGATCTGCGTCTAAAGTTAACTAGAGCTTCTGATGATTTCTGTCTCATGAGCGCTCCAGACAGCGATTCGTGTCTCAAAATACTAGGAGCATCCTTATTTGTGAAAAAAGTAACAGTCTCACCGGCTGTAGCAATAGGCCACGCGGCCGCTTTACAGAAAGGTAATGCACTGTATCCGTTAACTCGAATAAACATGAAGACTTTCTCGATCCCACAAAACTCAAGAATTTGTCATCAGGTGTTAGGTCTAAATACGATTAGACATTAAATCACTCGCTGGAATGAAGAGGAGAAGACAACCAGAACAGGTTTACTCGCGAGGAGAACGATAGAGAAAGCAATCTCAGTTACAACCTCCATCAGTTCTGAGTCCTTACTCCACGTGCCCCTCTTTTTAATGTTATGGTTGCCCTGGTTACAGAGGCGTTGCTACACTAAGGGAGGGGGGATTGTGTCTGGAGCAACGCTGATTAGCAAAAGAATGTAGTGTGGTGTGAATTAGCACTTCGTTGTTGGCTCTTGACCCCCCGCAGAGGCCGTCCCCAGCCGTCTTCCCTCACAGTTGGCTGACTCGTTCTCGACTTAAGCATGTTGATTGCCGCTTTGCTGTGGAACAAATGCAACTAGACCTTTGCTAACTTTATCTACTTGGTAATTAACACATAATAATAATAAGTAACTTGTCCTAAACATTTCAACACACATTAAGCAAACTTGAGGTAACCGGTATGCAGTTCCTTAAACAAACATTGAGTAAATATGGGATAACTTTTATGCAACTACTTCTAACTGTATGTAACCTTTAACAAAGAAAAACAGCTCTGATAAACTACAATCTATGAACCAAACCTACATCCAAATGAAAAGGAATGAAGTTCCTGTGAATCAAACAAAGAACATGTCACCCATGCAAATAAGCCCTGCTCATTGTTTGTGAAGGCCTCTTACGGGAACGAAAACACACAGACAACATAAGGACAGGAAGGATACAAATGGCTGACAGGGATCAAAAGACATCCCTATCACTAAAAAGGAAGAACCTAGATAAAAGGAAAGATAAACTCGTAAAGGCGAGGCCTCCAGGTCTGGCAGGCCAAAGCTTCACTTAAAATTATTCCAACATCAGGATAATCTCTTCCTCGGACATATACCTAAACAAATTGTAATAGCGCTCGCAAACCACAACAGTTTCATGGGACGGAGAGATTTAAACCCGTTTAATTTTTTGCATTATAACAGAGTATTTAGCTCTCAGCCACGAAGGTCGACAGATACCTGCCAAAGCTTTTCAGCCCAATTTCGAAGCTGGGAAATGTACACGTGAATTTCATAATTTATACACAGCAACAGGTCGTTTTTTGAAAGATCTACCTCTCTGTATAGATCAACAGAATTTTAGTCAGGGCTACTCACTTTTTGTTTTCAATTTAAGTCAGGCAGATGATTCCGGCGCGTTAACGCCCATAAACAATGGGGTTTTAAGACTAGATTTGCGTTTCCGTGTACCGCTACCGCACACAGCAACTCTCGTTGTATATGCTGCATACGATTCCCTTATAGAGATTGTCAAACGCACCTCTTGGATTAAGGTGCCCCCGGCTTCCCGGTAACGGGTTTGTTTTAGCCGGGTTCGGAGATTCGTCCGTAATCTAACCACCCGAGTTAAATTAACTCCACCGGAATCAATCTAATTTCTGTACGACGCCAATCCCTCTCAAGTCACCCGAAGCTCGAGCCGAGTAACTCAATTCGAGGCAAGACTTCGAAGTGACCGCATCGTAATGATGGCTCCCCGCTAGTGTTTGAAGTTCTTATTTTGTTACGGATATTTTTTAGATGTCTTTGTTAAGACCTCAGGGATTCGTTTGTATAGCGCACCCAAGCACTAGTTTTGCCGAAGTAAATGTTGATATGGGTCCGTTCCAATTGGTCGCTCATGCAGCGAGCCGACCAACTTTTTTATTCGAAAGAGAATCGAATTAATAAAAGCGTGACAATAATAGCATTTAAGTAGAAAATTAATGCACTTTATGTGATTAATTCTAACTTCCTATACGTAGATCTAGCACTTAACCGTAGGAGTTCTTCACCCCACTTAATTGCTTTAAAAAGAATAACAACTTTCTTAAACCGGATAAAAAGAGATTATTTAGATTTGCCCAATAATTAATTTGGAAGGCAAGTCTATTTTTTGATCGTGTCCCTTTTAACTTTTGACGCGGCCCGACAAATTTAGGAACTGGGCCGCGCCCGACGGACGATCGAAATACTTTTATCCTCCACCAACTCCAATGATTTATTTTAACCGTCGTCGTTATGTTATTTAGAAGAAGTAAATTTTCAACCGAATTCACTTTTAACGAAATCCACTCTTCCGTTAAATATTTACGAAAGTTATTTAATTCTCTAACGTGTTCGGAGTTACTTTTTACGCGGCCCGTCAAAAAGGGGGAAGCGGGCCTGAGCCTTTCAAATAGTTAAATAACTTTCCGTTCTACACAAAGCCAATAATCCGATTTAAACACTTCCGTTAATTTATTCAGACGAAACAAACTTTCGAACGGATCGAAATTCACTCGTGGCTCAAATAACTACTTCCGTTAATTTATTTTATTTAAATCGGCCCCAAACCATCGGTTGCATATTCAGTACAAATCCGCGCACAACGAAGTAAGTAATATACAAAACACATTTATTGAAGAAACATGGAATAGAATTACAAATCTCAATTACTCCAGAAACCGAACAATTTCACTCACTGATACCCGTGTCAATAAAATCATTCAATCCCAGAACAATTCGATTGCAAAACACAGTTCATGAAAGAGGGAAGAGGTAAATACCAGCTGCGTGCTATTTTTGGTGGAAGCAAAGTCGAGTGATCAATTCGATCTTACTTCTAAAATCCAAATTAGAGAAACAGGCTGGCCTTGAGGGAGCCGGCGGCCCGATGACTATTCCCCCCTCTCGCTAAAATACATAGAAACGGTAATCCCTCACCTCTTTCTCCTGTAAAGTTGTCCAGTCCAATTTTTGGGAGTAAATCCAAGTTAATTTCAGACCAACGATCCTGCGTCTCACACAAAGATCTTCGGGACTTTGGAAAAAAAATCTTGAAACTCCTCCGGGCTTCTTCACGTATGAGCGCTCTTTTGGGGGAAAAAGCCCTGAAGCTGTCCCTGCGGGACTTTTTATAGACTTCTCTGTCCCCCCCCTCCCCTTTCTTTGTTCTATACCTTCCCTATAGGGTAAGACTGCCCAGTTTTCCCACGCCTATAGAATGAACTGGTCAGTTTTCCCACGCCTACTATAGAGTAGGAGTGCCCAGTTTTCTTCCCACGCTTGGACATCTGTGGCCTTCAGCAGCTGTTTCCGCCCTGACCACGCAGTACTTTCCACCAAATGCACAGCTAGCCCCTGGTAAAACCTTTCACTTCCCCTTTTCTTCTCTTCCTGTTCCATGAAAATAACTTTTTAAAGTTACGCTTCAATTAACTCTGAAATAAAAATCCAAACCCTTGACCTACTTCTCTAAACAATTTAGGTCACGCCACTATTCTCGTAGTGACGGGTCTCTTGATCGAATTGACAAATAATATTGCTTAAAGCGGTTACAGAATACATTTTTAGCCAAGCAAAGAAATCAAAAAATAAAAATCACATTTGTGCCTCTCCAAACAATTTATGTCGCGCCACTATTCTCATAGTGACGGGTCTCTTGATCGAATTGACAAATAATATTGCTTAAAGCGGTTACAGAATATATTTTTAGCCAAGCAAAGAAATAAAAAAATAAAAATCACATTTGTGCTTCTCCAAACAATTTATGTCACGCCACTATTCTCATAGTGACGGGTCTCTTGATCGAATTGACAAATAATATTGCTTAAAGCGGTTACAGAATATATTTTTAGCCAAGCAAAGAAATCAAAAAATAAAAATCACATTTGTGCTTCCATGCGTGACTCACACTCTGACACCGTGTTCCTCTTTTATTTCTATTTTAACTGGCTTAGCTTATTCTGGCCCCTCTTTTGGTCCTACGTTTTGGTCTGGCGCCATCTTTTGGACAAATTTGGAATTTCAACTCTGCCAATTTATTCCTGTGAACAATCCATATTCTACCATTTGCACCATCTCTACCCCCCATGTTACATGACAAGATTAACGCTAAGAGGGAAGTATTGATGGACTATTATTAACGCTATGAACGGTCGTGAATTGGACTTGATTATGACTCGGAAGCAGAGAACCTTATTTGGAGGTGTTTTCGCATCGGATGAGTTAGCTGACGTCAGAGACCCGCCTCCAAAATATTACATCGTCAACACCCATCCAAGACATCTACCTGGAGAGCACTGGCTCGCTTTGACTTTAGAATCGGACGGTTCGGCCACATTCTTTGATCCTTTCGGTCTGCCACCGGATAGTCCATGTTACCCGTCAAGTATATACAGATTTTTGAAGAAGCATTCTAAACGGGTCGAATATCAGAACGGGCAGCTGCAACACGAGCTGACAGACACCTGTGGCCAACACTGTGTGTATTATCTAAGTCAACGTGGGTGGGGGCTCACCTATCGTGAAGTGCTGACTCATTACAATTCCGATCCTCTCCATAACGACGCCATGGTTAGTGAGTTTGTCAAAAAATGTCGAAGGCCAGACCGGATGTGCGGCGGGAAAACATCATGTTCATTGCATAAATTTAAAAAATGTCATTGTCTGAAACCGTGTTAATGTTTTATAAAAATCTCTTTTATTCAATAAACATTGTTAAAGAGAGTTACAGAGTCATGCGTTTTTTTTTCACTAACAACAATAGAGTATTATCTAATAACTAACCCATTTTAGTATCGGCGATGTCCTCTTTCTTTTTTTTTTATTCATCATGCTTACATATTCTACATAAGAAACATCCTCATCACCTGTAGCGTATTTTAAACGTTTAAAATCTGCGCGAGCCAAGGGGTTGGAGATGCTTGTTTCCGGTAAGTTTAACCGGGCTAGCGTCCGAAGAAATTCACTCCATCCCACCGGTTTCTCGTTGATTTTTTTCCCACTCGCACACAAATGTCTCAACAAATCGCTCATATGGGAGCCTTTGATAGTTTTTCCTCTAAAAATAAATTCACTTAACGGCGTCCAGCTTACATCTTCTGCCGACAGTCTTTTCAGCACATAGTTGGCATTGCGTCGGAAACGTGGACCTATGGCGTCCAAAATATCCTCATAGCGTCTACCTGTCACCTCAATTGTGGCCTCATCCGTGGTCTTTATTTCACCCCTCTCATTGGCTTCGTTGCGAATCGTAATAGGAATTTGCTCGGAGTCTTTTTGTTTGACCAACCCCATGTAACGCTGCATTAAGGTTTGATAAATTTTGATCTTTTCATATTGATTTAAATTTTTATTATCCAAAACCTGTTTCATCTCTTCATCCAAAGAATGCTCTGCTGTATCACGGATGGTCGGAGCGGGTCGATTCAGCCTCTCGAGCTGATAAGGTGAAATCAGGAACATTTTCTGAGCCGTTTTCAAACTCATTTTATGATTTGTTCATAAAGCCACTAATGACACTTCCGAGAACAGGTACGAAAGCGGCCAGTAACGGCAATATAAAACCACCTTTCTGAACTAACACAGCTCTTTTCTTCTTCAAAGTATTTTTCTTATCAGCCAAAAAGCAGATATTTTTCTTTTGCTTTTTAAGTCTCTTGTAAAGTTTTGATTTTAAGGGTACATGTCCTTTAAGAAGATTTAGAGCAATCTCACATAATGCTTTCACTAAACTACTGGGACCTCTGAGTAGCAAATGCTTACGTTTGGCCGGTTTGGATGTAAACAGAGATTTGAGTAACGGCGCGTTTGTTTTTAAAAGCTTCGTCATCGTTTTATTGTTTGGGTATATAAATGACAGGCCACTGGTTATGTAGTACACCTGTACGTAGTCTATATTGTTCTGGGCATGAAGGTGTCAAATCTACCAGTAAATACCCATGCGGCTCTCTTGTAGCATCTTCAAAGCATTCCAGGAAAAACTTCCGGTTGCTGGGAGAAATTTGATTTGCCAGGACACTCACCTGCAAGTTTATCGCGGGGGTTTTTGAACAAAATCTGAATTTGCCCTGATGGAATACATTCTGCGTTAGCATTATAACGCTTAAATTTTTATGATGTCTATATTGGGTGAATACTCGGACCACTTCCGGGTTATCCGAAGCTTGGAAGATGACGTCATCCAAAATCAGTAGATGTTGCTGCTGTGGCAGGAACAGCTTCTCGTCATCAAAAGATTCAGGCAGCCCCTTGATAAAAACAATGTCTTTATTCAGGTTTTTCAGCTCATCGTACATTGGTTGATATGAAGTATAAACCCAAACAATATTATCAGTTTTTTTTCTCATAACATGTTCAGGATTTTCCAATACATTTTTTACAAAGAAAGTCTTGCCACAACCTGAAGGCCCTGCTACTAGAGATGAAAAAGAAAGTTCTAATCTAGGGTCAAATTCAATCTGGTTAAAAGCCATTTCCACACACACACAGACACACGTATGGATAGATAGAAATATCAGTAGCCAAACGGTTCAGTGGTGCCTCGCTCTAGCAGCCTTCTTTTATCGTACACCACACGAAGCCGCTTGGAAAATGACATGTTTCTGAGATGAAACCCTCTCTTATTGCGAACGATATTATGTTGGGGAGCGTATAGCACATCTGAGGTTGCACCTGCTGTATCGATGTACCCTTGAACCAAACTGAGCATGCTATCGAGATTGATGCTCTGACCGCTTTCGTGAGACTGCATGATCCCCTTCACTTTCATGACCATCTGAGATGATCCTCGTGTTTTGTAAGCGTATGTTTTTGGCCCCGCTGAGACAAATTCTAAAATGCTGTCATTCGAAAGCTCATCTGTCAAATCACCCAGATAATCCCCTAGAGGGAGAACACTTAACCGTGTACACGAGGCTGTCTGTATCGGTGTAAAGGACACGCCTCTGTAAAATTTCTAAATAGCTGTACATTTTTAGGCGTGCATAGGCTGTTGTGAAACACGCTGCAGCCACGTTTGATGTTTTTGAGGCGGGGATCTCATTGTTTATGTTGATACAATACTGCACAATTGAAAGCTTCTCACTGATAAAATGGAAGAATTTCACATTGTACAGACCTGAAAACAGAAGTTCAAAAAAATCCTCAGATTTTGTCACAATTTTTGTGTTTGCCATGTTGTCACGTTGCGCGAGTTTTCCCCACAGATTGTTAAGACAGAGTTTTGACACTTGCCTTTTGCCAGGGTTTACAGCAATTTTGGAAGGGTCTAGTTGGATACCCTGATGAATGGCGTACTCTTGTATATATCTTTCTCTATCAGCCTGGTTGACCACGTGAGCCGGATAACCTGAAGATTCCTGTTTACCTTTTAGAAATGTACGCATATAATCGCGGAAAATTGTGACGCTCGTTCTTGTGTAATGCCATACCTCGGTAATATCTGCAACCGTGTACCCGAGATCAAGTGCCTTAACAAATTCAGGGGTTGTCCAAACACCTGTTAACGATCTTTGCTCATCACTATGTGTACACGCCGTCTGCTGGTTGTTACACTCGGCGCATGTACGGCACAGTGTGAAGACGAGTTTACCTTTAGCTGTTTTGAAGGGTAGAACAGGAAAATACAAACCACGGGGTGGGTTGACTGTGGCGCTGATGAAACCGAAATACGACCTAGGGTCTTTAAAATCATCGTGGATAATCGTTAGATGACCGATAGGGTAGGTACCTGTACTGTTGATGAAAGGGTATAATGACGTCACATCAACATACAACACACGCTCGTTTGGCTCTGCCGTGTATCTTAAAACGAATGCGTTTGTTCGGCCCCCAAAAAGAGCCTGCCTCGGTTTGAGCGGTGTAGGAAATTTGTTTTTTTAAGGAATTCCTTCACCTTTTTCATTTGCAACCATTCATGCTCCCACATAATTACAAGGTACACATCCTGTCTAAGCTGTAGATCCAGAATTTTCTTTTGTGTTTTATCAAACCTCTCCTGAAAAGGGCGTTTGGTTGTCGGGCATATTTTAGAGAGGTCGAAGCATTCTGCGCAGCCGTGGTGATAACAACCAAAATACTCAAACACTATTTTTACGCCCCCGATTTCACAATAACCATCTACAAAGTAGTTGTCTATCCTAACTTCACCACCGTTCAATGCATGTCTAATTTGGATATTTTGGCTGTGCATGATCCATTGCATGTACTGAATAGAATCGTGCGAGAAAGCTTTGTGCTGACGCATATAGTTGTCTGATGGTGTAATGGCTAGTGTTTGAGGGGTTAGAAAATTAGCTCGAAAAACTTTCATGCACGCCGAGGCAATTGTTACCGCATTGAATGGATCTGTTCCGGTGGCCTCAAAAAACTCGCTCCTGAATTTTTCACACATTAACAGATCAACATCATTCTCGCAGTAGGCTATTGCCTGTTTAGCAAAATCAAACACATTGTTAGCTTCTTTGGCATACCACTCGTCAAACTTTGATCGTTGGGAGGGTGACATTCGCTCGGTACCGTAGCACGCGGGGTCAGGGTGAGACCCTACATAGTTTAGATGCTTTAAAGAGCTGAATTTGTGTGGGAAGTAACCCTTTGATTTGTCCTCAAACCCCAGGGCCTTAGGCATTGCACTTAGAGGCATCGTCAAGAATGAGAGAGAGTCTATGAATCGAGATTTTGTCTAAATCGACAAATGATAGAACTTTACTCCCTTGCATCAGAATGTCAAGTTTGAGACCTAATTCAAGCATTCTCCTTATCAAAACCTCTCGCATTATGTGCAACAAACGTAGTTTGTTTAAACCGTGGCCTTTGAAAAAAATCTGAGAAATTCATCAACACAATCTGTGCCAAACCATTGCTTCGTCAGTCTAGGAATTCACTTCGGAGCCAAGGGGGCGCTAGTCTGAAAAAGTTTGGGAACCACTGGGCTAAACGTTCAAGCATGTCTGATACATTATCTCTGATAGAGTTTATATCACTAGTTTGCTGGTAGATGTGAGCTCTATCGTTACCACCCGCTAGGTCGATCTGAATTACATCACCTGTTTGGGGTCTGCTAGCTACCTCTTGCATGACATCATCTATTTTATCTTCAATCTGGAGGTAGAAGGTCGCAAAATCATTAATGTTCTGTTGCGATGGTATATTTAACTGTCGCCTTATCTCTACATTATTGAAATGCGGCCTATTGATTACAACAGAACCGCCGCGCTGATCAGCTAATACAGAACCGCTGTTAGATTGCTGGGGTGTGTTGTCACCAATAACATCTATTTCGTGATCAATTATAACAGAGCAGTTGTTAGGCTGAAATGTCGGTGGAAGGTCGTCAATAGCAACCGGCGATGAATCGACAGTGTTAGCGGTCGACGGGTCAACCAGAGGCTGCGTATTTAGATTTTGGATAATGTTTAGCAACTGGACAGGAATGTCAGGACTGATACGCCCGTTGTTGTCATTAGCTTGGTTGTTTAATTCTGCTATCATGTTTAGCAATTGTGACGGGATTTGTGTAGGACTCTGTCCACCTTCATTCAGACTTTGATTGTTCAATTCATCTATGACAGCTTGTAAATGGGTAAGAAAAGCAGGACTGTCTGGTCTCTCCCCCTCTAACAAAGCCGTGCTCACATTGTTGAGCAAATCTGTTATTTAACTCGTAGACGTATTGTTAACGTTTGATAAATCTAGCTCTGGGGTGTCACTTCTTTGGCTTGTTTCGCTAAATGGTGGCAAATCTATTTCATCAATGTTTGCTAAGAAATCTGACTCCGTTGACGTAAGGTTTGGATGATCCATTATATTTTCTTTTACAAAACACAACAGAAACAACACAAACCTATTTTGATTCGGCTACATCTGTAAGAGCACGTATAATCTTAAAACATTCTTGTAACCGTCTTTTGTAGATACAGTTACCACGGCACTTTACAGGCCCCCTGCTAGTTGAGTGGCGCGTGTTGTAGAAGGGGTGCCCCCTCCTCCTCCTCTTCCTCCTCTCTCTCTGTGCCGCCGTGTCACGACGCTCACCTGCAAGTTAATCCTTTATAATATCGAAAATAGCATGTCGGACGATAGCATACAAAGAGAGAAAAAATATAAGGAATACCTCCAACTTTGTTTGTCGACTCTTGATGGTGATGGTTTAAACCCTCGTAAGTAGATAGAGCTTCAACTAGTTCTGAGTCCGTCGCTGCTTCCTGTCGGTCGGCGTGGGATGCAATTGGATTGGTTTCAACAGTAGCACGTGACTTTGATGTTGCTGGTCTAGATGGCTCTGTCGTTTCGACTGCTCCAATATGGCGGTCGAAGGCAGCTTGTGTCGGCCGATTGTTTTTCCTAGTGGCCGCGGCCACGAGATCTGATACATACATACATAAAATAAAATCATCAACTACTGACATTTATATGAACTATCGTAGATGCACTATTGACTCACCGTAGTCTGATTGTGTTAGGTAAACGTCGCTAAAATCGTCGTCAAAAGATGCGTGGACATCAGCAAGAGCGATGATGTCTGCAAATATTATATAAACATTACATATTGTTTTATAAAATAACCGCGGTGTATTATTATTATTATTATTATTATTATTATTTGTCATTATTATCATTATTATCACAAGAAAAGTACTAAAATGACTTAACTTTAACCATTCTCGAAACAGCTTTTTGACGCGCTTCGACTCCGTTGCTCAGAGCGATGGCTTGTCTTGTCTTGTCTTCTCCAAAATGATGCTCATCCACACCAAACTTTAAATTCGGCAGGGATAAGACCACGCCTATGGGATCACGTGTCGCGGGAAATCAGATAACTTTGGCCGTATGTTGATGACGTATCAAAGGCTCTAGCTCATCAGATATCTTTGGCCCCAATAATGCCGACGCCACTATTGTTTGTCAAATTACATGCGCCAACACCTTGATTTTTTTATCTTTCAGATACCTTTGGCATCATGCTGAAAGTGGCTCTGTGTGTCTTGAAGTCTGCAAACCTGTGATCAAATTCTTCTTGTAGCTTCCCAATGGTATCAGCATACTTCTCACCACTGAATGCTGTGCCTGAATCCATTTCCAGCTTTTGCTATCATTTCACTCATAACATAGCTAGCTTTCACAGCCGCTTCGTTCTCTTTGCTTGTTTTTTTGAAAAAAACTTGTTGCCTCAGTAGAGATTATTTAAGTTTGGCGACCCGATCCTCTCGCTCATCTCCCAGGTATTTTGCATACTCCTCAGCATGTTTAGTTGAGTAATGACGTCTGATGTTAAACTCTTTGTTAACAGCAACTTTACCCATGCATATTAGACAGGTTGCGACGTTCCTGTGCTCAACAAAAAAATATTCCGCCTCCCACTTCTCCTGAAATTGCCTGTGCTCATCCGCAACTTTTCTCTTCACGGCAGGTTTTGAAACAGACATGACGGGGGCTGACAAACAACGTACAGCACTAGGTGACAGTGACAAGATATTTCCCTCCACTCGCTCATTCAAACATGTCAAAGTGCTAATTCGCCAATTAGCCAATTGCTAATTCGCCCAGTTGTCACGAGCCTGAGCTACGGGAGCCCATACGTGTCAAAAAAAGTAAAACGGCCAGATGCATGTGCGAAAAGAAATTCGCGGGCCGCACTAACACACAGCTTAGATGTCACGGAGGGGGCCGCAAAATATTGTCCCGAGGGCCGCAATTGGCACGCGGGCCATGAGTTTGAGACCCCTGCTCTAAACTATTGTTTGTCAAATTACATGCGTCTCTCTCGCTTTCAGATATCCATCCATCCATCCATCTTCTTCCGCTTATCCGGGGTCGGGTCGCGGGGGCAACAGCTTCAGGAGGGACTCCCAGACTTCCCTCTCCCCAGCCACTTCATCCAGCTCATCCCGGGGGATCCCAAGGCGTTCCCAGGCCAGCTGAGAGATATAGTCTCTCCAGCGCGTCCTGGGTCGTCCCCGGGGTCTCCTACCGGTGGGACATGCCCGGAACACCTCCCCAGGGAGGCGTCCAGGAGGCATCCTGATAAGATGCCCGAGCCACCTCATCTGGCTCCTCTCAACGTGGAGGAGTAGCGACTCTACTCCGAGTCTCTCCCGGATGACCGAGCTTCTCACCCTATCTCTAAGGGAGAGCCCGGACATCCTGCGGAGAAAACTCATTTCGGCCGCTTGTATCCGAGATCTCGTTCTTTCGGTCACGACCCATAGCTCGTGACCATAGGTGAGGGTAGGAGCGTAAATCGACCGGTAAATTGAGAGCTTTGCCTTTTGGCTCAGCTCTCTCTTCACCACAACGGACCGGTACAGGGTCCGCATTACTGCCGACGCTGCACCGATCCGCCTGTCGATCTCACGCTCCATCCTCCCCTCACTCGTGAACAAGACTCCAAGATACTTGAACTCCTCCACTTGGGGCAGGATCTCATCCCCGATCCGGAGAGGGCATTCCACCCTTTTCCGATCGAGGACCATGGACTCGGATTTGGAGGTGCTGACCCTCATCCCGACCGCTTCGCACTCGGCTGCGAACCGTTCCAGCGAGAGCTGGAGATCACGGCCTGAAGAAGCCAACAGCACCACGTCATCTGCAAAAAGCAGAGACGCGATGCTGAGGTCCCCAAACCGGACCCCCTCAACGCCTCGGCTGCGCCTAGAAATTCTGTCCATAAAAATTATGAACAGAATCGGTGACAAAGGGCAGCCTTGGCGGAGTCCAACCCTCACTGGGAACGAATCCGACTTACTGCCGGAAATGCGGACCAGACTCTGGCATCGGTGATACAGGGACCGAACCGCCCTTATCAGTTGGCTCGGCACCCCGTACTCCCGAAGCACCCTCCACAGAACCTCCCGAGGGACACGGTCGAACGCCTTCTCCAAGTCCACAAAACACATGTGGACTGGTTGGGCAAACTCCCATGCACCCTCGAGGATCCTGCCGAGGGTGTAGAGCTGGTCCACTGTTCCACGGCCAGGACGAAAGCCACACTGCTCCTCCTGAATCCGAGGTTCGACCTCCCGACGGACCCTCCTCTCCAGCACCCCTGAATAGACCTTACCAGGGAGGCTGAGGAGTGTGATTCCCCTGTAATTGGAACACACCCTCCGGTCCCCCTTCTTAAAGAGGGGAACCACCACCCCAGTCTGCCAATCCAGAGGCACTGTCCCCGATGTCCACGCAACGTTGTAGAGGCGTGTCAGCCATGACAGCCCCACAACATCCAGAGCCTTTAAGAACTCTGGGCGGATCTCATCCACCCCCGGGGCCTTGCCACCGAGGAGTTTTTTAACTACCTCAGTGACTTCGACCCCAGAGATTGGAGAATCCGCCTCAGAGTCTCTAGGCCCTGCTTCCTCAATGGAAGGCGTGTAGGTGGAATTGAGGAGGTCTTCGAAGTATTCTCCCCACCGACTCACGACGTCCCGAGTCGAGGTCAGCAGCACGCCATCCCCACTGTAAACAGTGTTGACGTTGCACTGCTTCCCCCTCCTGAGACGCCGGATGGTGGACCAGAATTTCCTCGAAGCCGTCCGAAAGTCATTCTCCATGGCCTCACCGAACTCCTCCCACGCCCGGGTTTTTGCCTCAGCAACCGCCGAAGCCGCGTTCCGCTTGGCCATCCGGTACCCGTCAGCTGCCTCCGGAGTCCCGCAGGCCAAAACGGCCCGATAGGACTCCTTCTTCAGCTTGACGGCATCCCTTACCGCCGGTGTCCACCAGCGGGTTCGGGGGTTGCCGCCACGACAGGCACCAATGACCTTACGGCCACAGCTCCGGTCGGCCGCCTCAACAATGGAGGCGCGGAACATGGTCCACTCAGACTCAATGTCCCCCGCCTCCCCCGGGACGTGGGAAAAGCTCTGCCGGAGGTGGGAGTTGAAGCTCTTCCTGACAGGAGATTCTGCCAGACGTTCCCAGCAGACCCTCACAGAGCGTTTGGGTCAGCCAGGTCGGACCGGCATCTTCCCCCACCATCGGAGCCAACCCACCACCAGGTGGTGATCAGTTGACAGCTCCGGCCCTCTCTTCACCCGAGTGTCCAAAACATGCGGCCGCAAATCCGATGACACGACTACAAAGTCGATCATCGAACTGCGGCCTAGGGTGTCCTGGTGCCAAGTGCACACATGGACACCCTTATGTTTGAACATGGTGTTCATTATTGAAAATCCGTGTCGAGCACAGAAGTCCAACAATAGAACACCGCTCGGGTTCAGATCAGGGGGGCCGTTCCTCCCAATCACGCCCTTCCAGGTCTCACTGTCATTGCCCACGTGAGCATTGAAGTCACCCAGTAGAACGATAGAGTCCCCAGAAGGAGCGCTCTCCAGCACTTCCTCCAGGGACCCCAAGAAGGGTGGGTACTCTGAGCTGCTGTTTGGTGCATAGACACAAACAACAGTCAGGACCCGTCCCCCCACCCGAAGGCGGAGGGAGGCTACCCTCTCGTTCACCGGGGTGAACCCCAATGTGCAGGCGCCCAGCCGGGGGGCAATAAGTATACCCACACCTGCTCGACGCCTCTCACCGTGGGCAACTCCAGAGTGGAAGAGAGTCCAGCCCCTCTCGAGAGGGCTTGTACCGGAACCCAAACTGTGTGTGGAGGCTAGTCCGACTATATCTAGTCGGAATCTTTCTGCCTCGCACACCAGCTCGGGCTCCTTTCCAGCCAGAGAGGTGACATTCCATGTCCCAAGAGCCAGCTTCTGCAGCCGGGGATCAGACCGCCAAGGTCCCCGCCTTTGGCTGCCGCCCAGCTCACATTGCACCCGACCCCTTCGGCCCCTCCCACAGGTGGTGAGCCCATGGGAAGGGGGACCCACGTTTCCATTTCGGGCTATGCCCGGCCGGGCCCCATGGGCGAAGGCCCGACCACCAGACGCTCGCCTTCGAGCCCCGCCTCCAGGCCTGGCTCCAGAGGGAGGCCCCGGTGACCCGCGTCCGGGCGAGGGAAAACTAAGTCCATTTACGCTTTCAGATAACTTTGGCTAAACTATTGTTTCTCAAATTACATGCGTCTCTCTCGCTTACAGACAACTTTGGCACCAATAATGACGACCCCCCCTCCCACGCTGACACAAACACCCCTCCCCTTCGCCTTCTCAACAAAACGGGCCCCTTCAAGCCACACGTGCGGGCTGGTAGCAAAGCTAGCTCAGAGGGGTGGTAGCAAAGCTAGCTCAGATGCTACACCTGTCTTGATTCATAAAAATACATGCCCATACATATCCACATCTTAAAAATGGCGCCAGCAAACCAAAACGGCGCCGTCACGACTGGCGCCATCTTGATGCCCCCAACCCCGCCCCAATTCAAAAGGGGGTGATACCATAACAAGTCATAAAAAGGTCATAAAATTTTATGACCCCTAGCTCACTTCCCATGGGCTCAACACCTGTGGGAGGGGCCGAAGGGGTCGGGTGCAATGTGAGCTGGGCGGCAGCCAAAGGCAGGGACCTTGGCGGTCTGATCCCCGGCTGCAGAAGCTGGCTCTTGGCACATGGAATGTCACCTCTCTGGCTGGAAAGGAGCCCGAGCTGGTGTGCGAGGCAGAAAGATGGAGTCCCCAGAAGGAGCTCGACTATATCGAAGAGATATAGTCGGACTAGCCTCCACGCACAGTTTGGGTTCCGGTACAAACCCTCTCGAGAGGGGCTGGACTCTCTTCCACTCTGGAGGTGCCCACGGTGAGAGGCGTCGAGCAGGTGTGGGTATACTTATTGCCCCCCGGCTGGGCGCCTGCACATTGGGGTTCACCCCGGTGAACGAGAGGGTAGCCTCCCTCCGCCTTCGGGTGGGGGGACGGGTCCTGACTGTTGTTTGTGTCTATGCACCAAAACGGCAGCTCAGAGTACCCACCCTTGTCCCTGGAGGAAGTGCTGGAGAGCGCCCCTTGTGGGGACTCCATCGTTCTACTGGGTGACTTCAATGCTCACGTGGGCAATGACAGTGAGACCTGGAGGGGCGTGATTGGGAGGAACGGCCCCCCCGATCTGAACCCGAGCGGTGTTCTATTGTTGGACTTCTGTGCTCGACACGGATTTTCAATAATGAACACCATGTTCAAACATAAGGGTGTCCATGTGTGCACTTGGCACCAGGACACCCTAGGCCGCAGTTCGATGATCGACTTTGTAGTCGTGTCATCGGATTTGCGGCCGCATGTTTTGGACACTCGGGTGAAGAGAGGGGCGGAGCTGTCAACTGATCACCACCTGGTGGTGGGTTGGCTCCGATGGTGGGGGAAGATGCCGGTCCGACCTGGCAGACCCAAACGCTCTGTGAGGGTCTGCTGGGAACGTCTGGCAGAATCTCCTGTCAGGAAGAGCTTCAACTCCCACCTCCGGCAGAGTTTTTCCCACGTCCCGGGGGAGGCGGGGGACATTGAGTCTGAGTGGACCATGTTCCGCGCCTCCATTGTCGAGGCAGCCGACCGGAGCTGTGGCCGTAAGGGCGTTGGTGCCTGTCGTGGCGGCAATCCCCAAACCCGCTGGTGCACACCGGCGGTAAGGGATGCCGTCAAGCTGAAGGAGTCCTATCGGGCCGTTTTGGCCTGCGGGACTCCGGAGGCAGCTGACAAGTACCGGATGGCCAAGCGGAACGCGGCTTCGGCGGTTGCTGAGGCAAAAACCCGGGCGTGGGAGGAGTTTGTTGAGGCTATGGAGAATGACTTTCGGACGGCTTCGAGGAAATTCTGGTCCACCATCCGGCGTCTCAGGAGGGGGAAGCAGTGCAACGTCAACACTGTTTACAGTGGGGATGGCGTGCTGCTGACCTCGACTCGGGACGTCGTGAGTCGGTGGGGAGAATACTTCGAAGACCTCCTCAATTCCACCTACACGCCTTCCATTGAGGAAGCAGGGCCTGGAGACTCTGAAGCGGATTCTCCAATCTCTGGGGTCGAAGTCACTGAGGTAGTTAAAAAACTCCTCGGTGGCAAGGCCCCGGGGGTGGATGAGATCCGCCCGGAGTCCTTAAAGGCTCTGGATGTTGTGGGGCTGTCATGGCTGACACGCCTCTACAACGTTGCGTGGACATCGGGGACAGTGCCAATTACAGGGGAATCACACTCCTCTGCCTCCCAGGTAAGGTCTATTCAGGGGTGCTGGAGAGGAGGGTCCGTCGGGAGGTCGAACCTCGGATTCAGGAGGAGCAGTGTGGCTTTCGTCCTGGCCGTGGAACAGTGGACCAGCTCTACACCCTCGGCAGGATCCTCGAGGGTGCATGGGAGTTCGCCCAACCAGTCCACATGTGTTTTGTGGACTTGGAGAAGGCGTTCGACCGTGTCCCTAGGGAGGTTCTGTGGAGGGTGCTTCGGGAGTACGGGGTGCCGAGCCAACTGATAAGAGCGGTTCGGTCCCTGTATCACCGATGCAAGAGTCTGGTCCGCATTTCCGGCAGTAAGTCGGATTCGTTCTCCGCCAAGGCTGCCCTTTGTCACCGATTCTGTTCATAATTTTTATGGACAGAATTTCTAGGCGCAGCCGAGGCGTTGAGGGGGTCCGGTTTGGGGACCTCAGCATCGCGTCTCTGCTTTTTGCAGATGACGTGGTGCTGGTGGCTTCTTCAGGCCGTGATCTCCAGCTCTCGCTGGAACGGTTCGCAGCCAAGTGTGAAGCGGTCGGGATGAGGGTCAGCACCTCCAAATCCGAGTCCATGGTCCTCGATCGGAAAAGGGTGGAATGCCCTCTCCGGATCGGGGATGAGATCCTGCCCCAAGTGGAGGAGTTAAAGTATCTTGGAGTCTTGTTCACGAGTGAGGGGAGGATGGAGCGCGAGATCGACAGGCGGATCGGTGCAGCGTCGGCAGTAATGCGGACCCTGTACCGGTCCGTTGTGGTGAAGAGAGAGCTGAGCCAAAAGGCAAAGCTCTCAATTTACCGGTCGATTTACGCTCCTACCCTCACCTATGGTCACGAGCTATGGGTCGTGACCGAAAGAACGAGATCTCGGATACAAGCGGCCGAAATGAGTTTTCTCCGCAGGATGTCCGGGCTCTCCCTTAGAGATAGGGTGAGAAGCTCGGTCATCCGGGAGAGACTCGGAGTAGAGTCGCTACTCCTCCACGTTGAGAGGAGCCAGATGAGGTGGCTCGGGCATCTTATCAGGATGCCTCCTGGACGCCTCCCTGGGGAGGTGTTCCGGGCATGTCCCACCGGTAGGAGACCCCGTGGACGACCCAGGACACGCTGGAGAGACTATGTCTCTCGGCTGGCCTGGGAACGCCTTGGGATCCCCCGGATTGAGCAGGACGAAGTGGCTGGGGAGAGGGAAGTCTGGGAGTCCCTCCTAAAGCTGCTGCCCCCGCGACCCGACCCCGGATAAGCGGAAGAAGATGGATGGATGGATAGCTCATTTGCATATGAATAGACATTAAAGCTTTATGCATTGATCATCTCTCTATGGTCCGCCTGCACTGTCAGACTGAATAAAAAAAAATAATCATGAAACTTGAAACTGTAATTCCTCCTATTACCAAAAGGTGGCAGCACCAGCCCTCTTCGCTCATTTCTGCCATGGCGACTGCAAAGAAAACGAGGAAAGTTGACATTGAGGGCCATCGCTTTCAAGAGAAATGGGAATTACAATACTTCTTCACTAAAAATCAAGGCAATTGTGTCTAATTCGTAAAGAGACTGTTGCCTTGTTTAAGGATTTCAAGCTAAAGAGACACCATCTAAACATGCTAACACATACGACAAGCTAACAGGGAGTGACAGACAACGTTGCATTACTTATAACTCCTGTTTAAAATGTTCATGAGGCAAAAATAATTTTAAACTCTTGTAAATTAAATTATTTCATACAGTTTGTTCAATGTTATCTGACTCTTCAGATATGATGGAAAGGCAGAATTTGTGTTTTTAAAGTTGTTCACATCTGCCTGAGTGGCTTATATTTGGTTATTTTGTCATTTAAAAAATAAAAACAATTGAGACAATGAAATTTGTTTCATAACAGTATGTATTCGCATAAAATGTCTGTAGCTAAAAAATGTCTGAAAAAAGTATTGGCCCCCGGGCCCCTTCACTTTATCAAATCTGATTCTCTTTGCAAAAAGTTTGGACACCCCTGCGTTATGCCGACATTGATATTTTAATTTTGTATTTGTTGGCTAGTAGTTGATGGTGTTATTATACCGAATGTGTTTGTGTTTGAATAAAAGGTTGAAAAAAAAAAACCGTTATGCCGACATTTGTCAATTTTGGGGACACCAACTCATATAACAACGTAAAACACATACATACTGTCATATAAAGCAGTTAACCAAATGTCAGATTCTTATGTTTTGATTGGCGAATATAAAAACAAGGAATAAAACACCAGACAAGTTATAATATATACGTACATGTTTACAATAATAATAATAATAATAATAATAATAATAATAATAATAATAATAATAATAATAATAAAAGTACATTTCAAACCAGCAATCTAATGTGAAACTGCAGTCGATATATTGGATAACAACATTTAGGCATATATACACGTTATTTAAAACTACTATAAGTAAATCGTAAATCTACATTCTGGCTTCCATACTTGACGCCAGGAGACGCAACATATTCACTGACGGATCCGTTGATGCACAGGAAGGCAGTTCACTCATTGACTCGTTTGGGAACGGGAAAGCCAGGATTCGTTCCCTCACTAATCCGTTCTCGCGGCGAACTAGAAATGCGAATCACTCAGTGAGTGATTCACTCACTGAGTGATTTGTTTACTCACAGATTCGTTCGTTGGTGAACGGGAAATGCAATTCACGACTCGTTCGTGAACGGGAAGTTTCAACATTTTCTTCTTCGTTTTATTTTACGGCGAGGTAGCACCAGCTTCAATGGGCATTACTGACATCTACTGGTTGAAGTTATATGAAAGGAAAAAAGAACGACTCGCTTTAGGAAGTGATTCGTTCACTGAAAAGAGTCTTTCTTTTTGAACGAATCGTTTGCTCACGAGCCAACACTAGTTCACATCGCGTTTCAGTCCTTCACGCAACGAAACTGCGACAATACGATGGCATATCGGCTTTCTTTGCTGTTGACTTTATTTCTTCCTTTACTTTTTAGTATTACTTTCTTTATTTTTTTCTCAACACTTTCTTTTGAAAAGGTGCGCGTTTACATCATGGACAAAGTTCAGATTCGGAAGATTTTGGCAACATGGCGGCGTTGGTTCTTGGACGGAAAACTTTTCAAACTTTCATGGCGGTGAGCCTCACTTTCCTTTGTGAATATCAATATCGTGTTTAGTCTAGATGGTTGGGCTCGCTTAAAACATTAGTCAAGACAATTTTTTAGATGACTAATCGATATGAAAAAACTGCAGCCTTTGCGTTCTGAAAATTTCGTTCTGCTACTTTGCCAGGTACATTTGAATTTTGGGCATTTATTTTACACCGTCTTATTAGTTCAAATGTGGGACAAACTAAAAATTTAACAGTCTGATGCAGAAAGCCCGAAGTCCCGAGTTGACCATGCTGGCGTTTAGATTGTCTCGAGACAACTTTGTTTTGTTTTTTTAAACTTCTGTTGCGATATCGGATACGTGGTTTTATTTATTATGTTTTTAGTATGAAATGTTCAAGAGGACTTGACCAAGTGATACAATTCAGGCAAAGAGCAATAGTCAGCAATGTATGAGGAAATCTGACCCATTTATTCCAAACATTTGGGTTGCATAAATTCAACCTTGAAAATGCCCTGTGGAATGCACTTTAATAAAAGTAAATACAAAAAATCAATTAAAGGACCCTGAGAAATAACCCAAAGTTTATAAAAGGCTCAAATGTGAAGCACTTTGCATCTGTCTCATCAAGCGTTGGTCCACACATGACGTGGCCACGTGGTCCCTTGCCAGTCGTGTTTCCACAGCTCGCCGGCTGTCGCTCAGCAGCCGCCTCTTCCTCAGTCGCGCTTCTTCCCGCCGCTGGAGGCGGCCATGCTGCCGCCTGGAACCTTTCAGGACCGAGTGGCCTTCATCACAGGGGGCGGGACCGGACTGGGGCGCGCCATGACCACCATGCTTTCTCACCTGGGGGCGCAGTGCATCATCGCTAGCAGGTCAAACCCCCGCGTAGTTCCTAAGTAGGAATTCGATCTAGTCATGGTCAGATATGGGGTGGGAGTTCACGCTTGAGTTTGGCGACAGCGTCTATCTTCAAGTTTTGGTGTCTGGCCATATGTGCGAGCTGAGGCTAATGTGAAGTGTTTATGGTACAGGAAGTTGGAGGTTCTGCAGCAGACGGCGGATGAGATCAGCAGTCGGACTGGAAACAAGGTGGAAGATCAAAGAAACAAAGGCACAACATGCTGGTCTTGGTCTCAGCCCGCCTGATTCACCGGTGTGGTCTTGCCTTGATCTTTGAGGTCCATGTGGTCCAGCTTGATGTCAGAGATCCTCAGGCTGTCACATGTTGTATGGAACATGTGGAAAGTCTGACAGGCTTGCCTGACGTAAGAGTGCAACCGCACACACCTAGCGTGCAGATCCGACATGTTTCCTATGCGATGAAGTTAAGCTGAGAATCATCCGCCATTTGTGGATGAAGCAATATCACAAAGTTTTCCTGGCGATGAAATGAACCAATCAGACAACTCGTCAGCCACGCTTCTCGCCTGGCGCCTTGTATCGCGCGATGGCCTTTGTTGTCACCAGGGCTGTGGACTCGGTCGGATTTTTGCACCTAGTCCGAGTCCGGCCTCTTGACCACCGAGTCCGGCTGTGCATTTTTTCTGTTAATTCATGTGACTGCTTAGTCTTTATTCAAGGCTAATTAAGATCTACCAGAACGAACGCAACTGCTTTCACACTGGCTGGTTCGGCTTATATAGGATCCCTTGCTGAGAGCGCGGACGTAAAAGTGAGGCGACGTTCCAATCGGACGTCGGATCGATAACATTTTCCCTGCTAGTTCAGAACGTAGATCACTCATGGCGTAGTCATAAATGTACGGTTGACAATTTAACCGATAGAAGTGGATACATTGAAACATAACCTACACTCTTATATATTATTTGACATGGTATTAAATGCATGGCTTTACAAAAATAGTAATTGAAGCCCACCCTTAGCCCTGAGTGCCATTGGCATGAGGCAAAAGGCAAAATGCTTGAAAACACACTCTCGCCCAATTAAATAACCATTCTGAAACACAGGACATGTAAGAATATTTTTTAATCATTAATTACACCATTATAGCTCAGACATTTATCTAAACCCAAATAATTAGTGACGACCCCACAACTATCGAAACACATCAATGATATAAGCTGGGTGACATAATCGTCCTTGACATTAGTACATAATGTAAACATTAGCCTAAGTGCAACTCAACGTGGCCGCATTGATCGTAAGCAGGGCTTTGGACAGTATTCCTACGCGCATTCTCAGCAGCGTGATGAAAATAAAATTTAACGTATTTTTTTTATTGTCGGACTCGGTGAACTCGGTCAAAATCAGCACCGAGTCCGGCAAAAATGACCGAGTCCGACCGAGTCCCCGAGTCCACAGCCCTGGTTGTCACCATCATGAGTGGATGCAGATTGACAGACGTGTCATGGCAAAGGGAAAGTCGGCTTGTCGGATGACATCACAGTTGTGCGCGCAGGTGATCATCAACAACGCGGCGGGAAACTTTGTGTGTCCGTCGGAAAATCTGTCGGCCAACGCTTGGAAGAGCATCAGTGACATCGTCCTGAACGGCACCGCGTTCGTCACGCTGGAGCTGGGGAAGAGACTGGTCCGCAGCCAGAAAGGTCATAGGGTGCCAAAGTGTTGGGGCAGCTAAGGTCAGGCGTCACTGGCTCACTTGCAGTCCTGTGTCCGTCAGGTGCAGCCTTCCTGGCCGTCACCACCATCTACGCTGAGTCGGGTTCCGGCTTTGTGGTTCCCAGCGCTGCCGCCAAGGCCGGGGTCGAGGCGCTCTATAAGTGAGTCATGCACGCGCGACAAGCACTGATGTCCGGAACCTCATCCATGGGGTCCCTGCTGTGACCGCCGCCTCGGCGAGCTGGCCACTAGGATTACCGGCGTCTTTGAAATGGGGTCGCCACGCCAACCGGCACCTTCTTAAGCTGGCATAGTGCTGGGACCCTTGTCAAGGTGGTCACCACAGTGACGGGTGCCTCATCAGGTCTTTGGCGGGAGAGTGGGGACGCTACGGGCTCCGCTTCAACATCATCCAACCTGGACCCATCAGAACCAAGGTAGTGTATGCATTCCTCTGTTTTTTTCCACATGTCGAGCTGCTGCGGTGATGTTTGCATAATAAGGTTCATAATACTTCAAGGGCGCCTTCAGCCGCTTGGACCCTAAGGGGCAATTTGAAGCCGGAATGCTGAGTCGTATTCCAACGGGTCGACTGGGCCGACCTGCTGAAATGGCCAACTTGGCATCGTACGTGTGCAGCGACTACGCCAGTTGGATGTCGGGAGCGGTGAGTTGCACCATCGCTTTTTCCCATAAGACGGCCAAGAGTTTAACCCAATTGTTTGCCTTCAGGTGATTCGCTTTGATGGTGGCGAGTATGTGATGATGGCGGGAGAATTCAACGAGCTGCGCATGGTTGGAGCTTTTCCGCCTTTTCTCTTCTCGCTCTTCTTCGCTTTAGCTTTGCTTCTTCTGCCATGCTCAGGTCACGGCTGATCAATGGAAGGTGATGGAAACGATGATCAGGAGCACCAAAGGAGCCTAAAGAGCTTCCCGCTCTGTGATGTCACGGTCAAACTGAGCTTCTCCGTTTTTGTCAACATAATAAACAAATGCAAGCATACTCCAAAGTGTGTACAAGTACGTTTTTTTGTACGCTAAACACGCTTTTTGTATGCTGGTATTTCCAGTGTGTAGCGACGTGCTCATACAGAAGTCATTTTGGAACAAGAGCTGTTTTTGCACACTCGCTGTAAACTGGCGCTGTTCGTTGAACTTGCTGTCCATTTGCCAAAAAACAATTTCGTGTCGAAGTCCAATATAAATACATCAAATCAAATCAATCTTTATTTGCCAAGTTTGAGCATGCCAAACAACGAATTTGACTCCGGTACATCTCTGCTTCTGTACAATATTTAGGTAGCTACCAACATTCAGGACAACGTGCAAAAAATTACAATTATTCTCAAACATCCCCTAATCTTAAAACTCCCAGGAGGGCAAGGAAAAACTCAAAACTCATACTAGGGGAAATGAGAAACCTTGAGAAGAGACCACAGATGGGAGGATCCCTCTTCCAGGATGACCAGGCTGCAATGGATGCAGAGAGGACACATAGTACACATAATATGGACAATCCAAAGGCAAAGCATCGAGAGCAGGATGTTCTTGCACAGTAATGACTCTGAGACTTTATGAGTGGTGTGAGTTCATCAGAGCGACAGCCTGGGGGAAGAAGCTGTGTCTGTGTCTGCTGGTTTTGGCGTACAGCGCTCTGTAATGCCGTGTGGAGGGGAGTAGTTCGAACAGACTGTGACCTGGGTGAGAAGGGTCTGTAGAGATGTTACTTGCACGTTTCCTGGTTCTGGACAGGTACAAGTCTTGGATAGATGGGAGGTTGGTCCGGATTATCTTTTCCGTAGTCCTGATTGTCCGTTGCAGTCTGTGCTTGTCTTGTATGGTGGCCGATCCAAACCAGACAGTGATGGAGATGCAGAGGATACACTGGATGATGGCAGTGTAGAAGGTCTTCAGCAGCTCCTGAGGCAGGTTGAACTTCCTGAGCTGTCTCAGAAAGTACAACCTCTGCTGGGCATCCTTCTGGACAGAGTCTATGTGGTCCCGGGAGATTGTGGATCCCAGGAACTTGAAGGTGTCTGTGGTGGGAATAGCATTACTGAGGATGGTGAGGGGTGGAAGTGGCGAAGGGTTTCTCCTGAAGTCCAATGTTAGTTCCACGGTCTTGAGCGGGTTCAGCTCCAGGTGGTTTTGGCTGCACCAGTGGACTAGCCGCTCCACCTCCTGTCCGTACGCAGTCTCGTCACCGTCCCGGATCGGTCCGATGAGAGTGGTGTCGTCCGCATACTTCAGGAGCTTCACAGAATACAACTTATGGTTTAGAAGTTACACTAACTTTTACTTTTTATTTTTTGTTGCTCCAATCGCATTCTCAGGGTGGGCTGAGCAGGTTTTTAAAGGGAAATGTGCTTTTGGGAGTTTGCAAACATATTTTTTAAGGTTGTGTTAAACTTATAATCATATTAATATCTAGTATTGGAGTGCTCGTGTGGATTGGTGGGGGGCGAAGAATGTGCAGGCAAACTGCATGAACTTGTTTTCTTCGAAGTGTTGTGTATAGGCCCAGACAGGGAGTACCGGACGAGAACACCTCAAGGTCGTTGAGGAACGAGAACAACAGCACGTCTATGTGGCCCGGGCTTCGCGGGAAAATCCAACCACCTGACCTCAGCGATAGCACCGAGACGGGGAGGAGATGGCCATCGACCAATCATCTCACAATATTTTGCATGCTTTAATATTCATATTGTGTTTCGTTAAAACTGGGCAACCCGGAAGAATGTGTCGTCTTTTGGTGGTCACAAAAACGCACGAGTTTTAGTGTGAGGGACCCGAGACCCAGGCCTGTATTAGTGCGCTTTGTCAGGAATAAACATTTGGTAAATTTGGTCTGATTCATCTACTGGTCTTCTCTTTGACAGAACGAACTCGCAAAATTGTTAGGTGCGCCAGTGTGTGGATTAGGACATAGCAATTTATGTGTTAAGTGTTGATCGCAATTTGGAGTCAGATCAATTACTAGAATCCATAACCTAACAATTTCTTGGTGACCGCGGACGTGATGTCAAGAGAAGGGTAATTGACAACTCGTGGTCTTTAGCCAAGACACCGGACAGTGTCAGGGACACTGTCTCCCGGTCGGCGAACCGTTTGGAATAAGCGCACAACGTTGAGCTGGTACGACGTCTCCTCAACCCTGAGCTCATCACCAATAAGGTAAGCAGAATACCTGTTACTATAAGTCGAAATGCTGCAAATTGAAAGAGGAAATTTAAGAGGAGACTGTCGTTCAGATCAAATAAGGTGTGCATGAAGTTAAGATACATACGGTGAATAAGTTTGGAACTTACGTGTGTAACGTGTACGGTAAAGTCAGGGACTTACGCGTACTAAGGATAGGTCAGGGACCTAGTGCTTCGTCGTGGCGGACAAGGGTGCGGTGACGATCGTATTCAAATAGCTGGGGTTTTTCAGAGATCCTCGAGGGGAAGTGAGGCCTCCTCAAAAAATATCCGGTGGTAACAGTTCCTCCTGTGAGAGATCAGACCGCTAAAATATCCAAAATGAACCAAATTGGGGGGAGAGTGTGTGTGCGCGCAGAGGATCCTCATGAGTGGGTGTGTATATGAGTGTGTGTGAGTGAGATGTGTGTTCTATGGAAGAAATCAGTAATGGAGAATGTTTAGGAGGCTTTTGAGCGATAATAGGGAAATTGAGAAGTGGACAATGGTGTGTTTAAGTTGGTTAGAGAAACTAAGATGAGCAAGGTGTGGCAGTAGAGAAAATAAGGCATGTGACAGAAAGTTACTAGAACGGTGGCTTGATAGGATGTGAATAAGAGACAACAAATGTTGTGTAGAAGACATTGAAAGATGTCGAATGTGAACATGATGAAGGGCGCAACAGCAAAGTTGGCCTGCCCTTTGAGAGGTTGAGACTGATGAGCGTGCCTGCACTCGCGCGTAGTCGCGGGTCTGGGCTGTGCGCGTGGGCCTGTGCTATGCTCGTGCGGGCGGTGGGCCGGCATCATGATTGTTGCAGGAAATGGCCAGCCTGTAACCAGTCAACATTGATGCCGCGACCCCCCTCGCACGGGTGGTGCTATGGCCCGGGCGGGGCAGGGACAGTGTGAGTTTCTCAGTGAATGTTTGAAGCAGTGAGATTGAAGGAATGTATATGCTGATGTGGAAGCGCGAATTGTGAGTGGTATTGACCGATAGAAAGTGGCAAAGAAGCTACATGAGAGATGGATTCGAATCCCTTTGTCTGTGTGTGCGTGCGTGCGGATGCGTGTGTGTGTGTGTGTGTACGTGCGGTTGTGTGCGCGCTCGGTGTGTGCGTTTATGTGCACACCGTGTGTGGGTGCAGGCGAGTGAGGAGGAAGACGGCATGGATCAGAGAATGTTCAAGAAAGGGGGGCTAACTCGTAAATAATGAGGAGCTATTGGGAGTAATCTGTTTGTCCTTTATTTAAGGTTAGGTTAGCAACACGAGCGATTTAGAGGTTCAAAAGAAAGACAGTTAAAAGAAAATAACATTTTTGATTTGGACAATTGCAGGCTAACAAGAGCATGAGAAAGAAGGGTAGAGAAAGCAGTGAAAATAGACAAGGAAAAAAAATGAATACAAGGGCATTTATCCATCTTTGCATGATGTGACACACCCGAGTGCCCCGACACTCGGAGTGAGCTATGTTGGACCGCCGCCGTACGGCGACCCCGGAGTAATGGCTCCTGTGGTGACGTTAGAGCAGCAAGCCACCCTGCTCCAGCTAACGTCTGAACTAACGGAGCTTAAGAAATTATCCAAGGAGAAAGATGAAAAAATCCTGTCGCTTGTACGGAGAGTAGATGCACTGGAGCAGTACTCCCGACAAGAAGACCTCATAATCACTGGTCTTAAAACAACACACCGCTCCTATGCCAGGGCGGCGGGTCCTCCGGATCCCTCGACAGATGACTCTCCATCGGATGAACTGTCAACGCTGGAAAATCAGGTAGTACAGTTTTTCGAGAGTAAGCATATGGATCTCCAGAAAGGAAACATTGCCGCTTGTCACACACTCCCAAGAAACCGAAAACGACCAAAAGATGCTCCGAAAATTATCATTCGGTTCGTCAATAGGAAACATAAAGTGGATCTTTTGAAGCAAGGGAGGAAACTAAAAGGAACGGGTGTTTAGCTAAATGAACACCTCACTACGAAGAATGCTGAGATAGCCTGGAACGCACGCAAACTGAAGAAGGAAAACAAGATTCTCGCAACGTGGGTCAGAAACTGCAAAGTATGGATTAAAACAAACGGAGCAACACCAGAAGAGGTCAAAACCCTCGTTGTGAGTGAACTGGAAGAACTGAAGATCTATGGCCTGGTGCAACCTAACATCTACAATGGCTGAACTGATGACCATAAACTGGTACCTATTGGACCCTCCTGACGAGAATGGTGGATTACAGCGGAGTACAACATGGCAAACAGAAACTGGCGGGGAGGACATCCAACTCAGGTAGACCGTCCCTTTACACCCTTCATGGCATCCAGTGACACTCTCAAAAATGCAGGAATTTCTGTCCCACCGAATCTAGACTCTATTATTTAATTCATTTGACCTAGAGCAGGGGTCACCAACCTTTCTTAAACCTAGAGCTACTTCCTGGGTACTGATTCAGGCAAAGGGCTACCAGTTTGACACACACTTCTGAAATAGCCAATTTGCTCAATTTAGCTTTCACTATGTGTTATTATTGTCATTTCCAGTTCACATGTAAGTGTGATTTTAACAAGAATAGCAAAAATACAGTCAAACCTCGGTTTTCGACCACAATCCGTTCCAGAAGGCGGTTCGAGAAGCGAATCGGTTGAATTTCGAATCTATTTTTCCCATTACAAATAATAGGAAAAAAAATTGGTCCGTTCCAAGACTAAAAAAAAAAAACCTCTTTTATTAAGCATTTTTTCATTTGCGCATTTTTGTCCGATCGCGCTATTGCAGCGCACCGCCGAACGCACAACCGTAGCGCGTCGCCCACCGCGCAACTGCACCGTGCTGGTCACATTACTGTGACAGAGCCGTCGCTGAAATTTAGAAAATAATTTTAAAGTCCTGATGTACTTTCCAGAATTTAACTGGACCCAAGTGCGCAGGGAGCATAATTTTGTCCGATCGCGCAACTGCAGCGCACCGCCGAACGCGCAACCGTAGCGCGTGGCCGACCGCGCAACTGCACCGCGCTGGTCGCATTATTGTGACAGAGCCGTCGCTGAAATTTTGAAAATATTTTTAAAGTCCTGATGTACTTTCTTAAATTTTAGTGGACCTCAGTGCGCAGGGAGCTTAATTTGGTCCGATCGCGCAACCACAGCGCGCCGGCGGGCGCTCACTGTCGCATTGCTTTAAGAGCGTCTTTGTGTTTTAGGATGGCTTTACTGCTCCCACTTGCTTTCTTTGGAAGCATGATTAGGGGATAATACAATCCTCAAAGTGACGAAAATACGTTAACTACGGAGTCAGTCGGCATCCGGGCCGCGCGGTCGGGTTTTCTCGGGTCCTCCCGCCTCATCTCGCGAGGTTCGACCTCCGAATTTTGTTCAACAACCGAAGAAAAAAAAATCTCGAATTTTTTGTTCAAATTCCGATTTGTTCGAGAACTGGGACGTTCGAAAACCGAGGTTTGACTTTAAAATAAATAGATGCAGCTCACAGACAAGTCCCGCTATTTGAGCTAATTTTAGAACAGTCCTGCGGGCGACTCATGCGGTCCTCACGGGCGACCTGGTGCCCGCGAGCACCGTGTTGGTGACCCCTGACCTAGAGAATGTTACTGCTGGTATTTATGAGTCCTTCTTGAACCCAGATACTAATTACACTGCCCTAAAATCTGTTGAATTGTCATGCGAATATTTTTCTGAAGATATGTTTAACAAACTGTGCAATACTCCTCCTGGCCACTGCCTAACAAATGTATTCTCCACTGTTCACTTTAATGTACGGAGTATCTCTAAAAATCATGATAGTCTGCAAACCTAAATATCAACCTTAACACATTCCTTTTCAGTAATAGCTCTTACTGAAACCTGGATGGTTGATAATACATCTAGCTACCCTCTCTCTCACTACACTCCTATACACTCATGTAGACCAAACAAGCAAGGTGGAGGAGTCTCACTGTATGTGATTGATAATTTTAATTTCTCTCCCAGAAAGGATCTAAGTGGTAACTTTGATATGACTATAGCAGAATCTGTGTTTATAGAACTTTCATCTTGCTCACTTATAAACAACAAAAATGTGATAATTGGATGTATATATAGACCACCAGACTCTGATAAAATCACTTTCAATGAAGCCCTTGACTCCACTCTAGAAATCATAAACAAAGAAAATAAATTGTGTGTCCTACTTGGTGACTATAATATTAATTTACTTGAAACTAAGCAGTCATATACAACAGACTTCCTTAATACATTATACTCCAGTAACTTTTTCCCTCTTATTAACAAACCCTCCAGGATCACAAGCTCAACGGCCACTCTCATTGATAACATTTTATTTAATTCTCTAGACTACAAAATAACATCTGGCCTGTTGATCTGTGATGTATCTGATCATCTTCCTGTCTTCAATTTCATCCACAATGATAGTGGTCCAAAAATCAAAGGTTATACTGGTGATCAAATGAAATTCCGCAAATTTACCGAGAAAAACATGGTATCTTTTATATCTATCATCAGCTCTGTGTCATGGGATGAGGTTATCCTGTTGCAAGATGTCAACAAAGCCTATCACTCCTTTTTAACAATACTCACAAATGCATTAGAGTCCTCATTTCCTTTAATCTCTAATCGTAAAAATAACTCCAAAGGGAAACCATGGATAACGGATGAACTAAAAAAATCTTCACGTAAAAAAAATAAACTTTATAGAAAATCTATTGCAAATCCCACTCCTATAAATATAGAAACATACAAGAAATATAAAAATAAATTTACAGTATTACTAAGGACAACCAAACAAACTTACTATGCTGACAAATTTACTTAAGCCTCTGGTGACATCAAAACAACATGGAATCTTATCAACCATTTATTACATCGCAAAAAATCTAAAACATCTACCCCAAATGAGATGCTGGGGAAAAATGGAGCCCATTCAAACCCAGTAGACATTTCTAATGGTTTCAATGATTTCTTCGTAAATGTTGGCGCTACCTTGGCATCTAGCTTCTCAACTTCTGATACAAGCCCCTGTTGCCTAATTAAAGGACAGTTTCCTTCACTCTCCATTCTTGACCCTCCTAGTGTTGAGGAAGTTTACAGCATTGTCATGAGCTTGAAAAACTCGGCCCCTGGCCATGATGAGATCAGAAGCTTACTTATTAAGAGAATCATCCATTCAATAATAATCCCAATAACACACATTTTCTCCTTATCTTTAAAATTTGGCATTGTACCCCAAGAACTAAAAATTGCTAAAGTCATTCCTATTTTCAAAGCTGGCGAGACAAATGAATATGGTAATTTTCGGCCTATATCCATTCTTCCATGCTTCTCCAAGATTCTAGAAAAATTGGTTTATTCAAGATTGGCAAAGCACCTAGAAACAAATAATATTCTTTACAAGCATCAATATGGTTTCCGCAAAAAGTTTTCCACTGAGCATGCACTGCTTCAGCTTGTCAATCATATCTCAACAGCTCTTGACAATAAGAAATTCGCTCTTGATGTCTTTCTAGATCTAACTAAAGCATTTGATACTGTCGACCATAAGATCCTTATCGCTAAGCTAGAGAGATATGGAGTGAAGGATTCTGCCCTGAAATGGTTCACAAACTATCTTGCCAACAGAGAACAATATGTATATTTAAATGGTTGTTCTTCCAACAGATCTAAAATACTATTTGGGGTCCCGCAGGGCTCAATATTGGGTCCTCTATTATTTTTGGTGTACATAAATGATTTTTCCATGTCTTGTTCAAATTTTCTCCCTTTGTTATTTGCGGATGATACCAACCTCATTGCCACCCACGATGATTTTAATTCCCTCATTGCAAGTGTGAATGCTGAGTTGTACGCTATTACAAAATGGTTCAAACTAAATAAGTTGACACTAAATATAAAAAAATGTAACTTCATGATCTTCTGCAATATAAACAAATCTTACCCCAAAGATCAGACCAAAATTTACATAATAACGAAATCCATCAAGTTACTAGCACCAAATTCGTAGGAGTTATATATATATATAAATGCTAGGTATTTTACGAAAAGTTTGTCCCTTGGTCCATCCTTCTGCTCATCTCACTCTGTATTATAGTTTCCTGTTTCCTTTACTCAATTACTGCAACATAATCTGGGCAGCCACATATCCAACATACCTCAACAAATTACCGTAATTTCCGGACTATAAGTCGCGGTTTTTTTCATAGTTTGGGTGGGGGGGCGACTTATACTCAGGAGCGACTTATATATGTTTTTTTTTCACAAATTTTTACTTGATCATTAAGACATCACTTACAAGTATAGTTGACCACTTCCCATGTTATTTTTAGTATAGTTGATCACTTCACATGCTTTTATATCTTTATCTTGAACATATTCAAAACATAAAAAATAGAGAAAACATCAAATAAAGCAATTAACACTTTAAAGCACCATATCCAAGTCCACTGTCTGCTGTATGTACACTTTCTCAATTTTTGCTCCTATTATATTTATTATTATTATTTATTATTATTTGTTTATTTATCATTTATTCAACACTCTTATTTATTCATTGTTTGTGCCTTCTTGTTTTTTTTTTGTGTTGCTTGTATGCATATGTGTACTATCTCACCAAGGGATAGTGGAAACGTAATTTCAATCTCTTTGCGTGTCTTAGTATGTAAAAAAAAAAAAAAATCAACGATAAAGCAGACTTTGACTTTGATAAAACAACCAAAAAAATTTTTATTTTCAGACGAAACTGGATGAGGGCGCTCTAAATTTCACCGTTGGCCGTGGCTCATCAACTGGGTGGGCTTTAGAAAAATGGCACCAAAAAGAAACTCATATTTTGCAGGTTCCAAACTTCAAGTTGTAAAATATGCAGCTGAAAACAGTAATCGAGCAGCAGAAAGAAAGTTTGGAGAACCATGATGTACCAATGGATTACTATTTCAAGTGACGTCAGTAGCGCGGCGCGCGGTTGTTTACATACAAACGCAAGGACTACCGGCATCATTCGCGGTGATCATTTCTAAGTGACACGGAGGACAAAGAGTTTGAAGGAATTAAGGATTTGGAGTGACATAGAAGGTTTGAAAAACTTTTATGGCTTTTACGCATGCCCGGTCCTACTCTACTGAGTCGGGGGCCGGTGCTCGGCCGAGTGGTTGTCCGCGAACGGTGCGCGGGGCTCGGACATGGCCATTACGCACGCCCGGTCTGTCTGGAAGTCCACGCCGCCACACGCTTGGAAGTTTGTTTTGTTTAATAAAGAGCCGTTTACCAAACCCACGTCTATCCTTGTACTTTGTTAACGCTACAATATAGTTATATAGTAGATCTGTGGAATGAAGACGAGGCTGATGTCAGGGCGCACGCGCGGCGATGTTGACAAAGGACGAGGAATTTGATCGATGGATTTAATGGAATTAAAATGCACGGATGGTTTGATAATATTATTGGCTTGTATTATAGTTATTTGAAATATAGTTTATCTATCGTTATATGAGCCTGTGGAATATTTTGAAATGCAAGCGCCCTCAGCCGTGCGCACCCATTGTTGACAAAGAACGATCGATGGATTTAATGAATTGAAGTGACACCGATGGTTTTATAATCATGTTATTCATGTAATAGTTGTCCTTAATCACTCTATATGTTACGTCAGGCCCGTTCTCAGCTCTTTGTTTGTGTTTGTCACGTTAGCATACCTATTGTTTAGCCTGTTGTTGCTATTTAATGAATTGGAGTGACACCGATGGTTTTATAAACATGTTATTCATGTAATAGTTGTCCTTAATCACTCTATATGTTACGTCAGGCCCGTTCTCAGCTCTTTGTTTGTGTTTGTCACGTTAGCATACCTATCGTTTAGCCTGTTGTTGCTATCGTTTAGCCTGTTGTTGCTCGTTCATGACTGTTTTTGGTGTGGGATTTTGTCGAATAAATTGCCCCCAAAATGCGACTTATACTCCGGAGCGACTTATATATCTTTTTTTTTTCACTTTTTGGGGCATTTTATGGCTGGTGCGACTTATACTCCGGAGCGACTTATAGTCCGGAAAATACGGTACTCATTTTACAAAAGAAGTTCCTAAGAATAATCTCTTTTTCAAATAGATATGAACCATCAGCACCACTGTTTAGAAATTATTCATTACTGCCAATTGATAAAGTAAACATTCATCAAAACTGTCTACTCATCCATAAATACATATATAGGAAACACTGTCTTCCAGCCACTTTTCATAATTTCTTCACATTTGCATCAGACTTTCACTCTTATCCAACAAGTCAGAGGGACAATCTTCACCCACCTTTCTGTCGAACATCACGCCATCAATATAATATCCACTTTAGAGGGCCCTCACTCTGGAATAAGCTACCAATCCATATCCGATCCATATCTGCACAGGCTGCTTTTACAAAGCACCTGAAACACCACCTTCTCCACTCATGATCCTACCAGTCCATAATTACTCCGCCGCACTCAGCTGATCCATACTATGATCATCAACTTAATCCACAATTTTGACTCAGATTCTTCTTTGTTTTGTTTTGTTATTTTCTGTTTACAGTTCTTCTCTTTCCTTTTAGCTAGTCCTATCTGGTATCTCTTTGATTGCTTCAACATCGATAAGTGTCCATTTTGTTTCGCTTGTTTCTTATTTTTGTATCATGTATCTGTTTATGGGGCGGCTCGGCGGCGCACTGGGTAGCACGTTCGCCTCACAGTTAGGAGGGTGCGGGTTCGATTCCACCTCCGGCCCTCCCTGTGTGGAGTTTGCATGTTCTCCCCGGGCCCGCGTGGGTTTTCTCCGGGCACTCCGGTTTCCTCCCACATTCCAAAAACATGCTTGGTAGGCCGATTGAAGACTCCAAATCGTCCCTAGGTGTGAGTGTGAGTGCGATTGGTTGTCTGTCTCTGTGTGCCCTGCGATTGGCTGGCAACCAGTTCAGGGTGTCCCCCGCCTACTGCCCGATGACGGCTGGGATAGGCTCCAGCACGCCCGCGACCCCCGTGGGGACTAAGCGGTTCAGAAAATGGATGGATGGATGGATGGATGTATCTGTTTATGTATGTATACATGCATGCTCCTATATATGCATGTATAGATATGAAAAAATTAATACTTAGCTTGTTATGCTTTTCATTATTTACTTGTATACTTATATATATATATATATATATATTATATATATATATATATATATATATATATATATATATATATATATATATTTTTTTTCTCTTTTCTTAAACACTTGAATGACATTTGACTGCACAACACTTTGTTTGTTTCTGCACTTTATTTGTATATATAGCAGGAGTGGAGCTTCTTACAAGCCCTAGGCTTCGTCTCCCTCCTTGCACTGTTATTTGTGCTAAACAATAAACTAAACTAAACTAAACTAAATGTTGGGTGGCAGGATAGTAGTGGATGTCGAGGGCGAAGGCGAAAGGGCGGATCAGAGTATTGTACAGTTGATTGAACAAGCAGTAAATAAAGAGAGGCGTGTTGATCGCAATTTGGAGTCAGATCAATAACTAGAATCCGTAACCTCACATTTTCTAATTGCCTACCTCCTTCACTGTGGTTTGGTTTATAACTGGCATAGTAAAAAAAACTTTGGGGGACTTCAAAGTGCCGAGTTGACCAAGACACATGAAGAAATGACCACCTGCAACATTTGGTTTTGGTGTTATCCCAACTTTTACTTATATTGCTCCAGTCGCATTTTCAGGCTGAGCTGAGCAGGTTTTCTAATCGTCCACCTCCCTTCACTGTGGTTTGGTTGGCGTAGTAAAAAATGCTCTTGAGGACTTCAGAGTCCCGAGTTGACCAAGGCACATAAAGAAATGACCACCAGCAACGTTTGGTTTAGGTCCGAGCCAACCAATCAGAGACTAAGAGCCACATATTTTACTGCGTTACCGCAAAGAGCCACATCATACGCGAGCACACATGAATATCACCCAATCCTCTTACACACACACACTCACACACACACACACACACACACACACACACACACACACACACACACACACACACACACACACACACACACACACACACACACACACACACACACACACACACACACACACACACACACAAAGTACTAAGACCATAGACCACATTTTCAACAATGAACAGTGTGTGCATTGTCACACACAGACAAACTCTCAGTTCACCAAAGTCCACAAACAAAAACCAAAATAATTTACAATCGCGTTTTTTCACTTACCATTCGTTTTAGTTTGCCGTTTTCAGGAGACAAGATTTCAATAATGTCACTGAGGCATTTCTTAACGAACTCCCCCTCATTGTATGGCTTTTTAGCCCATGCAATGTTCCAAGCCAGTTGAAACAATGCAAGCGTGACAGTCCTGAATGCTTCGTAATTTTTTTGAAAAACTGTACCTGTTTTTCTGCCTGACTTTTCAAAGTGTCCAACTTGTGCTTGCAAAATTCAGTCCCTTTTGGAAGTTCTTATCGATATTGATGATCTTGATCTATCGATATTGCATGAAGTGAGCTGAAGTGGCGCTGAAGATTTGAAGCTTTTAAATACGCTAATGACGTCCGACATATCAGGCAGAATAGCTTGCCATTACGTTCAACAAAAAAATGTAAACTTTCCCACTTTGTTAGAAACGTCCTGTGTATTGATATATTCGTTTAGCTGTGCATTTTTTCCTTGCCATTTTGAGAGCGAAATTGACACTCCTCGAATGGGTTTGTCCCTCCTCCTTAGCGGGATTTCACCTCATGCGCATGCGCGTTTGACCAAAATACCATATTGAACTCAAGCGAAGCGAATACGCACGAAAAATAAACACAAATGTTGATATGAACGTAAAAGAGCCGCATGAAACCAGGTAAAGAGCCGCATGCGGCTCGTGAGCCGTAGGTTGGCCATCCCTGGTTTAGGACTTGCACCAAGTTTTACTTTTGTTGCTCCAATCACATTGTCATGCCAATTTTCTAATTGGAGCGCTAAGAGCCGCTGCACCCGCGCGCGCTGCCATCTTAGATTTATGTATTAAAGGGCTAGAGACACCGGTATATGTATAAATGGGTTTTAGTTAGCTTATGGGCTTATAAATATAAATTGACGCTCGAAACAACGAAAAGGAAGCTGTTGCTCTGAAAAATATAATTTAAATTTGCCGCAAAGACGAGTTTGACTGCACCGAGCCGCCAGCCGGAAGTGACGTCTCATGACGTCTCAAGTTGTACGCGTTTAGTTTCAGTGAATGTAAACAAAAAGAGAAGCGGGGCCAGCGCGGAGACGTCGGGCCAGGTTTGCGGCCAACCCAGCTCGCCTAGCCGTGCCTTCCATTATCCTGGCGTACGTTCGTTTGCGGGACGACAAGATGGGTTGAGTTCGCCTGATAGGATCCACGAACCGGACAGTGCGTGCCTGCTGTGTGCTCGTGTTCACAGTGGCCTGGTTGACTGTCATCTTTCCGGACTCTGCTGTGCATCGGGAGCGGCTAGCGTGCTATCACTCTTATTGTTCATCTTCTTGTTTTATTTTTCCTGTGTTGTTTACTTGTATGTGCGTTGTGAACGCTGTCTTGTCACCCTGGGATAGTGAGAAACGTAATTTCGATCACTTTGTGTGTCTTGACATGCGGAGGAATTGACAATAAAGGAGACTTTGAGACTTTGACTTTGAAAAGTATGTCGAAGCGTGACGGGAGGGGCACAATTCAGAAAACGTGCTCAGCTCGACGAAAAAATGCGATTTAAGCAATAAAATTAAAAATGCTTATAAAACCTAAACCAAACGTTGCAGGTGGTCATGTCTTCATGTGCCGAGATCAACTCGGCACTCTAAAGCCCCCAAGAGCACTTTTTACTATGCCAACCTAACCAGAGTGACGGGAGGGGCACAATTCAGAAAATGTGCTCAGCTCAGCCCAAGTGAACTGCTAGATTCTTCATATTCTGCGTCAAAAGAGGTTTCTGAATTGGATAAAATGATGCTAATATTGCCGCTAGAAACGGAGCTCTCGCTATCATCTGCCATGTTGTTTGGGTTTGTTGACATCCAGATGTACAACTTGTGACGTCACAGTAATGGCGCCGCCAGTTTGGCTTCGTGCGGGACCCGATCGATAAACTGACATTTCATTTCAGCTTTATTCTTAGTAATCGGTGTCCATTTTTAATTTCCAATGCGGCAAATGTGTTCAGTTTATACATTCTATCAAATTCCGTTCTAATTTAAAAAAAAAAAAAAAAGGGATGTCCCTAGCCCTTTAAGTAATCACGTGTTCTCAGAGTTGCATTGTCAACTGGTGGAACTTAATTTAGATCTTGGATGGTCCTAAAGCTAATGATCTCCTGAATTACCGTGTAATGTTTACATGGTGTGATTGTGAGTACTGAATCTAGTAATATAAGTTAAAGTATAGGTGCAAGTTCCAATTTGTCATTTACCTGGAACAAACATTTTGAAATTCAATTCAGTACTTTGTGTACAGCGCTATGAGTCTATAAACCCTACCACCACTAATTTTGTCAATTTAGTAAAACCTTAGTACATTTCGCTCAGAAAAATTATGCTCTTCCTTGGATCACTGCCAGGGTTCCATGGTGTAATGGTGAGCAATCAGAGTTCAAGTCTCGGTGGGACCACAAATATTTTGTCCTTTAGATGGGAAAAATTTGCAAAATGGTAGCTTGTGTGCTGCTCCATGAAACTATTTGCCTCCCAAAACCGGAGGGTTCTATGGTGTAATGGTTAGGACTCTGGACTCCGAATCCAGTGATATGAGTGTTATGGTTTTAGCGGTCGTTTGACCCACATGCAGAACACACTCAGGAGACCGAGGTGATCTTTAAGTGTTTATTGAAAATGGGGAATGGAATAGCAGAGCTGAGGGTCCAGGACAGGAATAACAGAACTGGTCCCTCGAAGGTGGAGTGTGTGAAGTGCCGCCATGGAGGAGTGGATTCTATCGTGAGGTCAGCGAGGTGGATCCAGGAGCTGGAAGACAACAATAGATTTGTCAGATGGTTCGATTGTAACGCGGCAGAGGGCGAACGGGCAGACCGGAGAGCTAGGAGATGTGGCGAAGGCGAACAGGGTAGATCAGAGTGCGAATACACGGGCGTGGAGGCAATTGTTAGAGTGGTGCTCACTCTAACTTATTTAGCAAGAACCACACGGGAGACAAGTAAGTCCTTTTAGACACCTGTAGGTGGAGAGTCCATTCGTCGGTGTGCGTACAGCGATGATCAAATGGAGGTCTGACTCGCGCCTCCTGCAAGAGCATTTTGATTAAGAGGAACAGGGTGGGGGTAAGAGTGGACTGGATAGGGTTGAAGCCCTTGACCTCTAGTCAAAGCATATCAGGGGGTGTTTTACGACGTTGTGTAGGATGGGACAAGCTAGGTTATTTATTACAGGTTGCATTACAACATAATCATACGATAAAGATAACCTGGAAAACCCTGACAGCAATCACATGGGCAAACACTCAGGTGAGGATCTGCTTGCCGCAAGCTCCTTATGAGCCTCCCCTTAATGAGCTCAGATCAGAAAAACCTGTAGATTGTCCGCCACCCTGCTCACATACAATGTAAGTACACTTTTAATGCTTTTGTAGTTTGAATTTCTTATAGGGGATGGCGACAAGCCGCTAGTTCAGGGGTGGCCAACCCGTGGCTCGCTTGCCTGGTTTCACACGGCTCCTTTACGTTCATATCTGTCATGTGCCGTGCCTGAGATGCATAAGGTGAACAAAATGAATAACGTTGTAATGGGTTGAATCGGTTGAAAAATGTAGAAGTTAGAAGGGAAAGACTAAATTTTTGGAAAATTTGGTGTGAATTTCAAAATTGAAAATTTGGAATTTTTGGTAAGTGGGAAGGTGTGGAATAGGTAGGCAAAAGATGAAGAGTTGAAAGTTGGAACGAGTTGAATCGGTGGAAAAATGTAGAAATTAGAAGTGAAAAACTAAATTTAGTGAAAACGTGAAATTTTTGAATTTGGCAAGTTTGGGACTGTCCCCAATGTGATTTGAATATGTTGAATTAAGTGAATTTCAAACTGGAGCAACGTAAATGTGAAATGTTGAATCTTCCATTAAGAATGAATGGGGAAGAATTTGCCGGAATTTTGTGAATTTTGTGAAAACGGAAAATTTTTTGAACGAAAAAAAATGTAAGCAGCCGTGTCATGAATATTTGGAATCAGTGAAAAGTAGAATGGAGTGAATCGGTTGAAGTATGTGGAAGTAGTTAAGCGTCAAAAAAGTGAGCGGAATAAGTAGAATAATAATAATAACTAGAATTTGCAATTCCTGAAGAAATTGCGTGTGAAGGTGAAGAGGTTGAATAAATACTTGGGGAATGCTGCAGAATGATGTTGAAAAGAGTTGAATTTCTTGAGAAATGTGGAAAATAGAAGTGTAATACTAAATTTTGGAGAATTTGGTTGAATTTCAAATTTGAAAGTTTGGAATTTTTGGTAAGTGGGAGGTTGTGGAATAGGTAGGCAAAAGATGAACAGTTGAAAGTTGGAACGGGTTGAAACGGTTAAAAAATGTAGAAGTTAGAGCAAATCTTGAATCCCCATAGAGAATGAATGGGAATTAAAAGAAAAAGCAATTGCGCCAAAGTATTTTGAAATTTGGAACAAAAGGACAAAAAACGGGTTCAGGAGGCTCCCTTTTGGGGTTAAAATGTTGAAATGGGTTTAATCGGACAAAAATTGCAAAAGTTAGCTAAAATGTAGCTATTTAGGGCACTTAATGTTGAAAAAAGATCACTTCCGGTTTGATTTGGGTCACTTCCGGTTTGATTAGAGCCACTTCCGGTCCAGCTGAGGTCACTTCCGGTTTATTTGGGGTCACTTCCAGTTTAAAAAGGGCACTTCCGGTTTAAAAAGGTCATTTCCGGTTTGATTTGGGGTGACTTCCGGTTTACCCAAGGTCACTTCCTGTTTACCTAAGGTTACTTGCGGTTTGATATGGGGCACTTCCGGTACATTCTGGGTTCATTGGGGGCACTTCCGGGTCAATCCAAGATGGCCGCCACACTGGAAGTGTGGGTGAAGGAGGTGAATATGGTAAGCATAAGGTAAACAAAGTGAATAAAGTTGGAATGGGTTGAATCGGTTGAAAAATGTGGAAAAAAGACTAGAAAAACGAAATTGTAGAGAATTTTTGGTAAGTGGAAAGTTGTGGAATAGGCAGGCAAAGGATGAACTGTTGAAAGTTGGAACGGGTTGAAACGGTTAAATAATGTAGAAGTTAGAGCAAATCTTGAATCCCCATAGAGAATGAGTGGGAATTAAAAGAAAAAGCAATTGCGCCAAAATGTTTTGAAATTTAGAACTAAACGAAAAAAAACGGCTTCAGGAGGTTCACTTTTGGTGTTAAAATATTGAAACGGGTTCAATCGGACAATAAATGAAAAAGTTAGCGCCTAATGCAGCTATTTAGGGCAGTTAATGTTGAAATAAGGTGACTTCCGGGTTGATTTGGGTCACTTCCGGTCTATTAGGGTCACTTCCGGTTTGAATAGAGACACTTCCGGTCTAGCTGAGGTCACTTCCGGTTTATTTGGGGTCACTTCCGGTTTAAAAAGGTCACTTCCGGTTTGATTTGGGGTCACTTCCGGTTTACCTGAGGTCACTTCCTGTTTACCTAAGGTCACTTCTGGATTGATTTGGGGCACTTCCGGTTCATTCTAGGTTCATTGGGAGCACTTCAGGGTCAATCCAAGATGGCCGCCACACTGGAAGTGGGGGTCAAGGGTTGAATTGTGTAAGCATAGTGGAAGTGGGGGTGAAGGGGTGAATATGGTAAGGATGAGGTGACCAAAGTGAATAAAGTTGGAATGGGTTGAATCGGTTGAAAAATGTAGAAATTAGAGTGGAAAAACGAAATTTTGTAGAATTTGGTGTGAATTTCAAAATTGAAAATTTGGAAATTTTGGTAAGTGGGAAGGTGTGGAATAGGTAGGAAAAAGAACAGTTGAAAGTTGGAATGGGTTGAATCGGTCAAAAAATGTAGAAATTAGAGGTGAAAAACGGAATTTTGTGAAATTTTGTCGAAATTTTTAACATGAAAACGTGAAATTTTTGAATTTGGGAATTTTGGGAATGTCGAGAATCATTCCGAATGTGGTTTGAATGTGCTGAAAGAGGGGAATTTAAAAGGGGAATGACGTAAATGTGAAATGTCGAATCTGCCATTGAGAATGAATGGGGAAAAATGTCGTAAATTCGCGAATTTTGCGAAATCGGAAAATTTTCGGAACGAGAAAAATGGAAGCGCTCATCTCGTGAATATTTGGAATACGTCAAAAGTGGAACGGAGTGAATCAGATGAATTATGTGGAAGAAGAAGCGGGACAAAAAAGTGTGGAGAATAAAATATAATAACTAGAAAATGCAATTTCTGGAGAAATTGCGTGTGAAGGCGAAGACTTTGAATCACTTCTTGGGGAATGCTGGCGAATTATGCTGAAACGAGTTGAATTACTTGAGAAATGTAGAAAATAGAGGTGAAAAACGGAATTTTGGAGAATTTGGTGGAATTTCAGAATTTTGGAGAATTTGGTTGAGTTTAAAATCTTAAAATGTGGAATTTATGGCAAGTGGAAATTTGGGGAATAGGTAGGAAAAAGATGAAGAGTTGAAAGTTGGAATGGGTTGAATCGGTTGAACAATGTGAAAATTAGAGTAGAAAAACACATTTTTCGAGAATTTGGTTGAATTTCAAATTTCAAAATTTGGAATTTTTTGTAAGGGGAAGTTGTGGAATAGGTAAGCAAAAGATGAAGAGTTGAAAGTTGGAATGGGTTGAATCGGTAGAAAAATGTAGAAATGAGAGTAGAAAAACGAAATTTTGGAGAATTTGGTTGAATTTCAAATTTGGGATTTTTGGTAAGTGGGAAGTTGTGTAATACGTAGGCAAAAGATGAAGAGTTGAAAGTTGGAATGGGTTGAATCGGTTGAAAAATGTACAAATTAGAGTCGAAAAACGAAATTTTGCAGAATTTGGTTGAATTTCAAATTTGGAATTTTTGGTAAGTGGGAAGTTGTGAAATAGGTAAGCAAAAGATGAAAAGTTGAAAGTTGGAATGGATTGAATCGGTTGCACAATGTAAAGATTAGAGTAGAAAAACAAAATGTTTGAGAATTTGGTTGAATTTCAAATTTTTAATTTTTAATTTTTGGTAAGTGGGAAGTTGTGGAATAGGTAGGCAAAAGATGAAGAGTTGAAAGTTGGAATGGGTTGAATCGGTTGAATAATGTAGAAATTACAGTAGAAAAACGAAATTTTGGAGATTTTGGTTGAATTTCAAATTTGGAATTTTTGGTAAGTCGGAAGTTGTGGAATAGGTAGGCAAAAGATGAAGAGTTGAAAGTTGGAATGGGTTGAATCGGTTGAACAATGTAGAAATTAGAGTAGAAAAACAAAATGTTGGAGAATTTGGTTGAATTTCAAATATGGAATTTTTGGTAAGTGGGAAGTTGTGGAATAGGTAGGCAAAAGATGAAGAGTTGAAAGTTGGAATGGGTTGAATCGGTTGAACAATGTAGAAATTAGATTAGAAAAACGAAATTTTGGAGAATTTGGTTGAATTTCAAATTTGGAATTTTTGGTAAACGGGAAGTTGTGGAATAGGTAGGCAAAACATGAACAGTTGAAAGTTGGAATGAGATGAATCGGTTAAAAAATGTAGAAATTAGAGTAGAAAAACAAAATTTTTGAGAGTTTGGTTGAATTCCAAATTCTGAATTTTTGGTAAGTGGGAAGTTGTGAAATAGGTAAGCAAAAGATGAAAAGTTGAAAGTTGGAATGGATTGAATCGGTTGCACAATGTAAAGATTAGAGAAGAAAAACAAAATGTTTGAGAATTTGGTTGAATTTCAAATTTTGAATTTTTGGTAAGTGGGAAGTTGTGGAATAGGTAGGCAAAAGATGAAGAGTTGAAAGTTGGAACGGGTTGAATCGGTTGAACAATGTAGAAATTAGAGTAGAAAAACGAAATTTAGAAAGATTTGGCTGAATATTAAATTTGGAATTTTTGGTAAACGGGAAGTTGTGGAATAGGTAGGCAAAACATGAACAGTTGAAAGTTGGAATGAGTTGAATCGGTTGAAAAATGTAGAAATTAGAGTAGAAAAACGAAATTTTGGAGATTTTGGTTGAATTTCAAATTTGGAATTTTTGGTAAGTCGGAAGTTGTGGAATAGGTAGGCAAAAGATGAAGAGTTGAAAGTTGGAATGGGTTGAATCGGTTGAACAATGTAGAAATTAGAGTAGAAAAACAAAATGTTGGAGAATTTGGTTGAATTTCAAATATGGAATTTTTGGTAAGTGGGAAGTTGTGGAATAGGTAGGCAAAAGATGAAGAGTTGAAAGTTGGAATGAGTTGAATCGGTTGAACAATGTAGAAATTAGAGTAGAAAAACGAAATTTAGAAAGATTTGGCTGAATATTAAATTTGGAATTTTTGGTAAACGGGAAGTTGTGGAATAGGTAGGCAAAACATGAACAGTTGAAAGTTGGAATGAGTTGAATCGGTTGAAAAATGTAGAAATTAGAGTAGAAAAACAAAATTTTTGAGAATTTGGTTGAATTCCAAATTTGAAAATTTGGAATTTTTCATAAGTTGGAAGTTGTGGAATAGTTAGAAAAAGATGAACAGTTGAAAGTTGGAATGGGTTGAATCGGTTGAAAAACGTAAAAGTTAGAGTGGAAAAACGAAATTTTGGAGAATTTGGTTGAATTTCAAATTTGGAATTTTTGGTAAGTGGGAAGTTGTGGAATAGGTAGGCAAAAGATGAACAGTTGAAAGTTGGAATGAGTTGAATCGGTTGAACAATGTAGAAAAAAGTGGAATGATGTAAATGTGAAATGTCGAATCTGCCATTAAGAATGAATGGGGAAAAATTTGTCGTAAGTTCGCGAATTTTGCGAAATCGGAAAATTTTCGGAACGAGAAAAATGGAAGCGCTCATCTCGTGAATATTTGGAACACGTCAAAAGTGGAACGGAGTGAATCGGATGAACTATGTGGAAGAAGAAGCGGGACAAAAAAGTGTGGAGAATAAAATATAATAATAACTAGAAAATGCAATTTCTGGAGAAATTGCGTGTGAAGGCGAAGACTTTGAATCACTTCTTGGGGAATGATGCCGAAAGATGTTGAAATGAGTTGAATTTCTTGAGAAATGTGGAAAATAGAAGTGTAATACTAAATTTTTGAGAATATGGTTGAATTTCAAATTTGATTTTTGGAATTTTTGGTAAGTGGAAAGTTGTGGAATAGGCAGGCAAAGGATGAACAGTTGAATGTTGGAACGGGTTGAATCGGTTAAAAAATGTAGAAGTGAGAGCAAATGTTGAATCCCCATAGAGAATGAATGGGAATTAAAAGAAAAAGCAATTGCGCCAAAATATTTTGAAATTTGGAACAAAACGTAAAAAAACAGCTTCAGGAGGTTCACTTTTGGGGTTAAAATGTTGAAACGGGTTCAATCGGACAAAAAATGCAAAAGTTAGCGCCTAATGTAGCTATTTATGGCAGTTAATGTTGAAATAAGTTCACTTCCGGGTTGATTTGGGTCACTTCCGGTCTATTTGGGTCACTTCCGGTCTGATTAGAGGCACTTCCGGTCCAGCTGAGGTCACTTCCGGTTTATTTGGGGTCACTTCCGGTTTAAAAAGGTCACTTCCGGTTTGAAAAGGTCACTTCCGGTTTGATTTGGGGTCACTTCCGGTTTACCTAAGGTCACTTCCTGTTTACCTAAGGTCACTTCCGGTTCGAATCGGGGCACTTCCGGTTCATTCTAGGGTCATTGGGAGCACTTCAGGGTCAATCCAAGATGGCCGCCACACTGGAAGTGGGGGTCAAGGGTTGAATTGTGTAAGCATAGTGGAAGTGGGGGTGAAGGGGGTGAATATGGTAAGGATGAGGTGACCAAAGTGAATAAAGTTGGAATGGGTTGAATCGGTTGAAAAATGTAGAAATTAGAGTAGAAAAACCAAATTTTGTAGAATTTGGTTGAATTTCAAAATTGAAAATTTGGAAATTTTGGTAAGTGGGAAGGTGTGGAATAGGTAGGCAAAAGATGAACAGTTGAAAGTTGGAATGGGTTGAATCGGTTGAAAAACGTAGAAGTTAGAGTAGAAAAACGAAATTTTGGAGAATTTGGTTGAATTTCAAATTTGAAATTTTGGAATTTTTGGTAGGTGAGAAGTTGTGGAATAGGCAGGCAAAAGATGAACAGTTGAAAATTGGAATGGGTTGAATCGGTTGAAAAATGTAGAAACTAGAGGTGAAAAACGAAATTTCGTGAAATTTTGTCGGAATTTTTAACGTGAAAACGTGAAATTTTTGAATTTGGGAATTTTGAGAATGTCGAGAATCATTCCGAATGTGGTTTGAATGTGCTGAATGAGGTGAATTTAAAAGGGGAATGACGTAAATGTGAAATGTAGAATCTGCCATTGAGAATGAATGGGGAAAAATTTGTCGTAAATTCGCGAATTTTGCGAAATCGGAAAATTTTCGGAACGAGAAAAATGGAAGCGCTCATCTCGTGAATATTTGGAATACGTCAAAAGTGGAACGGAGTGAATCGGATGAATTATGTGGAAGAAGAAGCGGGACAAAAAAGTGTGGAGAATAAAATATAATAATAATAATAACTAGAAAATGCAATTTCTGGAGAAATTGCGTGTGAAGGCGAAGACTTTGAATCACTTCTTGGGGAATGATGGCGAATGATGTTGAAATGAGTTGAATTTCTTGAGAAATGTGGAAAATAGAAGTGTAATACTAAATTTTGGAGAATTTGGTTGAATTTCAAATTTGAAGTTTGGAATTTGTGGTAAGTGGGAGGTTGTGGAATAGGTAGGCAAAAGATGAACAGTTGAATGTTGGAACGGGTTGAATCGGTTAAAAAATGTAGACGTGAGAGCAAATGTTGAATCTCCATAGAGAATGAATGGGAATTAAAAGAAAAAGCAATTGCGCCAAAATATTTTGAAATTTGGAACAAAACGTAAAAAAACAGCTTCAGGAGGTTCACTTTTGGGGTTAAAATGTTGAAACGGGTTCAATCAAACAAAAAATGCAAAAGTTAGCGCCTAATGTAGCTATTTATGGCAGTTAATGTTGAAATAAGTTCACTTCCGGGTTGATTTGGGTCACTTCCGGTCCATTTGGGTCACTTCCGGTCTGATTAGAGGCACTTCCGGTCCAGCTGAGGTCACTTCCGGTTTATTTGGGGTCACTTCCGGTTTAAAAAGGTCACTTCCGGTTTAAAAAGGTCACTTCCGGTTTGATTTGGGGTCACTTCCGGTTTACCTGAGGTCACTTCCTGTTTACCTAAGGTCACTTCCGGTTTGATTTGGGCCACTTCCGGTTCATTCTAGGTTCATTGGGAGCACTTCTGGGTCAATCCAAGATGGCCGCCACACTGGAAGTGGGGGTCAAGGGTTGAATTTTGTAAGCATAGTGGAAGTGGGGGTGAAGGGGGTGAATATGGTAAGGATGAGGTGACCAAAGTGAATAAAGTTGGAATGGGTTGAATCGGTTGAAAAATGTAGAAATTAGAGTAGAAAAACCAAATTTTGTAGAATTTGGTTGAATTTCAAAATTGAAAATTTGGAAATTTTGGTAAGTGGGAAGGTGTGGAATAGGTAGGCAAAAGATGAACAGTTGAAAGTTGGAATGGGTTGAATCGGTTGAAAAACGTAGAAGTTAGAGTAGAAAAACGAAATTTTGGAGAATTTGGTTGAATTTCAAATTTGAAATTTTGGAATTTTTGAAAGGTGAGAAGTTGTGGAATAGGCAGGCAAAAGATGAACAGTTGAAAGTTGGAATGGGTTGAATCGGTTGAAAAATGTAGAAATTAGAGTAGAAAAACGAAATTACGAAGAATTTGGTTGAATTTCAAATTTGAAAATTTGGAATTTTTTTGTAAGTGGGAAGTTGTGGAATAGGTAGGCAAAAGATGAACAGTTGGAAGTTGGAACGGGTTGAATCGGTCGAAAAATGTAGAAATTAGAGGTGAAAAACGAAATTTCGTGAAATTTTGTCGGAATTTTTAACGTGAAAACGTGAAATTTTTGAATTTGGGAATTTTGGGAATGTCGAGAATCATTCCGAATGTGGTTTGAATGTGCTGAATGAGGTGAATTTAAAAGGGGAATGACGTAAATGTGAAATGTCGAATCTGCCATTGAGAATGAATGGGGAAAAATTTGTCGTAAATTCGCGAATTTTGCGAAATCGGAAAATTTTCGGAACGAGAAAAATGGAAGCGCTCATCTCGTGAATATTTGGAATACATCAAAAGTGGAACGGAGTGAATCGGATGAACTATGTGGAAGAAGAAGCGGGACAAAAAAGTGTGGAGAATAAAATAGAATAATAATAATAACTAGAAAATGCAATTTCTGGAGAAATTGCGTGTGAAGGCGAAGACTTTGAATCACTTCTTTGGGAATGATGCCGAATGATGTTGAAACGAGTTGAATTTCTTGAGAAATGTGGAAAATAGAAGTGTAATACTAAATTTTGGAGAATTTGGTTGAATTTCAAATTTGAAGTTTGGAATTTTTGGTAAGTGGGAGGTTGTGGAATAGGTAGGGAAAAGATGAACAGTTGAATATTGGAACGGGTTGAATTGGTTTAAAAAATGTAGAAGTTAGAGAAAATGTTGAATCCCCATAGAGAATGAATGGGAATGAAAAGAAAAAATAATAATTAAAATTTGGAACAAAACGAAAAAAAAAAGGCTTCAGGAAGTTCACTTTTGGGGTTAAAATGTTGAAACGGGTTCAATCGGACAAAAAATGCAAAAGTTAGTGACTAATGTAGCTATTTAGGGCAGTTAATGTTGAAATAAGGTCACTTCCGGGGTGATTTGGGTCACTTCCGGTCTATTTGGGTCACTTCCGGTTTGATTAGAGGCACTTCCGGTCTAGCTGAGGTCACTTCCGGTTTATTTGGGGTCACTTCCGGTTTAAAAAGGTCACTTCCGGTTTAAAAAGGTCACTTCCGGTTTGATTTGGGGTCACTTCCGGTTTACCTAAGGTCACTTCCTGTTTACCTAAGGTCACTTCCGGTTCGATTTGGGGCACTTCCGGTTCATTCTAGGGTCATTGGGAGCACTTCAGGGTCAATCCAAGATGGCCGCCACACTGGAAGTGGGGGTCAAGGGTTGAATTTTGTAAGCATAGTGGAAGTGGGGGTGAAGGGGGTGAATATGGTAAGGATGAGGTGACCAAAGTGAATAAAGTTGGAATGGGTTGAATCGGTTGAAAAATGTAGAAATTAGAGTAGAAAAACCAAATTTTGTAGAATTTGGTTGAATTTCAAAATTGAAAATTTGGAAATTTTGGTAAGTGGGAAGGTGTGGAATAGGTAGGCAAAAGATGAACAGTTGAAAGTTGGAATGGGTTGAATCGGTTGAAAAACGTAGAAGTTAGAGTAGAAAAACGAAATTTTGGAGAATTTGGTTGAATTTCAAATTTGAAATTTTGGAATTTTTGGTAGGTGAGAAGTTGTGGAATAGGCAGGCAAAAGATGAACAGTTGAAAGTTGGAATGGGTTGAATCGGTTGAAAAATGTAGAAGTTAGAGTAGAAAAACGAAATTACGAAGAATTTGGTTGAATTTCAAATTTGAAAATTTGGAATTTTTTTGTAAGTGGGAAGTTGTGGAATAGGTAGGCAAAAGATGAACAGTTGGAAGTTGGAACGGGTTGAATCGGTCGAAAAATGTAGAAATTAGAGGTGAAAAACGAAATTTCATGAAATTTTGTCGGAATTTTTAACGAGAAAACGTGAAATTTTTGAATTTGGGAATTTTGGGAATGTCGAGAATCATTCCGAATGTGGTTTGAATGTGCTGAATGAGGTGAATGTAAAAGGGGAATGACGTAAATGTGAAATGTCGAATCTGCCATTGAGAATGAATGGGGAAAAATTTGTCGTAAATTCGCGAATTTTGCGAAATCGGAAAATTTTCGGAACGAGAAAAATGGAAGCGCTCATCTCGTGAATATTTGGAATACGTCAAAAGTGGAACGGAGTGAATCGGATGAATTATGTGGAAGAAGAAGCGGGACAAAAAAGTGGCGGGAATAAAATAGAAGAATAATAATAATAATAATAATAATAATAATAATAGAGAATGGTGTAGAATAACATATGTGTGAAGGCCATCGCCTTCACACAATAACTAGAAAATGCAATTTCTGGAGAAATTGCGTGTGAAGGCGAAGACTTTGAATCACTTCTTGGGGAATGCTGACGAATTATGCTGAAACGAGTTGAATTACTTGAGAAATGTAGAAAATAGAGGTGAAAAACGGAATTTTGGAGAATTTGGTGGAATTTCAGAATTTTGGAGAATTTGGTTGAGTTTAAAATCTTAAAATGTGGAATTTATGGCAAGTGGAAATTTGGGGAATAGGTAGGAAAAAGATGAAGAGTTGAAAGTTGGAATGAGTTGAATCGGTTGAACAATGTGAAAATTAGAGTAGAAAAACACATTTTTGGAGAATTTGGTTGAATTTCAAATTTCAAAATTTGGAATTTTTTGTAAGGGGAAGTTGTGGAATAGGTAAGCAAAAGATGAAGAGTTGAAAGTTGGAATGGGTTGAATCGGTAGAGAAATGTAGAAATGAGAGTAGAAAAACGAAATTTTGGAGAATTTGGTTGAATTTCAAATGTGGGATTTTTGGTAAGTGGGAAGTTGTGAAATAGGTAAGCAAAAGATGAAAAGTTGAAAGTTGGAATGGATTGAATCGGTTGCACAATGTAAAGATTAGAGTAGAAAAACAAAATATTTGAGAATTTGGTTGAATTTCAAATTTTTTATTTTTGGGAAGTGGGAAATTGTGGAATAGGTAGGCAAAAGATGAAGAGTTGAAAGTTGGAATGGGTTGAATCGGTTGAACAATGTAGAAATTACAGTAGAAAAACGAAATTTTGGAGATTTTGGTTGAATTTCAAATTTGGAATTTTTGGTAAGTCGGAAGTTGTGGAATAGGTAGGCCAAAGATGAAGAGTTGAAAGTTGGAATGGGTTGAATCGGTTGAACAATGTAGAAATTAGAGTAGAAAAACAAAATGTTGGAGAATTTGGTTGAATTTCAAATATGGAATTTTTGGTAAGTGGGAAGTTGTGGAATAGGTAGGCAAAACATGAACAGTTGAAAGTTGGAATGAGTTGAATCGGTTGAAAAATGTAGAAATTAGAGTAGAAAAACAAAATTTTTGAGAATTTGGTTGAATTCCAAATTTGAAAATTTGGAATTTTTCATAAGTTGGAAGTTGTGGAATAGTTAGAAAAAGATGAACAGTTGAAAGTTGGAATGGGTCGAATCGGTTGAAAAACGTAAAAGTTAGAGTGGAAAAACGAAATTTTGGAGAATTTGGTTGAATTTCAAATTTGGAATTTTTGTTAAGTGGGAAGTTGTTGAATAGGTAGGCAAAAGATGAACAGTTGAAAGTTGGAATGAGTTGAATCAGTTGAACAATGTAGAAAAAAGTGGAATGATGTAAATGTGAAATGTCGAATCTGCCATTAAGAATGAATGGGGAAAAATTTGTCGTAAGTTCGCGAATTTTGCGAAATCGGAAAATTTTCGGAACGAGAAAAATGGAAGCGCTCATCTCGTGAATATTTGGAACACGTCAAAAGTGGAACGGAGTGAATCGGATGAACTATGTGGAAGAAGAAGCGGGACAAAAAAGTGTGGAGAATAAAATAGAAGAATAATAATAATAATAATAATAGAGAATGGTGTAGAATAACATATGTGTGAAGGCCATCGCCTTCACACAATAATAATAATAATAGAGAATGGTGTAGAATAACATATGTGTGAAGGCCATCGCCTTCACACAATAATAATAATAATAATAGAGAATGGTGTAGAATAACATATGTGTGAAGGCCATCGCCTTCACACAATAATAACTAGAAAATGCAATTTCTGGAGAAATTGCGTGTGAAGGCGAAGACTTTGAATCACTTCTTGGGGAATGATGTTGAAATGAGTTGAATTTCTTGAGAAATGTGGAAAATAGAAGTGTAATACTAAATTTTGGAGAATGTGGTTGAATTTCAAATTTGAATTTTGGAATTTTTGGTAAGTAGGAGGTTGTGGAATAGGTAGGCAAAAGATGAACAGTTGAAAGTTGGAACGGGTTGAAACGGTTAAAAAATGTAGAAGTTAGAGCAAATCTTGAATCCCCATAGAGAATGACTGGGAATTAAAAGAAAAAGCAATTGCGCCAAAATATTTTGAAATTTGGAACAAAAGGACAAAAAACGGCTTAAGGAGGTTCCCTTTTCCCTTTAAAATGTTGAAACGGGTTTAATCGGACAAAAAATGCAAAAGTTAGCGACTAATGTAGCTATTTAGGGCAGTTAATGTTGAAATAAGGTCACTTCCGGGGTGATTTGGGTCACTTCCGGTCTATTTGGGTCACTTCCGGTTTGAGTAGAGGCACTTCCGGTCTAGCCGAGGTCACTTCCGGTTTATTTGGGGTCACTTCCGGTTTAAAAAGGTCACTTCCGGTTTAAAAAGGTCACTTCCGGTTTGATTTGGGGTCGCTTCCGGTTTACTTGAGGTCACTTCCGGTTCATTTGGGGTCACTTCCGGTTTGATTTGGGTCACTTCCGGTCTATTTGGGTCACTTCCGGTTTGACTAGAGGCACTTCCGGTCTAGCTGAGGTCACTTCCGGTTAATTTGGGGTCACTTCCGGTTTAAAAAGGTCACGTCCGGTTTAAAAAGGTCACTTCCGGTTTGATTTGGGGTCACTTCCGGTTTACCTGAGGTCACTTCCTGTTTACCTAAGGTCACTTCCGGTTCGATTTGGGGCACTTCCGGTTCATTCTAGGTTCATTGGGAGCACTTCAGGGTCAATCCAAGATGGCCGCCACACTGGAAGTGGGGGTCAAGGGTTGAATTTTGTAAGCATAGTGGAAGTGGGGGTGAAGGTGGTGAATATGGTAAGGATGAGGTGACCAAAGTGAATAAAGTTGGAATGGGTTGAATCGGTTGAAAAATGTAGAAATTAGAGTAGAAAAACCAAATTTTGTAGAATTTGGTTGAATTTCAAAATTGAAAATTTGGAAATTTTGGTAAGTGGGAAGGTGTGGAATAGGTAGGCAAAAGATGAACAGTTGAAAGTTGGAATGGGTTGAATCGGTTGAAAAACGTAGAAGTTAGAGTAGAAAAACGAAATTTTGGAGAATTTGGTTGAATTTCAAATTTGAAATTTTGGAATTTTTGGTAGGTGAGAAGTTGTGGAATAGGCAGGCAAAAGATGAACAGTTGAAAGTTGGAATGGGTTGAATCGGTTGAAAAATGTAGAAGTTAGAGTAGAAAAACGAAATTACGAAGAATTTGGTTGAATTTCAAATTTGAAAATTTGGAATTTTTTTGTAAGTGGGAAGTTGTGGAATAGGTAGGCAAAAGATGAACAGTTGGAAGTTGGAACGGGTTGAATCGGTCGAAAAATGTAGAAATTAGAGGTGAAAAACGAAATTTCGTGAAATTTTGTCGGAATTTTTAACGAGAAAACGTGAAATTTTTGAATTTGGGAATTTTGGGAATGTCGAGAATCATTCCGAATGTGGTTTGAATGTGCTGAATGAGGTGAATTTAAAAGGGGAATGACGTAAATGTGAAATGTCGAATCTGCCATTGAGAATGAATGGGGAAAAATTTGTCGTAAATTCGCGAATTTTGCGAAATCGGAAAATTTTCGGAACGAGAAAAATGGAAGCGCTCATCTCGTGAATATTTGGAATACGTCAAAAGTGGAACGGAGTGAATCGGATGAATTATGTGGAAGAAGAAGCGGGACAAAAAAGTGGCGGGAATAAAATAGAAGAATAATAATAACTAGAAAATGCAATTTCTGGAGAAATTGCGTGTGAAGGCGAAGACTTTGAATCACTTCTTGGCGAATGCTGGCGAATTATGCTGAAACGAGTTGAATTACTTGAGAAATGTAGAAAATAGAGGTGAAAAACGGAATTTTGGAGAATTTGGTGGAATTTCAGAATTTTGGAGAATTTGGTTGAGTTTAAAATCTTAAAATGTGGAATTTATGGCAAGTGGAAATTTGGGGAATAGGTAGGAAAAAGATGAAAAGTTGAAAGTTGGAATGAGTTGAATCGGTTGAACAATGTGAAAATTAGAGTAGAAAAACACATTTTTGGAGAATTTGGTTGAATTTCAAATTTCAAAATTTGGAATTTTTTGTAAGGGGAAGTTGTGGAATAGGTAAGCAAAAGATGAAGAGTTGAAAGTTGGAATGGGTTGGATCGGTAGAGAAATGTAGAAATGAGAGTAGAAAAACGAAATTTTGGAGAATTTGGTTGAATTTCAAATTTGGGATTTTTGGTAAGTGGGAAGTTGTGTAATACGTAGGCAAAAGATGAAGAGTTGAAAGTTGGAATGGGTTGAATCGGTTGAAAAATGTACAAATTAGAGTCGAAAAACGAAATTTTGCAGAATTTGGTTGAATTTCAAATTTGGAATTTTTGGTAAGTGGGAAGTTGTGGAATAGGTAGGCAAAAGATGAAGAGTTGAAAGTTGGAATGGGTTGAATCGGTTGAACAATGTAGAAATTACAGTAGAAAAACGAAATTTTGGAGATTTTTGTTGAATTTCAAATTTGGAATTTTTGGTAAGTCGGAAGTTGTGGAATAGGTAGGCAAAAGGTGAAGAGTTGAAAGTTGGAATCGGTTGAATCGGTTGAACAATGTAGAATTTAGAGTAGAAAAACAAAATGTTGGAGAATTTGGTTGAATTTCAAATATGGAATTTTTGGTAAGTGGGAAGTTGTGGAATAGGTAGGCAAAAGATGAAGAGTTGAAAGTTGGAGTGGGTTGAATCGGTTGAACAATGTAGAAATTAGATTAGAAAAACGAAATTTTGGAGAATTTGGTTGAATTTCAAATTTGGAATTTTTGGTAAACGGGAAGTTGTGGAATAGGTAGGCAAAACATGAACAGTTGAAAGTTGGAATGAGTTGAATCGGTTAAAAAATGGAGAAATTAGAGTAGAAAAACAAAATTTTTGAGAATTTGGTTGGATTCCAAATTTGGAATTTTTGGTAAGTCGGAAGTTGTGGAATAGGTAGGCAAAAGATGAAGAGTTGAAAGTTGGAATGGGTTGAATCGGTTGAACAATGTAGAAATTAGAGTAGAAAAACAAAATGTTGGAGAATTTGGTTGAATTTCAAATATGGAATTTTTGGTAAGTGGGAAGTTGTGGAATAGGTAGGCAAAAGATGAAGAGTTGAAAGTTGGAATGGGTTGAATCGGTTGAACAATGTAGAAATTAGATTAGAAAAACGAAATTTTGGAGAATTTGGTTGAATTTCAAATTTGGAATTTTTGGTAAACGGGAAGTTGTGGAATAGGTAGGCAAACCATGAACAGTTGAAAGTTGGAATGGGTTGAATCGGTTAAAAAATGTAGAAATTAGAGTAGAAAAACAAAATGTTGGAGAATTTGGTTGAATTTCAAATATGGAATTTTTGGTAAGTGGGAAGTTGTGGAATAGGTAGGCAAAACATGAACAGTTGAAAGTTGGAATGAGTTGAATCGGTTGAAAAATGTAGAAATTAGAGTAGAAAAACAAAATTTTTGAGAATTTGGTTGAATTCCAAATTTGAAAATTTGGAATTTTTCATAGGTTGGAAGTTGTGGAATAGTTAGAAAAAGATGAACAGTTGAAAGTTGGAATGGGTTGAATCGGTTGAAAAACGTAAAAGTTAGAGTGGAAAAACGAAATTTTGGAGAATTTGGTTGAATTTCAAATTTGGAATTTTTGGTAAGTGGGAAGTTGTGGAATACGTAGGCAAAAGATGAACAATTGAAAGTTGGAATGAGTTGAATCGGTTGAACAATGTAGAAAAAAGTGGAATGATGTAAATGTGAAATGTCGAATCTGCCATTAAGAATGAATGGGGAAAAATTTGTCGTAAGTTCGCGAATTTTGCGAAATCGGAAAATTTTCGGAACGAGAAAAATGGAAGCGCTCATCTCGTGAATATTTGGAACACGTCAAAAGTGGAACGGAGTGAATCGGATGAACTATGTGGAAGAAGAAGCGGGACAAAAAAGTGTGGAGAATAAAATAGAAGAATAATAATAATAACTAGAAAATGCAATTTCTGGAGAAATTGCGTGTGAAGGCGAAGACTTTGAATCACTTCTTGGGGAATGATGCCGAATGATGTTGAAATGAGTTGAATTTCTTGAGAAATGTGGAAAATAGAAGTGTAATACTAAATTTTTGAGAATATGGTTGAATTTCAAATTTGATTTTTGGAATTTTTGGTAAGTGGAAAGTTGTGGAATAGACAGGCAAAGGATGAACAGTTGAATGTTGGAACGGGTTGAATCGGTTAAAAAATGTAGAAGTGAGAGCAAATGTTGAATCCCCATAGAGAATGAATGGGAATTAAAAGAAAAAGCAATTGCGCCAAAATATTTTGAAATTTGGAACAAAACGTAAAAAAACAGCTTCAGGAGGTTCACTTTTGGGGTTAAAATGTTGAAACGGGTTCAATCGGACAAAAAATGCAAAAGTTAGCGCCTAATGTAGCTATTTATGGCAGTTAATGTTGAAATAAGTTCACTTCCGGGTTGATTTGGGTCACTTCCGGTCTATTTGGGTCACTTCCGGTTTGATTTGGGTCACTTCCGGTCCAGCTGAGGTCACTTCCGGTTTATTTGGGGTTACTTCCGGTTTAAAAAGGTCACTTCCGGTTTAAAAAGGTCACTTCCGGTTTGATTAGGGGTCACTTCCGGTTTACCTGAGGTCACTTCCTGTTTACCTAAGGTCACTTCCGGTTCGATTTGGGCCACTTCCGGTTCATTCTAGGTTCATTGGGAGCACTTCAGGGTCAATCCAAGATGGCCGCCACACTGGAAGTGGGGGTCAAGGGTTGAATTTTGTAAGCATAGTGGAAGTGGGGGTGAAGGGGGTGAATATGGTAAGGATGAGGCGACCAAAGTGAATAAAGTTGGAATGGGTTGAATCGGTTGAAAAATGTAGAAATTAGAGTAGAAAAACCAAATTTTGTAGAATTTGGTTGAATTTCAAAATTGAAAATTTGGAAATTTTGGTAAGTGGGAAGGTGTGGAATAGGTAGGCAAAAGATGAACAGTTGAAAGTTGGAATGGGTTGAATCGGTTGAAAAACGTAGAAGTTAGAGTAGAAAAACGAAATTTTGGAGAATTTGGTTGAATTTCAAATTTGAAATTTTGGAATTTTTGATAGGTGAGAAGTTGTGGAATAGGCAGGCAAAAGATGAACAGTTGAAAGTTGGAATGGGTTGAATCGGTTGAAAAATGTAGAAATTAGAGTAGAAAAACGAAATTACGAAGAATTTGGTTGAATTTCAAATTTGAAAATTTGGAATTTTTTTGTAAGTGGGAAGTTGTGGAATAGGTAGGCAAAAGATGAACAGTTGGAAGTTGGAACGGGTTGAATCGGTCGAAAAATGTAGAAACTAGAGGTGAAAAACGAAATTTCGTGAAATTTTGTCGGAATTTTTAACGTGAAAACGTGAAATTTTTGAATTTGGGAATTTTGGGAATGTCGAGAATCATTCCGAATGTGGTTTGAATGTGCTGAATGAGGTGAATTTAAAAGGGGAATGACGTAAAAGTGAAATGTCGAATCTGCCATTGAGAATGAATGGGGAAAAATTTGTCGTAAATTCGCGAATTTTGCGAAATCGGAAAATTTTCGGAACGAGAAAAATGGAAGCGCTCATCTCGTGAATATTTGGAATACGTCAAAAGTGGAACGGAGTGAATCGGATGAATTATGTGGAAGAAGAAGCGGGACAAAAAAGTGTGGAGAATAAAATATAATAATAATAATAATAATAGAGAATGGTGTAGAATAACATATGTGTGAAGGCCATCGCCTTCACACAACTAGAAAATGCAATTTCTGGAGAAATTGCGTGTGAAGGCGAAGACTTTGAATCACTTCTTGGGGAATGATGCTGAATGAAAAGATTAACAGTTGAAAGTTGGAATGGGTTGAATCGGTCAAAAAATGTAGAAATTAGAGGTGAAAAACGGAATTTTGTGAAATTTATCGAAATTTTTAACGTGAAAACGTGAAATTTTTGAATTTGGGAATTTTGGGAATGTCGAGAATCATTCCGAATGTGGTTTGAATGTGCTGAATGAGGTGAATTTAAAAGGGGAATGACGTAAATGTGAATTGTCGAATCTGCCATTGAGAATGAATGGGGAAAAATTTGTCGTAAATTCGCGAATTTCGCGAAATCGGAAAATTTTCGGAACGAGAAAAATGGAAGCGCTCATCTCGTGAATATTTGGAATACATCAAAAGTGGAACGGAGTGAATCGGATGAATTATGTGGAAGAAGAAGCGGGACAAAAAAGTGGCGGGAATAAAATAGAAGAATAATAATAATAATAGAGAATGGTGTAGAATAACATATGTGTGAAGGCCATCGCCTTCACACAACTAGAAAATGCAATTTCTGGAGAAATTGCGTGTGAAGGCGAAGACTTTGAATCACTTCTTGGGGAATGCTGGCGAATTATGCTGAAACGAGTTGAATTACTTGAGAAATGTAGAAAATAGAGGTGAAAAACGGAATTTTGGAGAATTTGGTGGAATTTCAGAATTTTGGAGAATTTGGTTGAGTTTAAAATCTTAAAATGTGGAATTTATGGCAAGTGGAAATTTGGGGAATAGGTAGGAAAAAGATGAAGAGTTGAAAGTTGGAATGAGTTGAATCGGTTGAACAATGTGAAAATTAGAGTAGAAAAACACATTTTTGGAGAATTTGGTTGAATTTCAAATTTCAAAATTTGGAATTTGTTGTAAGGGGAAGTTGTGGAATAGGTAAGCAAAAGATGAAGAGTTGAAAGTTGGAATGGGTTGAATCGGTAGAGAAATGTAGAAATGAGAGTAGAAAAACGAAATTTTGGAGAATTTGGTTGAATTTCAAATTTGGGATTTTTGGTAAGTGGGAAGTTGTGTAATACGTAGGCAAAAGATGAAGAGTTACAAGTTTGAATGGGTTGAATCGGTTGAAAAATGTACAAATTAGAGTCGAAAAACGAAATTTTGCAGAATTTGGTTGAATTTCAAATTTGGAATTTTTGGTAAGTGGGAAGTTGTGAAATAGGTAAGCAAAAGATTAAAAGTTGAAAGTTGGAATGGATTGAATCGGTTGCACAATGTAAAGATTAGAGTAGAAAAACAAAATGTTTGAGAATTTGGTTGAATTTCAAATTTTTAATTTTTGGTAAGTGGGAAGTTGTGGAATAGGTAGGCAAAAGATGAAGAGTTGAAAGTTGGAATGGGTTGAATCGGTTGAACAATGTAGAAATTACAGTAGAAAAACGAAATTTTGGAGATTTTGGTTGAATTTCAAATTTGGAATTTTTGGTAAATCGGAAGGTGTGGAATAGGTAGGCAAAAGATGAAGAGTTGAAAGTTGGAATGGGTTGAATCGGTTGAACAATGTAGAAATTAGAGTAGAAAAACAAAATGTTGGAGAATTTGGTTGAATTTCAAATATGGAATTTTTGGTAAGTGGGAAGTTGTGGAATAGGTAGGCAAAAGATGAAGAGTTGAAAGTTGGAATGGGTTGAATCGGTTGAACAATGTAGAAATTAGATTAGAAAAACGAAATTTTGGAGAATTTGGTTGAATTTCAAATTTGGAATTTTTGGTAAACGGGAAGTTGTGGAATAGGTAGGCAAAACATGAACAGTTGAAAGTTGGAATGAGTTGAATCGGTTAAAAAATGTAGAAATTAGAGTAGAAAAACAAAATTTTTGAGAATTTGGTTGAATTCCAAATTTGGAATTTTTGGTAAGTCGGAAGTTGTGGAATAGGTAGGCAAAAGATGAAGAGTTGAAAGTTGGAATGGGTTGAATCAGTTGAACAATGTAGAAATTAGAGTAGAAAAACAAAATGTTGGAGAATTTGGTTGAATTTCAAATATGGAATTTTTGGTAAGTGGGAAGTTGTGGAATAGGTAGGCAAAAGATGAAGAGTTGAAAGTTGGAATGGGTTGAATCGGTTGAACAATGTAGAAATTAGATTAGAAAAACGAAATTTTGGAGAATTTGGTTGAATTTCAAATTTGGAATTTTTGGTAAACGGGAAGTTGTGGAATAGGTAGGCAAAACATGAACAGTTGAAAGTTGGAATGAGTTGAATCGGTTAAAAAATGTAGAAATTAGAGTAGAAAAACAAAATGTTGGAGAATTTGGTTGAATTTCAAATATGGAATTTTTGGTAAGTGGGAAGTTGTGGAATAGGTAGGCAAAACATGAACAGTTGAAAGTTGGAATGAGTTGAATCGGTTGAAAAATGTAGAAATTAGAGTAGAAAAACAAAATTTTTGAGAATTTGGTTGAATTCCAAATTTGAAAATTTGGAATTTTTCATAAGTTGGAAGTTGTGGAATAGTTAGAAAAAGATGAACAGTTGAAAGTTGGAATGGGTTGAATCGGTTGAAAAACGTAAAAGTTAGAGTGGAAAAACGAAATTTTGGAGAATTTGGTTGAATTTCAAATTTGGAATTTTTGGTAAGTGGGAAGTTGTGGAATAGGTAGGCAAAAGATGAACAGTTGAAAGTTGGAATGAGTTGAATCGATTGAACAATGTAGAACAAAGTGGAATGATGTAAATGTGAAATGTCGAATCTGCCATTAAGAATGAATGGGGAAAAATTTGTCGTAAGTTCGCGAATTTTGCGAAATCGGAAAATTTTCGGAACGAGAAAAATGGAAGCGCTCATCTCGTGAATATTTGGAACACGTCAAAAGTGGAACGGAGTGAATCGGATGAACTATGTGGAAGAAGAAGCGGGACAAAAAAGTGTGGAGAATAAAATATAATAATAACTAGAAAATGCAATTTCTGGAGAAATTGCGTGTGAAGGCGAAGACTTTGAATCACTTCTTTGGGAATGATGCCGAATGATGTTGAAATGAGTTGAATTTCTTGAGAAATGTGGAAAACAGAAGTGTAATACTAAATTTTGGAGAATTTGGTTGAATTTCAAATTTGAAGTTTGGAATTTTTGGTAAGTGGGAGGTTGTGGAATAGGTAGGCAAAAGATGAACAGTCAAATGTTGGAACGGGTTGAATTGGTTAAAAAATGTAGAAGTTAGAGCAAATATTGAATCCCCATAGAGAATGAATGGGAATTAAAAGAAAAAATAATTGCGCCAAAATATTGTAAAATTTGGAACAAAACGAAAAAAAACAGCTTCAGGAGGTTCACCTTTGGGGTTAAAATGTTGAAACGGGTTCAATCGGACAAAAAATGCAAAAGTTAGCGACTAATGTAGCTATTTAGGGCAGTTAATGTTGAAATAAGGTCACTTCCGGTTTGATTTGGGTCACTTCCGGTTTGATTAGAGGCACTTCCGGTCCAGCTGAGGTCACTTCCGGTTTATTTGGGGTCACTTCCGGTTTTAAAAGGTCACTTCCGGTTTAAAAAGGTCACTTCCGGTTTGATTTGGGGTCACTTCCGGTTTACCTAAGGTCACTTCCTGTTTACCTAAGGTCACTTGCGGCTTGATATGGGGCACTTCCGGTACATTCTGGGTTCATTGGGGGCACTTCAGGGTCAATCCAAGATGGCCGCCACACTGGAAGTGTGGGTGAAGGAGGTGAATATGGTAAGCATAAGGTAAAGTGAATAAAGTTGGAATGGGTTGAATCGGTTGAAAAATGTGGAAAAAAGAGTAGAAAAACGAAATTGTAGAGAATTTTGGTAAGTGGAAAGTTGTGGAATAGGCAGGCAAAGGATGAAGAGTTGAATGTTGGAACGGGTTGAATCGGTTAAAAAATGTAGAAGTGAGAGCAAATGTTGAATCCCCATAGAGAATGAATGGGAATCAAAAGAAAAAGCAATTGCGCCAAAATATTTTGAAATTTGGAACAAAACGTAAAAAAAAAGCTTCAGGAGGTTCACTTTTGGGGTTAAAATGTTGAAACGGGTTCAATCGGACAAAAAATGCAAAAGTTAGCGCCTAATGTAGCTATTTAGGGCAGTTAATTTTGAAATAAGTTCACTTCCGGGTTGATTTGGGTCACTTCCGGTCTATTTGGGTCACTTCCGGTTTGATTAGAGGCACTTCCGGTCTAGCTGAGGTCACTTCCGGTTTATTTGGGGTCACTTCCGGTTTAAAAAGGTCACTTCCGGTTTAAAAAGGTCACTTCCGGTTTGATTTGGGGTCACTTCCGGTTTACCTAAGGTCACTTCCTGTTTACCTAAGGTCACTTCCGGTTCGATTTGGGGCACTTCCGGTTCATTCTAGGGTCATTGGGAGCACTTCAGGGTCAATCCAAGATGGCCGCCACACTGGAAGTGGGGGTCAAGGGTTGAATTGTGTAAGCATAGTGGAAGTAGGGGTGAAGGGGGTGAATATGGTAAGGATGAGGTGACCAAAGTGAATAAAGTTGGAATGGGTTGAATCGGTTGAAAAATGTAGAAATTAGAGTAGAAAAACCAAATTTTGTAGAATTTGGTTGAATTTCAAAATTGAAAATTTGGAAATTTTGGTAAGTGGGAAGGTGTGGAATAGGTAGGCAAAAGATGAACAGTTGAAAGTTGGAATGGGTTGAATCGGTTGAAAAACGTAGAAGTTAGAGTAGAAAAACGAAATTTTGGAGAATTTGGTTGAATTTCAAATTTGAAATTTTGGAATTTTTGGTAGGTGAGAAGTTGTGGAATAGGCAGGCAAAAGATGAACAGTTGAAAATTGGAATGGGTTGAATCGGTTGAAAAATGTAGAAACTAGAGGTGAAAAACGAAATTTCGTGAAATTTTGTCGGAATTTTTAACGTGAAAACGTGAAATTTTTGAATTTGGGAATTTTGGGAATGTCGAGAATCATTCCGAATGTGGTTTGAATGTGCTGAATGAGGTGAATTTAAAAGGGGAATGACGTAAATGTGAAATGTAGAATCTGCCATTGAGAATGAATGGGGAAAAATTTGTCGTAAATTCGCGAATTTTGCGAAATCGGAAAATTTTCGGAACGAGAAAAATGGAAGCGCTCATCTCGTGAATATTTGGAATACGTCAAAAGTGGAACGGAGTGAATCGGATGAATTATGTGGAAGAAGAAGCGGGACAAAAAAGTGTGGAGAATAAAATATAATAATAATAATAATAATAATAATAATAGAGAATGGTGTAGAATAACATATGTGTGAAGGCCATCGCCTTCACACAATAACTAGAAAATGCAATTTCTGGAGAAATTGCGTGTGAAGGCGAAGACTTTGAATCACTTCTTGGCGAATGCTGGCGAATTATGCTGAAACGAGTTGAATTACTTGAGAAATGTAGAAAATAGAGGTGAAAAACGGAATTTTGGAGAATTTGGTGGAATTTCAGAATTTTGGAGAATTTGGTTGAGTTTAAAATCTTAAAATGTGGAATTTATGGCAAGTGGAAATTTGGGGAATAGGTAGGAAAAAGATGAAGAGTTGAAAGTTGGAATGGGTTGAATCGGTTGAAAAATGTACAAATTAGAGTCGAAAAACGAAATTTTTCCGAATTTGGTTGAATTTCAAATTTGGAATTTTTGGTAAGTGGGAAGTTGTGAAATAGGTAAGCAAAAGATGAAAAGTTGAAAGTTGGAATGGATTGAATCGGTTGCACAATGTAAAGATTAGAGTAGAAAAACAAAATGTTTGAGAATTTGGTTGAATTTCAAATTTTTAATTTTTAATTTTTGGTAAGTGGGAAGTTGTGGAATAGGTAGGCAAAAGATGAAGAGTTGAAAGTTGGAATGGGTTGAATCGGTTGAACAATGTAGAAATTACAGTAGAAAAACGAAATTTTGGAGATTTTGGTTGAATTTCAAATTTAGAATTTTTGGTAAGTCGGAAGTTGTGGAATAGGTAGGCAAAAGATGAAGAGTTGAAAGTTGGAATGGGTTGAATCGGTTGAACAATGTAGAAATTAGAGTAGAAAAACAAAATGTTGGAGAATTTGGTTGAATTTCAAATATGGAATTTTTGGTAAGTGGGAAGTTGTCGAATAGGTAGGCAAAAGATGAAGAGTTGAAAGTTGGAATGGGTTGAATCGGTTGAACAATGTAGAAATTAGATTAGAAAAACCAAATTTTTGAGAATTTGGTTGAATTTCAAATTTGGAATTTTTGGTAAACGGGAAGTTGTGGAATAAGTAGGCAAAACATGAACAGTTGAAAGTTGGAATGAGTTAAATCGGTTAAAAATGTCGAAATTAGAGTAGAAAAACAAAATTTTTGAGAATTTGGTTGAATTCCAAATTTGGAATTTTTTGTAAGTGGGAAGTTGTGAAATAGGTAAGCAAAAGATGAAAAGTTGAAAGTTGGAATGGATTGAATCGGTTTCACAATGTAAAGATTAGAGAAGAAAAACAAAATGTTTGAGAATTTGGTTGAATTTCAAATTTTGAATTTTTGGTAAGTGGGAAGTTGTGGAATAGGTAGGCAAAAGATGAAGAGTTGAAAGTTGGAACGGGTTGAATCGGTTGAACAATGTAGAAATTAGAGTAGAAAAAGGAAATTTTGGAGATTTTGGTTGAATTTCAAATTTGGAATTTTTGGTAAGTCGGAAGTTGTGGAATAGGTAGGCAAGAGATGAAGAGTTGAAAGTTGGAATGGGTTGAATCGGTTGAACAATGTAGAAATTAGAGTAGAAAAACGAAATTTTGGAAATTTTGGTTGAATTTCAAATTTGGAATTTTTGGTAAGTCGGAAGTTGTGGAATAGGTAGGCAAAAGATGAAGAGTTGAAAGTTGGAATGGGTTGAATCGGTTGAACAATGTAGAAATTAGAGTAGAAAAACAAAATGTTGGAGAATTTGGTTGAATTTCAAATATGGAATTTTTGGTAAGTGGGAAGTTGTGGAATAGATAGGCAAAAGATGAACAGTTGAAAGTTGGAATGAGTTGAATCGGTTGAACAATGTAGAAATTAGAGTAGAAAAACGAAATTTAGAAAGATTTGGTTGAATTTCAAATTTGGAATTTTTGGTAAACGGGAAGTTGTGGAATAGGTAGGCAAAACATGAACAGTTGAAAGTTGGAATGAGTTGAATTGGTTGAAAAATGTAGAAATTAGAGTAGAAAAACAAAATTTTTGAGAATTTGGTTGAATTCCAAATTTGAAAATTTGGAATTTTTCATAAGTTGGAAGTTGTGGAATAGTTAGAAAAAGATGAACAGTTGAAAGTTGGAATGGGTTGAATCGGTTGAAAAACATAAAAGTTAGAGTGGAAAAACGAAATTTTGGAGAATTTGGTTGAATTTCAAATTTGGAATTTTTGGTAAGTGGGAAGTTGTGGAATAGGTAGGCAAAAGATGAACAGTTGAAAGTTGGAATGAGTTGAATCGGTTGAACAATGTAGAAATTAGAGTAGAAAACGAAATTTTGGAAATTTTGGTTGAATTTCAAATTTGGAATTTTTGGTAAGTCGGAAGTTGTGGAATAGGTAGGCAAAAGATGAAGAGTTGAAAGTTGGAATGGGTTGAATCGGTTGAACAATGTAGAAATTAGAGTAGAAAAACAAAATGTTGGAGAATTTGGTTGAATTTCAAATATGGAATTTTTGGTAAGTGGGAAGTTGTGGAATAGGTAGGCAAAAGATGAAGAGTTGAAAGTTGGAATGGGTTGAATCGGTTGAACAATGTAGAAATTAGAGTAGAAAAACAAAATGTTGGAGAATTTGGTTGAATTTCAAATATGGAATTTTTGGTAAGTGGGAAGTTGTGGAATAGGTAGGCAAAAGATGAAGAGTTGAAAGTTGGAATGGGTTGAATCGGTTGAACAATGTAGAAATTAGATTAGAAAAACGAAATTTTGGAGAATTTGGTTGAATTTCAAATTTGGAATTTTTGGTAAACGGGAAGTTGTGGAATAGGTAGGCAAAACATGAACAGTTGAAAGTTGGAATGAGTTGAATCGGTTAAAAAATGTAGAAATTAGAGTAGAAAAACAAAATTTTTGAGAATTTGGTTGAATTCCAAATTTGGAATTTTTGGTAAGTGGGAAGTTGTGAAATAGGTAAGCAAAAGATGTAAAGTTGAAAGTTGGAATGGATTGAATCGGTTTCACAATGTAAAGATTAGAGAAGAAAAACCAAATGTTTGAGAATTTGGTTGAATTTCAAATTTGGAATTTTTGGTAAGTGGGAAGTTGTGGAATAGGTAGGCAAAAGATGAAGAGTTGAAAGTTGGAACGGGTTGAATCGGTTGAACAATGTAGAAATTAGAGTAGAAAAACGAAATTTTGGAGATTTTGGTTGAATTTCAAATTTGGAATTTTTGGTAAGTCGGAAGTTGTGGAATAGGTAGGCAAAAGATGAAGAGTTGAAAGTTGGAATGGGTTGAATCGGTTGAACAATGTAGAAATTAGAGTAGAAAAACAAAATGTTGTAGAATTTGGTTGAATTTCAAATATGGAATTTTTGGTAAGTGGGAAGTTGTGGAATAGATAGGCAAAAGATGAACAGTTGAAAGTTGGAACGAGTTGAATCGGTTGAACAATGTAGAAATTAGAGTAGAAAAACGAAATTTAGAAAGATTTGGTTGAATTTCAAATTTGGAATTTTTGGTAAACGGGAAGTTGTGGAATAGGTAGGCAAAACATGAACAGTTGAAAGTTGGAATGAGTTGAATCGGTTGAAAAATGTAGAAATTAGAGTAGAAAAACAAAATTTTTGAGAATTTGGTTGAATTCCAAATTTGAAAATTTGGAATTTTTCATAAGTTGGAAGTTGTGGAATAGTTAGAAAAAGATGAACAGTTGAAAGTTGGAATGGGTTGAATCGGTTGAAAAACGTAAAAGTTAGAGTGGAAAAACGAAATTTTGGAGAATTTGGTTGAATTTCAAATTTGGAATTTTTGGTAAGTGGGAAGTTGTGGAATAGGTAGGCAAAAGATGAACAGTTGAAAGTTGGAATGAGTTGAATCGGTTGAACAATGTAGAAAAAAGTGGAATGATGTAAATGTGAAATGTCGAATCTGCCATTAAGAATGAATGGGGAAAAATTTGTCGTAAGTTCGCGAATTTTGCGAAATCGGAAAATTTTCGGAACGAGAAAAATGGAAGCGCTCATCTCGTGAATATTTGGAACGCGTGAAAAGTGGAACGGAGTGAATCGGATGAACTATGTGGAAGAAGAAGCGGGACAAAAAAGTGGCGGGAATAAAATAGAAGAATAATAATAATAACTAGAAAATGCAATTTCTGGAGAAATTGCGTGTGAAGGCGAAGACTTTGAATCACTTCTTGGGGAATGATGTTGAAATGAGTTGAATTTCTTGAGAAATGTGGAAAATAGAAGTGTAATACTAAATTTTGGAGAATGTGGTTGAATTTCAAATTTGAATTTTGGAATTTTTGGTAAGTAGGAGGTTGTGGAATAGGTAGGCAAAAGATGAACAGTTGAAAGTTGGAACGGGTTGAAACGGTTAAAAAATGTAGAAGTTAGAGCAAATCTTGAATCCCCATAGAGAATGACTGGGAATTAAAAGAAAAAGCAATTGCGCCAAAATATTTTGATATTTGCAACAAAAGGACAAAAAACGGCTTAAGGAGGTTCCCTTTTCCCTTTAAAATGTTGAAACGGGTTTAATCGGACAAAAAATGCAAAAGTTAGCGACTAATGTAGCTATTTAGGGCAGTTAATGTTGAAATAAGGTCACTTCCGGGGTGATTTGGGTCACTTCCGGTCTATTTGGGTCACTTCCGGTTTGAGTAGAGGCACTTCCGGTCTAGCCGAGGTCACTTCCGGTTTATTTGGGGTCACTTCCGGTTTAAAAAGGTCACTTCCGGTTTAAAAAGGTCACTTCCGGTTTGATTTGGGGTCATTTCCGGTTTACTTGAGGTCACTTCCGGTTCATTTGGGGTCACTTCCGGTTTGATTTGGGTCACTTCCGGTCTATTTGGGTCACTTCCGGTTTGACTAGAGGCACTTCCGGTCTAGCTGAGGTCACTTCCGGTTAATTTGGGGTCACTTCCGGTTTAAAAAGGTCACTTCCGGTTTAAAAAGGTCACTTCCGGTTTGATTTGGGGTCACTTCCGGTTTACCTGAGGTCACTTCCTGTTTACCTAAGGTCACTTCCGGTTCGATTTGGGGCACTTCCGGTTCATTCTAGGTTCATTGGGAGCACTTCAGGGTCAATCCAAGATGGCCGCCACACTGGAAGTGGGGGTCAAGGGTTGAATTTTGTAAGCATAGTGGAAGTGGGGGTGAAGGTGGTGAATATGGTAAGGATGAGGTGACCAAAGTGAATAAAGTTGGAATGGGTTGAATCGGTTGAAAAATGTAGAAATTAGAGTAGAAAAACCAAATTTTGTAGAATTTGGTTGAATTTCAAAATTGAAAATTTGGAAATTTTGGTAAGTGGGAAGGTGTGGAATAGGTAGGCAAAAGATGAACAGTTGAAAGTTGGAATGGGTTGAATCGGTTGAAAAACGTAGAAGTTAGAGTAGAAAAACGAAATTTTGGAGAATTTGGTTGAATTCCAAATTTGAAATTTTGGAATTTTTGGTAGGTGAGAAGTTGTGGAATAGGCAGGCAAAAGATGAACAGTTGAAAGTTGGAATGGGTTGAATCGGTTGAAAAATGTAGACGTTAGAGTAGAAAAACGAAATTACGAAGAATTTGGTTGAATTTCAAATTTGAAAATTTGGAATTTTTTTGTAAGTGGGAAGTTGTGGAATAGGTAGGCAAAAGATGAACAGTTGGAAGTTGGAACGGGTTGAATCGGTCGAAAAATGTAGAAATTAGAGGTGAAAAACGAAATTTCGTGAAATTTTGTCGGAATTTTTAACGAGAAAACGTGAAATTTTTGAATTTGGGAATTTTGGGAATGTCGAGAATCATTCCGAATGTGGTTTGAATGTGCTGAATGAGGTGAATTTAAAAGGGGAATGACGTAAATGTGAAATGTCGAATCTGCCATTGAGAATGAATGGGGAAAAATTTGTCGTAAATTCGCGAATTTTGCGAAATCGGAAAATTTTCGGAACGAGAAAAATGGAAGCGCTCATCTCGTGAATATTTGGAATACGTCAAAAGTGGAACGGAGTGAATCGGATGAATTATGTGGAAGAAGAAGCGGGACAAAAAAGTGGCGGGAATAAAATAGAAGAATAATAATAACTAGAAAATGCAATTTCTGGAGAAATTGCGTGTGAAGGCGAAGACTTTGAATCACTTCTTGGGGAATGATGCCGAATGATGTTGAAATGAGTTGAATTTCTTGAGAAATGTGGAAAATAGAAGTGTAATACTAAATTTTTGAGAATATGGTTGAATTTCAAATTTGATTTTTGGAATTTTTGGTAAGTGGAAAGTTGTGGAATAGGCAGGCAAAGGATGAACAGTTGAATGTTGGAACGGGTTGAATCGGTTAAAAAATGTAGAAGTGAGAGCAAATGTTGAATCCCCATAGAGAATGAATGGGAATTAAAAGAAAAAGCAATTGCGCCAAAATATTTTGAAATTTGGAACAAAACGTAAAAAAACAGCTTCAGGAGGTTCACTTTTGGGGTTAAAATGTTGAAACGGGTTCAATCGGACAAAAAATGCAAAAGTTAGCGCCTAATGTAGCTATTTATGGCAGTTAATGTTGAAATAAGTTCACTTCCGGGTTGATTTGGGTCACTTCCGGTCCATTTGGGTCACTTCCGGTCTGATTAGAGGCACTTCCGGTCCAGCTGAGGTCACTTCCGGTTTATTTGGGGTCACTTCCGGTTTAAAAATGTCACTTCCGGTTGAAAAAGGTCACTTCCGGTTTGATTTGGGGTCACTTCCGGTTTACCTGAGGTCACTTCCTGTTTACCTAAGGTCACTTCCGGTTTGATTTGGGCCACTTCCGGTTCATTCTAGGTTCATTGGGAGCACTTCAGGGTCAATCCAAGATGGCCGCCACACTGGAAGTGGGGGTCAAGGGTTGAATTTTGTAAGCATAGTGGAAGTGGGGGTGAAGGGGGTGAATATGGTAAGGATGAGGTGACCAAAGTGAATAAAGTTGGAATGGGTTGAATCGGTTGAAAAATGTAGAAATTAGAGTAGAAAAACCAAATTTTGTAGAATTTGGTTGAATTTCAAAATTGAAAATTATGAAATTTTGGTAAGTGGGAAGGTGTGGAATAGGTAGGCAAAAGATGAACAGTTGAAAGTTGGAATGGGTTGAATCGGTTGAAAAACGTAGAAGTTAGAGTAGAAAAACGAAATTTTGGAGAATTCGGTTGAATTTCAAATTTGAAATTTTGGAATTTTTGATAGGTGAGAAGTTGTGTAATAGGCAGGCAAAAGATGAACAGTTGAAAGTTGGAATGGGTTGAATCGGTTGAAAAATGTAGAAATTAGAGTAGAAAAACGAAATTACGAAGAATTTGGTTGAATTTCAAATTTGAAAATTTGGAATTTTTTTGTAAGTGGGAAGTTGTGGAATAGGTAGGCAAAAGATGAACAGTTGGAAGTTGGAACGGGTTGAATCGGTCGAAAAATGTAGAAATTAGAGGTGAAAAACGAAATTTCGTGAAATTTTGTCGGAATTTTTAACGTGAAAACGTGAAATTTTTGAATTTGGGAATTTTGGGAATGTCGAGAATCATTCCGAATGTGGTTTGAATGTGCTGAATGAGGTGAATTTAAAAGGGGAATGACGTAAATGTGAAATGTCGAATCTGCCATTGAGAATGAATGGGGAAAAATTTGTCGTAAATTCGCGAATTTTGCGAAATCGGAAAATTTTCGGAACGAGAAAAATGGAAGCGCTCATCTCGTGAATATTTGGAATACATCAAAAGTGGAACGGAGTGAATCGGATGAACTATGTGGAAGAAGAAGCGGGACAAAAAAGTGTGGAGAATAAAATAGAATAATAATAATAATAATAATAATAATAGAGAATGGTGTAGAATAACATATGTGTGAAGGCCATCGCCTTCACACAATAATAATAATAATAATAATAGAGAATGGTGTAGAATAACATATGTGTGAAGGCCATCGCCTTCACACAATAATAATAATAATAATAGAGAATGGTGTAGAATAACATATGTGTGAAGGCCATCGCCTTCACACAATAATAATAATAATAGAGAATGGTGTAGAATAACATATGTGTGAAGGCCATCGCCTTCACACAATAACTAGAAAATGCAATTTCTGGAGAAATTGCGTGTGAAGGCGAAGACTTTGAATCACTTCTTGGGGAATGCTGGCGAATTATGCTGAAACGAGTTGAATTACTTGAGAAATGTAGAAAATAGAGGTGAAAAACGGAATTTTGGAGAATTTGGTGGAATTTCAGAATTTTGGAGAATTTGGTTGAGTTTAAAATCTTAAAATTTGGAATTTATGGCAAGTGGAAATTTGGGGAATAGGTAGGAAAAAGATGAAGAGTTGAAAGTTGGAATGAGTTGAATCGGTTGAACAATGTGAAAATTAGAGTAGAAAAACACATTTTGGGAGAATTTGGTTGAATTTCAAATTTCAAAATTTGGAATTTTTTGTAAGGGGAAGTTGTGGAATAGGTAAGCAAAAGATTAAGAGTTGAAAGTTGGAATGGGTTGAATCGGTAGAGAAATGTAGAAATGAGAGTAGAAAAACGAAATTTTGGAGAATTTGGTTGAATTTCAAATTTGGGATTTTTGGTAAGTGGGAAGTTGTGTAATACGTAGGCAAAAGATGAAGAGTTGAAAGTTGAAATGGGTTGAATCGGTTGAAAAATGTACAAATTAGAGTCAAAAAACGAAATTTTGCAGAATTTGGTTGAATTTCAAATTTGGAATTTTTGGTAAGTGGGAAGTTGTGAAATAGGTAAGCAAAAGATGAAAAGTTGAAAGTTGGAATGGATTGAATCGGTTGCACAATGTAAAGATTAGAGTAGAAAAACAAAATGTTTGAGAATTTGGTTGAATTTCAAATTTTTAATTTTTAATTTTTGGTAAGTGGGAAGTTGTGGAATAGGTAGGCAAAAGATGAAGAGTTGAAAGTTGGAATGGGTTGAATCGGTTGAACAATGTAGAAATTACAGTACAAAAACGAAATTTTGGAGATTTTGGTTGAATTTCAAATTTGGAATTTTTGGTAAGTCGGAAGTTGTGGAATAGGTAGGCAAAAGATGAAGAGTTGAAAGTTGGAATCGGTTGAATCGGTTGAACAATGTAGAAATTAGAGTAGAAAAACAAAATGTTGGAGAATTTGGTTGAATTTCAAATATGGAATTTTTGGTAAGTGGGAAGTTGTGGAATAGGTAGGCAAAAGATGAAGAGTTGAAAGTTGGAATGGGTTGAATCGGTTGAACAATGTAGAAATTAGATTAGAAAAACGAAATTTTGGAGAATTTGGTTGAATTTCAAATTTGGAATTTTTGGTAAACGGGAAGTTGTGGAATAGGTAGGCAAAACATGAACAGTTGAAAGTTGGAATGGGTTGAATCGGTTGAACAATGTAGAAATTAGATTAGAAAAACGAAATTTTGGAGAATTTGGTTGAATTTCAAATTTGGAATTTTTGGTAAACGGGAAGTTGTGGAATAGGTAGGCAAAACATGAACAGTTGAAAGTTGGAATGAATTGAATCGGTTAAAAAATGTAGAAATTAGAGTAGAAAAACACAATTTTTGAGAATTTGGTTGAATTCCAAATTTGGAATTTTTTGTAAGTCGGAAGTTGTGGAATAGGTAGGCAAAAGATGAAGAGTTGAAAGTTGGAATGGGTTGAATCGGTTGAACAATGTAGAAATTAGAGTAGAAAAACAAAATGTTGGAGAATTTGGTTGAATTTCAAATATGGAATTTTTGGTAAGTGGGAAGTTGTGGAATAGGTAGGCAAAAGATGAAGAGTTGAAAGTTGGAATGGGTTGAATCGGTTGAACAATGTAGAAATTAGATTAGAAAAACGAAATTTTGGAGAATTTGGTTGAATTTCAAATTTGGAATTTTTGGTAAACGGGAAGTTGTGGAATAGGTAGGCAAAACATGAACAGTTGAAAGTTGGAATGAGTTGAATCGGTTAAAAAATGTAGAAATTAGAGTAGAAAAACAAAATGTTGGAGAATTTGGTTGAATTTCAAATATGGAATTTTTGGTAAGTGGGAAGTTGTGGAATAGGTAGGCAAAACATGAACAGTTGAAAGTTGGAATGAGTTGAATCGGTTTAAAAATGTAGAAATTAGAGTAGAAAAACAAAATTTTTGAGAATTTGGTTGAATTCCAAATTTGAAAATTTGGAATTTTTCATAAGTTGGAAGTTGTGGAATAGTTAGAAAAAGATGAACAGTTGAAAGTTGGAATGGGTTGAATCGGTTGAAAAACGTAAAAGTTAGAGTGGAAAAACGAAATTTTGGAGAATTTGGTTGAATTTCAAATTTGGAATTTTTGGTAAGTGGGAAGTTGTGGAATAGGTAGGCAAAAGATGAACAGTTGAAAGTTGGAATGAGTTGAATCGGTTGAACAATGTAGAAAAAAGTGGAATGATGTAAATGTGAAATGTCGAATCTGCCATTAAGAATGAATGGGGAAAAATTTGTCGTAAGTTCGCGAATTTTGCGAAATCGGAAAATTTTCGGAACGAGAAAAATGGAAGCGCTCATCTCGTGAATATTTGGAACACGTCAAAAGTGGAACGGAGTGAATCGGATGAACTATGTGGAAGAAGAAGCGGGACAAAAAAGTGTGGAGAATAAAATATAATAACTAGAAAATGCAATTTCTGGAGAAATTGCGTGTGAAGGCGAAGACTTTGAATCACTTCTTTGGGAATGATGCCGAATGATGTTGAAATGAGTTGAATTTCTTGAGAAATGTAGAAAATAGAGGTGAAAAACGGAATTTTGGAGAATTTGGTGGAATTTCAGAATTTTGGAGAATTTGGTTGAGTTTAAAATCTTAAAATGTGGAATTAATGGCAAGTGGAAATTTGGGGAATAGGTAGGAAAAAGATGAAGAGTTGAAAGTTGGAATGGGTTGAATCGGTTGAACAATGTGAAAATTAGAGTAGAAAAACACATTTTTGGAGAATTTGGTTGAATTTCAAATTTCAAAATTTGGAATTTTTTGTAAGGGGAAGTTGTGGAATAGGTAAGCAAAAGATGAAGAGTTGAAAGTTGGAATGGGTTGAATCGGTAGAGAAATGTAGAAATGAGAGTAGAAAAACGAAATTTTGGAGAATTTGGTTGAATTTCAAATTTGGGATTTTTGGTAAGTGGGAAGTTGTGTAATACGTAGGCAAAAGATGAAGAGTTGAAAGTTGGAATGGGTTGAAAAATGTACAAATTAGAGTCGAAAAACGAAATTTTGCAGAATTTGGTTGAATTTCAAATTTGGAATTTTTGGTAAGTGGGAAGTTGTGAAATAGGTAAGCAAAAGATGAAAAGTTGAACGTTGGAATGGATTGAATCGGTTGCACAATGTAAAGATTAGAGTAGAAAAACAAAATGTTTGAGAATTTGGTTGAATTTCAAATTTTTAATTTTTAATTTTTGGTAAGTGGGAAATTGTGAAATAGGTAGGCAAAAGATGAAGAGTTGAAAGTTGGAATGGGTTGAATCGGTTGAACAATGTAGAAATTACAGTAGAAAAACGAAATTTTGGAGATTTTGGTTGAATTTCAAATTTGGAATTTTTGGTAAGTCGGACGTTGTGGAATAGGTAGGCCAAAGATGAAGAGTTGAAAGTTGGAATGGGTTGAATCGGTTGAACAATGTAGAAATTAGAGTAGAAAAACAAAATGTTGGAGAATTTGGTTGAATTTCAAATTTGGAATTTTTGGTAAACGGGAAGTTGTGGAATAGGTAGGCAAAACATGAACAGTTGAAAGTTGGAATGAGTTGAATCGGTTAAAAAATGTAGAAATTAGAGTAGAAAAACCAAATTTTTGAGAATTTGGTTGAATTCCAAATTTGGAATTTTTGGTAAGTCGGAAGTTGTGGAATAGGTAGGCAAAAGATGAAGAGTTGAAAGTTGGAATGGGTTGAATCGGTTGAACAATGTAGAAATTAGAGTAGAAAAACAAAATGTTGGAGAATTTGGTTGAATTTCAAATATGGAATTTTTGGTAAGTGGGAAGTTGTGGAATAGGTAGGCAAAAGATGAAGAGTTGAAAGTTGGAATGGGTTGAATCGGTTGAACAATGTAGAAATTAGATTAGAAAAACGAAATTTTGGAGAATTTGGTTGAATTTCAAATTTGGAATTTTTGGTAAACGGGAAGTTGTGGAAAATGTAGGCAAAACATGAACAGTTGAAAGTTGGAATGAGTTGAATCGGTTAAAAAATGTAGAAATTAGAGTAGAAAAACAAAATGTTGGAGAATTTGGTTGAATTTCAAATATGGAATTTTTGGTAAGTGGGAAGTTGTGGAATAGGTAGGCAAAACATGAACAGTTGAAAGTTGGAATGAGTTGAATCGGTTGAAAAATGTAGAAATTAGAGTAGAAAAACAAAATTTTTGAGAATTTGGTTGAATTCCAAATTTGAAAATTTGGAATTTTTCATAAGTTGGAAGTTGTGGAATAGTTAGAAAAAGATGAACAGTTGAAAGTTGGAATGGGTTGAATCGGTTGAAAAACGTAAAAGTTAGAGTGGAAAAACGAAATTTTGGAGAATTTGGTTGAATTTCAAATTTGGAATTTTTGGGAAGTGGGAAGTTGTGGAATAGGTAGGCAAAAGATGAACAGTTAAAAGTTGGAATGAGTTGAATCGGTTGAACAATGTAGAAAAAAGTGGAATGACGTAAATGTGAAATGTCGAATCTGCCATTGAGAATGAATGGGGAAAAATTTGTCGTAAATTCGCGAATTTTGCGAAATCGGAAAATTTTCGGAACGAGAAAAATGGAAGCGCTCATCTCGTGAATATTTGGAATACGTCAAAAGTGGAACGGAGTGAATCGGATGAATTATGTGGAAGAAGAAGCGGGACAAAAAAGTGTGGAGAATAAAATATAATAATAACTAGAAAATGCAATTTCTGGAGAAATTGCGTGTGAAGGCGAAGACTTTGAATCACTTCTTGGGGAATGATGGCGAATGATGTTGAAATGAGTTGAATTTCTTGAGAAATGTGGAAAATAGAAGTGTAATACTAAATTTTGGAGAATTTGGTTGAATTTCAAATTTGAAGTTTGGAATTTGCGGTAAGTGGGAGGTTGTGGAATAGGTAGGCAAAAGATGAACAGTTGAATGTTGGAACGGGTTGAATCGGTTAAAAAATGTAGACGTGAGAGCAAATGTTGAATCTCCATAGAGAATGAATGGGAATTAAAAGAAAAAGCAATTGCGCCAAAATATTTTGAAATTTGGAACAAAACGTAAAAAAACAGCTTCAGGAGGTTCACTTTTGGGGTTAAAATGTTGAAACGGGTTCAATCGGACAAAAAATGCAAAAGTTAGCGCCTAATGTAGCTATTTATGGCAGTTAATGTTGAAATAAGTTCACTTCCGGGTTGATTTGGGTCACTTCCGGTCCATTTGGGTCACTTCCGGTCTGATTAGAGGCACTTCCGGTCCAGCTGAGGTCACTTCCGGTTTATTTGGGGTCACTTCCGGTTTAAAAAGGTCACTTCCGGTTTAAAAAAGGTCACTTCCGGTTTGATTTGGGGTCACTTCCGGTTTACCTGAGGTCACTTCCTGTTTACCTAAGGTCACTTCCGGTTTGATTTGGGCCACTTCCGGTTCATTCTAGGTTCATTGGGAGCACTTCAGGGTCAATCCAAGATGGCCGCCACACTGGAAGTGGGGGTCAAGGGTTGAATTTTGTAAGCATAGTGGAAGTGGGGGTGAAGGGGGTGAATATGGTAAGGATGAGGTGACCAAAGTGAATAAAGTTGGAATGGGTTGAATCGGTTGAAAAATGTAGAAATTAGAGTAGAAAAACCAAATTTTGTAGAATTTGGTTGAATTTCAAAATTGAAAATTTGGAAATTTTGGTAAGTGGGAAGGTGTGGAATAGGTAGGCAAAAGATGAACAGTTGAAAGTTGGAATGGGTTGAATCGGTTGAAAAACGTAGAAGTTAGAGTAGAAAAACGACATTTTGGAGAATTTGGTTGAATTTCAAATTTGAAATTTTGGAATTTTTGATAGGTGAGAAGTTGTGGAATAGGCAGGCAAAAGATGAACAGTTGAAAGTTGGAATGGGTTGAATCGGTTGAAAAATGTAGAAATTAGAGTAGAAAAACGAAATTACGAAGAATTTGGTTGAATTTCAAATTTGAAAATTTGGAATTTTTTTGTAAGTGGGAAGTTGTGGAATAGGTAGGCAAAAGATGAACAGTTGGAAGTTGGAACGGGTTGAATCGGTCGAAAAATGTAGAAATTAGAGGTGAAAAACGAAATTTCGTGAAATTTTGTCGGAATTTTTAACGTGAAAACGTGAAATTTTTGAATTTGGGAATTTTGGGAATGTCGAGAATCATTCCGAATGTGGTTTGAATGTGCTGAATGAGGTGAATTTAAAAGGGGAATGACGTAAATGTGAAATGTCGAATCTGCCATTGAGAATGAATGGGGAAAAATTTGTCGTAAATTCGCGAATTTTGCGAAATCGGAAAATTTTCGGAACGAGAAAAATGGAAGCGCTCATCTCGTGAATATTTGGAATACATCAAAAGTGGAACGGAGTGAATCGGATGAACTATGTGGAAGAAGAAGCGGGACAAAAAAGTGTGGAGAATAAAATAGAAGAATAATAATAATAATAATAATAGAGAATGGTGTAGAATAACATATGTGTGAAGGCCATCGCCTTCACACAACTAGAAAATGCAATTTCTGGAGAAATTGCGTGTGAAGGCGAAGACTTTGAATCACTTCTTGGGGAATCATGCCGAATGATGTTGAAATTAGTTGAATTTCTTGAGAAATGTGGAAAATAGAAGTGTAATACTAAATTTTGGAGAATTTGGTTGAATCACAAATTTGAAAGTTTGGGATTTTTGGTAAGTGGGAGGTTGTGGAATAGGTAGGCAAAAGATGAACAGTTGAATGTTGGAACGGGTTGAAACGGTTAAAAAATGTAGAAGTTAGAGCAAATCTTGAATCCCCATAGAGAATGAATGGGAATTAAAAGAAAAAGCAATTGCGCCAAAATTTTTTGAAATTTGGAACAAAAGGAGGAAAACGGCTTCAGGAGGTTCACTTTTGGGGTTAAAATGTTGAAATGGGTTCAATCGGACAAAAAATGCCAAAGTTAGCGACTAATGTAGCTATTTAGGGCAGTTAATGTTGAAATAAGGTCACTTCCGGGGTGATTTGGGTCACTTCCGGTCTATTTGGGTCACTTCCGGTTTGAGTAGAGGCACTTCCGGTCTAGCTGAGGTCACTTCCGGTTTATTTGGGGTCACTTCCGGTTTAAAAAAGGTCACTTCCGGTTTTAAAAGGTCACTTCCGGTTTGATTTGGGGTCACTTCCGGTTTAAAAAGGTCACTTCCGGTTTAAAAAGGTCACTTCCGGTTTGATTTGGGGTCACTTCCGGTTTACCTGAGGTCACTTCCTGTTTACCTAAGGTCACTTCCGGTTCGATTTGGGGCACTTCCGGTTCATTCTAGGTTCATTGGGAGCACTTCAGGGTCAATCCAAGATGGCCGCCACACTGGAAGTGGGGGTCAAGGGTTGAATTTTGTAAGCATAGTGGAAGTGGGGGTGAAGGTGGTGAATATGGTAAGGATGAGGTGACCAAAGTGAATAAAGTTGGAATGGGTTGAATCGGTTGAAAAATGTAGAAATTAGAGTAGAAAAACCAAATTTTGTAGAATTTGGTTGAATTTCAAAATTGAAAATTTGGAAATTTTGGTAAGTGGGAAGGTGTGGAATAGGTAGGCAAAAGATGAACAGTTGAAAGTTGGAATGGGTTGAATCGGTTGAAAAACGTAGAAGTTAGAGTAGAAAAACGAAATTTTGGAGAATTTGGTTGAATTTCAAATTTGAAATTTTGGAATTTTTGGTAGGTGAGAAGTTGTGGAATAGGCAGGCAAAAGATGAACAGTTGAAAGTTGGAATGGGTTGAATCGGTTGAAAAATGTAGAAGTTAGAGTAGAAAAACGAAATTACGAAGAATTTGGTTGAATTTCAAATTTGAAAATTTGGAATTTTTTTGTAAGTGGGAAGTTGTGGAATAGGTAGGCAAAAGATGAACAGTTGGAAGTTGGAACGGGTTGAATCGGTCGAAAAATGTAGAAATTAGAGGTGAAAAACGAAATTTCGTGAAATTTTGTCGGAATTTTTAACGACAAAACGTGAAATTTTTGAATTTGGGAATTTTGGGAATGTCGAGAATCATTCCGGATGTGGTTTGAATGTGCTGAATGAGGTGAATGTAAAAGGGGAATGACGTAAATGTGAAATGTCGAATCTGCCATTGAGAATGAATGGGGAAAAATTTGTCGTAAATTCGCCAATTTTGCGAAATCGGAAAATTTTCGGAACGAGAAAAATGGAAGCGCTCATCTCGTGAATATTTGGAATACGTCAAAAGTGGAACGGAGTGAATCGGATGAATTATGTGGAAGAAGAAGCGGGACAAAAAAGTGGCGGGAATAAAATAGAAGAATAATAACTAGAAAATGCAATTTCTGGAGAAATTGCGTGTGAAGGCGAAGACTTTGAATCACTTCTTGGGGAATGATGCCGAATGATGTTGAAATTAGTTGAATTTCTTGAGAAAATAGAAGTGTAATACTAAATTTTGGAGAATTTGGTTGAATTTCAAATTTGAAAGTTTGGAATTTTTGGTAAGTGGAAAGTTGTGGAATAGGTAGAAAAATGATGAACAGTTGAAAGTTGGAATGGGTAGAATCGGTTGAAAAATGTAGAAATTAGAGTAGAAAGACGAAATTTAGAAAAATTTGGTTGAATTTCAAATTTGGAATTTTTGGCAAATGGGAAGTTGTGGAATAGGTTGGCAAAAGATGAACAGTTGAAAGTTGGAATGAGTTGAATAAGTTGAAAAATGTAGAAATTAGAGTAGAAAAACGAAAATTTGGAGAATTTGGTTGAATTTCAAATTTGGAATTTTTGATCAGTAGGAAGTTGTGGAATAGGTAGGCAAAAGATGAACAGTTGAAAGTTGGAATGGGTAGAATTGGTTGAAAAATGTAGAAATTAGAGTAGAAAAACGAAATTTTGAAAAATTTGGTTGAATTTCAAATTTGGAATTTTTGGTAAACGGGAAGTTGTGGAATAGGTAGGCAAAAGATGAACAGTTGAAAGTTGGAATGGGTTGAATCGGTTGAACAATGTAGAAATTAGAGTAGAAAAATGAAATTTTGGGTAATTTGGTTGAATTTCAAATTTGGAATTTTTGGTAGGTGGGACGTTGTGCAATAGGTAGGCAAAAGATGAACAGTTGAAAGTTGGAATGGGTAGAATCGGTTGAGAAATGTAGAAATTAGAGTAGAAAAACGAAATTTAGAAAAATTTGGTTGAATTTCAAATTTGGAATTTTTGGCAAATGGGAAGTTGTGGAATAGGTTGGCAAAAGATGAACAGTTGAAAGTTGGAATGAGTTGAATCGGTTGAAAAATGTAGAAGTTAGAGTAGAAGAACGAAATTTTGGAGAATTTGGTTGAATTTCAAATTTAAAAATTTGGAGTTTTTGGTAGGTGAGAAGTTGTGGAATAGGCAGGCAAAAGATGAACAGTTGAAAGTTGGAATGGGTTGAATCGGTTGAAAAACGTAGAAGTTAGAGTAAAAAAACAAAATTTTGTAGAATTTGGTTGAATTTCAAATTTGAAAATTTTGAATATTTGGTATGTGACAAGTTGTGGAATAGGCAGGCAAAAGATGAACAGTTGAAAGTTGGAATGGGTTGAATCGGTTGAAAAATGTAGAAATTAGAGTAGAAAAATGAAATTACGAAGAATTTGGTTGAATTTCAAATTTGAAAATTTGGAATTTTTTTGTAAGTGGGAAGTTGTGGAATAGGTAGGCAAAAGATGAACAGTTGGAAGTTGGAATGGGTTGAATCGGTCGAAAAATGTAGAAATTAGAGGTGAAAAACGAAATTTCGTGAAATTTTGTCGGAATTTCTAACGTGAAAACGTGAAATTTTTGAATTTGGGAATTTTGGGAATGTCGAGAATCATTCCGAATGTGGTTTGAATGTGCTGAATGAGGTGAATTTAAAAGGGGAATGACGTAAATGTGAAATGTCGAATCTGCCATTGAGAATGAATGGGGAAAAATTTGTCGTAAATTCGCGAATTTTACGAAATCGGAAAATTTTCGGAACGAGAAAAATGGAAGCGCTCATCTCGTGAATATTTGGAATACGTCAAAAGTGGAACGGAGTGAATCGGATGAATTATGTGGAAGAAGAAGCGGGACAAAAAAGTGGCGGGAATAAAATAGAAGAATAATAATAATAATAGAGAATGGTGTAGAATAACATATGTGTGAAGGCCATCGCCTTCACACAATAAAGAAATTGCGTGTGAAGGCGAAGACTTTGAATCACTTCTTGGGGAATGATGGCGAATGATGTTGAAATGAGTTGAATTTCTTGAGAAATGTGGAAAATAGAAGTGTAATACTAAATTTTTGAGAATATGGTTGAATTTCAAATTTGATTTTTGGAATTTTTGGTAAGTGGAAAGTTGTGGAATAGGCAGGCAAAGGATGAACAGTTGAATGTTGGAACGGGTTGAATCGGTTAAAAAATGTAGAAGTGAGAGCAAATGTTGAATCCCCATAGAGAATGAATGGGAATTAAAAGAAAAAGCAATTGCGCCAAAATATTTTGAAATTTGGACCAAAACGTAAAAAAACAGCTTCAGGAGGTTCACTTTTGGGGTTAAAATGTTGAAACGGGTTCAATCGGACAAAAAATGCAAAAGTTAGCGCCTAATGTAGCTATTTATGGCAGTTAATGTTGAAATAAGTTCACTTCCGGGTTGATTTGGGTCACTTCCGGTCTATTTGGGTCACTTCCGGTCTGATTAGAGGCACTTCCGGTCCAGCTGAGGTCACTTCCGGTTTATTTGGGGTCACTTCCGGTTTAAAAAGGTCACTTCCGGTTTAAAAAGGTCACTTCCGGTTTGATTTGGGGTCACTTCCGGTTTACCTGAGGTCACTTCCTGTTTACCTAAGGTCACTTCCGGTTTGATTTGGGCCACTTCCGGTTCATTCTAGGTTCATTGGGAGCACTTCAGGGTCAATCCAAGATGGCCGCCACACTGGAAGTGGGGGTCAAGGGTTGAATTTTGTAAGCATAGTGGAAGTGGGGGTGAAGGGGGTGAATATGGTAAGGATGAGGTGACCAAAGTGAATAAAGTTGGAATGGGTTGAATCGGTTGAAAAATGTAGAAATTAGAGTAGAAAAACCAAATTTTGTAGAATTTGGTTGAATTTCAAAATTGAAAATTTGGAAATTTTGGTAAGTGGGAAGGTGTGGAATAGGTAGGCAAAAGATGAACAGTTGAAAGTTGGAATGGGTTGAATCGGTTGAAAAACGTAGAAGTTAGAGTAGAAAAACGAAATTTTGGAGAATTTGGTTGAATTTCAAATTTGAAATTTTGGAATTTTTGATAGGTGAGAAGTTGTGGAATAGGCAGGCAAAAGATGAACAGTTGAAAGTTGGAATGGGTTGAATCGGTTGAAAAATGTAGAAATTAGAGTAGAAAAACGAAATTACGAAGAATTTGGTTGAATTTCAAATTTGAAAATTTGGAATTTTTTTGTAAGTGGGAAGTTGTGGAATAGGTAGGCAAAAGATGAACAGTTGGAAGTTGGAACGGGTTCAATCGGTCGAAAAATGTAGAAATTAGAGGTGAAAAACGAAATTTCGTGAAATTTTGTCGGAATTTTTAACGTGAAAACGTGAAATTTTTGAATTTGGGAATTTTGGGAATGTCGAGAATCATTCCGAATGTGGTTTGAATGTGCTGAATGAGGTGAATTTAAAAGGGGAATGACGTAAATGTGAAATGTCGAATCTGCCATTGAGAATGAATGGGGAAAAATTTGTCGTAAATTCGCGAATTTTGCGAAATCGGAAAATTTTCGGAACAAGAAAAATGGAAGCCCTCATCTCGTGAATATTTGGAATACGTCAAAAGTGGAACGGAGTGAATCGGATGAATTATGTGGAAGAAGAAGCGGGACAAAAAAGTGGCGGGAATAAAATAGAAGAATAATAATAATAACTAGAAAATGCAATTTCTGGAGAAATTGCGTGTGAAGGCGAAGACTTTGAATCACTTCTTTGGGAATGATGCCGAATGATGTTGAAATGAGTTGAATTTCTTGAGAAATGTGGAAAATAGAAGTGTAATACTAAATTTTGGAGAATGTGGTTGAATTTCAAATTTGAATTTTGGAATTTTTGGTAAGTGGGAGGTTGTGGAATAGGTAGGCAAAAGATGAACAGTTGAAAGTTGGAACGGGTTGAAACGGTTAAAAAATGTAGAAGTTAGAGTAAATCTTGAATCCCCATAGAGAATGCCTGGGAATTAAAAGAAAAAGCAATTGCGCCAAAATATTTTGAAATTTGGAACAAAAGGACAAAAAACGGCTTCAGGAGGTTCCATTTTGGGGTTAAAATGTTTAAACGGGTTTAATCGGACAAAAATTGCAAAAGTTAGCTAAAATTTAGCTATTTAGGGCACTTAATGTTGAAATAAGATCACTTCCGGTTTGATTTGGGTCACTTCCGGTCCAGCTGAGGTCACTTCCGGTTTATTTGGGGTTACTTCCGGTTTAAAAAGGTCACTTCCGGTTTAAAAAGGTCACTTCCGGTTTGATTAGGGGTCACTTCCGGTTTACCTGAGGTCACTTCCTGTTTACCTAAGGTCACTTCCGGTTCGATTTGGGGCACTTCCGGTTCATTCTAGGTTCATTGGGAGCACTTCAGGGTCAATCCAAGATGGCCGCCACACTGGAAGTGGGGGTCAAGGGTTGAATTTTGTAAGCATAGTGGAAGTGGGGGTGAAGGGGGTGAATATGGTAAGGATGAGGTGACCAAAGTGAATAAAGTTGGAATGGGTTGAATCGGTTGAAAAATGTAGAAATTAGAGTAGAAAAACCAAATTGTGTAGAATTTGGTTGAATTTCAAAATTGAAAATTTGGAAATTTTGGTAAGTGGGAAGGTGTGGAATAGGTAGGCAAAAGATGAACAGTTGAAAGTTGGAATGGGTTGAATCGGTTGAAAAACGTAGAAGTTAGAGTAGAAAAACGAAATTTTGGAGAATTTGGTTGAATTTCAAATTTGAAATTTTGGAATTTTTGATAGGTGAGAAGTTGTGGAATAGGCAGGCAAAAGATGAACAGTTGAAAGTTGGAATGGGTTGAATCGGTTGAAAAATGTAGAAATTAGAGTAGAAAAACGAAATTACGAAGAATTTGGTTGAATTTCAAATTTGAAAATTTGGAATTTTTTTGTAAGTGGGAAGTTGTGGAATAGGTAGGCAAAAGATGAACAGTTGGAAGTTGGAACGGGTTGAATCGGTCGAAAAATGTAGAAATTAGAGGTGAAAAACGAAATTTCGTGAAATTTTGTCGGAATTTTTAACGTGAAAACGTGAAATTTTTGAATTTGGGAATTTTGGGAATGTCGAGAATCATTCCGAATGTGGTTTGAATGTGCTGAATGAGGTGAATTTAAAAGGGGAATGACGTAAATGTGAAATGTCGAATCTGCCATTGAGAATGAATGGGGAAAAATTTGTCGTAAATTCGCGAATTTTGCGAAATCGGAAAATTTTCGGAACGAGAAAAATGGAAGCCCTCATCTCGTGAATATTTGGAATACGTCAAAAGTGGAACGGAGTGAATCGGATGAATTATGTGGAAGAAGAAGCGGGACAAAAAAGTGGCGGGAATAAAATAGAATAATAATAATAATAATAATAGAGAATGGTGTAGAATAACATATGTGTGAAGGCCATCGCCTTCACACAATAATAGAGAATGGTGTAGAATAACATATGTGTGAAGGCCATCGCCTTCACACAATAACTAGAATTTGCAATTCCTGAAGAAATTGCGTGTGAAGGTGAAGAGGTTGAATAAATACTTGGGGAATGTTGCAGAATGATGTTGAAAAGAGTTGAATCGGTTGAAAAATGTAGAAATTACAAGGGAAAAAGGAAATTTGGGAAAATTGGGTGTGAATTTCAAAATTGAAAATTTGGAATTTTGGGTAAGTGGGAAGTTGTGGAATAGGTAGGAAAATGATGAACAGTTGAAAGGTGGAATGGGTTGAATAAGTTGAAAATGTAGAAATTAGAGTAGAAAAACAAAATTGTAGAGAATTTTTGGTAAGTGGGAAGTTGTGGAATAGGAAGGCAAAAGAGGAACAGTTGAAAGTTGGAACGAGTTGAATCGGTTAAAAAATGTAGAAGTTAGAGCAAATCTTGAATCCTAATAGAGAATGAATGGGAATTAAAAGAAAAAAAAATTGCACCAAAAGTTTCTGAAATTTGGAACAAAAGGAAAGAAACGGCTTCAGGAGGTTCACTTTTGGGGTTAAAATGTTGAAATGGGTTTAATCGGGCAAAATTTGCAAAAGTTAGCGCAAATGTAGGTATTTAGGGCACTTAATGTTGAAATATGGTCACTTCCGGTTTGATTTGGGTCACTTCCGGTCTATTTGGGTCACTTCCGGTTTGATTAGAGGCACTTCCGGTCTAGCTGAGGTCACTTCCGGTTTATTTGGGATCACTTCCGGTTTAAAAAGGTCACTTCCGGTTTGATTTGGGGTCACTTCCGGTTTGATTTGGGGTCACTTCGGGTTTACCTGAGGTCACTTCCGGTTCATTTGGGGTCAATTCCGGTTTGATTTGGGGCACTTCCAGTTCATTCCGGGTTCATTGGGGCACTTCAGGGTCAATCCAAGATGGCCGCCACTCTGGAAGTGGGGGTCAAGGGTTGAATTGTGGAAGTGGGGGTGAAGGGGGTGAATATGGTAAGCATAAGGTGAACAAAGTGAATAAAGTTGGAATGGGTTGAATCGGTTGAAAAATGTAGAAATTAGAAGGGAAAAACTAAATTTTGGGAAAATTTGGTGTGAATTTCAAAATTGAAAATTTGGAAATTTTGCTAAGTGGGAAGGTGTGGAATAGGTAGGCAAAAGATGAACAGTTGAAAGTTGGAACGAGTTGAATCGGTGGAAAAATGTAGAAACTAGAAGTGAAAAACTAAATTTTGTGAAATTTTGCAAAATTTTGTGCAAATTTTAAAAGTGAAAACGTGAAATTTTTTAATTTGGCAAGTTTGGGAATGTCCCCAATGTGATTTGAATGTGTTGAAATAAGTGAATTTCAAACTGGAACAACAAAAATGTGAAATGTTGAATCTGCCATTAAGAATGAATGGGGAAAAAAATGCCACAAAATCGTGAATTTTGTGAAAACGGAAAATTTTTCAAACAAAAAAAATGTAAGCAGCCGTGTCATGAATATTTGGAATAAGTGAAAAGTGGAACGGAGTGAATCGGTTGAAGTATGTGGAAGGAGTTAAGCGTCAAAAAAGTGAGCGGAATAAGTAGAATAATAATAATAACTAGAATTTGCAATTCCTGAAGAAATTGCGTGTGAAGGTGAAGAGGTTGAATAAATACTTGGGGAATGTTGCAGAATGATGTTGAAAAGAGTTGAATCGGTTGAAAAATGTAGAAATTACAAGGGAAAAAGGAAATTTGGGAAAATTGGGTGTGAATTTCAAAACTGAAAATTTGGAATTTTGGGTAAGTGGGAAGTTGTGGAATAGGTAGGAAAATGATGAACAGTTGAAAGGTGGAATGGGTTGAATAAGTTGAATGGGTTGAATAAGTTGAAAAAAATAGAAATTAGAGTAGAAAACCAAAATTGAACAGTTGAAAGTTGGAACGAGTTGAATCGGTTAAAAAATGTAGAAGTTAGAGCAAATCTTGAATCCTAATAAAGAATGAATGGGAATTAAAAGAAAAAAAAATTGCGCCAAAATCTTTTGAAATTTGGAACAAAAGGAAAAAAACGGCTTCAGGAGGTTCACTTTTGGGGTTAAAATGTAGAAACGGGTTTAATCGGTCAAAATTTGCAAAAGTTAGCGCAAATGTAGGTATTTTGGGCACTTAATGTTGAAATATGGTCACTTCCGGTTTGATTTGGGTCACTTCCGGTCTATTTGAGTCACTTCCGGTTTGAATAGAGGCACTTCCGGTCTAGCTGAGGTCACTTCCGGTTTATTTGGGGTCACTTCCGGTTTAAAAAGGTCACTTCCGGTTTGATTTGGGGTCACTTCCGGTTTGATTTGGGGTCACTTCCGGTTTACCTGAGGTCACTTCCGGTTCATTTGGGGTCAATTCCGGTTTGATTTGGGGCACTTCCAGTTCATTCCGGGTTCATTGGGGCACTTCAGGGTCAATCCAAGATGGCCGCCACTCTGGAAGTGGGGGTCAAGGGTTGAATTGTGGAAGTGGGGGTGAAGGGGGTGAATATGGTAAGCATGAGGTGAACAAAGTGAATAAAGTTGGAATGGGTTGAATCGGTTGAAAAATGTAGAAATTAGAAGGGAAAAACTAAATTTTGGGAAAATTTGGTGTGAATTTCAAAATTGAAAATTTGGAAATTTTGCTAAGTGGGAAGGTGTGGAATAGGTAGGCAAAAGATGAACAGTTGAAAGTTGGAACGAGTTGAATCGGTGGAAAAATGTAGAAACTAGAAGTGAAAAACTAAATTTTGTGAAATTTTGCAAAATTTTGTGCAAATTTTAAAAGTGAAAACGTGAAATTTTTGAATTTGGCAAGTTTGGGAATGTCCCCAATGTGATTTGAATGTGTTGAAATAAGTGAATTTCAAACTGGAACAACAAAAATGTGAAATGTTGAATCTGCCATTAAGAATGAATGGGGGAAAAAATGCCACAAAATCGTGAATTTTGTGAAAACGGAAAATTTTTCGAACAAAAAAAATGTAAGCAGCCGTGTCATGAATATTTGGAATAAGTGAAAAGTGGAACGGAGTGAATCGGTTGAAGTATGTGGAAGGAGTTAAGCGTCAAAAAAGTGAGCGGAATAAGTAGAATAATAATAATAATAATAATAATAATAATAATAATAAAGGACAGCAATAACAATAGTGTGAAGGTCTTCACCTTCACACTAATAATAATAATAATAATAATAATAAAGGACAGCAATAACAATAGTGTGAAGGTCTTCACCTTCACACTAATAATAGAGAATGGTGTAGAATAACATGTGTGAAGGCCATCGCCTTCACACAATAATAATAATAGAGAATGGTGTAGAATAACATGTGTGAAGGCCATCGCCTTCACACAACTAGAAAATGCAATTTCTGGAGAAATTGCGTGTGAAGGCGAAGACTTTGAATCACTTCTTTGGGAATGATGCCGAATGATGTTGAAACGAGTTGAATTTCTTGAGAAATGTGGAAAATAGAAGTGTAATACTAAATTTTGGAGAATTTGGTTGAATTTCAAATTTGAAGTTTGGAATTTTTGGTAAGTGGGAGGTTGTGGAATAGGTAGGGAAAAGATGAACAATTGAATATTGGAACGGGTTGAATTGGTTTAAAAAATGTAGAAGTTAGAGAAAATGTTGAATCCCCATAGAGAATGAATGGGAATGAAAAGAAAAAATAATAATTAAAATTTGGAACAAAACGAAAAAAAAAGGCTTCAGGAAGTTCACTTTTGGGGTTAAAATGTTGAAACGGGTTCAATCGGACAAAAAATGCAAAAGTTAGTGACTAATGTAGCTATTTAGGGCAGTTAATGTTGAAATAAGGTCACTTCCGGGGTGATTTGGGTCACTTCCGGTCTATTTGGGTCACTTCCGGTTTGATTAGAGGCACTTCCGGTCTAGCTGAGGTCACTTCCGGTTTATTTGGGGTCACTTCCGGTTTAAAAAGGTCACTTCCGGTTTAAAAAGGTCACTTCCGGTTTGATTTGGGGTCACTTCCGGTTTACCTAAGGTCACTTCCTGTTTACCTAAGGTCACTTCCGGTTCGATTTGGGGCACTTCCGGTTCATTCTAGGGTCATTGGGAGCACTTCAGGGTCAATCCAAGATGGCCGCCACACTGGAAGTGGGGGTCAAGGGTTGAATTGTGTAAGCATAGTGGAAGTGGGGGTGAAGGGGGTGAATATGGTAAGGATGAGGTGACCAAAGTGAATAAAGTTGGAATGGGTTGAATCGGTTGAAAAATGTAGAAATTAGAGTAGAAAAACCAAATTTTGTAGAATTTGGTTGAATTTCAAAATTGAAAATTTGGAAATTTTGGTAAGTGGGAAGGTGTGGAATAGGTAGGCAAAAGATGAACAGTTGAAAGTTGGAATGGGTTGAATCGGTTGAAAAACGTTGAAGTTAGAGTAGAAAAACGAAATTTTGGAGAATTTGGTTGAATTTCAAATTTGAAATTTTGGAATTTTTGGTAGGTGAGAAGTTGTGGAATAGGCAGGCAAAAGATGAACAGTTGAAAATTGGAATGGGTTGAATCGGTTGAAAAATGTAGAAACTAGAGGTGAAAAACGAAATTTCGTGAAATTTTGTCGGAATTTTTAACGTGAAAACGTGAAATTTTTGAATTTGGGAATTTTGGGAATGTCGAGAATCATTCCGAATGTGGTTTGAATGTGCTGAATGAGGTGAATTTAAAAGGGGAATGACGTAAATGTGAAATGTAGAATCTGCCATTGAGAATGAATGGGGAAAAATTTGTCGTAAATTCGCGAATTTTGCGAAATCGGAAAATTTTCGGAACGAGAAAAATGGAAGCGCTCATCTCGTGAATATTTGGAATACGTCAAAAGTGGAACGGAGTGAATCGGATGAATTATGTGGAAGAAGAAGCGGGACAAAAAAGTGTGGAGAATAAAATATAATAACTAGAAAATGCAATTTCTGGAGAAATTGCGTGTGAAGGCGAAGACTTTGAATCACTTCTCGGGGAATGATGCCGAATGATGTTGAAATGAGTTGAATTTCTTGAGAAATGTGGAAAATAGAAGTGTAATACAAAATTTTGGAGAATTTGGTTGAATTTCAAATTTGAAGTTTGGAATTTTTGGTAAGTGGGAGGTCGTGGAATAGGCAGGCAAAAGATGAACAGTTGAAAGTTGGAACGGGTTGAAACGGTTAAAAAATGTAGAAGTTAGAGCAAATCTTGAATCCCCATAGAGAATGAATGGGAATTAAAAGAAAAAGCAATTGCGCCAAAATATATTGAAATTTGGAACAAAAGGACAAAAAACGGCTTCAGGAGGTTCACTTTTGGGGTTAAAATGTTGAAACGGGTTCAATCGGAAGAAAAATGCAAAAGTTAGCGACTAATGTAGCTATTTAGGGCAGTTAATGTTGAAATAAGTTCACTTCTGGGTTGATTTGGGTCACTTCCGGTCTATTTGGGTCACTTCCGGTTTGATTAGAGGCACTTCCGGTCTAGCTGAGGTCACTTCCGGTTTATTTGGGGTCACTTCCGGTTTAAAAAGGTCACTTCCGGTTTAAAAAGGTCACTTCCGGTTTGATTTGGGGTCACTTCCGGTTTACCTAAGGTCACTTCCTGTTTACCTAAGGTCACTTCCGGTTCGATTTGGGGCACTTCCGGTTCATTCTAGGGTCATTGGGAGCACTTCAGGGTCAATCCAAGATGGCCGCCACACTGGAAGTGGGGGTCAAGGGTTGAATTTTGTAAGCATAGTGGAAGTGGGGGTGAAGGTGGTGAATATGGTAAGGATGAGGTGACCAAAGTGAATAAAGTTGGAATGGGTTGAATCGGTTGAAAAATGTAGAAATTAGAGTAGAAAAACCAAATTTTGTAGAATTTGGTTGAATTTCAAAATTGAAAATTTGGAAATTTTGGTAAGTGGGAAGGTGTGGAATAGGTAGGCAAAAGATGAACAGTTGAAAGTTGGAATGGGTTGAATCGGTTGAAAAACGTAGAAGTTAGAGTAGAAAAACGAAATTTTGGAGAATTTGGTTGAATTTCAAATTTGAAATTTTGGAATTTTTGGTAGGTGAGAAGTTGTGGAATAGGCAGGCAAAAGATGAACAGTTGAAAGTTGGAATGGGTTGAATCGGTTGAAAAATGTAGAAGTTAGAGTAGAAAAACGTAATTACGAAGAATTTGGTTGAATTTCAAATTTGAAAATTTGGAATTTTTTTGTAAGTGGGAAGTTGTGGAATAGGTAGGCAAAAGATGAACAGTTGGAAGTTGGAACGGGTTGAATCGGTCGAAAAATGTAGAAATTAGAGGTGAAAAACGAAATTTCGTGAAATTTTGTCGGAATTTTTAACGAGAAAACGTGAAATTTTTGAATTTGGGAATTTTGGGAATGTCGAGAATCATTCCGAATGTGGTTTGAATGTGCTGAATGAGGTGAATGTAAAAGGGGAATGACGTAAATGTGAAATGTCGAATCTGCCATTGAGAATGAATGGGGAAAAATTTGTCGTAAATTCGCGAATTTTGCGAAATCGGAAAATTTTCGGAACGAGAAAAATGGAAGCGCTCATCTCGTGAATATTTGGAATACGTCAAAAGTGGAACGGAGTGAATCGGATGAATTATGTGGAAGAAGAAGCGGGACAAAAAAGTGGCGGGAATAAAATAGAAGAATAATAATAATAACTAGAAAATGCAATTTCTGGAGAAATTGCGTGTGAAGGCGAAGACTTTGAATCACTTCTTGGGGAATGATGCCGAATGAAAAGATGAACAGTTGAAAGTTGGAATGGGTTGAATCGGTCAAAAAATGTAGAAATTAGAAGTGAAAAACGGAATTTTGTGAAATTTTGTCGAAATTTTTAACGTGAAAACGTGAAATTTTTGAATTTGGGAATTTTGGGAATGTCGAGAATCATTCCGAATGTGGTTTGAATGTGCTGAATGAGGTGAATTTAAAATGGGAATGACGTAAATGTGAAATGTCGAATCTGCCATTGAGAATGAATGGGGAAAAATTTGTCGTAAATTCGCGAATTTTGCGAAATCGGAAAATTTTCGGAACGAGAAAAATGGAAGCGCTCATCTCGTGAATATTTGGAATACGTCAAAAGTGGAACGGAGTGAATCGGATGAATTATGTGGAAGAAGAAGCGGGACAAAAAAGTGGCGGGAATAAAATAGAAGAACTAGAAAATGCAATTTCTGGAGAAATTGCGTGTGAAGGCGAAGACTTTGAATCACTTCTTGGGGAATGCTGGCGAATTATGCTGAAACGAGTTGAATTACTTGAGAAATGTAGAAAATAGAGGTGAAAAACGGAATTTTGGAGAATTTGGTGGAATTTCAGAATTTTGGAGAATTTGGTTGAGTTTAAAATCTTAAAATGTGGAATTTATGGCAAGTGGAAATTTGGGGAATAGGTAGGAAAAAGATGAAGAGTTGAAAGTTGGAATGAGTTGAATCGGTTGAACAATGTGAAAATTAGAGTAGAAAAACACATTTTTGGAGAATTTGGTTGAATTTCAAATTTCAAAATTTGGAATTTTTTGTAAGGGGAAGTTGTGGAATAGGTAAGCAAAAGATGAAGAGTTGAAAGTTGGAATGGGTTGAATCGGTAGAGAAATGTAGAAATGAGAGTAGAAAAACGAAATTTTGGAGAATTTGGTTGAATTTCAAATTTGGGATTTTTGGTAAGTGGGAAGTTGTGTAATACGTAGGCAAAAGATGAAGAGTTGAAAGTTGGAATGGGTTGAATGGGTTGAAAAATGTACAAATTAGAGTCGAAAAACGAAATTTTGCAGAATTTGGTTGAATTTCAAATTTGGAATTTTTGGTAAGTGGAAAGTTGTGAAATAGGTAAGCAAAAGATGAAAAGTTGAAAGTTGGAATGGATTGAATCGGTTGCACAATGTAAAGATTAGAGTAGAAAAACAAAATGTTTGAGAATTTGGTTGAAATTCAAATTTTTAATTTTTAATTTTTGGTCAGTGGGAAATTGTGGAATAGGTAGGCAAAAGATGAAGAGTTGAAAGTTGGAATGGGTTGAATCGGTTGAACAATGTAGAAATTACAGTAGAAAAACGAAATTTTGGAGATTTTGGTTGAATTTCAAATTTGGAATTTTTGGTAAGTCGGAAGTTGTGGAATAGGTAGGCCAAAGATGAAGAGTTGAAAGTTGGAATGGGTTGAATCGGTTGAACAATGTAGAAATTAGAGTAGAAAAACAAAATGTTGGAGAATTTGGTTGAATTTCAAATATGGAATTTTTGGTAAGTGGGAAGTTGTGGAATAGGTAGGCAAAAGATGAAGAGTTGAAAGTTGGAATGGGTTGAATTGGTTGAACAATGTAGAAATTAGATTAGAAAAACGAAATTTTGGAGAATTTGGTTGAATTTCAAATTTGGAATTTTTGGTAAACGGGAAGTTGTGGAATAGGTAGGCAAAACATGAACAGTTGAAAGTTGGAATGAGTTGAATCGGTTAAAAAATGTAGAAATTAGAGTAGAAAAACAAAAATTTCGAGAATTTGGTTGAATTCCAAATTTGGAATTTTTGGTAAGTCGGAAGTTGTGGAATAGGTAGGCAAAAGATGAAGAGTTGAAAGTTGGAATGGGTTGAATCGGTTGAACAATGTAGAAATTAGAGTAGAAAAACAAAATGTTGGAGAATTTGGTTGAATTTCAAATATGGAATTTTTGGTAAGTGGGAAGTTGTGGAATAGGTAGGCAAAAGATGAAGAGTTGAAAGTTGGAATGGGTTGAATCGGTTGAACAAAGTAGAAATTAGATTAGAAAAACGAAATTTTGGAGAATTTGGTTGAATTTCAAATTTGGAATTTTTGGTAAACGGGAAGTTGTGGAATAGGTAGGCAAAACATGAACAGTTGAAAGTTGGAATGAGTTGAATCGGTTAAAAAATGTAGAAATTAGAGTAGAAAAACAAAATGTTGGAGAATTTGGTTGAATTTCAAATATGGAATTTTTGGTAAGTGGGAAGTTGTGGAATAGGTAGGCACAACATGAACAGTTGAAAGTTGGAATGAGTTGAATCGGTTGAAAAATGTAGAAATTAGAGTAGAAAAACAAAATTTTTGAGAATTTGGTTGAATTCCAAATTTGAAAATTTGGAATTTTTCATAAGTTGGAAGTTGTGGAATAGTTAGAAAAAGATGAACAGTTGAAAGTTGGAATGGGTTGAATCGGTTGAAAAACGTAAAAGTTAGAGTGGAAAAACGAAATTTTGGAGAATTTGGTTGAATTTCAAATTTGGAATTTTTGGTAAGTGGGAAGTTGTGGAATAGGTAGGCAAAAGATGAACAGTTCAAAGTTGGAATGAGTTGAATCGGTTGAACAATGTAGAAAAAAGTGGAATGATGTAAATGTGAAATGTCGAATCTGCCATTAAGAATGAATGGGGAAAAATTTGTCGTAAGTTCGCGAATTTTGCGAAATCGGAAAATTTTCGGAACGAGAAAAATGGAAGCGCTCATCTCGTGAATATTTGGAACACGTCAAAAGTGGAACGGAGTGAATCGGATGAACTATGTGGAAGAAGAAGCGGGACAAAAAAGTGTGGAGAATAAAATAGAAGAATAATAATAATAACTAGAAAATGCAATTTCTGGAGAAATTGCGTGTGAAGGCGAAGACTTTGAATCACTTCTTGGGGAATGATGCCGAATGAAAAGATGAACAGTTGAAAGTTGGAATGGGTTGAATCGGTCAAAAAATGTAGAAATTAGAAGTGAAAAACGGAATTTTGTGAAATTTTGTCGAAATTTTTAACGTGAAAACGTGAAATTTTTGAATTTGGGAATTTTGGGAATGTCGAGAATCATTCCGAATGTGGTTTGAATGTGCTGAATGAGGTGAATTTAAAAGGGGAATGACGTAAATGTGAAATGTCGAATCTGCCATTGAGAATGAATGGGGAAAAATTTGTCGTAAATTCGCGAATTTTGCGAAATCGGAAAATTTTCGGAACGAGAAAAATGGAAGCGCTCATCTCGTGAATATTTGGAATACGTCAAAAGTGGAACGGAGTGAATCGGATGAATTATGTGGAAGAAGAAGCGGGACAAAAAAGTGGCGGGAATAAAATAGAAGAATAATAATAATAATAGAGAATGGTGTAGAATAACATATGTGTGAAGGCCATCGCCTTCACACAATAATAATAATAATAGAGAATGGTGTAGAATAACATATGTGTGAAGGCCATCGCCTTCACACAATAATAATAATAATAGAGAATGGTGTAGAATAACATATGTGTGAAGGCCATCGCCTTCACACAATAATAGAGAATGGTGTAGAATAACATATGTGTGAAGGCCATCGCCTTCACACAATAATAATAATAGAGAATGGTGTAGAATAACATATGTGTGAAGGCCATCGCCTTCACACAATAACTAGAATTTGCAATTCCTGAAGAAATTGCGTGTGAAGGTGAAGAGGTTGAATAAATACTTGGGGAATGTTGCAGAATGATGTTGAAAAGAGTTGAATCGGTTGAAAAATGTAGAAATTACAAGGGAAAAAGGAAATTTGGGAAAATTGGGTGTGAATTTCAAAATTGAAAATTTGGAATTTTGGGTAAGTGGGAAGTTGTGGAATAGGTAGGAAAATGATGAACAGTTGAAAGGTGGAATGGGTTGAATAAGTTGAAAATGTAGAAATTAGAGTAGAAAAACAAAATTGTAGAGAATTTTTGGTAAGTGGGAAGTTGTGGAATAGGAAGGCAAAAGAGGAACAGTTGAAAGTTGGAACGAGTTGAATCGGTTAAAAAATGTAGAAGTTAGAGCAAATCTTGAATCCTAATAGAGAATGAATGGGAATTAAAAGAAAAAAAATTGCACCAAAAGTTTCTGAAATTTGGAACAAAAGGAAAGAAACGGCTTCAGGAGGTTCACTTTTGGGGTTAAAATGTTGAAATGGGTTTAATCGGGCAAAATTTGCAAAAGTTAGCGCAAATGTAGGTATTTAGGGCACTTAATGTTGAAATATGGTCATTTCCGGTTTGATTTGGGTCACTTCCGGTTAGATTAGAGGCACTTCCGGTCCAGCTGAGGTCACTTCCGGTTTATTTGGGGTCACTTCCGGTTGAAAAAGGTCACTTCCGGTTTAAAAAGGTCACTTCCGGTTTGATTTGGGGTCACTTCCGGTTTACCTGAGGTCACTTCCGGTTCATTTGGGGTCACTTCCGGTTTGATTTGGGTCACTTCCGGTCTATTAAGGTCACTTCCGGTTTGATTAGAGGCACTTCCGGTCTATTTAGGTCACTTCCGGTTTGATTAGAGGCACTTCCGGTCTAGCTGAGGTCACTTCCGGTTTATTTGGGGTCACTTCCGGTTTAAAAAGGTCACTTCCGGTTTGATTTGGGGTCACTTCCGGTTTGATTTGGGGTCACTTCCGGTTTACCTGAGGTCACTTCCGGTTCATTCGGGGTCAATTCCGGTTTGATTTGGGGCACTTCCAGTTCATTCCGTGTTCATTGGGGCACTTCAGGGTCAATCCAAGATGGCCGCCACTCTGGAAGTGGGGGTCAAGGGTTGAATTGTGGAAGTGGGGGTGAAGGGGGTGAATATGGTAAGCATAAGGTGAACAAAGTGAATAAAGTTGGAATGGGTTGAATCGGTTGAAAAATGTAGAAATTAGAAGGGAAAAACTAAATTTTGGGAAAATTTGGTGTGAATTTCAAAATTGAAAATTTGGAAATTTTGCTAAGTGGGAAGGTGTGGAATAGGTAGGCAAAAGATGAACAGTTGAAAGTTGGAACGAGTTGAATCGGTGGAAAAATGTAGAAACTAGAAGTGAAAAACTAAATTTTGTGAAATTTTGCAAAATTTTGTGCAAATTTTAAAAGTGAAAACGTGAAATTTTTGAATTTGGCAAGTTTGGGAATGTCCCCAATGTGATTTGAATGTGTTGAAATAAGTGAATTTCAAACTGGAACAACAAAAATGTGAAATGTTGAATCTGCCATTAAGAATGAATGGGGAAAAAAATGCCACAAAATCGTGAATTTTGTGAAAACGGAAAATTTTTCGAACAAAAAAAATGTAAGCAGCCGTGTCATGAATATTTGGAATAAGTGAAAAGTGGAACGGAGTGAATCGGTTGAAGTATGTGGAAGGAGTTAAGCGTCAAAAAAGTGAGCGGAATAAGTAGAATAATAATAATAATAAAGGACAGCAATAACAATAGTGTGAAGGTCTTCACCTTCACACTAATAACTAGAATTTGCAATTCCTGAAGAAATTGCGTGTGAAGGTGAAGAGGTTGAATAAATACTTGGGGAATGTTGCAGAATGATGTTGAAAAGGGTTGAATCGGTTGAAAAATGTAGAAATTACAAGGGAAAAAGGAAATTTGGGAAAATTGGGTGTGAATTTAGAAATTGAAAATTTGGAATTTTGGGTAAGTGGGAAGTTGTGGAATAGGTAGGAAAATGATGAACAGTTGAAAGGTGGAATGGGTTGAATAAGTTGAATGGGTTGAATAAGTTGAAAAAAGTAGAAATTAGAGTAGAAAACCAAAATTGAACAGTTGAAAGTTGGAACGAGTTGAATCGGTTAAAAAATGTAGAAGTTAGAGCAAATCTTGAATCCTAATAAAGAATGAATGGGAATTAAAAGAAAAAAAAATTGCGCCAAAATCTTTTGAAATTTGGAACAAAAGGAAAAAAACGGCTTCAGGAGGTTCACTTTTGGGGTTAAAATGTAGAAACGGGTTTAATCGTTCAAAATTTGCAAAAGTTAGCGCAAATGTAGGTATTTTGGGCACTTAATGTTGAAATATGGTCACTTCCGGTTTGATTTGGGTCACTTCCGGTCTATTTGAGTCACTTCCGGTTTGAATAGAGGCACTTCCGGTCTAGCTGAGGTCACTTCCGGTTTATTTGTGGTCACTTCCGGTTTAAAAAGGTCACTTCCGGTTTAAAAAGGTCACTTCCGGTTTGATTTGGGGTCACTTCCGGTTTACCTGAGGTCACTTCCGGTTCATTTGGGGTCACTTCCGGTCTATTTAGGTCACTTCCGGTTTGATTAGAGGCACTTCCGGTCTATTTAGGTCACTTCCGGTTTGATTAGAGGCACTTCCGGTCTAGCTGAGGTCACTTCCGGTTTATTTGGGGTCACTTCCGGTTTAAAAAGGTCACTTCCGGTTTGATTTGGGGTCACTTCCGGCTTGATTTGGGGTCACTTCCGGTTTACCTGAGGTCACTTCCGGTTCATTTGGGGTCAATTCCGGTTTGATTTGGGGCACTTCCAGTTCATTCCGGGTTCATTGGGGCACTTCAGGGTCAATCCAAGATGGCCGCCACTCTGGAAGTGGGGGTCAAGGGTTGAATTGTGGAAGTGGGGGTGAAGGGGGTGAATATGGTAAGCATAAGGTGAACAAAGTGAATAAAGTTGGAATGGGTTGAATCGGTTGAAAAATGTAGAAATTAGAAGGGAAAAACTAAATTTTGGGAAAATTTGGTGTGAATTTCAAAATTGAAAATTTGGAAATTTTGCTAAGTGGGAAGGTGTGGAATAGGTAGGCAAAAGATGAACAGTTGAAAGTTGGAACGAGTTGAATCGGTGGAAAAATGTAGAAACTAGAAGTGAAAAACTAAATTTTGTGAAATTTTGCAAAATTTTGTGCAAATTTTAAAAGTGAAAACGTGAAATTTTTGAATTTGGCAAGTTTGGGAATGTCCCCAATGTGATTTGAATGTGTTGAAATAAGTGAATTTCAAACTGGAACAACAAAAATGTGAAATGTTGAATCTGCCATTAAGAATGAATGGGGAAAAAAATGCCACAAAATCGTGAATTTTGTGAAAACGGAAAATTTTTCGAACAAAAAAAATGTAAGCAGCCGTGTCATGAATATTTGGAATAAGTGAAAAGTGGAACGGAGTGAATCGGTTGAAGTATGTGGAAGGAGTTAAGCGTCAAAAAAGTGAGCGGAATAAGTAGAATAATAATAATAATAATAATAATAATAATAATAAAGGACAGCAATAACAATAGTGTGAAGGTCTTCACCTTCACACTAACTAGAATTTGCAATTCCTGAAGAAATTGCGTGTGAAGGTGAAGAGGTTGAATAAATACTTGGGGAATGTTGCAGAATGATGTTGAAAAGAGTTGAATCGGTTGAAAAATGTAGAAATTACAAGGGAAAAAGGAAATTTGGGAAAATTGGGTGTGAATTTCAAAATTGAAAATTTGGAATTTTGGGTAAGTGGGAAGTTGTGGAATAGGTAGGAAAATGATGAACAGTTGAAAGGTGGAATGGGTTGAATAAGTTGAAAATGTAGAAATTAGAGTAGAAAAACAAAATAGTAGAGAATTTTTGGTAAGTGGGAAGTTGTGGAATAGGAAGACAAAAGAGGAACAGTTGAAAGTTGGAACGAGTTGAATCGGTTAAAAAATGTAGAAGTTAGAGCAAATCTTGAATCCTAATAGAGAATGAATGGGAATTAAAAGAAAAAAAAATTGCACCAAAAGTTTCTGAAATTTGGAACAAAAGGAAAAAAACGGCTTCAGGAGGTTCACTTTTGGGGTTAAAATGTTGAAATGGGTTTAATCAGGCAAAATTTGCAAAAGTTAGCGCAAATGTAGGTATTTAGGGCACTTAATGTTGAAATATGGTCATTTCCGGTTTGATTTGGGTCACTTCCGGTTTGATTAGAGGCACTTCCGGTCCAGCTGAGGTCACTTCCGGTTTATTTGGGGTCACTTCCGGTTTAAAAAGGTCACTTCCGGTTTAAAAAGGTCACTTCCGGTTTGATTTGGGGTCACTTCCGGTTTGATTTGGGGTCACTTCCGGTTTACCTGAGGTCACTTCCGGTTCATTTGGGGTCACTTCCGGTTTGATTTGGGTCACTTCCGGTCTATTTAGGTCACTTCCGGTTTGATTAGAGGCACTTCCGGTCTATTTAGGTCACTTCCGGTTTGATTAGAGGCACTTCCGGTCTAGCTGAGGTCACTTCCGGTTTATTTGGGGTCACTTCCGGTTTAAAAAGGTCACTTCCGGTTTGATTTGGGGTCACTTCCGGTTTGATTTGGGGTCACTTCCGGTTTACCTGAGGTCACTTCCGGTTCATTTGGGGTCAATTCCGGTTTGATTTGGGGCACTTCCAGTTCATTCCGGGTTCATTGGGGCACTTCAGGGTCAATCCAAGATGGCCGCCACTCTGGAAGTGGGGGTCAAGGGTTGATTTGTGGAAGTGGGGGTGAAGGGGGTGAATATGGTAAGCATAAGGTGAACAAAGTGAATAAAGTTGGAATGGGTTGAATCGGTTGAAAAATGTAGAAATTAGAAGGGAAAAACTAAATTTTGGGAAAATTTGGTGTGAATTTCAAAATTGAAAATTTGGAAATTTTGCTAAGTGGGAAGGTGTGGAATAGGTAGGCAAAAGATGAACAGTTGAAAGTTGGAACGAGTTGAATCGGTGGAAAAATGTAGAAACTAGAAGTGAAAAACTAAATTTTGTGAAATTTTGCAAAATTTTGTGCAAATTTTAAAAGTGAAAACGTGAAATTTTTGAATTTGGCAAGTTTGGGAATGTCCCCAATGTGATTTGAATGTGTTGAAATAAGTGAATTTCAAACTGGAACAACAAAAATGTGAAATGTTGAATCTGCCATTAAGAATGAATGGGGAAAAAAATGCCACAAAATCGTGAATTTTGTGAAAACGGAAAATTTTTCGAACAAAAAAAATGTAAGCAGCCGTGTCATGAATATTTGGAATAAGTGAAAAGTGGAACGGAGTGAATCGGTTGAAGTATGTGGAAGGAGTTAAGCGTCAAAAAAGTGAGCGGAATAAGTAGAATAATAATAATAATAACTAGAATTTGCAATTCCTGAAGAAATTGCGTGTGAAGGTGAAGAGGTTGAATAAATACTTGGGGAATGTTGCAGAATGATGTTGAAAAGAGTTGAATCGGTTGAAAAATGTAGAAATTACAAGGGAAAAAGGAAATTTGGGAAAATTGGGTGTGTTACAAAATTGAAAATTTGGAATTTTGGGTAAGTGGGAAGTTGTGGAATAGGTAGGAAAATGATGAACAGTTGAAAGGTCGAATGGGTTGAATAAGTTGAAAAATGTAGAAATTAGATTAGAAAAACAAAATTGTAGAGAATTTTTGGTAAGTGGGTAGTTGTGGAATAGGAAGGCAAAAGAAGAACAGTTCAAAGTTGGAACAAGTTGAATCGGTTAAAAAATGTAGAAGTTAGAGCAAATCTTGAATCCTAATAGAGAATGAATGGGAATTAAAAGAAAAAAAATTGCACCAAAATTTTTTGAAATTTGGAACAAAAGGAAAAAAAACAGCTTTAGGAGGTTCACTTTTGGGGTTAAAATGTTGAAATGGGTTTAATCGGGCAAAATTTGCAAAAGTTAGCGCAAATGTAGGTATTTAGGGCACTTAATGTTGAAATATGGTCACTTCCGGTTTGATTTGGGTCACTTCCGGTCTATTTGGGTCACTTCCGGTTTGATTAGAGGCACTTCCGGTCTAGCTGAGGTCACTTCCGGTTTATTTGAGGTCACTTCCGGTTGAAAAAGGTCACTTCCGGTTTGATTTGGGGTCACTTCCGGTTTGATTTGGGGTCACTTCCGGTTTACCTGAGGTCACTTCCGGTTCATTTGGGGTCAATTCCGGTTTGATTTGGGGCACTTCCAGTTCATTCCGGGTTCATTGGGGCACTTCAGGGTCAATCCAAGATGGCCGCCACTCTGGAAGTGGGGGTCAAGGGTTGAATTGTGGAAGTGGGGGTGAAGGGGGTGAATATGGTAAGCATAAGGTGAACAAAGTGAATAAAGTTGGAATGGGTTGAATCGGTTGAAAAATGTAGAAATTAGAAGGGAAAAACTAAATTTGGGGAAAATTTGGTGTCAATTTCAAAATTGAAAATTTGGAAATTTTGCTAAGTGGGAAGGTGTGGAATAGGTAGGCAAAAGATGAACAGTTGAAAGTTGGAACGAGTTGAATCGGTGGAAAAATGTAGAAACTAGAAGTGAAAAACTAAATTTTGTGAAATTTTGCAAAATTTTGTGCAAATTTTAAAAGTGAAAACGTGAAATTTTTGAATTTGGCAAGTTTGGGAATGTCCCCAATGTGATTTGAATGTGTTGAAATAAGTGAATTTCAAACTGGAACAACAAAAATGTGAAATGTTGAATCTGCCATTAAGAATGAATGGGGAAAAAAATGCCACAAAATCGTGAATTTTGTGAAAACGGAAAATTTTCCGAACAAAAAAAATGTAAGCAGCCGTGTCATGAATATTTGGAATAAGTGAAAAGTGGAACGGAGTGAATCGGTTGAAGTATGTGGAAGGAGTTAAGCGTCAAAAAAGTGAGCGGAATAAGTAGAATAATAATAATAATAACTAGAATTTGCAATTCCTGAAGAAATTGCGTGTGAAGGTGAAGAGGTTGAATAAATACTTGGGGAATGTTGCAGAATGATGTTGAAAAGAGTTGAATCGGTTGAAAAATGTAGAAATTACAAGGGAAAAAGGAAATTTGGGAAAATTGGGTGTGAATTTCAAAATTGAAAATTTGGAATTTTGGGTAAGTGGGAAGTTGTGGAATAGGTAGGAAAATGATGAACAGTTGAAAGGTGGAATGGGTTGAATAAGTTGAAAATGTAGAAATTAGAGTAGAAAAACAAAATTGTAGAGAATTTTTGGTAAGTGGGAAGTTGTGGAATAGGAAGGCAAAAGAGGAACAGTTGAAAGTTGGAACGAGTTGAATCGGTTAAAAAATGTAGAAGTTAGAGCAAATCTTGAATCCTAATAGAGAATGAATGGGAATTAAAAGAAAAAAAAATTGCACCAAAAGTTTCTGAAATTTGGAACAAAAGGAAAGAAACGGCTTCAGGAGGTTCACTTTTGGGGTTAAAATGTTGAAATGGGTTTAATCGGGCAAAATTTGCAAAAGTTAGCGCAAATGTAGGTATTTAGGGCACTTAATGTTGAAATATGGTCATTTCCGGTTTGATTTGGGTCACTTCCGGTTTGATTAGAGGCACTTCCGGTCCAGCTGAGGTCACTTCCGGTTTATTTGGGGTCACTTCCGGTTGAAAAAGGTCACTTCCGGTTGAAAAAGGTCACTTCCGGTTTGATTTGGGGTCACTTCCGGTTTACCTGAGGTCTTTTCCGGTTCATTTGGGGTCACTTCCGGTTTGATTTGGGTCACTTCCGGTCTATTTAGGTCACTTCCGGTTTGATTAGAGGCACTTCCGGTCTATTTAGGTCACTTCCGGTTTGATTAGAGGCACTTCCGGTCTAGCTGAGGTCACTTCCGGTTTATTTGGGGTCACTTCCGGTTTAAAAAGGTCACTTCCGGTTTGATTTGGGGTCACTTCCGGTTTGATTTGGGGTCACTTCCGGTTTACCTGAGGTCACTTCCGGTTCATTTGGGGTCAATTCCGGTTTGATTTGGGGCACTTCCAGTTCATTCCGGGTTCATTGGGGCACTTCAGGGTCAATCCAAGATGGCCGCCACTCTGGAAGTGGGGGTCAAGGGTTGAATTGTGGAAGTGGGGGTGAAGGGGGTGAATATGGTAAGCATAAGGTGAACAAAGTGAATAAAGTTGGAATGGGTTGAATCGGTTGAAAAATGTAGAAATTAGAAGGGAAAAACTAAATTTTGGGAAAATTTGGTGTGAATTTCAAAATTGAAAATTTGGAAATTTTGCTAAGTGGGAAGGTGTGGAATAGGTAGGCAAAAGATGAACAGTTGAAAGTTGGAACGAGTTGAATCGGTGGAAAAATGTAGAAACTAGAAGTGAAAAACTAAATTTTGTGAAATTTTGCAAAATTTTGTGCAAATTTTAAAAGTGAAAACGTGAAATTTTTGAATTTGGCAAGTTTGGGAATGTCCCCAATGTGATTTGAATGTGTTGAAATAAGTGAATTTCAAACTGGAACAACAAAAATGTGAAATGTTGAATCTGCCATTAAGAATGAATGGGGAAAAAAATGCCACAAAATCGTGAATTTTGTGAAAACGGAAAATTTTTCGAACAAAAAAAATGTAAGCAGCCGTGTCATGAATATTTGGAATAAGTGAAAAGTGGAACGGAGTGAATCGGTTGAAGTATGTGGAAGGAGTTAAGCGTCAAAAAAGTGAGCGGAATAAGTAGAATAATAATAATAAAGGACAGCAATAACAATAGTGTGAAGGTCTTCACCTTCACACTAATAATAATAATAAAGGACAGCAATAACAATAGTGTGAAGGTCTTCACCTTCACACTAATAATAATAATAATAAAGGACAGCAATAACAATAGTGTGAAGGTCTTCACCTTCACACTAATAATAATAAAGGACAGCAATAACAATAGTGTGAAGGTCTTCACCTTCACACTAATAATAATAATAATAATAAAGGACAGCAATAACAATAGTGTGAAGGTCTTCACCTTCACACTAATAATAATAATAATAATAATAAAGGACAGCAATAACAATAGTGTGAAGGTCTTCACCTTCACACTAATAATAGAGAATGGTGTAGAATAACATATGTGTGAAGGCCATCGCCTTCACACAATAATAATAATAATAATAGAGAATGGTGTAGAATAACATATGTGTGAAGGCCATCGCCTTCACACAATAATAATAATAGAGAATGGTGTAGAATAACATATGTGTGAAGGCCATCGCCTTCACACAATAATAATAATAATAGAGAATGGTGTAGAATAACATATGTGTGAAGGCCATCGCCTTCACACAATAATAAAGGACAGCAATAACAATAGTGTGAAGGTCTTCACCTTCACACTAATAATAATAATAAAGGACAGCAATAACAATAGTGTGAAGGTCTTCACCTTCACACTAATAATAATAATAATAATAATAAAGGACAGCAATAACAATAGTGTGAAGGTCTTCACCTTCACACTAATAATAATAATAATAAAGGACAGCAATAACAATAGTGTGAAGGTCTTCACCTTCACACTAATAATAATAATAATAATAATAAAGGACAGCAATAACAATAGTGTGAAGGTCTTCACCTTCACACTAATAATAATAATAATAATAATAAAGGACAGCAATAACAATAGTGTGAAGGTCTTCACCTTCACACTAATAATAGAGAATGGTGTAGAATAACATATGTGTGAAGGCCATCGCCTTCACACAATAATCGAGAATGGTGTAGAATAACATATGTGTGAAGGCCATCGCCTTCACACAATAATAAAGGACAGCAATAACAATAGTGTGAAGGTCTTCACCTTCACACTAATAATAATAATAAAGGACAGCAATAACAATAGTGTGAAGGTCTTCACCTTCACACTAATAATAATAAAGGACAGCAATAACAATAGTGTGAAGGTCTTCACCTTCACACTAATAAAGGACAGCAATAACAATAGTGTGAAGGTCTTCACCTTCACACTAATAATAATAATAAAGGACAGCAATAACAATAGTGTGAAGGTCTTCACCTTCACACTAATAATAATAATAATAAAGGACAGCAATAACAATAGTGTGAAGGTCTTCACCTTCACACTAATAATAATAGAGAATGGTGTAGAATAACATATGTGTGAAGGCCATCGCCTTCACACAATAATAATAGAGAATGGTGTAGAATAACATATGTGTGAAGGCCATCGCCTTCACACAATAATAGAGAATGGTGTAGAATAACATATGTGTGAAGGCCATCGCCTTCACACAATAATAATAGAGAATGGTGTAGAATAACATATGTGTGAAGGCCATCGCCTTCACACAATAATAATAATAATAGAGAATGGTGTAGAATAACATATGTGTGAAGGCCATCGCCTTCACACAATAATAGAGAATGGTGTAGAATAACATATGTGTGAAGGCCATCGCCTTCACACAATAATAGAGAATGGTGTAGAATAACATATGTGTGAAGGCCATCGCCTTCACACAATAATAGAGAATGGTGTAGAATAACATATGTGTGAAGGCCATCGCCTTCACACAATAATAATAATAAAGTAGAATAACAATGTGTGAAGGCCTTCGCCTTCACACAATAAAGGACAGCAATAACAATAGTGTGAAGGTCTTCACCTTCACACTAATAATAAAGGACAGCAATAACAATAGTGTGAAGGTCTTCACCTTCACACTAATAATAATAATAAAGGACAGCAATAACAATAGTGTGAAGGTCTTCACCTTCACACTAATAAAGGACAGCAATAACAATAGTGTGAAGGTCTTCACCTTCACACTAATAATAAAGGACAGCAATAACAATAGTGTGAAGGTCTTCACCTTCACACTAATAATAATAATAAAGGACAGCAATAACAATAGTGTGAAGGTCTTCACCTTCACACTAATAATAATAATAATAAAGGACAGCAATAACAATAGTGTGAAGGTCTTCACCTTCACACTAATAATAAAGGACAGCAATAACAATAGTCGCCTTCACACAATAATAATAATAAAGTACAATAACAATGTGTGAAGGCCTTCGCCTTCACACAATAATAATAATAAAGTAGAATAACAACGTGTGAAGGCCTTCGCCTTCACACAATAATAATAATAAAGTAGAATAACAATGTGTGAAGGCCTTCGCCTTCACACAATAATAATAATAATAAAGTAGAATAACAATGTGTGAAGGCTTTGCCTTCACACAATAATAGAGAATGGTGTAGAATACCACTGACTGGGACTTGTTTAAGCAGGCAGCCACCTACAACGATTGGACGGACATAGAGGAGTATACTGACTCTGTTACCTCTTACATCACGAAGTGCATCGATGATGCGACTTGCTCGAAATCCGTCGTCACTCGCGCGAACTGGAAGCCGTGGCTGACAGGGGCTGTCCTCAGACTGTTGAGGGCCAAGGACAAGGCTTTCAGAGCGGGGGATGAGGCTGGCTTGAGGACAGCGAGGGCCGACCTGTCCCGAGGCATCAAAGAAGCGAAGAAGGCGTTCTCGTGCAAGGTCTCCACCCACTTCAATGACAGCAAAGACGCACGTAGCCTTTAGCGGGGCATTCAGACCATCACGGACTACAAGCCCGCGCCGAGGAGCTGTGAGGGAGACGTCCGTCTGCTGAACGATCTGAACCGCTTCTTTGCTCGCTTCGACGCCCAGAACAGCACTTGCCCGCTGAAGACCACTCCCCCCCCACACGAGCAGCCCCTGCGCCTCTCTGCCGACGGTGTGAGGAGGGCGCCTGCCGCTATTGACACCCATAAGGCGGCGGGCCCTGACAACATCCCGGGTCGAGCGCTGAACGACTGCGCTGGGGAGCTGTCAGGTGTCTTCACGGACATCTTTAACATTTCCCTGCAGCAGGCCATCGTCCCCTCGTGTTTCAAGGCTGCCACCATCGTTCCTATGCCGAAGAAACCTGCACCGTCCTGCTTCAATGACTACCGCCCCATGGCACTGACGCCCATCATCATGAAGTGCTTTGAGCGGCTTGTCATAAAGCACATCAAATCCGTTCTCCCCCCCACCATTGACCCTTTCCAGTTCGCGTACCTTGCCAAGCGGTCCTCTGAGGATGCCATCTGCTCTGCCCTCCACCCGGCCCTCACCCACCTGGAGAGAAAGGACTCATATGTGAGTTTGCTGTTTGTGGACTTCAGCTCTGCCTTCAACACCATTGTGCCGCAGCGACTCATCTGCAAACTCGACGAGCTGGGCCTCAGTACCTCCCTCTGCAACTGGCTACTGGACTTCCTCTGTCAGAGGCCTCAGGTGGTGCGTGTTGGCGACAAAATCTCCGCCAGCATCACGCTGAGCACGGGGGCCCCCCAGGGCTGCGTGCTCAGTCCATTGCTCTTCACCCTGCTGACGCATGACTGCACTGCGACCTACAGCGTCAACCGCATAGTGAAGTTTGCTGACGACACGACTCTGGTGGGTCTCATCACGAAGGGCGACAAGACTCGGTACAGGTCGGAAGTTGACCTTCTGACCACGTGGTGCAGGGACAACAACCTCCTGCTGAATGTCAACAAGACCAAGGAAATCGTTGTTGACTTCCGGAAGGGTCACACAACACACCTGCCGCTGATCATTGACGGTGCTGTGGTGGAGAGGGTGAGCTGCACCAAGTTCCTGGGGGTGCACATCAGTGAGGACCTCTCCTGGTCCGCAAACACCTCGTCACTGGCAAAGAAAGCTCAGCGCCGCCTGTACTTCCTGCGGAAGCTCAGGCGTGCATGTGCTCCTCAGGCAGTCTTGTCTACATTCTACCGTGGCACCATTGAGAGCGTCCTCACCAGTTGCATCGCTGTCTGGGGTGGTAACTGCACTGAACAGAACTTGAAGGCCCTGCAGCGCATAGTGAATACGGCTGGTAAGATTATTGGTGCTTCGCTCCCCTCCCTGAAGGACATTTACACCTCCCATCTCGCCCGCAAGGCAACCTCGATTGCCAGAGATGTGAGTCACCCGGCTCACTCTTTGTTTGACCTTCTGCCCTCTGGGAAGAGGTACAGGAGCCTGCGCTCCCGCACCACCAGACTCGCCAACAGCTTCTTTCTCCAGGCTGTTAGGGCCCTGAACTCGCTACCCCCTTCTGCGTAGCGTGCGGCACTATTGTGCTATTTTCGGGAATGTCTGCTGTACGCGCACTTGCTCCTTTTTTTTTTTTGCTCCTCTTATTTATTTATTTATTTATTTATTTATTGTGTTATTTATTCATTATTTATTCAGCACGCTTTTGTTTTACTTGTTTACTTGTTTGTCTGTTGTGAGCCATGTCTTGTCACCGTGGGATAGGGGTGAACGAAATTTCAGTTTCTTTGTGTGTCTTTGGCATGTGGAGAAATTGACAATAAAGCTGACTTTGACTTTGACTTTGAGAATAACATATGTGTGAAGGCCATCGCCTTCACACAATAATAGAGAATGGTGTAGAATAACATATGTGTGAAGGCCATCGCCTTCACACAATAATAATAGAGAATGGTGTAGAATAACATATGTGTGAAGGCCATCGCCTTCACACAATAATAATAGAGAATGGTGTAGAATAACATATGCGTGAAGGCCATCGCCTTCACACAATAATTGAGAATGGTGTAGAATAACATATGTGTGAAGGCCATCGCCTTCACACAATAATAATAGAGAATGGTGTAGAATAACATGTGTGAAGGCCATCGCCTTCACACAATAAAGGACAGCAATAACAATAGTGTGAAGGTCTTCACCTTCACACTAATAATAATAATAATAAAGGACAGCAATAACAATAGTGTGAAGGTCTTCACCTTCACACTAATAATAAAGGACAGCAATAACAATAGTGTGAAGGTCTTCACCTTCACACTAATAAAAGACAGCAATAACAATAGTGTGAAGGTCTTCACCTTTACACTAATAATAATAATAAAGGACAGTAATAACAATAGTGTGAAGGTCTTCACCTTCACACTAATAATAATAATAAAGGACAGTAATAACAATAGTGTGAAGGTCTTCACCATCACACTAACAATAATAATAATAAAGGACAGTAATAACAATAGTGTGAAGGTCTTCACCTTCACACTAATAATAAAGGACAGCAATAACAATAGTGTGAAGGTCTTCACCTTCACACTAATAATAATAATAAAGGACAGCAATAACAATAGTTTGAAGGTCTTCACCTTCACACTAATAATAATAATAAAGGACAGCAATAACAATAGTGTGAAGGTCTTCACCTTCACACTAATAAAGGACAGCAATAACAATAGTGTGAAGGTCTTCACCTTCCCACTAATAATAAAGGACAGCAATAACAATAGTGTGAAGGTCTTCACCTTCACACTAATCATAATAAAGGACAGCAATAACAATAGTGTGAAGGTCTTCACCTTCACACTAATAAAGGACAGCAACAACAATAGTGTGAAGGTGTCATGGTCGGGTGGAGCATGGAGCAGGACGACCAAGTGCAGGTTGGACCAGGGTTTATTGAAGCAACTCAAAAGGCAAACTGACATGACTTAACAAACAATAACTTGACTGACTGACCGGGACGTGAAACAAGAAGATAGCAGGACATGACGGCATCAAGACAGTACGACAACCCCGAACGACCGCAACCAAAACCAATGATCCGACAGGGACTGAGGGGCAGACAAGACTTTTATACACGACAGGTAACGAGAGGCAGGTGATCACACTGATCATGGGCACACAGGAGGGGAGGGGCGAGCACACAGACAGAAACCAAGACAACAGACACATAGTGGAGCAGTTGGGGACGAGACGTGACAGAAGGTCTTCACCTTCACACTAATAATAATAAAGGACAGGAATAACAATAGTGTGAAGGTCTTCACCTTCACACTAATAATAATAATAAAGGACAGGAATAACAATAGTGTGAAGGTCTTTGCCTTCACACTAATAAAGGACAGGAATAACAATAGTGTGAAGGTCTTCACGTTCACACTAATAATAAAGGACAGGAATAACAATAATATGAAGGTCTTCACCTTCACACTAATAATAATAAAGGACAGGAATAACAATAGTGTGAAGGTCTTCACCTTCACACTAATAATAATAATAAAGGACAGGAATAACAATAGTGTGAAGGTCTTCACCTTCACACTAATAATAATAATAAAGGACAGGAATAACAATAGTGTGAAGGTCTTTGCCTTCACCCTAATAAAGGACAGGAATAACAATAGTGTGAAGGTCTTCACCTTCACACGAATAATAAAGGACAGGAATAACAATAGTGTGAAGGTCTTCACCTTCACACTAATAATAATAAAGGACAGGAATAACAATAGTGTGAAGGTGAAGACATTCACACTAACAATAATAATAAACGACAGGAATAACAATAGTGTGAAGGTCTTCACCTTCACACTAATAATAATAATAAAGGACAGGAATAACAATAGTGTGAAGGTCTTCACCTTCATACTAATAATAATGGACAGTATTAACAATAGTGTGACGGTCTAAACCTTCACACTAATAAAGGACAGGAATAACTATAGTGTGAAGGTCTTCACCTTCACATTAATAAAGTGAATGATGTAGAATAACATAGGCCATCGCCTTCACACAATTATTCATTCAAATCAATTCACTCAAATCATTCTCGTTATGAAAAATTTGATCACAAAACGTGTGTGGCTTTTTCTTAAATGAACACGTTTGACATTGCTATAGTGTCAGCTTTTAATTATATTGCGCTGTCATTTTAAAGCAAATTGATAAATGCAACAATATTAATTTGCTTTGAAAATACCTGAGTAATAAAATGGATGGATGAATGATGATCACAATTAAGTATAAAGTCTCCTTTGTAATATATACTCCTTGTAGCATGTAATAGTACCGTAATTTTCAGACTAAAAGTCGCTCCGGAATATAGGTCGCATTAGCCATAAAATGCCCAATAACGTGAAAAAAAACATATATAAGTCGCTCCGGAGTATAAGTCGCATTTGGGGGGGGGGGAATTTATTCGACAAAATCCAACACCAAGACCAGACATGAACGAGCAACAACAGGCTAAACGATAGGTATGCTAACGTGTCATAAACCCAAAGAAGAGCTGAGAACGGACCTGACGTAACATTCAGAGTTATTCAAAAAACTATTACATAAATAACACGTTAATAAAACCATCTGTGTCACTCCAATTCATTAAATCCATCGATCGTCCTTTGTCAACAATGCGTTCGCGCGGCTGACGGCGCTTGCACTTCAAAATATTCCACAGGCCCATATAACGATATATAAATTATATATCAAATAACTATTATATAAGCAATAATGTTATCAAACCATATGTGTCACTCCAAATCATTAAAGCCATCGATCATCCTTTGTCAACAATGGGTGCGCGCGGCTGACGGCGCTTCCACTTCAAAATATTCCACAGGCCCATATAACGATATATAAATTATATATCCGCGAGTCGTCACCTTATCGTGGTGGAGGGGTTTGCGTGCCCCTATGATCCTAGGAGCCATGTTGTCGGGGGCTTCATGCCCCTGGTAGGGTCACCCATGGCAAACGGGTCCTAGGTGAGGGGTCAGACAAAGCACGGCTCACCCAAGCCCCTTATGATGAGTGATATAAATGGACTTAGTTTTCCCTCGCCCGGACGCGGGTCACCGGGGCCTCCCTCTGGAGCCAGGCCTGGAGGCGGGGCTCGAAGGCGAGCGTCTGGTGGCCGGGCCTTCGCCCATGGGGCCCGGCCGGGCATAGCCCGAAATGGAAACGTGGGTCCCCCTTCCCATGGGCTCACCACCTGTGGGAGGGGCCGAAGGGGTCGGGTGCAATGTGAGCTGGGCGGCAGCCAAAGGCTAACCTTGGCGGTCTGATCCCCGGCTGCAGAAGCTGGCTCTTGGGACATGGAATGTCACCTCTCTGGCTGGAAAGGAGCCCGAGCTGGTGTGCGAGGCAGAAAGATTCCGACTAGATATAGTCGGACTAGCCTCCACACACAGTTTGGGTTCCGGTACAAGCCCTCTCGAGAGGGGCTGGACTCTCTTCCACTCTGGAGTTGCCCACGGTGAGAGGCGTCGAGCAGGTGTGGGTATACTTATTGCCCCCCGGCTGGGCGCCTGCACATTGGGGTTCACCCCGGTGAACGAGAGGGTAGCCTCCCTCCGCCTTCGGGTGGGGGGACGGGTCCTGACTGTTGTTTGTGTCTATGCACCAAACAGCAGCTCAGAGTACCCACCCTTCTTGGGGTCCCTGGAGGAAGTGCTGGAGAGCGCTCCTTCTGGGGACTCTATCGTTCTACTGGGTGACTTCAATGCTCACGTGGGCAATGACAGTGAGACCTGGAAGGGCGTGATTGGGAGGAACGGCCCCCCTGATCTGAACCCGGGCGGTGTTCTATTGTTGGACTTCTGTGCTCGACACGGATTTTCAATAATGAACACCATGTTCAAACATAAGGGTGTCCATGTGTGCACTTGGCACCAGGACACCCTAGGCCGCAGTTCGATGATCGACTTTGTAGTCGTGTCATCGGATTTGCGGCCGCATGTTTTGGACACTCGGGTGAAGAGAGGGGCGGAGCTGTCAACTGATCACCACCTGGTGGTGGGTTGGCTCCGATGGTGGGGGAAGATGCCGGTCCGACCTGGCAGACCCAAACGCTCTGTGAGGGTCTGCTGGGAACGTCTGGCAGAATCTCCTGTCAGGAAGAGCTTCAACTCCCACCTCCGGCAGAGCTTTTCCCACGTCCCGGGGGAGGCGGGGGACATTGAGTCTGAGTGGACCATGTTCCGTGCCTCCATTGTTGAGGCGGCCGACCGGAGCTGTGGCCGTAAGGTCGTTGGTGCCTGTCGTGGCGGCAACCCCCGAACCCGCTGGTGGACACCGGCGGTAAGGGATGCCGTCAAGCTGAAGAAGGAGTCCTATCGGGCCGTTTTGGCCTGCGGGACTCCGGAGGCAGCTGACAGGTACCGGATGGCCAAGCGGAACGCGGCTTCGGCGGTTGCTGAGGCAAAAACCCGGGCGTGGGAGGAGTTCGGTGAGGCCATGGAGAATGACTTTCGGACGGCTTCGAGGAAATTCTGGTCCACCATCCGGCGTCTCAGGAGGGGGAAGCAGTGCAACGTCAACACTGTTTACAGTGGGGATGGCGTGCTGCTGACCTCGACTCGGGACGTCGTGAGTCGGTGGGGAGAATACTTCGAAGACCTCCTCAATTCCACCTACACGCCTTCCATTGAGGAAGCAGGGCCTGGAGACTCTGAGGCGGATTCTCCAATCTCTGGGGTCGAAGTCACTGAGGTAGTTAAAAAACTCCTCGGTGGGAAGGCCCCGGGGGTGGATGAGATCCGCCCAGAGTTCTTAAAGGCTCTGGATGTTGTGGGGCTGTCATGGCTGACACGCCTCTACAACGTTGCGTGGACATCGGGGACAGTGCCTCTGGATTGGCAGACTGGGGTGGTGGTTCCCCTCTTTAAGAAGGGGGACCGGAGGGTGTGTTCCAATTACAGGGGAATCACACTCCTCAGCCTCCCTGGTAAGGTCTATTCAGGGGTGCTGGAGAGGAGGGTCCGTCGGGAGGTCGGACCTCGGATTCAGGAGGAGCAGTGTGACTTTCGTCCTGGCCGTGGAACAGTGGACCAGCTCTACACCCTCGGCAGGATCCTCGAGGGTGCATGGGAGTTCGCCCAACCAGTCCACATGTGTTTTGTGGACTTGGAGAAGGCGTTCGACCGTGTCCCTCGGGAGGTTCTGTGGAGGGTGCTTCGGGAGTACGGGGTGCCGAGCCAACTGATAAGGGCGGTTCGGTCCCTGTATCACCGATGCCAGAGTCTGGTCCGCATTTCCGGCAGTAAGTCGGATTCGTTCCCAGTGAGGGTTGGACTCCGCCAAGGCTGCCCTTTGTCACCGATTCTGTTCATAATTTTTATGGACAGAATTTCTAGGCGCAGCCAAGGCATTGAGGGGGTCCGGTTTGGGGACCTCAGCATCGCGTCTCTGCTTTTTGCAGATGACGTGGTGCTGTTGGCTTCTTCAGGCCGTGATCTCCAGCTCTCGCTGGAACGGTTCGCAGCCGAGTGTGAAGCGGTCGGGATGAGGGTCAGCACCTCCAAATCCGAGTCCATGGTCCTCGATCGGAAAAGGGTGGAATGCCCTCTCCGGATCGGGGATGAGATCCTGCCCCAAGTGGAGGAGTTCAAGTATCTTGGAGTCTTGTTCACGAGTGAGGGGAGGATGGAGCGTGAGATCGACAGGCGGATCGGTGCAGCGTCGGCAGTAATGCGGACCCTGTACCGGTCCGTTGTGGTGAAGAGAGAGCTGAGCCAAAAGGCAAAGCTCTCAATTTACCGGTCGATTTACGCTCCTACCCTCACCTATGGTCACGAGCTATGGGTCGTGACCGAAAGAACGAGATCTCGGATACAAGCGGCCGAAATGAGTTTTCTCCGCAGGATGTCCGGGCTCTCCCTTAGAGATAGGGTGAGAAGCTCGGTCATCCGGGAGAGACTCGGAGTAGAGTCGCTACTCCTCCACGTTGAGAGGAGCCAGATGAGGTGGCTCGGGCATCTTATCAGGATGCCTCCTGGACGCCTCCCTGGGGAGGTGTTCCGGGCATGTCCCACCGGTAGGAGACCCCGGGGACGACCCAGGACGCGCTGGAGAGACTATGTCTCTCAGCTGGCCTGGGAACGCCTTGGGATCCCCCGGGATGAGCTGGATGAAGTGGCTGGGGAGAGGGAAGTCTGGGAGTCCCTCCTAAAGCTGCTGCCCCCGCGACCCGACCCCGGATAAGCGGAAGAAGATGGATGGATGGATGGATAACTATTATATAAGCAATAGTATTATCAACCCATTTGTGCACTCTAAATCATTAAATCCATCCATCAAATTCCTCGTCCTTTGTCAACAACGCCGCGCGTGCGCCCTGACGTCAGCCTCGTCGTTATTCCACTAATCTACTATATAACTATATTGTAGCGTTAACAAAGTTCAAGGAAAGACGTGGCTTTGGTAAACGGCTCTTTATTTAACAAAACAAACTTCCAGGCGTGTGGCGGCGTGGGCTTCCAGCCACGGAAGTGGAAGAGAGCTCCATAGAATAGGACCGGGCGTGCGTAAAAGCCATGACGGAGCCCTATCCACCGTCCCCGGACAGCTACCCGGCTGAGCCCCGGCCCCAGACTTCCATCCACGGAGGTGAAAGAGAGCTCCATAGAATGGGACCGGGCATGCGTATAATCCATGACTGAGCCCCATCCACCGTCCCCAGACAGCCACCCGGCCGATCGCTGGCCCCAGACTTCCAACCACGGAGGTGAAAGAGAGCTCCATAGAATAGGACCGGACGTGCGTAAAAGCCATAATAGTTTTTCAAACCTTCTGTTTGAATCCTTAAATCCTTCAAACTCTTCATCCTCCGTGTCACTTAGAAACAAAGCTGCTAATGATGCCGGTAGCACGTAGGGCCCTTCGTCATTTTCGTCATCCCGTGATCAATCTTTGTCCTTTTTGTAAACAACCGCCGCACACGCCGCGCCGCGCTGCTAACGTCACTTGAAATTCAAATTACAGTAATCCCTTGCTACATCGCGGTTTCAAATTTTTGAAAAAAAAAACACATATAAGTCGCTCCTTATTATGAGTCGCCCCCCCCCCCACCCAAACTATGAAAAAAAAACGCAATTTATAGTCCGAAAATTACGGTACCCAAAAAGAGGAGTTTCTTTGCATCGAGGTTTATGCAAAGAGCTCACGTAATTATATCGTTGCTTTTTGGTGAAGTTAATGAGTGTTCCTTCTGTACGACTGGTCTTTGAATGCACCCCGCTTCAACGGCAGAACGCGAATGAACTTAAAGACATCAAATGAGAATAATCCTTTCTAAAAATTAAAATTGACTGACACAAACGTGAGTTCTTCATGTTTTTATTGAAAACAACATAGCGCTGACGCCGTACGACGCCATACGGCATCGGTTTTTCGCTTTCCAAACAAGGCGTGCGCGCTCCTGCGGCAGGGGGAACAAAATATCACGGGGGAACCAAATCGAGCACAACACCGGCACCGATCAGCAGGAGCAAAAGTGGCGCCACAAGTGCTTTCATTTTGTCACCACGGCTGATTTCCAGTCATCGAGCGCAGCTTCCGTGTCGGAAACCAGCTGAGCTTGCTGCGTCCACAGTCGCACGTCGTCCAGTCGCACCGGCGCGTCACAAGCACACGTTGAAGGTTGCCCTACCTGCACAAGACACTAGTCTGTAACGTCCGCTAGCCGAACCGCCTGCTTGCGTTTATAACGGACCCTAGTGGTGACGTCTCTCGCCCAGGCAAATCACTCCAGCATAAAGCCACAGATTCGGCCTTCAAAATATAAACTTGCGGAGTCTTTCTACTTCTGGAGGTGATGTGAGGCACGTGCGCACTTTCGACCTGTTCTGCCCCCCCCCCCCCCCCACTTTTCAGTGACAAGTCTCGTTGGATCAACTGACCTGTATTGACCCTTTATGGCACAGGTGTCAAACTACGGCCTGCCACATCATTTTATGTGGGCCGCGAAAACAAATTGTGCATCAAATTCGTGTGTCATTACTAGAATTGCAAATTGGCTTCACTTTTAATAATATATATTTTTTAAATATTTGACTAGTTTTTACTCATCTGATTTGAAAACGAGTTATTTGTCAGTTTGTTTTGTAGCTTTTACTGTACATAATATGAGGTGCTCATACATTTATTTGGGTTGACAGTCATAATGGCCCTCCGAAAGAAGCTATGACTACAATGCGGCCCGCGAAAAAAATGAGTTTGACACCCGCTTTATGGTAGTGGTCCCCAACTTTTTTTGCGCCACGGACCGGTTATGTGTCAGAAATTGTTTCGCGTACCGGCTGTTAGAGTGGTGCCCACGCTAACCTATTTTTGCAAGAACCACACGGGAGACAGTATGCCCTTTTAAACACCTGCAAGCGGAGAGTCATTCGTCGTTGTGCATACAGCGATGATCTAACTCAGGCCTCTTGCAAGAGCATTTTTATTGAGAGAAACAGGGTGGGGGTGAGAGTGGACAGGATGGAGTTGAAGCCCCTGACCTCTGGTCAAAGCATATCAGGGGGTGTTTTACGACGTTGTGTAAAACAGGACAAGCTAGGTTATTATTACAGGTTACATTCCAACATAAGCATAGGATCAACCTAATCTAGCTCGGTTATTTGTTACAGGTTACATTCCAACATAAGCATAGGATCAAGATAGCCTGTAAACCCTAACACCGGCCTTTATATAAATAATACATTCATATAAATAAGACATTTATAATAAATATATAAATACGATGAAATAAAATGATAGACTGGCATAAAAAGAAGTATAAACGACATAAAAATAAAACTCACCATTAGGTTGAATTAGTGAGAGCACTGAGCTTGTTTCTCAGAAACGAGCCGGTCCCATCTAGGCGTAATCAGTGACAATGACACCCAAAGTGATTAAGGTGTGTCTTTTAATGCAGGATGCTTGGTCTCCATGTGACGAAGCAGTTTTGAAGGCTTCACTGCCTTGTTAGCTCGCCTGTCGCCTCATATTATGCAGAGTGGGCTTGGCGCGTCAGAGTCACTTGCGGCGATAAATCCATATTTTAAGTAGGACTCCAGAAATTTGCTTTTCTTTTCTTAGAAGTCGTAGCCCCTTCGTCTTCCGTCTCCTCATTGGGCTTTTTTCCCTTTCCGAAGAAGCTTTCCAAATATCTCTGTTTCTTGCTTATATTTGCTTGCTTCACGGGCTCAACTGACGGGATACGTCATCTGATGGCGCCGCGGATGGCTGCCACGGTGAGTCGCTCTCTGTTTCTTTGTCTTATTTTGTGTGTTTTCTGTGTCTTCTGCTGTCCATCCCGGATCACTTTTACTAGAGAAGCACTGTTAAACATCGGTCAGTCTTCTTCTGGTATTTTCTCTCCTGTTCTCTCTGACTCAGACTGTTTGTCGGAGATTTTAGCCGGAGTGGCGGTGCTATACAAGCTAGCGCGACGGCGGCGACGCGGAAAACGAGCGGGAGCCCTCGTAAATCTGAGGCAGAGAGGGTTCCGTTCTGCCCTACCGTCAATTCATCTGGCGAATGTCCGCTCCCTGGCGAACAAGATGGACGAACTGCTGCTCCTCACTTCAAGGAACACGGACTTCAGCAGATCCGCCGCGCTGTGTTTTGTTGAGACGTGGCTTAGCGAACGAACCCCCCACCACGCCATGGAGTTAGCTGGGTTTCGGCTAACGCGTGCAGATCGCAGCGCGGAGCTCTCCGGAAAATCAAAGGGAGGTGGTCTCTGTTTCTACATTAATGAACGTTGGTGTACCGATGTCATGGTGTTGAAAGAGTTTTGCAGCCCTCTCCTAGAAACACTTTTCATAAACTGCCGGCCGTTCTATTCACCACGGGAGTTCTCCTCGATCGTCATGGCGGCTGTTTACATCCCACCACACGCACGTGCGAGTGAAGCCACGCAGATGCTGGCTGACCAGGTGACAGACATGGAGAAACTTCTACCAAATTCACTAATCATTGTTCTGGGTGATCTTAACAGGGCGAACCTCGCACACGAACTCCCCAGATACAGACAGCACATAACGTGTCCCACCAGAGGGGCACAGACACTGGACCACTGCTACACCGTAATTAAGGATGCATACCACTCTGTGGCTCGTGCAGCTTTAGGACTCTCGGACCACTGTCTAGTTCATCTGATCCCTGCCTACAGACAGAAACTAAAAACTTCTAAGCCTGTGTTGAGGACTGTCAGGAAGTGGACAGTGGAGTCAAGGCAGGACCTCCAAGCCTGCTTTGACTGCACCGATTGGAGTGTTTTTGAAGCTGCAAATTCAGACTTGCATGAACTCACTGACACTGTCACATCATACATCAGTTTTTGTGAGGATCTGTGTGTGCAGACTAAGACCTTCTGCACGTACAACAACGACAAACCTTGGTTTACACCGAACCTTAGGAGGCTGCGCAAAGTCAAGGAGGAGGCCTACAGGAGCGGCGACCGGGACCTGTTCAAGCAGACCAGAAACACACTGAACCGAGAGGTCAGGAAAGCCAGGAGGTGTTACGGGGAGAGCCTGGAGAGACACCTCTCTGCCAATCCTGATCCCTCAACAGTGTGGAAAGGCCTGCAGAGCATCACGGGCTTCAAGAAACGAACCCCCCGTCCTGTGGAGAGCCCAAGGCTCGCTGACCAGCTAAACAGGTTCTACTGCAGGTTTGATCGGTCCTCCCACACAACGGGACCTCCTGCAGCACAATCCACACAATCCACATACTCACCTCCCCCCACAACTGCTCTGTCCACACCTCCATCACCGTGGTCACCGACTCTCTCTCTTGCAGAGGCCGCGCCCGCACTCCAGATTCGCGAGGAGGAAGTGCGCCAGATGTTCCGGAGACAAAAGATCAGGAAGGCACCGGGCCCAGACGGCGTGTCACCTTCCTGCTTGAAAGTCTGCGCTGAGCAGCTGGCGCCCACCTTTGCACGGATCTTCAACCGTTCCCTGGAGCTGTGTGAGGTGCCCTCGTGCTTCAAGAGCTCCACCATCGTTCCAGTGGCCAAGAAGCCCGCCATCACAGGTATGAATGACTATAGACCTGTTGCACTGACATCTGTGGTCATGAAATCTTTCGAGAGGTTAGTACTGAACCACCTGAAGGATGTCACGGGCCCCCTGCTGGACCCCCTCCAGTTTGCCTACCGGGCAAACAGGTCGGTGGATGATGCGGTCAACATGGGACTGCACTACATCCTGCAACACCTGGACACCCCAGGAAAGTACGCCAGGATCCTGTTTGTGGACTTCAGCTCGGCGTTCAACACCATCGCTCCTGACATCCTCCAACAGAAGCTCATCCAGCTTGCGGTGCCTGCCTCCACCTGTCAGTGGATCACCAGCTTCCTGACCAACAGGAGACAGCGTGTGAGGCTGGGGAGCATCACATCTGACACCCTGACCACCAACACTGGAGCCCCTCAGGGATGCTTCCTCTCCCCACTGCTCTTCTCCCTCTACACCAACGATTTCTCCGCAAGTGACTCTTCCATGAAGCTCCTGAAGTATGCAGACGACACCACTCTCATCGGACTGATCCAGAACGGTGATGAGACTGCGTACAGACAGGAGGTGGAGCGGCTGGTCCACTGGTGCAGCCAAAACCACCTGGACCTGAACCCGCTCAAGACCGTGGAGATGACAGTGGACTTCAGGCGAGGCCCTTCACCACTTTCACCCCTCACTATCCGCAGTAATACTATTCTCTCATCAGACACCTTCAAGTTCCTGGGAACCACAATCTCTCGGGACCTGAAATGGACCGGCCACATAGACTCTGTCCGGAAGAAGGCCCAGCAGAGGCTGTACTTCCTGAGACAGCTCAAGAAGTTCAACCTGCCACGGGAGCTGCTGAAGACCTTCTACACTGCCATCATCCAGTCTGTCCTCTGCACCTCCATCACTGTCTGGTTTGGATCGGCCTCCAAACAAGACAAGCACAGACTGCAACGGACAATAAGGACTGCAGAAAAGATAATTGGAATCCACCTCCCATCTATCCAAGACTTGTACCTGTCCAGGACCAGGAAACGTGCAAGTAACATCTCAACAGACCCTTCGCACCCAGGTTGCAGCCTGTTTGAACTACTCCCCTCCGGACGCCGTTATAGAGCTCTGTACACTAAAACCAGCAGACACAGAGACAGCTTCTTCCCCCAGGCTGTCGCTCTGATGAACTCACACCACTCTTAGAGTCTCAGAGTCATTACTGTGCAATAACATCCCGCTTGCCACACCTTTTTTGTCTACACTGTTTGTACTATGTGTCCTCTCTGCATCCATTGCAGCCTGGTCATCCTAGAAGAGGGACCCTCCCATCTGTGGTCTCTTCTCAAGGTTTCTCATTTCCCCTAGCTGGAGTTTTGAGTTTTTCCTTGCCCTCTTGGGAGTTTAAGATCAGGGGGTGTTTGAGAATATCTTTCGTTCTTCACATGTCCTGAGTGTTGTTGTTAGTCACCTAAATGTTGAACAGAGGCTGTGATTTACCGAAGTCAAATTCCTTGTTTGGCACGCTCAAACATGGCGAATAAAAAACTCTTGAATCTTGAACTGAGCTGACATGTCACGTGACCGAGATGAGCGTCTTGACCTGAACCGACGGTTGAAATTGGGAGAGAATAGCCAATTTTCTTCATATTTTTCAAAATAAATTTTTATTCATTTTTTGCTAGCTTTGCAGGCTCGACTAGGGAAACATGTCACGTGAACGAGACGAGCGTCTTGACCTGAATTAATTGATCGTCGATAAAAATGTTTGGGGTTTTTTTTCTGTGCGGCTTGGCGGCCCGGTACCAAGTGACCGGGAGTTGGGGACCCCTGCTTTATGGCACACATGAGCCGACGTCATCAGTGCACAAAATCCCCACACACATTTTTTGTGTTGCCAGCATGACATCTGACCTTTGACATTTGAAATGAGTTTAATGTGACGTTTGGCTTTTCACACACTTTGAAGCTCAGTCTTCGAGGATTCCCGCCTTTCCCGCCGTCTTCGACACAGCCGAGACAAACCCTCCAACATCTGTGGACGAAAGCACACATGCGCGCACATGCGCGCGCATGCGCGTGCACGCGCACACACACACACGGGTGAGAAGACGGTGGCGTTTTCCTGGCGTGGTGCAGACGTTCGAATGCGTTTGCGTACGTTGGTGCGGGTGTGTTGGGTGCACGACGGCCTGTGCAGGATTCTCCTGTACAGGGTGCAGTTGTACAAGAACAAGATTCGTGTTTTCTCCCTCTGGAAGACAAAAAGACAAAACGTGGAGTGCATTTGGCTTATCTTCACACAGGCACGCGCTCCCTCAGGCGGTGTCTCGCCCAAGGGCACTCGGCTGTCGTAGGAGCCGTATCATGACGCGCTATGAAATGTAGTGGGTGGGCCTCCGTTTCTTTAGTAGTTAGGCGCCATACTTTGGCGCCATGTTGTGGGCAGCGCTCAAACTTTTGGGATGACTTGGGGATTTTTGCTGTTCACGGCAGAGGTCTATATCCCCAGCAAGGAGGAGAGCCACTATTCAAAAAGATTTTCCTGTTCAATATTATTACAGAAGGCCAAGCGGCTGACGTTGATCCGGCATGTCACGAGTCGGTAAGTGACAAACGGATATTTAAATGATTTGGAAGGCTCGTTCGTACAACCGAGCGGTCAACAATCTGGTCCAGCATTTTGAAGCGGGTCGGCAGCTGTGTACGAGAGATGAGCCGCCGCTAGTTGGCGCTCGTGTCTGTGCCTCCAGCAGTACTCAAGCCCTGACAGTCGCAGCACAGCAACCAAGAGAGCAAGAAAAAACGTCCGGAAAATGTACTCCTGAAAAGCCTCCATTTGGCGTTGCCAGATTGTGCTTCAAAGTACAAAGTCAATCTAGCGCCTCCGGGTCGGTCGTTTGGTTGGCAGCTGCACAGCGGACACCTTGACGCCAACGTCGGTGGACAGTGCATTCGCCCGCAACATCTGCTGCATCGTTTCAAAAATTATGTTCTTGTGGAAAAAAATTTCTGTCTGCTTAATGGAGGACAGCAGAACGAGAGAATCTCTACAACTCCCAAAACAAATTGAAAGAAGTCCCTCGGATTCTCCAAATCGTTGATTCATTTGAACAGTTGCGAGCTCACTCACAACACAAAAAGGCTAAAGAAAGTCCAAACAAAAGTCGACCCGATTGAAACAGCACACTAAATGTGAAAGGGGGCGTTACCCGCGGGTGGTAGAAGGCGGCGATGACCCTGCGCAGGCGGTTGGTATAGACCTGAAGGCAGCTGGATAGCACCGCCAGCAGGAGGCAGCAGGCAATGCTGATGTACGCCGAGATGGCCGGTGAGGAGGGCGGAGTGACGCAGCCTGCGGAGAGGGGAGGGGGAGCGGGATGGGGGGGCAAGCTCACCCAGGTATCAATCATCAGCCAGCGGCGAGAGACCCCCGCCCCCCAACAAGTGACTCACGCTGGTTGTTGGATACCACATGAACGTTGGAGGATGTGTTGAATGCAGCAAAGGATTTCTGCAGGAGGCGGGCCAAAATCGAGTTTCCATTCACTTGGATGTCCACCTGCTGGGTGCCTGAAGAGGCCACGCCCGCCAACAATCAACCGCCTGCGTGTTTACGTTGGAAGCCGGCAAGCCGCATTTGCATCTTACTGCTGACGTTAAAGGTGGTGTGCGTGTGCTTGCTGACCACGTCCAGAACACGAAAGATGGATGCGTCCACCATCAGCAGGACCGCCGCCAGGAGGAGCACAGACAACACCTGAACCACACTCGCCAGCTGCGCACACACACAAGGGTGACGTGGGCGTTCCAGCACGAGTGGGCGGGAGCATGCACGCCGAGTGAGCCCACCACTTGTTTGACTTCTTCGGGGTGAATTCTCGGGCTCCAGGGGTCCACAAAGTTGCGTCTCTCAGACAGCGTAAGGGGCAACAAATGCTGTTTGCCCTGAACACAGACAGGTGAGGACAAGGGTGACAAAGGCAACAAGGATGCCGACGGCCTCACCAGCGACTTCCTGCGGCAGTCGATGATGCCCAAGTACTTGGTGAGGTACACATTATCGAAGAAGACGTCTCCTTGGAAACGCAAGACGTAAGCCAGAGACCTGAAGACACACAGGGAGTGAGGATGGCCGAGGCAGTGCTGGTGCGAGTTAGGGTTAGGCGAGGGCCGTCCGCTTGCTTACTGCGCAAACACGGACAGGAAGGCCAGGGACGCAAGGAGGCGCAGCACATCCAACAGCCGGCGTGTGCGAGCGGCCAGCTGGCGGAAAGACTCGTGGATGCTCCGCATCAAGTCGCCGTCCGCCAGTTCCCCGTGCATAGCTGTCTGCTGCCGATGTTCCTGTCACGACACAGTGGTGCTGAGCGCCAATGCAGATATACGACTGGCAGACGCAGGGCGCTCACCACCTTGTAGACAACCCTGCTGGTGAACTCGGTGCTGAGGAGATCCATCGAAGCATTGAGATGATCGAACAGCTGACCAAAGTTTTTCTCCACCGGGATGTGCTGCTTGCACCAACCCGTCATCACTGAGGCACACAGGAACAAAAGTTGGTCGTGGATGTCCACGCGAGGATGGCCACGTGCTGTCTGACCTTTCATGATGTCACACAGGAAGCTAAACTTCATGGGCACGCACAGGATGTTCTTGATGACGGGTACTTGGACGACCCGGACACACTCTTCCCACCTGCTGGAGAACCAATCGGCGCACTTCCGGATGCCCTCCTTCACCATGCCTACACGTAGTAGGAGACAAGCTTGGCGACGACCGTGACAAAGACGAGGAGGACGAGGAAGGCTCACCTTCGCACTTTGTGAGGGTGCTGAAGGCAAAGCGTTTCTGCGTGCCAGTCCGGTCGGCTGAGCGCCTGCCGGCGGCAGCACCACCACCACCGAGCACTTCCTGCCGGATGGCCGCAAAGGCCTCGCGGGCGCTGCTAGCCTTCGCCTTCAATTCCGCTTCATTCTGCTGGATGCGCACAATAACGTGTCCAAGCGAGTGACGTGGGCGGCAAGTGGCATGCCTTCACGCAAATTGAGCAGTTGTCACGCAACAAACCCGTTATGAGCCAAATTACAACCAAAGCGCTCCTGATTTGCCATGGAGCAATAGAGGGAGGCTGATCACATTTGGGCCTTACTGTGACTTCTTCCGCCACCTTGTGGAAGGGCGTGACGGTGTCTCTCCACAGCAACTTGGTGTTGCGCACTTGAAGTTCCAGATTGCAAGTCAGGGACGCAGTGGCCTTCTCCATGTTGCGCTGGATATTGGACACCGGACCTGTCAAGAATTCTTTGTTTTGATAGATACACCCTTGTTCATGGCACCCTGTTGCCACCCGGTTTGGATTTTGGCTCTCAACCCGGACCACGATTTGAAAGGGCGCTGTTGTCAAGTTGTCAAGTTGTTGTCTTTCCATCTCAGGCACAGGCTCTCCTTTCTCAACAGCCTGGAATCCACTTGTCAGCCGCTCGCCCCTCAGCTGGTCCAAATGGCTCCCACTTGCTTGTGAGAGGGAGCACGTCGGCCCAATAACAGCCCCCAAAACAGTTTGGAGCGTTTTTGTAAACCACTCGGCCCGCCCGGGTTCACAGCCCTTCCTCTTTCACAACCGGGCTGGAGGACACTTGGTCACCATGACTGGGGACCTCTGTGACGGGAGACTGAGTGGAGTTGTGATGACATTATTGTCTGTTTATTGCCAATCATTTGTTGTTCAACTTTGAAACATCGCGCTGTCAAAGGTGAGCTTGCTGCATGTGTGTGTGTGTGTGTGTGTGTGTGTGTGTGTGTGTGTGTGTGTGTGTGTGTGTGTGTGTGTGGTGTGTGTGTGTGTGTGTGTGTGTGTGTGTGTGCGTGTGTGTGTGTGTGTGTGTGTGCGTGTGCATGTGTGTGTGTGCGTCTCCCAACCTGAGTAGAGCGTTGAGAGGACGAGCAGCATGAGGAAGGTGCGTCCACGGGCGCCAAGCATGTTGGGAAACATCAGCAGGACGGCGCACCTGAAGACCGATGACGTGGCCCCGCCCAACGCGCAGGCCCCTGGAAATGCCCACAACTAGGGTCACACGTGCATCTTGTCGTCCATACGACATCATCTTCCTCATTCCTCCTCCTCACCCGTAAAGGCACATCCTGTGGCCAGCTTGTGATCAAAAGTCAGCGGCAGGCCCGGTGCAATGGCGGCAAACATGGCTGCTCACATAAACACAACACACGACATCATGTGTTATGCGGTGGGCAGCTGACGCTAGTGTGACTTAGCGCCTGAAGACCTTGTGTGGCGCGTTTGAATGGAGACAGAGTCGCCGTAGTGAGTTGAGACTTCTCTGCAGTCAACAGAAGGACTTACATGAAAAAGCAAAGAAAGAAAATAAAAAGCACAAAATAGAATAAAAAATGCAGCCGCGGCCATCTGCTCTGGTTCTATCCACTTTCCACTCGGGGTCAGCTCTGAGAATCACGTCTTGGTGTCCATGGAGAATCGCTGCCGCCAGAAAAGAGCGTCGGGAGCACCAATTGTTCGTGCGGGAACATACATGCAGTACCGGCGTGCCCAATACACGCACTATGCTGTTAGCGTTAGGCCTCACGCGACGTCATCATTCTGTTACGTGTTGTATCTTGCCTAGATGAGTTGCGCTGCATGGCTTGCAGCAGCGTGTCGGCGTAGAGTAGACTCCTAGCTGCAAAGACGTCGCGGCATTTTAAATCAGGTAATGACAAAAGAAAGAGGCGTCTTCATGACAATGAGCAAAGACAACAGCAGTCAGGTGAGCAAGGCAACATAACCCCTCTCTTTTTGTGGTTAGGCTACCCATTGCCATTAATTAATTTTACACATTGACTTCTTAACATGTTCATACAAAACACGTTTTAGACGAGGTTACTAAAAGGCAAGCTACTATTATGGGGAAGTCTATTAACTGAGGAAATGCGGTGAATTTAGGTGCAGCCAATTTGTTACCTCTATTTACCTATCTACTAACCCAGGGGTGGGCAAACTTTTTGACTTGCGGGCCGAATTGGGTTCTAAATTTTGACCGGGGGGCTGAACCAGGAGCAGATGGATGTAGTGTTTGTGTGAAGTAATAGAAACGACCTGTAAAGGTCATTGCATAAAAGGTTTTGGCCTTTAGTAGGTAGTAAAGCGTGGATATTCCAAAAAAAATTTTTGAAAACAAATGCATTTATTAACAGCATTAAAAAAAAAAAATCCCTAAATAAATTGCTATCAGTGATTCTCATAAAATACGACACTGTTATTATGAATAACAGTCTCCATCACTTCAGTGCCTGCAGGTCAGATTAATGAAAGATGTTTATCTTATGAGATCACATCAAACGGCAAACATTCTGACCAAATATATCATCTTGAAGAATCGGTGAAAGCATACATCTAAATAAAGTAATCAAAACGGCAACACGGTGAGGGGTATCTGAAAATCAGAGCAGAGTTTTAACTCACAAACACCTGGTAACAGAGGTGAGGAAACGGGAAACACTTCCTTAAAGTAAGCCTTAAGAACTTTACAGGTTAAGATTAGTCACAAACAGGTGGTGCATCAATGTCCTTGAGCATCCTGCATTGTTTGAAAATGAGAATGGTCGCTAGTTTCAATCCCTGCTATTTGTACAGATCGTATTCAAAATGCTTTTTTTTACAACAAACTTGAAAGCCTCCCCTTCATTTTCAGTGGGAACAGTGTTGTTTATCTCCCTTTTTTTGCTAGTGTGTCATAGTCTGGAGTAAAATTTGTTGTGGCAATTCTTAGGAGAGATCCGAGGTGTTGGTCCGTTTACCTAGATCTGTGACGGGTTGATGTTGATGTTCATGTGGCTGAATGTCACGTCGCGTACGTCGAGCCAAATTGGCCACTCTTTTTAAACACTTGGCACTCAGTGTCCACCTTGCTTTTCCTTGGGCGACTCATTTTAATGGAAGGATTCCAGGGGAAGGTTTGTGGGTGGCTTTAGCGTAAAACTGTATCCGAAAGCTCGGCGCGCAAATTACAAGAATGCTGTCGTCACAGTCCACGCTCTAAATTCGGCAATGATACAAATAGAGCGCGAGTGCACCATTTCCGTACTACTGAGTACGTACACGCACTTGTGAGTGTGCACCGAGCTTTCTGACACGGCTTCCGGTAGTAAATGCGCAGGCGAGTGGTTCCCCATCTACTGGGGAAACGCAGTCATTGCAGGCAAAATGACCGAAAAAAAAAAAAAGTTTAATAATACAATTTATTTAGGGTTGGCGGGCCGGATTAAACGGTCCCGTGGGCCGGATGTGGCCCGCGGGCCGTAGTTTGCCCATAACTGTACTAACCTGTTGTATTTTTACACTTCTGTAAATGCTGTTACTGAGTAGGGGGTGGAGCAACTGTTTATATAAAACTGAGTAATTGTTAATGTTATTCATATTAAACTTAATTTGAGTCAATCAAATGTTGTCTCTCTGGTCTTTGTGGGCGTGACATATTTTTGCGTAGGGCCCCCTGGAGGTCTGAACCGGCTCTGTGTACATTGCCAAACATTTGCAAATATGAGTGTCTAGTAATTTGAGTGGCCGACGTCGCCGAGTTAGCCGACTTGTTTTCAGAGCTCAAAAGACAAAATGTTGTTCTTGCACTTTTCTGCTCACACCGCTTTTTGGGTAATAGCAGGGGCCACCGACATGGTGCCCGCGGCCACCAGGTCGCCCGTGAGAACCGCATGAGTCGCCCGCAGGACTGTTCTAAAATTAGCTCAAATAGCGGCACTTGTTAGTGAGCTGCATCTATTCATTTAACAGTCAAACTTCGGTTTTCGAAAGCCCCGGTTCTCGAAATAATCGGAATTCGAACAAAAAATTCGAGATTTTTTTGCTTCGCCGGGAGGACCCGAGAAAACCCGACCGTGGGGCCCGGATGCTGACTGACTCCGTTGTTATTGTATTTTCGTTACTTTGAGGACTGTATTAACCCCTAATCATGCCTCCAAAGAATGCAAGTGGGAGCAGTAAAGCCCTCCTAAAACACAAAGACTGTCACGTCTCGCCCCCAACTGCTCCAATATGTGTCTGTTGTCTTGGTTTCTGTCTGTGTGCTCGCCCCTACCCTCCTGTGTGCCCATGATCAGTGTGATTGTTCCCACCTGCCTCTCGTTACCTGTCGTGTATAAAAGTCCTGTCTGCCCCTCACTCCCTGTCGGATCATTGGTTTTGGTTTTGGTTTTGGTTGCTGTCGTTCGGTGTTGGCGTACTGTCTTGATGCCGTCATGTCTTGCTGTCTTCTTGTTTCACGTCCCGGTCAGTCAGTCAAGTTATTGTTTGTTAAGTCATGTCAGTTTGCCTTTTGAGTTGCTTCAATAAACCCTGGTCCAAGCTGCACTTGGTCGTCCTGCTCCATGCTCCACCCGACCGTGACAGAATGATCCGACCATCACAACGACCAGCGCTTGGACCCCCCTCCACCACCAGCTCCCGCTGCGACGCCCGATCGTCGTCCGAGCAGGTTCCATCGCCGTGGGCTCCACAGCTGCCGAACCCGCGGCCGCCATCGGAGTGCTTCTGGCGCCAGCGGCTTTGCGGCCGCGATCGGACTCTGGTGCCGTGACGCCGGACCCACGGCCCCCGTTGGAGTGCCTCCCGGCGTCATCAGACTCACGGCCGCCATCGGGCTCCACCCCAGCGTCGCAGGACCCGCGAACGTCGCCAGACATCCAAGCCAGCTGCGTCGGACCCGCGATCGTCCCTGGCTCCACTCCCACTGCTGCGGCGCGTGATGGCTCTTGCCGCCGCGCAGAGCCCCGCCTTCCGAATGTCGCCGATCACTGTACGGACTTTGTGAGTGGCCGCCGATCGCGGTACAGACTTCCCAAGTCGCCGCCCCAGTGCGGTTGTGTTTCCCCGAGTTTCCGCGGAGTGCGGTTCTGTTTCCCCAAGTCGCCGCCCGTGTGCGGTTGTGTTCCCCAAGTCGCTGCCGGAGCGCGGTTCTGTTCCCCGAAGTCGCCGCCCGAGTGCGGTTCTGTTCCCCAAGTCACCGCCAGAGTGCGGCTCTGCCCCCTAGGTCACCGCCAGAGTGCGGCTCTGTCCCCTAGGTCGCCGCCGGAGTGCGGTTCTGTCCCCTAGGTCACCGCCAGAGTGCGGATCTGTCCCCGAAGTCACCGCCAGAGTGCGGATCTGTCCCCGCAGTCACCGCCCGAGTGCGGTTCTGTCCCCGAAGTCGCCGCCAGAGTGCGGATCTGTCCCCGCAGTCGCCGCCAGAGTGCGGATCTGTCCCCGCAGTCGCCGCCAGAGTGCGGATCTGTCCCCGCAGTCGCCGCCAGAGTGCGGATCTGTCCCCGCAGTCGCCGCCAGAGTGCGGATCTGTCCCCGCAGTCGCCGCCAGAGTGCGGATCTGTCCCCGCAGTCGCCGCCAGAGTGCGGATCTGTTCCCCGAAGTCGCCGCCAGAGTGCAGTTCGGTTCCCCCAAGTCGCCGCCCGAGTGCGGTGCGGTTCGGTTCCCCAAGTCGCCGCCCGAGTGCGGTGCGGTTCGGTTCCCCAAGTCGCCGCCCGAGTGCAGTGCGGTTCGGTTCCCCAAGTCGCCGCCCGAGTGCGGTGCGGTTCGGTTCCCCAAGTCGCCGCCCGAGTGCGGTGCGATTCGGTTCCCCAAGTCGCCGCCCGAGTGCGGCGCGGTTCGGTTCCCCAAGTCGCCGCCCGAGTGCGGCGCGGTTCGGTTCCCCAAGTCGCCGCCCGAGTGCGGCGCGGTTCGGTTCCCCAAGTCGCCGCCCGAGTGCGGCGCGGTTCGGTTCCCCTAGTTTTTTTTTTTTTGGGACGTCGGGAGACGTCCCTTGTGGGGGGGGTTCTGTCACGTCTCGCCCCCAACTGCTCCACTATGTGTCTGTTGTCTTGGTTTCTGTCTGTGTGCTCGCCCCTCCCCTCCTGTGTGCCCATGATCAGTGTGATTGTTCCCACCTGCCTCTCGTTACCTGTCGTGTATAAAAGTCCTGTCTGCCCCTCACTCCCTGTCGGATCATTGGTTTTGGTTTTGGTTGCTGTCGTTCGGTGTTGGCGTACTGTCTTGATGCCGTCATGTCCTGCTGTCTTCTTGTTTCACGTCCCGGTCAGTCAGTCAAGTTATTGTTTAAGTCATGTCAGTTTGCCTTTTGAGTTGCTTCAATAAACCCTGGTCCAAGCTGCACTTGGTCGTCCTGCTCCATGCTCCACCCGACCGTGACAAAGACGCGCTTAAAGCAATGCGACAGTGACCGCCCGGCGCGCTTCGGTTGCGCGATCGGACCAAATTAAGCTCCCTGCGCACTGAGGTCCACTTAAATTTTGGAAAGTAAATCAGGACTTTAAAAATATTTTCTAAACTTCAGCGATGGCTGTCACAATAATGCGACCAGCGCAGTGCAGTTGCGCGGTCAGCGACGCGCTACTGTTGCGCGTTCGACGGTACGCTGCAGTTGCGCGATCGGACAAAATGACGCTCCCTGCGCACTTAGGTCCACTTAAATTTTGGAAAGTACATCAGGTCTCTCACAATATTTTCTAAATTTCAGCGACGGCTCTGTCACAATAATGCGACCATCGCGGTGCAGTTGCGCGGTCGGCGACGCGCTACTGTTGCGCGTTCGGCGGTGCGCTGCGGTTGCGCGATCGGACAAAATTAAGCTCCCTGCGCACTGAGGTCCACTTACATTTTGGAAAGTACATCAGGACTTTAAAAATATTTTTTAAATTTTAGCGACGGCTCTGTGACAATAATGCGACCAGCGCAGTGCAGTTGCGCGGTCGGCGACGCGCTACGGTAACGCGTTCGGCGGTGCGCTGCAGTTGCGCGATCAGACAAAAATGCGAAAATGAGCAAATGCTTAAAAAAGGCGTTTTTTTGTTTTTGTTTTTGTTTTTTGCCTGGAACAGATTAATTTTTGTTCACTTATTTGTAATGTGAAAACACAATTCGGAATTCAAACGATTCACTTCTCGAACAGCCTTCTGGAACGGATTGTGGTCGAAAACCGAAGCTCCACTGTATTTGTAATGGGAAAAATAGATTCGGAATTCGACCGATTCGCTTCTCGAACCGCATTCTGGAACGGATTGTGGTCAAAAACCAAGGTTTGACTGTATTTTTGCTATTCTTGTTAAAATCACACTTACATATGAACTGGAAATGACAATAATAACACATAATGAAAGTCAAATTGAGCAAATAGGCTATTTCAGAAGTCTATGTCAAACTGGTAGCCCTTTGCCTTAATCAGTACCCAGGAAGTAGCTCTCGGTTTAAGAAAGGTTGGTGACCCCTGGGTAATAGGCTAAGTCAGGGGTCGGCAACCCGCGGTTCTTTAGCCCCCCCCCCCTAGCGGCTCCCTGGAGCTTTTGCAAAAATGCGTGAAAATGGAAAAATATGCTTTTTGTTGTTGTTGGTATTTTTAAAATATGGTTTTTAGATGTTAATCATGACACAAACATTCTTATGCTGTAAAGATGTATGTAGTTGTAAATATATTAAAATGCCGAATTTCAGAATAGCGTCAAACAGCCAAATTGCGTCAAACAGCCAAATTGCGTCATAGCCTGCGACACAGGACAGGCGAGTTGCAAACCGGGGTGTGAGAGTGATGGGCCATGGATTCAAAAGTCAGAGAAAGATTGCTGATGAGAACAGAGGGTTTAAGAAAGACCGGACTGAACCATTTGCTTTCATTCCCAATGCCGAAGGATTGCCTGCATGTTTGATTTGCAATGAGAAGTTGTCAAATCACAAGAAGAGCAATTTGGAGCGACATTTTTACCTAAAGCATGCTAAATTTGCTGCCGATCACCCAGTTGGAGCTGAAAGGAAAGGTGCAATTGCAGTGCTGGTGGAGAAATTGGAGGACCGAAAAAACGGTTTCAAGAAGAGGATTGCATCTCCGAACTCTACTACTGCTGCAAGTTTTGTTGCAGCCCGGGAGATAATAAAGCTCGGAAAACCATTCGCCGATGGTGAGTACATGAAGGATTCTTTCATTAAACTACCAGAGTGCCTATTTTCGGACTTAAAAAAAAAACGAGTTCAGAAATTTGAAGACATGCCTCTCGCCGCAAAAACAGTGAAGGAAATGGTAATTAAAACGGCAAACAACATCAGCAAATAAAGGGCATCAATTCAGCTCCAGTTTTCTCAATGGCCTGTGACGAGTCGTGTGACGTGGCCGATGTCGAACAGATAGCTCTGCTATGAAACGATGCAGGTACGTGAACTCTAATGGGCCGCACCAAAACACAAGACATTAATATTGTAATGGAAGTTCGGCTAAACTTGAAGTAACAATAGGCTTATCGTACATCAGTAGTCACGCGGTGCGTAATTCTCTCCAGGATGCGCTGCAGGGAAAATAAACATTTAATCGTGAATGTTCATTTTGTATTTGTAGCCTCCTTAATTATTTTAATAGTTGGCATGCATACAGCTTATGTACTGACAGTCTATGTTGCCGTATAAAAGGCTTTTAGATTTTTGCGGCTCCAGACAGGCCAATATGGCTTTTGAACATTTTGGGTTGCCGACTCCTGGGCTGTTGAGCTGCATGACGCTCAGCGACCGATTTTAAGTTGTGCAGCGGCCAATCAATTTTTGCTCATGGGCGTGGCTGACACGTTAGCGAAGCAAGTCAGACAGGACGGAGACAACTCAACAATGTCACTCCCAACTCCCATCTGGACTGGCCACAAAGTAACGGACAAAAAACACAACAGCGAGTCCAGCAGCAGTCCAACTAGTCCGTCCACCTTAGTCTTGTCTTCTCGCGAATTTCGCTTTGATTACCTGCGCCGCTCAGCGCGCCGAAGAGAGCTCGGAGGATGACGTAAGCGTGCCGCAGCTCTTCCGATTGGCCGAGGAGGAAGCGTTGGCAGCCACGTGGGAGAAAGCGCCTGATCAGCTGCTCCAAAGCTGCGAGTACGTCACCCCCACAAGGGGGCGTCACACACCTGTAATACTCCAACAGTAAAGAAGAAAATAAAAACACTCACTGCTGCGGGGCTGCTCGTCCCGAGTCATGATGGCGCCACGAGCGTCTTCTGCCGCTCCTGCTTGCCGTTCCCAATAATAGCATAATCATGATAAAAGCATATCAAAGCATCATCATGATCATCATTATATGTTAATCATCCTGACCCGTCCCTTTTGACTGCAACACGACGTACGTGCGATGTGTGACGTCACATGCGTGTGGCTCGTCATGGCACGTGACGTCTTGTGAATGCGCCTCCTCGTGAGTTCAACTTTGGGTTTCAAACCTGAAAATAGAACAGGGAGACGAGCGAAAGGCATGTCAAAAAAAGTTTTTATTCTTTAATTCTTTTTTAGTGACAGTCGCGCGATGACCGGAAGTGGAGTCAATTGGTTACCATGGCGATACCGGAGCAGGTAAAACAGATGTTTGGACACGCACGCACACACACACACACACACACACACACACACACACACACACACACACACACACACACACACACACACACACACACACACATACACATACACATACACATACACACGCACACCTACGCACACACACACACACACACATACGCGCGCACACACACACACACAATCACACAAACACACACACACAAACACACGAACACACACACACACCACTGACGTGCGGTGAGGTTCATGACTGGGGAGGCACTGACATAAAATGTTCTGAGTCTCTCTCTCACAAGTTCAGCTTGTTTGGTCTCACCACCGCTCTCCCAGACCTGGTTCTAGGAGTAGGTGGTGGTTCAGGTGTGGTGTGCTGCGGTGGCTCTGAGGAACTCTGTCCAAGAATACCCTCAAGGGATTGCGGTGTATCGTTATAACGCTCTGGTGATGACCTCATAGGGATGAGATGATGGCGGTTTCGCCTGACAATCCCGTCGGTCCGTCCACGATATATGAACATGGAGTAGGGTGACTGTCAACCACAACGTCTGTGGCTCATTGATCTGTGATCCATACTTCCTTCCCAGGATCGAGCTTGTCAAGATTCCGCGCCCGGTGTCGCAGGTTGTAGCGTTGCGCATCACTCATCCTCTTCTCCCTCTCCTTGTGAATGACTGCCTCACTGTCCGGCAACATCAAAGTCAGCAGCGCTGGGAGCGCCGAAACCGTCGTACGGAGCCTCCTGCCCATGAGCAGTTGTGCCGGACTGTAACCATTCCACAGTGGGGTCGCCCTGTCGGCTAGCAGCGCGAGATAAGTGTCAGCTGCTTTCTTCAAAAGAGCCTTAACAGTCTTGACCGCATGCTCGGCTTCCCCGTTGCTCTGGGGATATCTCGGGCTACTCGTGATATGCCCGAAGCCATATAACCCTTTGAATGCTGCAAAGGCCGCACCTGAGAACTGAGGCCCGTTTTCTGTCACCACTATTTCTGGGATGCCATGGCGTGCAAAGATTGATTTCAGGTGATGAAACATCTGTTGATCTTGTAGGGGTAAGAAGAGCAATTTCTACAAATCTGGAAGCATAATCAACAATCAGCAAGTAGTTGTCCCTTCCCAGTCTGAACAAGTCTACTCCTACCTTCTGCCATGGTCGCTCTGGGTATTCTGACGGCATCATTGGCTCCATGCTGTTCTGTCTCTCCTTGCAGCATGTTCGGCAATTGAAAACCAACTCATTCAGCTGTTGACTCAGCCCAGGCCACCATACTGATTGTCGTGCACGCTCACGGCACTTAACCACTCCCAAGTGGCCTTCGTGTAGTATGACGAGAACCTGGTTTCTCATCGCTGCAGGAATAACAAGCCTGCTTCCTTTGAGCAAGAGTCCATCTTATACTGTGAGGAACGCTCTTTCTGCCCAATACAGTTTGAGTCCTGGTTCAGTCTTGCTGTGTGCAGGCCATCCTTCTCCGCACAATGCCATCACCCGCCTGCAGACACTGTCTCCCTTCAGCTGCTCCCTCAGCTCATCCAAGTACGCAGTGGTCGCTGGCAAATTATCCATCGGTGTCCACATATAGTTTAGTATCCTCAAAGCGCTGTCTCTCATCCAGAGTTACTCCACCTGCGACTGGAGCCCTTGACAATGTATCCGTTGTCCATAGCCTCTTCCCCGGGACATAAGCGATCGAGTCAGAATAGCGCATCAGACGCATGCGGAAACACAGAATCCGTGGAGGTAGAGTATCCGGTGTCTGGGAGCCCAGGAGGCTCAGGAGAGGCTTATGATCAGTCTCCATCTGGAAGTGCTTGCTGATAAGGAAGTTGTGGAACCTTTCGCATGCCCAGGTCAGGCCTCCTTCTCTGGCTTCCTTCTCAACTTGAGCATATCTCTGCTCTGTTGGCGTGAGAGACCGTGACACACAGGCCACCATCCCCCCTCCTGAAGAAACACAGCACCGAAGCCATATGACGACACATCCGCCAAGACTTTGCACTCCCTGTTTGTGTCATACATCGCCAGCACCGATGGGGATGACATGCGTCCTTGAGGTCCTGGAATGCTCTGGCCTGGTCTGCGCCCCAGAGCCAACCATTCCTCTTTGAGAGAAGGTCGCGCAAGGCCTTGTCCCTCTCAGCGAGCCGTGGAATGAACTTCCCCAGCTGGTTCACCATGCCGAGAAAGCTTTTCAGCTCGCTCACATTTGTCGGTTCTTTCATCCCCCGGACCGCTTCCGTCTTGGTAGGGTCAGGACTGATGCTGTTGGTGGAGATCACATGACCCAAGAAAGTCACTTCAGTCTTAGAAAAATCGCATTTCTCAACATTCAGTGTGATGCCTGCCTTTTCTATCCTCCCCAGCATGGTGTGTCGACGAGCGTCGTGCTCCTCTTGTGTACGTCCCCACACCAGCACGTCGTCGATTTGGCAAACAACGCCCTCAAGTCCTTCTGTGACCTCAGTCAACATCCTGTTTTGGAAGTGCTCAGGAGCGGAGCTAATACTGAAGGGCAACCGACTGAAATGGAAACGTCCGAAGGGTGCGATGAACGTCGTATACTTGGATGAGTCCTCAGTCAGTGGAATTTGCCAGAAGCCCATGTTAGCGTCCAACTTGCTGAATACAGTAGCTCCGGCCAGCATCCCGAGTGTCTCTTCCACTGATGGCAGGGTGTATTTTTCCCAACACACCGATTCATTGAGGTTGGTTAAGTCCACACATATGCACACAGCACCTGACGGTTTGAGCACCACCACAACGCCCGCACACCACTCCGTCGGTTCATCCACTCAGCTGATCACCCCAAGGCGCTCCATACGGGACAGTTCCTGCTTCACTTTGTCCATCAGTGGCAGCGGCATTCTCCTTGGTGTTTTGAGTGAGAATGGTTGGGCACCCGGTTTCAGCCTGATTTTGTATGGCTGTCACATCTCCCCGAGACCCATGCATATCTTTTTCCTTCACTGCCTCAATTGCGATGGTGTCTAGACATGCCACCAGCTGCAGCCCATTGATTGCAGGCCTCCCAAGCAATGCTGTGTGCAGGTGTGGGATGACATACACGACGCCCTCTCTCACCTCTTTCTCTCCTCTCCTCAGCAACAGTTCAGCCATGCCCACAACATCAAGTGGACGACCCCCTGGTCCCTTCAGGGTTTTTGTTGTCTCTCGGAGAGTGGGTGGATCTTTGTCTCTGTAGATCTCCTTGAACACAGTGTGAGGTATGATTGTGACGTCAGCGCCGGTGTCAATCTTGAACTGCACCTGCCTGTCACGAATGTCTATGTCAACCAACCATGGATCACCTTGCTCTGCTGACACGCTACCAAGAAAGCGTTCGTCGTCCTCCTCTTGTACCTCATGGACAGCCTTAGCAGACTTGCACACGCGGCGGTAATGTCCCTTCATGCCACATGAATGGCATGTTACATCATTTGCGGGGCACTCTCGCGGTGAGTGGGACTGTGAGCTTCCACATTTGTAGCACTGGATCCCTCTCCCCCTCTCCTGTTGCACGCTCTGTGCCCTAGCCTGGCTGTTAGCATTTTGGGGCACTCTGAAATTTGACCTATTGCCGCTCTTACTCACGTGGTCTACAGACTTGTTTCTTTGGCCTCTCGAAGAGCAGACTGTTGCCGTTTCCCCTCTTCACTTGTCTTGCCATGATTGTAGCACTCTCTAGCGTCAGCTTAGGATCCAGCTGCATTCGTTCTGACAACTTGGCATCCAACACCCCTACAACAAGTCGATCTCTAATTAACTCGTCATGTAGCTGCCCGTAATTGCAATGTTCAGCCAGCGCATAAAGAGAAGTTAGAAAAGAGTCCACCGTTTGTGGCTGTCTCTACCAGACATTCCACACTACCACGCCACGTCGTGTTATCAAAGATACCAGTGAGTTTAACTGTAGTTTGATGTGACGAGAGCCACTTTATTAACTTCCAAGCTCATACTCTGCAATCCTTCCACCCCCTGGGGATTTCAACATAATAGCACCACAGCATCCCCTGCCATAAGGCTGGAGAACCTTTCTTCGTAGCCTCCGTAAAGTATCTTTCAAAGCCATTTTGTTCATCTAAAGCAGGGGTCACCAACACGGTTGAGCGATCGGACCAAATTAAGCTCCCTGCGCACTGAGGTCCACTTACATTTTGGAAAGTACATTAGGACTTTAAAAATATTTTCTAAATTTTAGCGACGGCTCTGTCACAATAATGCGACCAGCGCGGTGCAGTTGCGCGGTCGGCGACGCGCTACTGTTGCGCGTTCGGCGGTGCGCTGCAGTTGCGCGATTGGACAAATATGCGCAAATGAAAAAATGCTTAAAAAAGGCGGGGGTTTTTTGTCTTGAAACGGATTACATTTTTTTTTCCATTATTTGTAATGTTGATTCGGAATTCGAGTTGAAGAGGTGGGTCTTGAGATGGCGTTTAAAGAGGGAGTCAGCGTTACAAATGGTCAGAGGGAGAGAGTTCCAGAGAGTGGGGGCAACAATGGCAAAGACTCTATCCCTAATGGTCCAGTATTTGGTCGAGGTGGTGGGGGTGAGAAGGTTGACGTCAGCAGTGCGGAGTCGGCGGGTGGGGGTATGGCGGTGCAGGAGGCAGACAGGTAGGGGGGTTAGGTTGTTTAGGGCCTTGTATGTGGTGAAAAGGACCTTGAAATGTATGCGTTGTTTTACGGGAAGCCAGTGAAGTTGACGGAGGACAGGGGTGATGTGCTGTCTGAAGGGTGAGCGGGTTAGATGTCGGACAGCAGAGTTTTGAACATATTGTAGTTTTTGAAGGACAGTTACATACAGGATGCTATTGCAGTAGTCCAGTTTGGAGGTGATAAATGCATGAAAATATGTCTCTGCCACAGTGGTGGAAAGAGATGGTCGAAGGCCTGCAATGTTTCGTAAGTGAAAGAAGGATGTTTTGGTAACGTGGTTGATGTGTGGTTTGAAGGAGAGTGTGGGGTCCATATAAATTCCAAGGTTTCTGACTAGGGGGGAGGGAGTGACAGAATGGCTGTCAATACAGAGTGTGAAGTTCTGGTAGGTGGAGAGGCTGGATTTAGGACCAAAGATGATGATCTCTGTTTTGTTACTGTATAGATTGAGAAAGTTTTGAGTCATCCAGTCTTTGATGTCTGTGAGGCAGCAAGTGAGGGTGGAGAGGATGGCAGGGAAGATGGTTTTAGTGGTGATGTAGAGTTGTGTATCGTTGGCGTAACAGTGGAATTTGAGACCATGGCGGCGGATGATGTGTCCAATGGGAAGCATGTACAGAATGAAAAGAATGGGGCCCAGAACTGATCCTTGAGGGACTCCATGTGCAACAGGGGCGGTGTGGGATTTATGTTGGTTGATGGTGATGTTGACATCTGGCAGACAGGTAGGATTTGAACCAGGAGAGGGCGGTGTTAGTGATGCCGATGGATTCTAGGCGGTTGAGAAGAATGGAGTGGTTTACTGTGTCAAAGGCAGCACTGAGGTCAAGGAGGAGGAGGATGGTGAGAGAGCCAGAGTCAGAGGAAAGCAAGAGATCATTTGTGACTTTGAGTAGAGCCGTTTCAGTGCTGTGGTGTGTACGGAAACCAGACTGGAATGTTTCATACAGGTTATTTGAGAGGAGGTAGGTCTTGAGTTGAGTTGTGACAGCTCTTTCCAGTAGTTATGACAGAAATGTGAGATTAGAGATGCGTCTGTAGTTGTTGAGGTCCTCGTGGTCAAGCCCGTTTTTTTTTTAGGAGAGGAGTGATGGCTGCAAGCTTAAGAGGTGAGGGGACTGTGCCAGAGGTGAGAGAGGAATCGATGTCTGTGATGAGTGGGGCAATGGGGGTGAGGCAGTCTCTGACGAGTTGAGATGGCATGGGGTCCAGGGGGGAGGTAGACGATTTTATGGTGGAGAGTATTTTGGAGAGGTCAACAAAGGTTATAGGGGGAAAAGTTGATAGCCAGGGGACAGAAGATGAAAAGAATGTGGGTTCAGGTTGTGGGGTAGTGGAGGGGGAGGATGCAAGCTCATGGTAGATGTTTTCCGTCCGTCCGTCTTCTTCCGCTTATCAGGGGTCGGGTCGCGGGGGCAGCAGCTTTAGGAGGGACTCCCAGAGTTCCCTCTCCCCAGCCACTTCATCTAGCTTATCCCGGGAAATCCCAAGGCGTTCCCAGGCCAGCTGAGAAACATAGTCTCTTCAGTGCGTCCTGGGTCGTCCCCGGGGTTTCCTACGGGTGGGACTTGCCCGGAACACCTCCCCAGGGAGGCGTCCAGGAAGCATCCTGATGAGATGCCCAAGCCACCTCATCTGGCTCCTCTCAACGTGGAGGAGTAGCGACTTTACTCCGAGTCTCTCCCGGATGACCGAGCTTCTCACCCTATCTCTAAGGGAGAGCCCGGACATTCTGCGGAGAAAACTCATTTCGGCCGCTTAGATGTTTTCTATTTTAGAATTGAAAAATGACAAGAGCGTGTCATATTTCTCTGGGGTTTCTTAAGTTTATGGAGTTCCGGGTTGAACCAGGGTGCTGAGTGAGTAAAAGTGACTGTTTTTGGTTTTCAGAGGAGCCACTGTGTTGAGGGAGGTAGACAGAATGTTGCTGTAAGTGTTGACGAGGTCCGTGGGGGTTGGGTTTCAGGGGGGGTGAGGCCGGAAAGTGTGTGCAGGTGGATAGAGTGTCTGGGCAGATGGACTTGAGGTTGCGAAAGATGATTGTGCAGTTTTGTTTTGGTTCGGGGATGAGGGTGTCAATGTCAAATAAGATGGCTAGCTGGTCAGATATGGTGAGGTCGGAGCTAGAAATGTTGTGGATGTGGAGGCCAGTGGAGCAGACCAGGTCTAGGGTGTGTCTGTGCTTGTGGGTAGTGAAGGTGATGCAGGCACGTGCACTCATAGGAGGCAGGTGAGGCAGTGCCTCACCTTGCCACCAGGGGCGGTAAAGGGCTCAACATGGTTTCCTCAGCTGTGTTAAAGCTATAAGTTGTTAAAAAATGAATAATATAATGAAACATAATATAATATCTGTCCTGTGGTCTATGCTTTTAATGCAATTTTGGTGTGTTTCCTATACATTTGGATCATTTTCATAGTCAAAATAGCTGTATTTCTTGTTCAAATAACAACGGGAGATGAGAATCATGGAGGCTGAGACAGTGACAGGTAGTGCCTCTCAGGGCGTGCGTGTGAGAGTGTGCACCACTCACACACTGTACTGAGCGCGTGCAAACGGCACGTGCTTGCAGTCAGCGGGAAAATACGGGCCTTGAGGCAGCCAGTACCTTTGCCTCAAAGATGGGAGGCGATAGTGAGCCTGCGGCTAATACAGGGGTGGGCAAACTTTTTGACTTGCGGGCCGAATTGGGTTCTAAATTTTGACCGGGGGGCCGAACCAGGAGCAGATGGATGTAGTGTTTGTGTGAAGTAATATAAACGACCTGTAAAGGTCATTGCATAAAAGGTTTTGGCCTTTAGTAGGTAGTAAAGCGAGGATATTCAAAAAAAGTTTTTTGAAAACAAATGCATTTATTAACAGCATTAAAAAAAAAAAAAATCCCTAAATAAATTGCTATCAGTGATTCTCATAAAATACGACACTGTTATTATGAATAACAGTCTCCATCACTTCAGTGCCTGCAGGTCAGATTAATGAAAGATGTTTATCTTATGAGATCACATCAAACGGCAAACATTCTGACCAAATATATCATCTTGAAGAATCGGTGAAAGCATACATCTAAATAAAGTAATCAAAACGGCAACACGGTGAGGGGTATCTGAAAATCAGAGCAGAGTTTTAACTCACAAACACCTGGTAACAGAGGTGAGGAAACGGGAAACACTTCCTTAAAGTAAGCCTTAAGAACTTTACAGGTTAAGATTAGTCACAAACAGGTGGTGCATCAATGCCCTTGAGCATCCTGCATTGTTGGAAAATGAGAATGGTCGCTAGTTTCAATCCCTGCTATTTGTACAGATCATATTCAAAATGCATTTTTTTACAACAAACTTGAAAGCCTCCCCTTCATTTTCAGTGGGAACAGTGTTGTTTGTCTCCCTTTTTTTGCTAGTGTGTCATAGTCTGGAGTAAATTTGTTGTGATTCTTAGGAGAGATCCGAGGTGTTGGTCCGTTTACCTAGATCTGTGACGGGTTGATGTTGATGTTCATGTGGCTGAATGTCACGTCGCGTACGTCGAGCCAAATTGGCCACTCTTTTTAAACACTTGGCACTCAGTGTCCACCTTGCTTTTCCTTGGGCGACTCATTTTAATGGAAGGATTCCAGGGGAAGGTTTGTGGGTGGCTTTAGCGTAAAACTGTATCCGAAAGCTCGGCGTGCAAATTACAAGAATGCTGTCGTCACAGCCCACGCTCTAAATTCGGCACTGATACAAATAGAGCGCGAGTGCGCCATTTCCGTACTACTGAGTACGTACACGCATTTGTGAGTGTGCACCGAGCTTTCTGATACGGCTTCCGGTAGTAAATGCGCAGGCGAGTGGTTCCCCATCTACTGGTACCGAAAAAAAAGTTTAATAATACAATTTATTTAGGGTTGGCGGGCCGGATTAAACGGTCCCGTGGGCCGGATGTGGCCTGCGGGCCGTAGTTTGCCCATACCTAGGCTAATAGTTCACGAGTCGTGAATCACGACACGAGTAAATGCGAGAGTAAATTAAGAAGAAAAAAAAGAAAAGAAAAACAACCAACAACATTCGGTGCTAACGCGTTGCTATTTGGCTTTATTTTCCCTGAAAATGGAGGATATAATCTGACTCTGAGTCAGTGCCTCACCAACCCCAACCCTCACCGCACATCACTAAGGTGATGGGTTGAGTGAATGTTTAAAGTCTGTGGAATCGATGTGCAGGTTGAAATCACCAAGAAGATGATGAAACTGAGAAAGGTGCAGTGATGAATTCATCACAGGTCAGATAAGAAAGATGGGTTTGGTTTGGGGGGGGGGGGGGGCGGCGGTAAATAATAACAGTGATGAGGGGTTTAGGTCCTGGAAGTTTAAAACCCAGACGTTCGAATGATGGGGCAGAGGGGAGGGACAGTGCATGGGGTTTGAGGTTTTGATTGAAAATAGCAGCGATGCCACCTGTGGGATGTCCAGATAAGAGTATCCTGTAGGGGTGGTTTGATTGAGTGAGAAATAGTCCAGGGGTTCTTGCCATGTTTCATTTAGGCAGACCATTTACATCCATTTGATGAACGATGAGATTGTTTTGAACAGCTATCTGCATCAAAGCCCGTATTGATGTGATGTTTGCTCTTGGAGCAAACGTCTCGGGATAGTCTATGCCTTCTCTTTGATTGTAACCTTTGACGACATATCTAGCTTTATATACTTTTCCTCTTTCAGTATTTTATTGTAAGGCATACATACCTATTTCACCCCTATTGTGCTACTACTTTTGGGTAAAGAGACCAGTTCAAATGTTTCATTTTCTTGGAGTGATTGGATCTCTTCTTTTATTGCTTGCATCCATTTGGTTGCATCATCAGACTCAGGGCTTCACTGTAGGTTTGGGGAATGCCACATATAGCTCTGCAACTATAAGTTACATAATCGTATTTTGGAGTCTGCTTTTCCCTTCTTGGATAGCGGTGCTGCTCAGTGCCTAAATCAGTCTTGTTCTGGCATTGCACTTCTGCCTCATTATGCTGTAATGCTCTGTGTTAATCCATCTCTTGTTCTCAATTAAGTCTCTGTTATCTTCACTGTGTGGTGTAGCCTCACAAACCCTAGTTTCAGTGGTTGTACACCTGATGTTCATGATTTCTGAATCACAGTCGTCTGTTGTGTTTGACTGTCAACGCTGATGTTTTTGATAAATTTCACTAGCCTGTGTTTTGATACTTTTTCTGTCTGTGAGTTGTAGACCAGATACGCTGGGCTATTCCTACAATACCCAACAAATATCCCTTTCTCACCTATAGCCTCTAGTTTCAGGGGTGTCAAACTAATTTTTTTCGCAGGCCAGATTGTAGTCATAGCTTCTTTCGGAGGGCCATTATGACTGTCAACCCAAATAAATGTATGAGCACCTCATATTATATACAGTAAAAGCTACAAAACAAACTGACAAATAACTCATTTTCAAATCAGATGAGTAAAAACTGGTCAAATATTAAAAAAAAAAGATATTAAAAGTGAAGACAATTTGCAATTCTAGTAATGACACGAATTTGATGCACAATTTGTCTTCGTGGGCCACATAAAGTGATGAAGCGGGCCGTATCTGGCCCCCGGGCCTTGAGTTTGACACCTGTGATCGAGTTTCTTATGATCATGCTTGAACGTATAGCATTCTGATCCAAACACCCACATTTTGGAAAGTTCTGGCATTCCCCCCATTAGCATATAATATTGGGGTGTTTTTGGTCCTGTCATTGTAACATCTGTTACGGATATGGGAAGCATTTTGAACATTTCTAATAACATTTTCTAATAACAGGCAGCGACCCATTTCGAAAAGCTTTCTCCAATGTCGTTCAGCTGTACCATTTTGATGCAGAGAGTATGTGATGATTTTTAGTGTCTATTCTTCAAGAGCGACTGAAAGGCATTACTGGTGTGCCATTATCTGACCGCATACATTTGACACTACCATATGGGGCGCTGTCAGCTAGGAATTTTTTGGTTGCTAGCATCACATCACTTTTGCTTTTGAGAAAGTAGACAGACACAGCTCTTGAAAAATCAATATGGCATACCTATAACCATCTTGACTAGTTGGCTCAATGGGACCTGACAAGTCAGTGTGTGCCAGCTCAAGAGATGCATTCGCTTTTGCATTTGATTTCTTATTTCTCCTGTTTGTGAATTTTCCCTCTGCACACACATTAAAATCTTCTTTTGTGTTACTGGTAATTTTCATACCCTTTGGCAATTTCAACACATCATCAACATTACAATGTCCCAAATTTCCATGCCATGTTTTGATATCACAAGATAACATCACAATATATTTTGTCGTTATGTCACTGATTGACTCATCAAAACATTATTCATTTGGATTTACCATGCTCACGTAGTAAAGTCTTCATGTTCCTCAATGCTGAAGACTGCTCCATCCTTGGTCAGAGGTTTGTTTCGTCCTTCTTCAAATGTCCCTATGGCTCCATGACACGTAGCTGATCTTACAGAGATGATGCTTTGTGGGTACGTTGGTATGTATAAGGCTTTCTTCAACGTGAAACCAACGCATCTTCCTTTCTTGTATATCTCCTCAATGCTACGTTGTTTTCCCTGGTTCCATCAGTCCATGTCGTGCTTAGCTGGGTTGAAAGTATCGTCTAATGTTGTGAATTAGTTTTCTTCATTTATGAATTAATCCCTTTCTTTTGATGTCGTCTGGAAGGTGTTTTAGATTGATCTCAAAGACAAATGTCTTTTCCGCCTCGTGGTCCTCATGTTTTTCTGCTGTTTGTTTTCAGAATCAGAATTTATTGACCAAGTTTGTGCATGCCAAACAGGGAATTTGACTCTGGTTGATCTCTGTACAACATTTAAGTGACTGACAACATTTAGGTAACTAACAACATTTAGGTGATGAGAACAGGATGTTATTGCACAGTGATGACTCTGAGTCTATGAGTGGTGAGTTCATCAGAGCGACAGCCTGGGGGAAGAAGCTGTGTCTGTGTTTGCTGGTTTTGGCGTACAGCGCTCTGTAACGCCGTCCGGAGGGGAGGAGTTTGAACAAACTGTGTCCTGGGTGAGAAGGGTCTGCGGAGATGTTACTTGCATGTTTCCTGGTCCTGGACAGGTACAAGTCTTGGATAGATGGGAGGTTGGTCCCGATTATCTTTTCCGCAGACCTGATTGTCCGTTGCAGTCTGTGCTTGTCTTGTTTGGTGGCCGATCCAAACCAGACAGTGATGGAGGTGCAGAGGATAGACTGAATGATGTCAGTGATCTAACCCCCCCAATTCCAACCCTTAATGCTGAGTGCCAAGCAGGGAGGCAATGGGTCCCATTTTTATAGTCTTTGGTATGACCCGGCTGGGGTTTGAACCCACAACCTTCCAGTCTCATGGCGGACACTCTACTACTAGGCCACTGAGCTGAGCTTCCGGACAGAGTCTATGTGGCCGGTCCATTTCAGGTCCTAGGGGGATTGTGGATCCCAGGAACTTGAAGGTGTCTGTGGTGGGAATAGCAGTACTGAGGATGGTGAGGGGTGGAAGTGGCGAAGGGTCTCTCCTGAAGTCCACTGTCATCTTCACAGTCTTGAGTGGGTTCAGCTCCAGGTGGCTTTGCCTGCACCAGTGGACGAACCGCTCCGCATCCTGTCTGTATGCAGTCTCGTCACCGTCCCGCATCAGTCCGATGAGAGTGGTGTTGTCCGCATACTTCAGGAGCTTCACAGAAGAGTCGCTTGAGGAGCAATCGTTGGTGTAGAGAGGGAAGAGCAGTGGGGAGAGTATACACCCCTGGGGGGCGCCGGTGCTGGTGGTCCAGGTGTTGGATGTGATGGTCCCCAGCCTCACATGCTGTCTCCTGTTGGTCAGGAAGCTGGTGATCCACTGACAGGTGGAGGCAGGCACCGCGAAGTGGGTGAGCTTCTGGTGAAGAATATCGGGAGCGATAGTGTTGAACGCTGAGCTGAAGTCCACAAACAGGATCCTGGTGTACGATCCTGGGGTTTCTAGTTGGCGCAGGATGTAGTGCAGTCCCATGTTGACTGCATCATCCACTGACCTGTTTGCCTGGTAGGCAAACTGCAGGGGGTCGAGCAGGGGGCCTGTGATGTCCTTCAGGTGGCTCAACACGAGCCTCTCAAAGGATTTCATGGCCAAATATGTCAGGGCGATGGGTCTCATTCAATAATGTGATGGCGGGCTTCTTAGCCACCGGTACGATGATGGAGCTTTTGAAGCACGAGGGCACCTCACACAGCTCCAGGGAACGGTTAAAGATCCGTGTAAAGGTGGGTGCCAGCTGTTCAGCACAGACTTTCAGGCAAGAGGGGGACACGCCGTCTGGGCCTGGTGCCTTCCTGACCTTCTGTCCCCGGAGCATCTGACATACCTCCTCCTCGCGGATCCGAAGTGCTATTACGAAGCTTTGAGGAGACAGAGAAATTTGACACTAACATCAAAACGGACAATGAGATGAAAGTGGATGTGTCATCAGCGACCTGCTACATAGAACTATTTCAACATATGAAGTAGGTCCTGGAATGAATTAAATTCATATATAGAGGTTTGACTGTTAAAGAAGAAAAAGCGGGTGTGACAAAGCGTCTTGAGATACAAGTGAACTGACTTAACGACATTTTTTGTTGTTGGTCTTAACAGGAGCCATCATCCAACGGCAAAGGAAGGCTCTCACTAGCTTAATGATAACGTGTCATGGGAAACACCAGAGACGGAATAAGGAAAGGCATTTATAGTTGAGTCGTAATTTTACACTTGGAGCAAAGTATACTTGAACACAAACGGTGCAGAATCACATGTAGACAAAAGCTTCTGTCGGCCAAGCGCATCATTGAATTGCTGATTTCTCTGACCACATCCAAGTGCGCCGAGTGAGCTTGTATCTATCTGCGGATGGCACCGCCACTACAAATAGCCTGATCATTTTTTCCCGCCAAAGGGCTCCATCCTCGTCGTCGATGTCTTCGCCCGGGTTGCGGCAGCGCAGGAAGTTGCGAGGCGAGCTGCATGCGGCAGGGCGGAGCCTGCTGGCCTTCGGAGTGGGGCTGGTGCTGGCCTCATGCTACGGCGCCACGGCGCTCTTCCTGGAAGGTGCGCCGCTGTGGACGTGTGTATACGGCACGCTGGGCGTGGCCGGCGCCGCCGCCTTTGGAATGGGGATCTCCGTGCGCGTGCGCGCCGCTGTCGGCCTCATGCTGCCATTGCTCTGCTCAGGTCCGTCGCCTGACCGCCGTGTGTGTGTGTGTGTGTGTGTGTGTGTGTGTGTGTGTGTGTGTGTGTGTGTGTGTGTGTGTGCGTGTGTGTGTGTGTGCGTTTGTGTGTGTTTGTGTGTGTGTGTTTGTACTTGCGGCATTGTGAGGACCGGCATGAGTAAATAGACCAACACTGTGAGGACATTTTAGCGAAGTGAGGACATTTTGGCCGGTCCTCACTTTGTCATGCTCTAAATCAGTGTTTCCCAACTTTTTTTCATTCACGGCACACCTTTTCATTGGAAAAAATCTGGAGGCACACCACCAACAAAAATCTGTTAAGTGTTACACCAGCTTCTATATTAAAATCAGTTATATTACAACAAAAGACGTAAAGTTCTATTCCTATATATGTATGGAGAGTTGAATAATTGAATAAAAATAAATACTACATATTCTTTAAATGTAACTATTCTTTAAATTGTATTTCTTTTGTAAATGAAAGTGACAGTTTTTGAAAAAAGGTTTTAGACAGTGTAAGGAATAAACTATTGAAAGTGATTGTGGTCAAAATCCAAAAGAATCAATATGGCTTTGTTTACTGTTTTAGACTAGCTCTATAAAATATTGCGACATTAAGAACAAAGTCACTTTTAAAGACGCTCTGCTGTTCTGACAGCGGCTGAGTGGCTATCACGGTCGAGGTGTCTCGACTTGACTGTGTATTTTACGTTGGTGAAAAATGAACAATCCAGGTTCTCCTGTTGAACTACATGCTCTGATTTCCATCAGACAGAAAACGCACCACAGCCGTCATAGTGTCACTGTTAGTAAAAGCACACAGTAACTAGTAATGTGCATTCCAGTTCTTTTAAGTGAACTGAATCTTTAGAAAAAGTTCATTCAAAAGATTCGTTCAAACAAATCGTTCAACAAATCGTCCCCCCCACACACACACACACTGAACAGGAAGTTGCGTCACTGACTCGTCTCATTCGTGGACGGGAAATTACGTCACTGACTCGTAAAGTCTCCTCCATCTATCGCTCGCTGTTGATTAGTCGTTCGCAAAGATTCACGGGTGAGTGACAGACAGCATTGCTGCTATACCGGCCAACACATGTTATGCCGACATTGATGTTTTAATTTTGTATTTGTTGGGCTATAGATGATGGTGTTATTATTCCGAATGTGTTTGAATAAAAGGTTGATTAAAAAAAAAAAACGTTATGCCGACATTTGTTATTTTGGGGGACACTAACTCATATAACAACGTAAAACACACACACACATATATATATATATATATATATATATATATATATATATATATATATATATATATATATATGTGTGTATGTATATATATATATATATATATATATATATATATATATATACATATTGCGCCACAGTTGAACATCTCTCACGGCACACCAGTGTGAAACACTGCTCTAAATCAACTCCAAAAGGTATGGAAAAGCCACCCTATGATTTTCCTGAAAAGTCCTCAGAATGACCTAAAGTTGAGAAATTTTAACCAGAATTTCACACACATTTTGCTCTCTACTGCTGTCATGGTCAAAATCCGGTACTGCACCTATTTTTTTTTTTTTTTACTTTTCACTCTCTTGCTCCACCTCTGGTCAAAGTCGGTACTGCACCAGATTATTCCATGGTTAGGCATAGGGCTAATCCCCTCTTGCTGTACTGAAAGCCATTATTGAAAAATACTATTTATATTAATTTTCGTACGCATTTATTTTTTTATAAAATAATAATAATAAATTAAAATATTATTGCTATATCATTGATTTGGTTCAAAATACAAGGTTTTGGTGGTTATTTTAATACGTTTCACCACCCTTACTGCTATGTCTTAGGCTACAAAGTATTTACTGTTCTAAATGAACTATTCATTAATTCTCTCAACCGCCTGTCATCACTAGGGTCATAGGTGTGCTGGAGCCTATCCCAGCAGTCAGTAGGAGGCATAGAATGTATAAACCTTTGATGTCTATTGTTATGCAAATGTGTATGCTAATGAGTTTGTTGCCAGTCTAGCCGGCGCCAAGATGGCGCCAGTTGAGACGGCGCCATCTTGGCTGACGCCATCTTGCATGGGGTATTGTTATGCTAATGTATATGCTAATGTGTATGGTGCCAGCCGAGGCGGCGCCAGCCGAGGCAGCGCCAGCCGAGGCGGCACCATCTTGGCTGGCTGGCGCCATTTTGGCTTGCTGGCGCCATCTTGGATGGGGACATGTATGAGGCATGTATTATAGCAGCCAGATGTTGGTGCACCTAATTTGACATTCAATAGTTAGTGGGGTCCGTTCAATAGTTTGAGTTTTCGGGGTCGTAGTCGGCTCTGAGAGTCGAGTCATTAAAGCGCCGTCACAATCATTAGCTATAGCGGAGTGTTTTCGCGTCACATGACCCCATAGGCATGGCCTTTTCTCCGCCAAGTTTGAAGTTAGTTTGGGACGGATGACCATCGATCATTTTGAGAAGACAAGCCAGTGCATGAGCTCTGATCAACGGAGTTGGAGTGCGCCAAATATTGTTTCGAGATGGTTAAAGGTAAGTAATGTTACTATTTTATCAGTATAATAATAATAATAATAATACATCAGGTTTATTATAATACACTAGGGTTATTTGTAAAACATAATGTAATGTTTATGTGATGTCATGCAGATATCATCGTTTTTGCCGATGTTCATGCACCCTTTGACGACGACTTTAGTGGAGTTTATCAGATTACGGTGAGTCCGCCGTTCATCTATGGTAGCTAATATAAATGCTATTAGTTTGTGATTTATTTTATGTATGTAACAGATCTCGTAGCCGCAGCCATTAAAAAAAATGAGCCGCCAACACAAGCTGATTTCGAAACACAGACTCTAGTAGATGTCTCTGGACGACATTTTGAAATACCAGAGCCGGCAGAGCCAACCGCATCAGAGCCAGCGGAACCAATCGCATCAGAGTCACGTGCTACCATTGAGACCAATCAACTCATGCCCCACGCCGACCGACAGGAAGTTTTCACGAAAATAGAGGTTGAGCCGGAAGCATTCACGGACACAGAATTGGCGGACGCTTTATCTGCATACGAAGGCGTGAACCACCATTACGAGTCGACAAAGTTAGAGGTATTCCCTTCTATTTTTTTTCCTCTTTCTATGTTATCATTCAACTAGCTATTTTTGGTATTATAACGGTTTAACTGATTTTAAATATCTTAATATAGTTAAGCGTCATGACACAGGGCGAGGGGTTCAAAGAGGAAGGAGGAGGAGGAGGGCAGCCGTCTACAACACGAGCCATCCAACCACCGCCTGAGCCGGCACGCAAGGGTCATCACCATAAGAATAGGAGGCGTCCAGTAAAGTGCGATGGTAATTGTATCTACAAAAGTCGATTACAAGAATGTTTTAGGGTTATACGCATCCTGACAAATTTGGCTGAATCAAGACAGGTCTGTTTTTATTTCTTTTTACTATTCCGTGTTGCGTCTGTTGTGTTTTTTAAAAAAAGAAATATAATGGATCATTGTAACCTCTCGTCAGTGGAGTCAGATTTCCTAACAAACATTGATGAAATAGATTTGCAACCATTTTGTGAAACGGTTACAAACCAAAGAAGTGATACACCTGAGCTAGATTTGTTGAGCATTAACACCGATATTGATTTGCTATCAACCGATGCATCTACGAGTCAAATATCAGATCTGCTCACGGCTCTCTACAATGTGAACAATGCTATATCGTGGGAGAAAGCCCCCTCAGTCCTGATATTCTTACCCATTTACAAGTTGTCATAGATGATCTGAACAATCAAAGTCTGAATGAAGGTAGACAGAGTCCTACACCGATCCCGTCACAATTGCTAAACATGATAGCGGAATTAAATAACCAAGCTAATGATAACAGCGGACGTCTCAGTCCTGATATTCCTAATCAATTGCTAGCCATGATCAAAAATCTAAATACGCAGCCTTTGGTTGACCAGTTGACCATTAAGCCTGTCGATTCCACACCAGCTGTTATTGATGATAGCAGACCAACATTTCAACACCAGCGTGACAACGGTTCTGTAATAACTGATGATATTCCACCAGCGTTTCAGCACATTCCTCAGCCTAACAACTGCTCTGTTATAATGGATAATGAAATAGATGTTATTGATGACAGCACACCAGCGTTTCAACACATGCCTCACCAGCCTAACAGCGGTTCTGTAATAACTGATCAGCAGGGTGGTTCTGTTGTAGTTAATAGACTGCATTTCAATAATGTCGAGGTAAGGCGCCAGTTAAATATACCAGCGCAAGCAAACATCAATGATTTTGCAACCTTTTACCTCCAGATTGAAGATAAAATAGATTATGTTATGCAGGAGGTGGATAGGCTAGCACAACCAGGCGATGTGATTCAGGTTGAGTTAGTGGGTGGTAATGATAGGGCTCATATCTACCAGCAAACGAGTGACATAAACTCTATCAGAGATTGTGTAACAGACATGCTTGAGCATTTAGCCCAATCAAATGCAGAGCTTCTGGCCAATGAGAGCTTAGAGCTTATTGTACAAATAGTCGCTCCATTGCGTGGTGGAATGCGTCGCAGGCTGGTGAACAGTACCAACAAAGAAATTTTGAGGTTGAAAAAACGACTCTTACACATACCTCGTAATGAAGACAATCATCTATGCTTTGCTCTCTCACTAACTTATCTCCTAAATGACACACTAACAACGAAAGAGGCCACACGACAGGCATGGCCTTTACATGAGAGTGTGGGGTTGAATTGTCAAACACCTGTGAGTCTGGGGGATGTCCATAAATTTGAAATAGTCCTCAAACAGAAAAAAACTATAATGTACTGAAAAGAGGACTGTCGCCCCTTGACTTTTTTCGACACACATTACCCCAAAACAGACGAAGACGCTTTATTTGTCTTACGCCTAGAGGGTCATTACTACGGCGTGAAAGCTATAGAGGCATTTGTTGGTCACGCGTTCTTTTGCAAACATTGCTACAAGGGGCATGAGAACTGGCAACAACACCATTGTGAAGGACACTGTAACATTTGTCTCGATCCGCGTTGTAAACAACGGCGGTTTAAACATGTTATCTGCCTCGATTGTAACAAAACTTGCCGTAATGAGGAATGCTTTGCCAAACATAAAGAGTTTCGAGCGACGAATCGTGTGAGCAACTGCACCTCATACAAAAAATGCTTGCAATGTGGTCTGCAATATTATGTGAAAGCTGATGGTACCGGTGCTAAGCATTGTTACCCTGTTAAAAAATGTGCAGTGTGTGATGAAATCTTAAATCAAGATGATGCCTTGCTGAATCCCCACATGTGCTACATTCAGCCCATCAAGCCTCAACCACCTTGCAAAAATGTAGTCTACTACGATTTTGAAACCTATGTAGATACAGATGGTTTACACAAACCTTTTCGTATCTGCTGTAAATCAAATAGACTGGAGAAACAGTCGTTTGGCACAGATTGTGTTGACGAATTTCTTAGATTTTTTCGAAACCCACGGTTTAAACAAACGACATTTGTTGCACATAATGCGAGAGGTTTTGATTCATACATCTTGATAAGGAGAATGCTTGAACTATGTATCAAACTTGACAGTCTGATGCAGGGGAGTAAAGTTCTGTCATTTGTCGATTTAGACACAAAATCTCGATTCATGGACTCGCTCTCATTCCTGACGATGCCTCTAAGTGCGATGCCTAAGGCCCTGGGGTTTGAAGATAAATCAAAGGGTTATTTTCCACACAAATTAAGCTCTTTAGAACATCTAAACTACGTGGAGTGTTACCCTGACCCTGCGTACTACGATATCGAACGAATGTCACCCTCTCAACGAGCTAAGTTCGATGAATGGTATGCCAAAGAAGCTAGCGGTGTGTTTGATTTTGCAGGCGATAGCCTACTGCGAGAATGACATTGACCTGTTAATGCAGGGCTGTGGGAAATTCAGGAGTGAGTTTTTTGAAGCCACTGGAACAGACCCATTCAATGCTGTGACAATAGCCTCTGCGTACATGAAAGTTTTTCGCGCTATATGAAGCCATTACACCTTCAGACAACTATATGCATCAGTACAAAGCTTTTTCGCATGACGCTATTCAATACCTGCAATGGATCATGCATAGCCAAAATATTCACATTAGGCATGCACTGAACAGGGGTGAGATCAAGATAGATAACTACACTGTAGACGGATATACTGAAATTGGGGGTGTAAAAATAGTGTTTGGGAATTTTGGTTGTTATCACCATGGCTGCGCAGAATGCTACGGCTGGTGAGACTGTTACTATTTTCACAAACAGTGATGCTCCTAGTAGCTTGAGACACGAATCGCTGTCTAAAGCGCTCATGGGACAAAAATCATCAGGAGCTCTAGTTAATTTCAGGCGCAGATCCACATTATTCACATTATTGTTCGTGTCTTATGTCCGAGCCACCTCACTGTTCAAATCAGTCATCATTCTGAAACAACGCTGATGTAATCTTTCCAAAATAGTACAACTACTCAAGTCCTTTCAATATTCGTTATGCAAACTAATTGTCCTAAAATGTATAATTAAACATTTGTCTTGTAATAGCAGCTTTAATGCAGTCACACGTTCAGAAATTTCCCCTATTCCTTGTTTCCGACATTCAATGACCTTCCAAACTTTTGCTGTGTATTGTGCCACAGTCCATTCCCTAATCGCTGTATGATTTGTCCTTCGTGCTTTGTCATTAAAAAACCTTAAACCTTATTGTCACTAGAGTGTTACCACGCTTTGCACCCATTCCACGTTGTTGTCTCCCATTAACTCCCTTTCTTTCAAGTTGCTTCTTCTGCTCTTTATCACTGCTTGTTGAATTCTGGCATGTCCTGTTAAAGCTTAAAAAAAACAAGTGAATTTGGAAAAAAACTTTGAATCTCACAATTAAAAATTGAAATCTACTTACCCATTTCTATTTTACCACTCCCCCTTTTGACACCTTCACCCAATGTGTTATTACGTATCAAAAGGAACCTGCAAAGTGTCCCCCCTCATCACCACACTCAACGTAGCCAGGCCCACGGAACCTCTCGCTCTCATCTGGGCCCTGGTACCGTCACCCCAAGTCCCTGAAAATTGACTGTCCACCACACACTCGGCAACACAAACAAAAATCATCGCACTCCTGTCAGTGAGCATATACTAGCCCTGCTGACAGCGGACATTTGTACGCACAAAAATTACACAGACATCAAGTATCAAAATAAAAACAGTCATAAAATGAATCCTGGCGCCCGTGGATCATGTCCTGAAAACCATGTCATCAATAAATTCATTATAAAAACCAAAAGGGCAAGGGTTAACATATTCTTGTAAATTCAACACAACTTTCCACGAACGCAATCGACAACCTACAAAAACGAAAACAAGTTGCGCAAACAACGGGCAATCCGCTCCTTGGCTGGCGGCTGGTGCTGCAAATTTGCATGCAGAGCATTTTTGAGTTGTTGATCATAGACATCAGTTGAACACTCTTTCTGGTCTGTGTCTAAAGTCTTCAAACAACTCATCTTCTCTTTGTTTAGTTCGGCCAATGTCTGTGTAATTTGCTCTACGTTGAAATATTATTTCTATCCTGCAATAGTTGGTCAATTTGTATTTGTAATGGCACCTCGTTATATTCCAATGGACGGCCCTGGAGATCAAAAGGACTCCAGGTGTCTTTAACGCTTGCCCAATGTTTGGTTAAGGATGCCATGAAAACCTGTTGTACTTCATCACCTCTCAAATTATAGGAAGCAATGAGTTGTTTAATTTGGGGTACAAAGACGGAAAGGATGGTTCGCTTTGTCAACATCTGTCTTTGTAATTTGATCATTTTTCTCATCTCCATTCATCACATTCTCAGCTGCGGTTTTTAAGCGAGCTCGTGCTGACACTGTGTCATCATCTTCCTGTCTGTGCAACAGCAAGTTCTTTCTTATCTTTTCTTTGTCTTCCTTATCTTTCAATTTCCCTCACATCTGGGAAAATGAGAATGTAATTTTGCTTTTTAATTTTTAATTTTAAGTCTTGCAAAATTGCTATATCCTTACTGCACCGAGATAAACTGTTAAACATATCTTTAAAAATAAACAAACAAAAGCAATCTATGCTCTTCAAAAATGGGACCCAAATGTCAGATTACAAATCAAACCTCCTCATTCACTCTCACATTTCTTTTTTTTTAGAACAGTCTACTTAGCTAGACACCGTCATATCATACTAAATAATGGCCTGCAAATTTAATATAATGTTGTTGCTGTGGTCCCTCAAAACATGTGACTAGAATTTGGACAATTACTAACCCCCATCAATCGACAAATTATCTCCTCACTAAAGTCCCAGCCTGTTAACCTATCTGCATCAAGAAGACATTTGTAATGCAGGGGATAAGAGAATAACAAGAACACCTTAAAAATAAACAAAATAAACCCAAACCACAATCAAAACCAAATAAACTAGGCCCATGACCTATGTAAACCAACAACGTGCAGAGAGGGGGTCAGTACTCCAAATATTTCCCCATTAAAATTTAAGCCTTTTTGTGTAGAGCACCATTGATTTCTAATCATTGACCTAATTTTATCCTTAATTCAATCCCAATCACGAATGCCCACTACTTAATACTTTACTTGGTGTTCTGTTGATAAAAAGTGCCCCCCTTGCAATGTTGTTTTTAACTCCAAGTGATTCAAATCTTTGACTTGTCCTTACATGTGTCCTTGTATAGTCTTATGTCATAACCAATCAATAATTCCTCCTAAATTTAAAATCTGCAATCATAATTTAATTTTATCCAATTCTACAATGTATGTTCTCTCTTACTCTCACATTTTTATGAGGGCTGGGCACTCTCCTCGTTGGACGAGTTTCTGACCACAACCCTCAGTTTATTCTATCATTTCTATTTTTTTACATTTAACAATGCAAATCTGATAAACCATTGTCTAGCACACCGCTTTCGTGCACCAATTTAACGCAATTCCATCCTTTATAACGAACTGATACACAAAGACAAACATACACAGAAACAAACACACGGGCCCACAACATAGACATGACAATCTTCCCAGCTGATAACAAGGGTGGGGGGAGCAACTGAAGTGCGGAGAGCCTCGCCACCGCCACGTCGCATAATGCAACCCCCTCTGTCCAAAATATGCATTTGTCAAGATATTTTACATTTTCGGGGTCAACTTCTTCCATCAATTTCCAATCTTTGCATTTTAATTCATGTCGGGGCAGCGGCTTTTGCTTGCTATTTGCTGTCCCCATGGTTTATTTGTTTAGTTTACGGAGTTGGCAATTTGAATGGCACCTACAGTGTCCTAAAGCCAACTTAATTCACAGGACAGTGGTAAAATATTCAGTGGTAAGTCTCCTGTCCTCTGCTTCCACACAAAGCCACTGTTTACATAAAGGAGAGCTCAAATGAGATCACTCTCAGTCAAACCATACACACACAATGCACATTCTTATCATCCCACAGGCAAGCAGGGGAGTCCGCCCTCCCGTGGATCTTAACATAATCTAAACTCTTTAACCTTCCTATTATGTAAGAAAAACTTATTTTTGCCTTTTTCTTAAAGTAGATATAAAACCTATCTTTTCATGGATAAAGAAGCCAAACCAGCTAAACAAGAGTTAAGAAAAAACGCCACAGATGGCAGCAGAAAGCTAACACATTAGGAAGGTTAACTAGGAGGCCCCACGACACCTCAGCGGAATTTAACTGCTCCAAATTACCTGTACTTCTTTAGAAAACAGATGGGTCCGCTTTCCCATGGAATTTAACTGACTTATCAGTCAGGGGACTCCAACATCCCAGCGGAATTTACTGTTTCTAATTGCACTTGATAGGGTCTAGAATTGTCAAGGTTTTAAGTGACCTCTTGTCACTGCACTTTCATTACTTCAACAGAATTAAGATTCGTACTCACAGTCTGCTGGGCCTTCTCCTCGGATGATCTCGTCAACCACTCCGGTGTCCAACCGACTGATCGAGACAGCCCCGTGAAAAGGGTTTCTTTATATGCCTTGGCCAAGGACTTGTCCTGCGTCGAAAAGTCGGCCGGAACCCTCAAATAGGTCTTTTGAGATCCCGGACGAGCCCCCAAAAATCTGTTATTGGTTAGATTCTTTTGACGTTCCAACATTTTTCTCATGTAATCAGCTAACGTGGCTTCCTCGGGGATCTCCCATGTGTTCTTGAACTGAGGAAGCCTGTAAGGCCTTCCAAACATTGTTTCATAGGGAGTTAGCCCTGTTGTACTTGTAATATTTATGTACATTTTGACCAGGTCTAAGCACTGAGTCCATGGTCGTTTGGTTTCCTCCATACATTTCTTTAATCTGTTTTTTATAGTCGCGTTAAATCTCTCAACAAGGCCAGCTGATTGTGGATGATAAGAACAATGGTTTTTTAAATTTATGTGGAACATTCTCCCAATGTTATGCACTATTTGATTTACAAAATGTGGACCATTGTCGCTGTAAATTGTTTCCGGAATACCGTATCTTGGAATGATGTCTTTGCATAAGGCTTTTGCCACTGTGAGTGCATCAGCATGTTTGGTAGGAAATGTTTCTACCCATTTAGAAAATGCGTCTATTATGACTAAACAATATTCTTTCCCTTCACATTTATGTAATTGGATATAATCCATATGTATTGTCTGAAACGGATACAATGGAGTCGGGAATTTCCCTCTCTGAGGTCTTAAATTGCCTTGTGGGTTATGTTTAGCACAGATCAAACACGCTCTGCAAAATTGTTTTGAAAAAGCTGCAAAGCTGTATGTTGTATAAATAGCCTCAACTTGTTTCACCATACCCCCCGTCGAGACATGGGTGACCCCATGACTCGAAATAGCAGCCCATTTGAACAAGTTACGAGGCAAGACAGGTTTGCCCAAAGGTCACACAAAATGACCAACAGTGTTTTTAGTTGCACCCCGTTTTTCCCAAGAGAGCCGTTCCTGGGAGGGGCTCTGAGACTGCATGTCAAGCAACACATCAGGGGGGATGTGTGACATCGAATCATGAGCCGTGAGAGACGAGAGGACATGGAGCAGGCCTTCTGCAGCGGCCTTCGCGGATTTGTCAGCAAAAGCATTACCGAGAGAAACAGGATCAGAGCACGCAGTGTGAGCAGCACATTTGCAAACTGCTATCTTTAAAGGCAGCTGGACAGCGTCCAAAAGTTGAGTCAGTAATGTGGAATGAGTGACGGGCTTCCCTGCAGAAGTTATGCCACGGTTGCTCCACTGCTGAGCAAACACGTGTACTGTAGCAAAAGCATACTGACTATCAGTCCAGATAGTGACGGATTTGTTTACAAACAATTTGCAGGCCCCAGTCAAAGCAATGAGCTCAGCGGCCTGTGCAGACATATTGGATGGCAGTTAGCAGCCTCCAAAACCATGTCGGCAGTAACAATGGCATACCCAGTAAGGGTCACACCAGATTCATTTTTCTTAGAAGACCCATCAACAAAAACCACATGACCATCTGGCAGAGGCGTATCTTCCAAATCAGGCCGAGCCTTAGCAACTTGTTGGGCAGCATCGACACAATCATGGAATTCGCCGTCGCCAGGAAGGGGAATGAGAGTGGCAGGATTGAGTGTCGTGCATCTTCCAACGGTCAGCTGCGGCTGAGACAGCAACGTAGCCATGCAAGAAAGATGACGTGTAGGCGACAGAAAACTCACGCAGAAAAACAAAGCAGAGCGTGCTCTTGCCGCAAGCACGCTCAAGCGTCAAACATTTGGTCGCTGTTCACCTAGTCCGTCACCTCGTCGGATGAGCCCAAAGTCGTCACACGTCAAATCGTCCAAAGTCTTGCTGTTCGATGCTTGTTCTGTCTTATCTGACCATATCACTGAAATGGGCCTTCTCCATCTAACCATTTTGTTGTTGATGGTGCGCCTGATTGATCATTGAACCATGGTTCCGGTCAGAACTCATCACTTACCAGTTCCAGTCCCTCCAATCTGTACCACCCCTTCAGGTGAGAGGAATTTTATCCTCAATTGTGATCACACCATCCCAACTTCAGACCTCTCTGGCCAATCATACTGCGCACACACAGTCATAGACGTGCGCACCCATCTCCACACTCACAGACACACTCATTCATCACTATCACTCAGCACTCATCCCACACTAAGCAAAGTTAGTATGTCAGCGAGCAGGCAAACATTGACTCCTAAACGTAACTCTTCTCATACTCGTCAACCAGACCTATGGTAAAATCTCCAATTAAATTTTCCATAAGCTCGCCAATCAGATTCATCGCAAATTGTCATATATCTCTATCTGAGAGGCTAACTGTGCGGCCTGCGTTTTGGGTGAGCCTTCATAACTTCAGATTGCTCCTACAAACTCGAACCCTATTACTCCCTCTGACCTCTTACTTCATCCTTTGGCTCCCCCCTGTGTCCTGTTGTCTAGCTCAAATATGTTTCTCAGTCTGCTTCTCTTTATTGCCCCACATCGCGAGTCTCACTCCCCCCTTTTTCCCCCCCCTAGAAATCCTGCCTGTCACACCATCCAGCACCTCTCCCTGCTTCCTTACGTCATCGCCTATTACCACTCCTTTCATCCACTCACTCATGCGGTCTGCCCCCCATGCAAAGCTGCAGCTCCACACAGGGGGCGCCAAGCCCTCTCCCTCGAATGAGCAATTTTTAATGTAATTTACATTATTGCTGTCCAGATCTTCTATCCTCAATTTCCCTTGCTGTCAATCCCTGTTAAAATGCCAAAATGTCCCCATTCCCACTCGCTCTAATCCTATCTTTGACAGTGGAGTTTGCCCTTATCAAACCTCAGAAAATCTACGTCCTCCTGTTATCTTCACATCCATCTCTTAGTACTTCTTTTGATAAAATCTCCTATTGGTAACTATAGTGGACTGTTTAGCATATAATCCTTGACTCAGCTCTCTTCCTTCTACTTTGCCATGTCGGTGCAGTTGTAATTGAGCCCTATCTCAGTCATTATCTTGTTACCTGTCGCCTTGTGCGACTCCTATGTATGATTGTGTGAAAGTCAAAAATTCCTATGGCCGTTCCGTCTTCAACATGTCCAGCTACCTGACCACACAAGCTCCACTGTGGTGCAACGAACTTCTATCGTATTGAGTAGGTACATTGAGCAACCTAGCTTCCTCTTGACTGAATTCACTTTAGTCCAAATGTCCTATTCTAAAATTTATCTAACTCGACTTCTGTTAGGGTTTTTCAAATTATTCTTATCGTATGATTACGTTGGAATGCAACCGGTAATAAATAACCTACCTTGTCTCATCCTACACAAGGTCGTAAAACATCCCCTGATATGTTTTGACTAGAGCACAAGGGCTTCCTATTCAGTCTACTCTTACCCCCACTCTTTCTCTTAATAAATATGTCCTTGCAGTTGGGAGAGCCAGACTTCATTCTGGAGCGAGTGAACTCTCCACCTGCAGGTGTCTAAAAGAACTTGCCTGTCTCCCGTGTGGTTCTTGCAAAATAAGTTGGAGTGAGCAAATCTCTAACAACTTCTACTTCTTAAGCCTGACGAGCCAAAATATCAGATCTCGCTCGTTTCCTACCGTTTTAGCCTATTTGTTTTATCCAAATTTGTTCACTCTCTGACTATGATGCTTTTCTCTGTAGCTCTACGCATTATTCAATTTTTTATCAAATCTCCTCAGTTATGTCAAACTCAGTGCACAAGGACGCTCCCGTCCACTTTGGCCCAAGCTCCAGCAAGTTTGGTAAAACCTCAGCAAGGAATGCGAATTGGTTGTCGGACACTTCATGTCTCATGTGTCTTTTGCAGCACCTCACCCTCTCAAGTTGGTGTTCTTTTGTTGTTGCTTCAGAGCCAACCCATCCATCACTCTCGAATGAGTCCATTGTTCAAATGAGTCCATTTTCAGCATTGTGAGTACCTCCACTTCTCAATGTCTTTTCTCGTCTCCGGGGATGTCGTCCTTCCTCCAGAGAGTCGCTTGCCCCCTCCAAGCACAAAAACAGTCTTTCTTTGTTCTTGCCTAAGGTCAACGGTGCATCAAAGCCAGGCACTGTTTTCTAGTTGTCTATGGCTGCAGGCGAAGTCTCGGGATCGAGTTTCAGGTATCCTGGCACTGAGAGTGACAGACTGGGATGTCAAACTTGTGAGATTATCTCCAAATATAGCTGCTGCCATCAATTTGCTAATAACGTTTGTTTATCAAACTTCAACTTCTCCTAGTAACAGCGATCTCGTTTTTATATTGTAAGTCTTGCAAACTCATCCTGTTTTTGAGATACATTTCATCTGTTGTTTTCTTATTTTCGATTCTAATCCCTTCCTTCTTCTAATTATTTGAGTTGGAACCGCTGAGACCACTCCTTGCTCCATGTGCATACCACATCTCCCCAGGGGACTTACTCCAAGCTCCCCTCGTTCCACACCTCACTTAGATCCCTCGTCCTTCTGTCTTTCCCACTTCAAGCCTTCAATTTTGGATACAGCTTCCAACTCTTGTGTAAAAATGTAATGTAATTTAATGAGATGTAGGTTGTGTCTTCAGTATCAGTATTCCAAATTAACTCATCAAGCGTCTGCGTTCCAAATCTAGCCCTGATCTATGTCTCGACCTCTCCAACATTATGCTTGCTCGAAAATGTGACTTAGAATATGGTGTTGTGAATTTCCAATCTCCCCGATCCCATTTGATCCCGCTTCTCAGCTGTGCTTTCTCATGCTCCTGTTAGCTTGCAATTGTCCAAATCAAAACTTTTATTTGCTTTTAAATGTCTTTCTGTTGAACCTCTAAATCTCTCGTCTTGCTAACCTATCTACACCAGGGAACCAATTAAAGGGTATTGAAAAAAGACCAACCGACCACTCCCAATATCTCCTCATTGAACTCTCCTCCACTTTTTTCTATGTAATGCAGTGTTGACCACAAACTATTGACCTACTGTAACCTCTAATTTAATCCCAATCAACAAATACTTCTTCCTTCTCACTTATTTTGTCTTAATCAATTACTAACTGGTTTAATTTCTTTAACGCGTCTGTCTCTATGTCTATTTGAGTATTGGAACTCTTCTACAAATGTAATGTCTCATCTCCATATCAGTTGCCAGATGGCCTAGCGCAGGGGTGTCCAAACTTTTTGCAAGGAGGGCCAGATTTGATAAAGTGAAGGGGCCCAGGGGCCAGTACTTTTTTCAGACATTTTTTAACTACAGAAATTTCATGCAAATACATACTGTTATGAAACAAATGTCATTGTCCCAATTGTCTTTATTTTTTAAATGACAAAATAACCAAATATAAGTCACTCAGGCAGATGTGAACAACTTTAAAAACACAAATTCTACCTTTCATTCATATCTGAAGAGTCAGATAACATTGAACAAACTGTATGAAGTAATTTAATTTACAAGAGTTTAAAATTATTTTTGCCTCATGAACATTTTAAACAGGAGTTATAAGTAATGCAAAGTTGTCTGTTATTATTAAAACTTAAAACAAGTTAATTTTGCTCTTGTTATTTACAATATTTTTCAGAAAGTAATAGTTTGTGTCACATCTACAGATTCATAACTTCAACAGTATTAACATGGCCACTTCGTTATAATTAATATTAAATAATTTTTACTTTTGATTTACTTTTGACTCACAGCCCCACGTGATGAATCACTGTTGTGATGCCAGTTCAGCTTGGAGCTGCTTTATTTTATCAATGCGGTCACTCCCTGTTAGCTTGTCGTATGTGTTAGCATGTTTAGTCTGATGGTGTCTCTTTAGGTTGAAATCCTTAAACAAAGCAACAGTCTCTTTACGAATTAGACAAACACAATTGCCTTGATTTTCAGTGAAGAAGTATTGTAATTCCCATTTCTCTTGAAAGCGACGGCCCTCAATGTCAACTTTCCTCGTTTTCTTTGCAGTCGCCATGGCAGACATGAGCGGAGAGGGCTGGTGCTGCCACCTTTTGGTAATAGGAGGAATTATAGTTTCAAGTTTCATGATTTTTTTTTAAATTCAGTTTGACAGTGTAGGCGGGCCACACTTGTACAGCAAGATGGCGGCGCGTGCACACGCAGCGGCCACTCTCTGTCCCGTTCGGTGTTTTGTGAGTGTTTACTGAGTGTTTGTCCGGCAGTTTTGTGTATGTTCGTCTCGTGTGATACGTCGTGCTACTAGTGCGGCGGGCATGTTCTGCTCAACATCGGCGGAAGTGGGTTTTATGGCGTTCTGGACTTTGGTGCGGAGAGATTAAGGGCGCTCGGACTGCTTCGTCATGGAGCGACGCCGGACTGGCCTGCTCTTCCTCCCCCGGTTGGACTGCGTCGTGAGCTCGGACTGCTCCGTCCTGGAGCATTGTTGGGATGCGTCGGCAGCGGGTCTGCGAGGCAGCGGGAGAGGGGCCAGCGCGGAGACATCGGGCCAGGCTTGCGGCCACCCCACCTCGCCCAGCCGTGCCTTCCATTCTACTGGCGTACGTTCGTTCGCGGGACGACAAGATGGGTTGCGTTCGCCTGATAAGATCCACGAACCGGACAGTGCGTGCCTGCTGTGTGCTCGTGTTCACAGTGGCCTGGTTGACTGTCATCTTTCCGGACTCTGCTGTGGATCGGGAGCGGCTAGCGTGCTATCACTCTTATTGTTCATCTTCTTGTTTTATTTTTCCTGTGTTGTTTACTTGTATGTGCGTTGTGGACTCTGTCTTGTTACCCTGGGATAGTGAGAAACGTAATTTCGATCGCTTTGTGTGTCTTGACATGCGGAGCTATTGACAATAAAGGAGACTTTGACTTTTGATAATACATTATAAGACCGAAGCTGTGGGCCGTATGAAATATGTCCGGGGGCCGGATTTGGCCCACGGGCCAGACTTTGGACATGCCTGGCCTCGCGGGTTGCTGACCGCTTCCGAAAGGGTCCCTCATTAATTATGAGTTATTATAATTATATTATTTAGTAATTAATTATTTAGTAATTATGAGAAGAACTAAAACTTCAAATTTTATTAAGCAACTAGAAAATGCAATTCCTGGAGAAATTGCGTGTGAAGGCGAAGACTATGACTAACTTCTTGGGGAATGCTGACGAATGATGTTGAAACGAGTTGAATTACTTGAGAAATGTAGAAAAGTGTATAACGAAATTTTGGAGAATTTGTGGTGAATTTCAAAATGGAAAATTTGTCATTTTTGGTGAGTGGGAAGTTGTGGAATGGGTAGGAAAATGATGAAGAGTTGAAAGTTGGAATGGGTTGAATCGGTTGAAAAATGTAGAAATTAGAGTTGAAAAACGAAATTTTTGAGAATTTGGCGTAAATTTCACAATTGAAAATTTTGAACTTTTGGTAAGTGGAAAGTTGCGGAATAGGTAGGAAAAAGATGAACAGTTAAAATTTGGAACGGGTTGAATCGGTTAAAAAATGTTAGAGCAAATGTTGAATGCCTCATAGAGAATGAATGGAAATTTAAAAAACAAATTGCACCCAAAATGTTTTTACTTTGGAACAAAACAAAAACTACAGGTTCAAGAGGTTTACTTTGGAGTTCAAAAGTTGAAACGGGTTGAATCGGACAAAAATTGTAAAAGTTAGAGCCAATGTTAAATTTAGGTCACTTCTGGTTTCATTCAGGGCACTTCTCTTTGAAATAAGGTCACTTCCGGTTTATTTAGGGTCAAGTCAAATCAAGTCAAGTTTATTTGTATAGCCCTAAATCACAAACAGTCTCAAAGGGCTTCACATAGACAAAAATTGACAATTATTCTCAAAGCATCCCCTGATCTTAAGCTTCCAAAAGGGCAAGGAAAAACTCAAAAACCCCTACCAGGGGAAAATGAGAAACCTTGAGAAGGGACCACAGATGGAAGGATCCCCCTTTCAGGATCACCAGGTTGTAATGGATGCAGAGAGGGCAAAAGTAATACATAATATGAAAAGCAATGAAAAAATGGATGTCGGAGGTGCCCTCGATTGTCCTGGCAGTGTCTTCAAGGAGGTTGAGCTGCAGTTTCCTCATCTTGAATTGGTCCCCGAGAATCCAGCCGCTATCAGCTTTTGCGCCACCTAACCCCAACCCCAGCCAGGGAGTGGGGAGAGCGAACAAAAACAAACTCCGGCCGAATTGGCCACTACAAGTTAGTTAAAGGCCATCTCATAGAAATGTGTCTTTAAACGTGTCTTAAATGTTTCTACTGAGGTAGCAGTTCTAATATCCATTGGTAGGGCATTCCAAAGCTCTGGAGCCTGAATAGAGAATGCTCTAGAACCTGCAGACATTTTCTTGGCCCTCGGTGTAACTAAAAGACTAGCGTTTTGCGAACGAAGGTTACGAGACGGAACATAAGAAACGACTAGGTCGACAAGATATGAAGGCGCTAAGCCATGCAGTGATTTATAAGTTAGTAGAAGAACCTTGAAGTCACATCTTAAATGGACCAGGAGCCAATGTAAGTTGGCTAATATTGGGGTAATGTGATCAAATTTTCTTGACCGTGAGAGCAGCCTCGCAGCAGCATTTTGTACTAACTGTAGACTTTTGATGAGGGACTTAGGAAGACTAGAGAATAATACGTTACAGTAGTCCAGGCGCGACGTGACGAACACATGTATAATAGTTTCCGCATCCCCGGTCGAGAGGATCGGACGAATCTTAGCAATATTACGAAGGTGAAAAAACGCAATTCTGGTTATATTCTTAATGTGTTTTTGAAAGGAGAGCGTTTGGTCAAATATTACCCCGAGATTAGTTACAGTATCACTCTGAGTGATAGTACGGTTATCTATAGTTATAGTGGTTTCCTTAAATAAGTGTCGATAACGAGTAGGACCAATTATCAACATCTCAGTTTTATCTGGGTTAAGACGAAGGAAGTTGAGAGACATCCATTGCTTGATCTCCACAAGGCACGCCTCAAGATTACAACAGTCCCGCGGATCTGTCATCGATAACGACATATATAATTGGGTGTCATCCGCGTAGCATTGAAAACTAATATTATATTTATGTATTATGTCCCCAAGCGGAATCATATAAATATTAAATAGAATCGGTCCGAGTACCAATCCCTGTGGGACACCACACGTAATATTATAGAGCTCAGAGGACGCCATGGACCACTCGGTGCGTCCTGTCTGATAGATAGGAATAGAACCAGCCTAGTGCTGACCCTGAAATACCAACACAACTTTTAAGACGCCCTAATAAAATATCGAAGTCTACAGTGTCAAAGGCAGCACTAAAGATCGACTAGTAACAATACAGACGACGTATTTGAATCCGTAGCTATGAGGAGATCATTAGTCACTTTAGCAAGTGCTGTCTCTGTGGAGTGATTAGCTCTAAAACCAGACTGAAAAGAGTCATATCGATTATTAGCGACCATGTAATCAATAAGCTGCTGCGCTACTACTTTTTCAAGAAGTTTTGCTATGAATGGGGGGTTTGAAACTGGCCTATAATTACTGAGACAGTGCGGGTCAAGATTTGCTCGCTTAAGTAACGGTTTAACAATAGCGGTTTTCAAGGCTGTTGGCACTATCCCAGAGGAGACAGACAGATTGATTATAGTTAAGACGGACGGTCCTAAAATTGGAAATAATTCTTTAAGTAGTTTGGCTGGAAGCGGGTTGAGTAAACATGTTAGCCGCACTAACCAATTGTGTAAGCCTTTCAAGGGACAGGCTTTTAAAATTTGAGAGGGTTATTGCATGATCCCCAGCGCTAGTAACCGGCGGAGCGATTGGAATGGTATTCTTGATCTCGTCCCTAATGGACTCAATCTTTTGAGCAAAAAATTTCATAAACTCATCAGCTGAGTGGAAGGAGCTATCAGGGGTCGGCTGGTGTAGAGTTAGCTTTGCCACTGTATCAAATAGGTATTTAGGATTGTTTTTATTGAGATTAATGACTTGCGAAAAATAACGAGTTTTTGCTAAAATAAGCGCATCTTTATATTTCAGGAGGCTGTCCTTCCATGCCTGATGGAAAACCTCAAGTTTGGTTAAATGCCATCTGCGCTCATGCTTTCTACATAATTGCTTAAGCGTACGTGTTTCATCTGTGAACCACGGAGTTGGCCATCTACGGCGAGTTTTCAGACGTAGCGGCGCCACAGAGCCGATGGCTTTTAATAATGTCGCATTGAATTCATTTGTAAGATTATCAATAGAGCCGCTGTATGCGAGAAATATGGCGGTTGTCGGCAACAGCAACTCAGATAGCGCAGTTGCAGTCATGGAGTTAAAATTACGGCTGTTATAATTCTGATTGCTCTCTTGTCTTTGACAAGGAACTAAAATTTCAAATTTTATTAAGAAATGATCAGACAAAACAGTAGTGTATGGCAGTACTGCTATATTTGAGGTTGCTAGTCCCCGGGATAATACCAGATCTAAGGTATTTCCATTCTTATGCATTGCTGCCTGTACGGCTTGCGTAAAAACAAACGTATCGATTAAAGTCTGAAATGCCGAAGTCAGTGGTTCTGACAGTAAATTCATGTGGATGTTGAAATCACCCATGATAATTATATTATCTGCATTTGTCACTAGATCAGCCACAAATTCTGAAAATTCATCCAGGAAGCCAGAGTAAGCCCTGGGTGGACGGTAAATAACAGCAAGATAAAATGACGGTAAAGCGGTGGATCGGACAATGAGAACTTCAAATGTTTTAAATACGTTAATTGAGCGAGGCCTAAACCTAAGCTCAGAATTTGAGATGAGGGCGACACCCCCACCCTTTTTTCGAGGACGCGCCACATGCAAGCTCACAAAATTTGGAGGCGAGGCCTCGTTAAGCGGCAGCAGTTCATTAGGTTTTAACCAGGTCTCGCAAAGACCAAAAACGTTTACATTATGTTCGGTGACAAGGTCATTAACGAGAACTGCTTTCATTTGGGGTCACTTCCGGTTTGATTTGGGGCACTTCCGGTTCATTCTGGGTTCATTGGGGAACTTCAGGGTCAATCCAAGATGGCCGCCACATCGGAAGTGGGGGTCAAGGGTTGAATTGTGAAAGCATAGTGGAAGTGGGGGTGAAGGGGGTGAATATGGTAAGCATAAGGTGAACAAAGTGAATAAAGTTGGAATGGGTTGAATCGGTTGAAAAATGTAGAAATTACAGTAGAAAAACCAAATTTTGGAGAATTTGGTTGAATTTCAAATTTGAAAGTTTGGAATTTTTGGTAAGTGGGAAGATGTGGAATAGGTAGTCAAAAGATGAAGAGCTGAAAGATGGAATGGGTTGAATCGGTAGAGAAATGTAGAAATTAGAGTAGAAAAACAAAATTTTGGAGAATTTGGTTGAATTTCAAATTGGAAAATTTGGAATTTTTGGTAAGTGGGAAGTTGTGGAATAGGTATGCAAAAGATGAACAGTTGAAAGTTGGAATGGGTTTGTTGAATTTTGTCCACAATTTCGGGAGCGCGCTATCTGCGCCTCATGGCAAAAGCCATTGCCAATCACCTGTTATGCAATTTACTCACTGCGTGCTCGTTTGATTTCTTCAGATATAGGAAAATGCTAAGACACTGAAGCAGAAATTAGACTTACACAGGTTGGTTTTGGAGTTCAATCACAATTCTTGTTAAGAAAGCTCTGTTTTCAGGAAAGTACATTACAGTGCTGGGCCTTTCGTGCGACGATGCTCAAGAGCAGAAAGTCTCCATTCAGAAAGGCAACGTTCAAGGTTCTTTGGTCAGCTTATATTCAGTTGCACATTGTGGGCCGAGTTTGATGGGTGATGAGTCTTTGGGGTGGGGCAAGTTCGCAGCAGAGTTTGAGTCCATGGGAGTGGGTGCTGGTTCGGTGAGAGCTGGTTCCGTGGGGTTGGGTGCTGATTATGGGCAATTCGATGTGTGTGGGGGCTGTTGTTTTCCATCCCATCTTTCGGCCTTGGTGATCACCTTGGCTGTTTTCCTCCTGGCATTCTCCCTCTGGCACCTCTGCTAGTTTTATCTCCAAATGACCTTCCTGTAAACATTCTCCTCCATTCTTGCACATACACTGTCGCACCTCATCCATTCATCATTCTTTCAATTTTGTCATTTTGTACGGAATTATGTGAGTTTTTGGCTGTGACATCAATTTATTGATGTTCCCTGACTATGCAAAGTTTGTACTCACCACTTACCATGTTTTTGTTTGCTTGTTCTTTTGATACTCCATGTACTTGCTTACGTCATCATATTCTTAGTTTAATCATGCTTTCAACCATATCTTTTCTTTGTTAGGCAAAATATTTCCCTCTGTCCAGAACGTTCAATAGTAATCGAAAACTGGCGTCTAGCATTAGTCAAAACATAAGATACAATCAAGTACTGAACATTTTTAGACGACTTTGGCAGTGTCCGTGATTTAGAAAATCATCAGGCATGCATTAAACAGTTCCTTAAGGGTCATTAAGCTATTCAGGCAATATATAAAAAAACATTTGTTATTTCAAAGTGCTCAGAAATATATATCAGATCATAAAGTTATAAAAACCTTTCTCATTACCACTTATCAAAAATGTCTAGTTATGTCTTCTTTATTGATTTGGTGTGTAGGTATAATTATATGCTTAAAATGTTTCTTTTATTAATTTAATATGTGAATATACTTTTCTGCATATGTACTTTATTCAATGAGGTTTGAGCACATCTGTTTTTGTAGCTAGGCAGGACTTTTTGTATTTCGACCCCATTCCTTCACTCCCTCTGTTGACCTCAGTTTAACTGAGGTCACCAAAACCATTGATACCACCAGGGTCCCTCTGTTGGCACACCACGTCCCTCCGTGGAGCCGCTTCAAGTCCCTCTGTGGGGCCGCCAATGAGTGAGAAAAATAAATATAGATAAAATTCATACCCAGACATTTGTAAAAGATGAAGAGTGGAAAGGCAATTGGCCTAGACGACATTTCATTGACAGCATTGAACTATCAAGGAGAGATGGCAGAGGAGATTCTTAAAAAGCGAGAAGATTCCTGGAAAGGTGCTGACTCCTATTCTTTATTTCAGGCCACGGCGATGCGCAGAACTGTAGTAGCTACAGAGGTGTTGTTATGTTGATTAAGCAAAGCATGAAGTTATGGGAAAGAATGTTAGAAGCGAGGCTTGGAAATCTCTACTGGCCAAAATAATGGAGAGTGTGGCAGAGATGAAGATGTTGCAGGACATGCAGATGGTTGGTGTGACAGGACAGAAAGATATGGAAACGATTGCTCTGCAGTCGCGGCCCCTAACAGAAGCAGCCGAAAGAAGTGGAAGATGAGAAAGAAAATGTGAGAGAAAAATACATAAACAAATAACGAAATACATACATACATATAGACAGACAGACATCGAACGATTGCCCATTCGGTCACTCAGTCATTCAGTCAGTCACTCAATGAATCACTCAATGAATCACTCAATGAATGAATGAATGAATGAATGAATGAATCCATCCATCTATCTATCTATCTATCTATCTATCTATCTATCTATCTATCTATCTATCTATCTATCTATCTATCTATCTATCTATCTATCTATCTATCTATCTATCTATCTATCTATCTATCTATCACACAAGTGTTAACTAATCTGTAATAGTATTGCAAGCAGTTTAAACTCTAATGGAATATGTGGATGTCCATATCAGTTTTATCAAATTCTAATCCTACTTTACCTTTGTATAAGGCACAGGTGTCAAACTCAAGGCCCAGGGGCCAGATGCAGCCCACCACATCATTTTATGTGGCCCGCGAAGACAAATTGTGCTTCATATTCATGTGTCATTACTTGAATTGCAAATTGTCTTCACTTTTAATATTTTATTTTTAAATATTAGACCAGTTTTTACTTGTCTGATTTGAAAATGAGTTACTTGTCAGTTTGTTTTGTAGCTTTTACTGTATATAATATGAGGTGCTCACACATTTATTTGGGGTGACAGTCATAATGGCCCTCCGAAAGAAGCTATGACTACAATGCGGCCCACAAAAAAAAAAGAGTTTGACACCACTGGTATAAGGGATAGCCTTCTCAAAGCATAGTCATCATAATTTATTCAATTTGTTGTTTTACTAACATTTAATCATTGATCAATCACGTATCTTAAATTATGCTTTTCCTCCTTTGAAGCGACTATGTACTTCAAACCCAAACGCCACCATTTTATAGGGAAAAAATGTGTTGAATCTATTTGTTTTCGACATAATATTCCCGCAGTCATCTTAAATGTGTTCAATTTATCAATCCCTTCCATTGTTTATCCTGCAAATGAATCACGTGAATAATGTGTTATTCAAACTTTAACGTTCATAAGTTATCCACCTTTTCCTAATTCGTTTGTAGTCTGTATGTTATTGTTCCAATTTTTTACATTTAATACTCTCCCACCTATTTGATCCTATATTGTAAAGGTCTACAATTTATTATGAGCTATTTTAAAACTCTCCACACTTGTTGCCAGCTCAGTGTCCTAGTGGTAGAGTGTCCGCCCTGAGACTGGATGGTTGTGGGTTCAAACCCTGGCCGGGGTCATACCAAAGACACATAAAAACATACAATATTAAATTGTAAAAGGAACCCTCCCTATGCAAAATTTTCTTCTCAATTAAAATTTCCCTTTTTTTATTTTAAATCCAAAATTAATATGTAATTGTCTGGTCTCCTGTCCTCTCATCATTTGCCAATATGCATAATGCTGGAACATGATTTAACTCCCCATTTAGTTTGCTCATACAATCACATTTGTAAATGAATGGCATTTGCTATTTGACACTTTGTGTTGATCTGTAACTTCAATATTTCCACCTTCCTATATTTCTTCCACTAAACAGTTCCATTTTGCTTTCAGTTTAAATTCATCCCTCCAAATAACTACCTCTGGCAAAGAACCAAAAATTTATAGAGCACTCCCTTTTACTGTTACCTTGTTCCTTCATTCATCTCCTCACAAGCATTACTGACCCTCCTAAAAAATAATGATACTAAAAATAATGTTTAAATATACACAGCTTACTCTTGCCACTTACACTATCACCTTGAAGATTATCGTTCTTATTTTTGTTGATGCCAATTCTTAGAATTAAAAAGAAATGCTTACTCTTGATAATAGAGTCACGCTATATCACAAATTTTGAAAACCTTCTTCCACGTTCCCCCTTTGTACCTATCAAAACCAATTAGAAATATTTTTGCTGTCATGATCATCATTGTGGCCCTCACACTTATTGTTCCTGTACTTTAAATTGCCAAGTTTTGTATATTTGAAGCCCTTTGAGACTTGCTTGTGGGCTATATAAATAAACTTGACTTGCGTTGACTTCATTATTATTCAACTTCTTCTGCATTCTTCTGCCTCTTTTTATTTATTTATTTATTTATTTATTTATTTATTTATTTATTTATTTTTTAGCTTAACCACTTCCACGTAACTCATCAGATTCACTTCATTCCACTCCCAACACACTCCAAATACCCATGCCAATTATTCTAAACATTCACGGTCCCCGAGAAATTCACAAACCCCAAGCCAATATTTCACCATCCATTCTTCATGGCGCATCCAATATCCCTCATCCTCTTCCACATAATTCCTCCAATTCACCTTCTTTCACTTCCTAGATTAAAATTTCACATCCTCACTTCCAACATTGCGGTAAAATTATGCAAAATTTCATTTTTCCCTTCTAATTTCTTCCTTTTTTTTTCCACTGACTCAACCCATTTCAATTTTTAACTCTTCCTCTTATGCCTACCTATTCCAAAACTTCCCACTTGTAGAAAATTTCAAATTTTAAATTTTTAAATTGACGCGCCACTGACGTCACTTGAAATTCAAATTACAGTAATCCCTTGCTACATCACGGTTCGTTTATCGCAGTTGAACTTTTTTCTTTTTGTTTTTTCTTTTTTTAATTTTGAAAATTTGTGAAAAATTTCACATAAGTCGCTCCTCAGTATAAGTCGCCCCCCCACCCAAACTATGAAAAAAAACGCGACTTATAGTCCGAAAATTACGGTACCTGGAAATTTCACCTTTTTTATCTATCTCAAGGAGCGGCCAATTGCACATCACAGTTGCCAGGTGAGCTGTGATTGATTGGGACTTTGGCAACTGAGTGGCAAAATGGCCACCCCTTGATATGAATAAAAACAAGTAGAGTTTACCTGTTTATTTTCCATGAATTAAACATTAATCATAGAACAGTTTTTTTAAATGGGGGGCTGACTCCCCCTTTAAAACAGCACTAGGTAACCTTTTAGCCTTCATAAAATATTTTTACAAATTTTCTGATGGTATTTCGACTTACAACTAGTTGACTGACTTCACTGTCCTGGCCTGGGGGCGGTTTGTATCACTTTCACCTCCACTAAACAAGTCTGAGGACTGTGTTTGGAACAATGCCACGCAAACAATCGTCGCGTGAGGTTGGGAGGGTGCGGATGTTGTCAGAATATGGTACAAAACCAAAGTTAAACATTTCTTGTTTTCAACATCGTCATATGACATTGTTTTGCTACAACTAGATTCATTACCTCATCGCTATCCATCCTTCACACAGCCACTGAAAACAGAAATGTAGTTCACTACAAATGCAGCAGGTCTGCTGATTCGCTGGTCCTCATGGGAAATGTGGTCTTCTTTCAAGCTAAACACTACTGCTTTTGTCCACCGTCGCCAAAATTGACCAAAACTGAAAGTTACCTTGTGCTATTTTAAGTCAACAAAACTGTTTTAAGGTAGCTGCTTCAACATGTTTTATAATTACTGTTGTGAATCAAGTCGACTTGGATTTTTAAATTATTTTTCAAATTATTCATACAGTTGTAAAACTTCAATAAAGTCTCAATTTAATCAACTCAACCTCTAATAAACTATTTTTGTTTTTGTTCCATAGATGCTGCAGAAATAGAAGTCACAAAACAAGGTAAGAGACCATGGATTGACCAGGAGAGGACTGCAGTCGAGCAATATCTTGCCTAGTTCATTGCACTGAAGAAGGTTCCAGGAAAGGAGGACTGCCTTATGTGCATTAACAAGTGGTCTCCAGTTCTCAGTAAGCAAACGTGGAAAGACGTGAAATTTTTTGTATGTAACAAAATTGTTAAAATCAAGAGAAAACTTGCATTTTAAATCACTAAAGCACACCAGAGGAAACAGTAAGAGGGTAATTTTTTCATTTCATGTTTCATAGGCATTGTTGTTGTTCTGAAGATGCCATCAATATTTTGATATGCAGTAGGAGTTGAATGGCTCAGATGAGAGAATGACGATATATCAGGGTCATGGTTTAATTCCTCAACACGTTTCTGTTTTTTAATGAATGAGCAAATTTTACCCAACCACTCCTTGGAACAAAATAATTGCAAATTTTAACTTGGAAATTTCAAGTAAACTTTACAATTAAAATTTACCCTATTTTTTTTTCTAGAGTTAGTGACTGGTGTTGAGTAGGAACTGACAATTTGTTGCCTTTGAGGAAGCTGTCTCAAATATTTAATTTTGTATCGCTCTTGCTGATGTTCTTTAGTAAACTGCTGCGTTCTAAAGAGGTGCAATATATTATCTAATGCACTTTGAATGAGCGTCTTGTATGAGGTTGGCAATAATGAATAATGAAAGAAAAATAATCAAGCATTTATCAGTTTGACCTATCACTGTTCATCGTGGATTGAGTCTGCCATGTTTTTTTCCACACAAGAACAGGAATGGCTTTCTGAAAAACAAGCATCAGTGTCAGAAGTTGACACTAAATACAAATTGTTGGTTTACAAATTTAAATATTAGATGTTTTTGTTGCCTGTAAAATTTAACTAATATTCTATGCTTTACCTTTTGACAGCTAAACTGCCTATAAAACTAACACTTGTCCTGACAAAACTAACCAATTTGTTTTTTATTGAATATTTTTAATGAATAAAACTGCCTTGTGATGGTTTTGAGAATATGTTTTACTAAGGTAACATTTCTCAAAAAAAATTGCATTATATAAAAAACATTTAACATTCAAGTTAACCTACTTTAAATCATTAAAAAAAGCTCCACTTTCCGGTCCTCATTCCTCCGTTTGAAAACGTTTTCTTCAATCTTAGTGTTTTGTGTAATCTAAACAGGTGTATTGGATAAGGGCGCCACCCTGAGTGCAGAAATGCTTTTCATTTGTTGCTATGTCAAGCAGAAAGGGTGGTCCTCACCTTGTAGGCCCTTTTACCTGGTCCTCACTATGTCGCATGTACAGGAACGTGTGTGTGCACGCGTGCCTTTGTGTGTGTGTGTGTGTGTGTGTGTGTGTGTGTGTGTGTGTGTGTGTGTGTGTGCGTGTGTGCGTGCGTGCGTGCGTGCGTGCGTGTGTGTGTGTGTGTGTGTGAGTCTGTATGTGTGAGTGCACTTTGGTGATTGTAATTGTGTTCGTGTGTGTAGCTCATGGGCGAAACTTCTTGCTGCTGGCAAGCACATCAGTACTGGTGTCGGGCCCGGTGGCCAACACAATGGAAAATTCGGAGCGAGCCGCCGCCAGCCTGATTTGCGCCGCCAAGCTGGCGGCTAATCAGACGCAACAGTTAATGAGGAATGCGGCCACGCCCCTTATGGGTAAGACACCCACTTCCTTCCAACATCACAGCCTAGCATAGCAGCAGCTCAGAGAGAAAAAAGCCTTTCCTATGTGCGCGTGGCCTCGCAGGTGCACTGGAGCATATCCGCCATATCGGCAGGAACGCCGCCACCATGGCCACCAGAGTCAACAAACTGATTCGCTCGCTGAGTGACGGCGTCCGCCAAATTGGTGAGAGCGCCACCATTTTCCCGTGTTATTGTGTTGCACTTGTGTGTGAGAGAGAGGAAGCGAAGTGTCTTCAGGTTGAGTCTTGGTCCTCCTAGCTCGCACCCTGAAGAATATTCTTCATTTCCTGGTGGACATCGGAGACGTGTGCAACGCCAAACTCGGTTTGCCATACAGGAAGTGTCGTGCCACCTTCATGCGAGCCCAAACCGATTGCATCCGTCAGCTGGGCGACTTTAAGTTCATGTGCAACATCATCAGCGGCTTCGTGCACCTCTGCGATGTGGCTAAAGGTACGTTTTCTCATTGAGCACCTCCCCAAATCCCTTTTGTGTATTTGTCAAAGGGGAGGAGGCGGTGCACAGGCTAAAGCATGGCTTTCCGTGGTGTGGCGTAACGTAATGGAACGTAACATGGCATGGCATAACATAACATAACATAACATAACATAACATAACATAACATAACATAACATAACATAACATAACATAACATAACATTCCAAAGTCCCCCATAACATTGCTGGATCCGAGCAAAGGTTATCGCGACACAGAAAGGGAGCTCGCTATCGGGACAGAAAAGGGCCGAAGGCAGAAGGCGACGGGTGTGAAACAATTCGTTCCGGTCTCATGGTGTGCCCCTGCTTGGATGTCTTTTAGTCACCACGCTGTTCTGCAGTGTCCCAAAGTACGTCTCCAGCCAACTCAAGCAGCACCTGACCGAGCGTAAGTCCAGCAGCCGCCCTTTGAGGGCGCTTCCCAGCCCTGCCACTGACTCCCCCTCACATATTTAGCCGCCATGGCCGCCTTCCACCAAATGCAAAGCCAATTCGACTTTGACTTGTCGGTGTCGGCGGACTTCAAGGCGGACGTCAACATGAGCCGCTCGCTGCACGAGACGGCTCAGGATATCCTGGACCAGCTGACCCGGGAACTCAAGGTCTTTGCCAAGCTCAGAGGACCGCTAGTGTGGGCGGGGCTTGTGTTCCTCACCTGCTCCCTGATCAGGTGACCCAGCCCTTTGCTGTGCAAGCCACACCCACAGTTTTGTGAAAACTGTGTGTTTGTGTAAATGTCTATTTTTGTGCATGTCTGTGTGTGCGTGTGAAGACAGTAGCTAGCAGTTGCTATACGTGTGTGCGCAGGGCAGTGTGGTACCAGCACAGGTACTTGACACGCTTGAATTTCGACAACGTTTACATCAGCGCTCAGTTAGTAGAATTGGACCGTCGGGTGAGCTCAGCGGGTGGGGCCTCCATCCTGCCAATAACACGCAGAGAGGCACAGTTCTACATTAGGCCACGTGAGTAGACATCATTCAAGTCAGCCATATCACACGACCACCACTTCCGCCTGTTGCTTCCGCCTGTCGCTTCCGCCCGTCGCTTCCGCTTGTCGCTAACGTGCGTCGCTTCCGCCCGTCGCTTCTGCCCATCGCTTCCGCCCGTCGCTTCTATGTGTCACTTCCACCCATCGCTTCCGCCCGTCAATTCCGCTCATTTTGTTTCAGTGTCGCTCCGGCTGACAAGCAGCGAGTATCGGGCGGTGCTGCTGGGTGTGGCCTGGGTGTTAAGGCACACGCTGATGTCGGCGGTTCTTGTGGCTCTAGACTTCTTAGTGTTCTGGCTACTGGATCAGGTCAACCAGCAGGTCCGGGGAGGCGTGGTGGCCCGAGGTGAGGACGGTAACATGTTACGCTAACAAAACAATTTTTCAGTTGCCATCATGACACTAACTACGATATTGCTAACTACGGTCTTGGGGTCCCTGCGTGCTCCGATTGTTGCATATAGGAAATGGAGGAACCTGACGTTTGCAGAGACCCAATGACTTCAAGGGGAATGAGCAGAAAGGCAAACTTGCAATTCACTCATGCACTCGGTCCAAGAGTGGTCTGTTTTTGGGCCACGTTACTAAGTCAGCATGTCAAACGCAAAGCAAAGCTACACACCCCAAGTAAACAAGTCTACTCCTTGTCCATGAATTAGAACAAGGGGATATGGTGGAGACCTTTTCTTAAAATAAAACATAAAAATCTTTGGTCTTCGACACATTAATTTTTAAAAACAAGCTCTCACACCATTTGCTAGAATCATCCACCACTAGGCCGTGGGTACAATCCTGAGAGTTTAAAAGGGACACAATCACAGAATCATCAGCAAATTTAAGGATGTGCGTATCAGGATGTTGACTACAGCAATCAGTGTATAAAATGAGTAAAAGTGGTGAAAGGAGCCAAAGCCTTGAGGGGAGCCAGTGGAAGATAAATGTACTACATCAGATAAAACACCATTTACTTTCACCCTCTGAGGTCTTTTGATTAAAACTTCAACCAGCCAAGATACTAGACCTCGGTCTCGGTTAAAAGAATTGGTTAAAAGATCTAAAATATGTGGTTGAATACATTCAAAAACAGAGCAGAAATCAGTCAATGGAAGACGTGCAAAGTTTTGTGCCCTGCCCCAAGGTGACCTAAAACTAGGCTAAGGAGAGTGTTCACAGTGCTCCTGCTTGCCCTCTATGCAAATTGCAGGGGGTCCAGCCTACTTTGTATTGCCTCTAAAATCTCAGCCTAAAAGCTTACATATCACGGTAATAAATTGTACTGTTTTACGTTTTACTCATTCAGTTGTGGTCTATATAAAGTGGAACAGCGATGCTTTTGTCTGAATTCCTCGTTTTTACAGGTCCCTCTTTTCTACTTGTTCTGAGGTGCGGCTCACAGCAAGGCGTTTTGGTGCGGTCTCTTTAAATTCAAATAAAATACTGCACACTCCACTTCCTCCAGGCCACAAGATGTGCGCCTCCCTTTCCGGTCAACATGTTGAGCCGAGGTAGCGTTTACTTGCGGCGCAAACTTTTTGAATGAGTAAAAGATGTCAACGGCAGAAGACATACGTATATTGTTACGTGTTATGTATGTATGGATAAATACATACATAACACGTAACAAAATAAATGCCCTCACAATATTTATGAACATGTCTTTTGTAAACAAGCACTGCAGTCAAGCTATGAAGTAAGCTAATGCTAGCGTTAGCGAGAAGCTAACAAATGCATTTACCACATTATTGCGCTCGTAAGAATAAAACAGCATCTTCGATGCAATTCATCTGATACAAGTACTCAAAATACACCCACAAGAAGTGAAAATATAGAGCGCATAGCTATAATCAGCATAAAAACTGACGCTAATGCTATGAAAACGAGTGCATAGACACGCTATATTATTAAAGTGAAATACAGTTTATTATTTTTGTCATCTCTAGCTTACCGCTTTACTGTGTCCGTCATTTCCATTGATTGAAGGAACTTAACTATCCACGAAGTCTTTCGGCGAATCCATCTCTATATTGACAAAAGATTTCTGAAACAACCAGGACTTTGCCCACAGACGTGGGAACACTACTTGAAAAATTAAATTTGACCTTGGGGGGATGACGTTAGTGCCTCCCCAGTCATGAACCTCACCGCACGTCACTGAAATAAACTATATAAAATAACAAGTTTATCAAACCATCTGTGTCACTCCAAATCATCAAACCCATTGAAATCTTCGTCCTCTGTGTCAATCTCTGTCCTCTGTGTTATAAACAACTCCGCTGACTCCAGAAGTCAGTGAATGGATTTAGACTCATTGTCAGTTGTGGTTCCAATTATTCCACAGGCCTAGTGCGACCTCATGCGGTTTAAAGTAGAAATAACACGTGAAGTGATCAACTATACAAATAGGTAATGTGTAAATGATCTAGTAATAATGTGTTAATGATTTCACTTATCCCCTCCGTGAGTCGTCACCTTACCATGGTGGAGGGGTTTGTGTGTCCCAATGATCCCAGGAGCCATGTTGTCTGGGGCTTCATGCCCCTGGTAGGGTCACCCATGGCAAAAGGGTCCTAGGTGAGGGGCCAGACAAAGCACGGCTCAAAAAGCCCCTTATGAAGAAAAATATATATGGACTCAGTTTTCCCTCACCCGGATGCGGGTCACCGGGGACCCCTCTGGAGCCAAGCCTGGAGGTGGGGCTCGAAGGCAAGCGTCTGGTGGCCGGGCCTTCGCCCATGGGGCCCGGCTGGGCACAGCCCGAAAAGAAAATGTGGGTCCCCCTTTCCATGGGCTCACCACATGTGGGAGGGGCCAAAGGGGTCAGGTGCATTGTGAGCTGGGACCTTGGCTGTCCGATCCCCGGCTGCAGAAGCTGACTCTTGGGACATGGAATGTCACCTCTCTGGCTGGAAAGGAGCCCGAACTGGTGTGTGTGAGGCAGGAAAGTCTTGCCTCCACACACAGTTTGGGTTCCGGTACTAGCCCTCTCGAGAGGGGCTGGACTCTCTTCCACTCTGGAGTTGCCCAAGGTGAGAGGCGTCGAGCAGGTGTGGGTATACTTATTGCCCCCCAGCTGGGCGTCTATACATTGGGGTTCACCCCGGTGAACGAGAAGGTAGCCTCTCTCCGGCTTCGGGTGGGCGGACGGGTCCTGACTGTTTGTGTCTATAAACCAAAGAGCAACTCAGAGTACCCACCCTTCTTGGGGTCCCTGGAGGAAGTGCTGGGGAGCGCTCATTCTGGGGACTCCATTGTTCTACTGGGTGACTTCAATGCTCACGTGGCAGTGACAGTGAGACCTGGAAGGGCGTGATTGGGAGGAACGGCCGCCCTGATCTGAACCCGACCGGTGTTCTATTATTGGACTTCTGTGCTCGACACGGATTTTCTATAATGAACACCATGTTCAAACATAAGGGTGTCCATGTGTGCACTTGGCACCAGGACACCCGAGGCCGCAGTTCGATGATCGACTTTGTAGTCATGTCGTCGGATTTGCGGCCGCATGTTTTGGACACTCGGGCGAAGAGAGGGGCGGAGCTGTCAACTGATCACCACCTGGTTGTGGGTTGGCTCCGGTGGTGGGGGAAGAGGCCGGTCCGACCTGGCAGACACAAACGCTCTGTGAGGGTCTGCTGGGAACGTCTGGCAGAATCCCCTGTCAGGAAGAGCTTCAACTTCCACCTCCCGGCAGAGCTTTTCCCACGTGCCGGGGGAGGCGAGGGACATTGAGTCTGAGTGGACCATGTTCCGCGCCTCCACTGTTGAGGCGGCCGACCGGAATTGTGGCCGAGGTCGTTGGTGCCTGCTGTGGCGGCAATCCCCGAACCCGCTGGTGGACACCGGCGGTAAGGGATGCCGTCAAGCTGAAGAAGGAGTCCTATCGGGCCGTTTTGGCCTGCGGGACTCCGGAGGCAGCTGACAGGTACCAGATGGCCAAGCGGAACGCGGCTTCGGCGGTTGCTGAGGCAAAAACCCGGGCGTGGGAGGAGTTTGGTGAAGCCATGGAGAATGACTTCCAGACGGCTTCGAAGAAATTCTGGTCCACCATCCGGCGTCTCAGGATGGGGAAGCAGTGCAACGTCAACACTTTACAGTGGGAATGGCATGCTGCTGACCTCGACTCGGGACGTAAGTCGGTGGGGAGAATACTTCAAAGACTTCCTCAATTCCACCTACACGCCTTCCATTAAGGAAGCAGGGCCTGGAGACTCTGAGGCGGAATCTCTAGGGTCGAAGTCACTGAGGTAGTTAAAAAACTCCTCGGTGGCAAGGCCCTGGGGGTGGATGACACGCCTCTACAACATTGCGTGGACATCGGGGACAGTGCCTCTGGATTGGCAGACTGGGGTGGTGGTTACCCTCTTTAAGAAGGGGGACTGGAGGGTGTGTTCCAATTACAAGGGATTCACACTCCTCAGCCTCCCTGGTAAGGTTTATTCAGGGGTGCTGGAGAGGAGGGTCCGTCGGGAGGTCAAACCTCGGATTCTGGAGGAGCAGTGTGGCTTTCGTCCTGGCCGTGGAACAGTTGACCAGCTCTACACCCTCGGCAAGATCCTCGAGGGTGCATGGGAGTTTGCCCAACCAGTTCACATGTGTTTTGTGGACTTGGAGAAGGCGTTCGACCGTGTCCCTCGGGAGGTTCTGTGGAGGGTGCTTCGGGAGTACGGGGTGCCGAGCCAACTGATAAGGTCTGTATCACCGACGCCAGACTTTGGTCCGCATTTCCGGCAGTAAATCAGATTTGTTCCCAGTGAGGGTTGGACTCCGCCAAGGCTGACCTTTGTCACCGATTCTGTTTATAATTTTCATGGACAGAATTTCTAGGCGCAGCCGAGGCGTTGAGGGGGTCCAGTTTGGGGACCTCAGCATCGCGTCTCTGCTTTTTGCAGATGATGTGGTGCTGTTGGCTTCTTCAGGCCGTGATCTCTAGCTCTCACTGGAGCGGTTCGCAGCGGAGTGTGAAGCGGTCGAGGATGAGGGTCAGCAACTACAAATCCGAGTCCATGGTCCTTGGTCGGAAAAGGGTGGAATGCCCTCTCCGGATCAGGGATGAGATCCTGCCCCAAGTGGAGGAGTTCAAGCATCTTGGAGTCTTGATCACGAGTGAGGGGAGGATGGAGCGCGAGATCGACAGACGGATCGGTGCAGCGTCGGCAGTAATCCGGACTCTGTACCGGTCCGTCGTGGTGAAGAGAGAGCTGAGCCAAAAGGCAATTTACCGGTTGATTTACACTCCTACCCTCACCTATGGTCACGAGCTACGGGTTGTGACCGAAAGAACGAGATACCGGATACAAGCGGCCGAAATGAGTTTTCTCTGCAGGATGTCCGGGCTCTCCCTTAGAAATAGGGTGAGAAGCTCGGTCATCCGGGAGAGACTCGGAGTAGAGTCACTACTCCTCCACGTTGAGAGGAGCCAGATGAGGTGGCTCGGGCATCTCATCAGGATGCCTCCTGGACGCCTCCCTAGGGAGGTGATCCGGGCATGTCCCACCGGTAGGAGACCCCGGGGACGACCCAGGACGCACTGTAGAGACTATGTCTCTCAGCTGGCCTGGGAACGCCTTGGGATCCCCCGGGATGAGCTGGATGAAGTGGCTGGGGAGAGGGAAGTCTGGGAGTCCCTCTTGAAGCTGCTGCCCCCGCAACCCGACCCCGGATAAGCGGAAGATGGATGGATGGATGGATTTCACTTATAAGTCGCTCTTGATTATAAGTCGCACCCCCGGCCAAACTACGAAAAAACTGCGACTTGTAGTCCAGAAAAAACGGTAATAGAAAACTGAGAAAACTGGACGGAGAAAAAAAATAACCCTCAAACAGATCATAAAAGTATCTCTGCAGCACCTGGAGGGATAGATTACACTTTTCTACACTCTTAGAGAGTCCAAATACACAAGAAAATGAATATAAAAGCAAAAAAATGATTTTCCATTATATGCTAAAATGATTTCATGACTAGGGGGGACGTCAGAGCAACTGGCTGAAAGTCATCTAGCGTTTTCTGTGCTCTAGTCTTGGGAACTGGATCTATAATTGAGTCATTCTAGAGACGAGGGACCCTACAGAGCTGGAGATTTTTTCTAAAAAAAAAAAAGAAAAAGACACCCGCCACCTCTCCTGCACAGCTCCTCAAAGGTTTTCCCCCAATATTGTCTGGCCCCGAGTTTTTTATTTGCCTGACAATAGAGATGACTGGTGAGACCAAAATCCAATGGAAGCAGGCACCTGCCAAGTGACGCTCGTTGTGCTCGTTGGGGCCAGCGGCCGGGAAACTTGTGTCGAGCTCTGACCTCAGGATGATTGATTGTTGACGTGGGCCTGCAGCTCCGGTGATGGTGTTGGTCCAGGTGGAGGGCTCGGGCTTCGTGGCCGACATCATGCGCGACTTGACGGCGTCCTTCAACATGCTGCAGGCGGGTAACGTCACGGTCATCAGCGGCAAGTGCCTGCCGGCGCCAGCGGAACCAGATCGCTCCGCCTGCTTCATCTTAGGTAGGCCGCCGGCGTCGGTGGAAGTGGTCTCCGGCAACTCGAGCCGCTTGGATCTGCTCACAGGCTTCCTGTTGGGCGCAGCCCTCGTGGTGACACTCGCCGGCGGGATAGTGCGGCGATCACGACGCCTTATCTGCGCTTACTTCCACCCCGACACAGAGAAGGTAAATGTGCACGTCATAAGACATGTCATTTGACACCCGACGGACCGGATGTCCGCTGACCTTCCATTGACCTCTCGCTCTGCCAGGCGCGCGTCCACTTCTTGCACCAGCATATCCTGGACGAGCGGCGGGCAGCGGCGAGAGCCCTGGTCAGGGCGGCAGCCAGGACGCGAGCGAGAAGGCCTGAGCCGCACGGCCGTCTCCAGGGCCTCTTGCGACGGTGCGTCTTTGTTCAGACGGGAGGGTTAGACTGAGCTGCAGTGGGGGAAATTATCTTTCTTATTGTGCAATGAAGGCCCCACCCGAAGCCTTTATAGTAGGGGTGGGCAATTCCAGTTCTCGAGCGGAATTGCCCACCCCTGCTTTATAGCATGACCGTCTAACAAAGCCAAAGTGCATTGGCTCTTCCACTAAGGTCCCACGCAGGCGTCCTCTCTCAAAAATTTGGCAGCAGCGCTTTGATGAAGCCAGTCCACACCTGTCTTGCGTGACGATGTCAATCAAGTGTCAATCCATGTGTCTGCCAGGCTGCCAGGGGGCATAGCTTACCTGTCTCAAATGTGTGTGGCCTGCGGTGAGAGGTCGGGCTTTGCACCGTTCGTCTGCGACGTCTCGCAATGTCCGGGTAGGACGACCTCCAAAGCTGCTGTCCTGCGGAGCGGCCGACATCCGCAACTAGCCTACGCGCACTATTTGCAAAAGTCTCCGACGTTGGTTACGAGGGAATTTTGAATGTAGCTTTTATGTTTGCAGGCCTGTTTTGTAAGGCGTGCTTCAAGAGCATGGGAAGGGTGTGTGACGTGTGCGTGCGACCGGCCAGCTTCTGGGAAGATAGCCAGGAGGAGCTGTGAGTGAGCAACAAAACAGCAGAACAAGAAACTAGCAAAATATAGCAACAAATGCCAAACCCTCAAACATGGATTGCATGAGAAAAAAGCGAAAAAAAAAAATCAAAAACCCTAAGTGAAAATGCTGAGAAGGCTTTAAATGTTCTCCTGTTGTGTGTGTGTGTGTGTGTGTGTGTGTGTGTGTGTGTGTGTGTGTGTGTGCGTGTGTGTGTGTGTGTGTGTGTGTGTGTGTGTGTGTGTGTGTGTGTGTGTGTGTGTGTGTGTGTGTGCGTGTGTGTGTGTGTGTTGGCATGCGCATGGATCAGCGACTCGAGCGAGGACGAGCGGAGGGACGCCCTCCGGATGTGAACTCCCATCGCCGAGCCGTCAACCTGCACACAGCTTTTTCTAAGGGAGCGGAGGGTGATGACTTTGCATCGGCTTGAGCAAACAGCAAATGAAAAGAACGTTCCAATGCAAATAAATTATTTGACGCGTGAGCTGCGTGAACGTCAAACAGGCCCAAAAGGCGGTTCAAAGAAACACGGCAGCAACACGACTGTCTAAATGAACCTCAAGAGGGGTGAATCAGCCTTCAAATATGCTTCCAGCACATTTCAGACATTGCTGAAAGCTGACTAGTTGGAGCAGTCCCACGATGAAGGTATGACAAGCTTTATTGGGGGATGTTGCGGACACAGAAACACTACAAATAATCAGCGATAGCGGCTGTCACGGTGATTCCTGGTGGCTTAGCTGTTAGCAAGGCACGTGCGTGCATTAGACTTGAAGGAAGCCTGACACAGCCAGGCAAACACGCACACACCAACACAACGGGGCTCTTTGAAAGATCCACAAGTGTGTAGCAGGCGTTAGCAGCACCGACGTCAGGCGCTACGGGCGTTCAAGCGAGAGCAGAGGGAAGCAGGGTTGCCACGGTTACTTTGGAGAAGGTGTATGCGCTCGGGTGATTGGCCGCAGCGGAGGCAGCGTGTAGCGACGGGGACAACCCGGTGCCCATCAGTCGCTGGCGCTGTTGATGGCCTCTTCCGCAGAGTTGGGGTTGAGGTACTCAAAGGCCTTTTGGCTCTGCGACACAAACTGCTTGAGCGGCGTGAGGATGAGCTCAGCGGCGGAGGGGCGGCGGGCAGCGCCATCGGAAGGCATTGAGGAACCATCTGCCTCCGGCTCCTGCTTCAGGCTGGAGCGCCGGCCGGAGGCAGCAGGGGGGTCGGGGCCCGGGCTACGGGCGGCCCTGGAATAGAGACTCTTGCGCCGGCGAGGACGACCATCCATGGCCTTCAGGAACAGGCTATTGGCCGAGCTGCGGCGGGACGAGCTGTCCGCACACAAGTCCTCCTGGTTCAGGAAGTCTTCCACCTCCTTGTCGGACGGCCGCTGGAGCTGATGCACCACACATATGGGAAACACGGCCTCGCTTATCAAGGGGAACCCAGCAACACGCGACACCTGGGAACATGCCTCCAGCGTGACAACAAAATCAGCCCAGATATTCTGAAAACATGCAGCCGTGTGTCTCAAATGTGATGATCTAACTCATCTGAAAGTGTGCTTCTCAAGTCAGCACTTGAGAAGATGCCGCCCACATGCCCCTTTGAACATGCACCGTTCAAAGATCGTGCCGAGACCCGTTTGAAAGGTGTCAGCTCCGATTGGCCAGGACAAAGCAGACTCACCAAGTCGTACAGTGGCGTGGCGTTGATGACAAGTTGCAGGAGGATCTTGGAGAGCTCCTGAAGGTCCCCCAGGAGACGGCGCACCTGAAGCGGGAGCTCTCGGACTTGCCGCACCGGGCGCAGCTCCGCCAGCGCGACGGCCTGCTTCCGAACGTGACCCAGGCTCGTTTCCCGCAGGCTCTCGGCCCGGTATACCAGCGCCACCAGCAAGCTCCGCAGGTTCCACAGCAGCTCCCCCAACAGGTCCAGGATGGCCGCCAGCCCCACCTGCAGTGAACAAAATGGTGGGATTCCCGTGCATGTCAGAGCGTGTTCACGGAGAAAATTCAAGTCATAAGTTGCGATCAAAGGCCAGCGTTGTCCTCAGCTTGCCACATACGGCTCGGACGGTGTCCCCCAGGGCTCCGGTGGCGTCCTCCAGCTGTTCTCTGACCTTGAACATGCGGTGGTAAAGCTGCAGGCTGATACTGAGAAGGAGGCTGCGCACGCGGGTCCACGGGCCGGGCTCATCGCTGTCATCTTCGTCCTCGTACGCCTGAACCCGCATCTCCCACTCACGACCTCAAGACGGCACATGTCACAAAGCGCCGTTACGACCTGCACTCGCCACAAAAGTAGGAGCTTGCTACTCACGCAACGTGGGCGGCAGTGGCATGTAGTAGGCAGCGGCACTTTCCAGGCGGCTGAGCACGTCATCCAAACCTGACGAGGCGGCGCGTCCCACCTGCGAGTCCTGTAACTGCCTCACCGCCGCCCGGGCGGTCTGAGACAGGCGCTCCATCTGCTCCAGCCCGTCCAGCATCCACAACTGCATGTCGTCCAGCGTTAGGAAGAAGGCATCCTTCAGGTGACCCACCACCTGGATGGGGACGCGCCACATGTTACATAATCACATGACAAAGCAGACCGTCATAGGGCAACAGCCATTATGCGACGGCATCGATTGAATGTTTCCCGCGTCATTTAGCCAAATCGTTTTTCATGTCATCGATGACGAAACGACATGGCCGCTGGACAAATGTGCGTCTCGTGCAGCCAAACTCCCAAGGGGACGGCTGCCTGAATCTCTGCTAGGCTCCAATTTCAACAATCACTTGCACAGCATGAGGGCTGAGTTCTTTTTGGAACAGGCCTAGAGGGTGTTGGCCGCCACTGTCGTTCAGCCCCAATCCAAGCGACGGCATGCCCCTCCCTTTCGGATGGTTCTCTAAGCCCCAATCACAACGGAGGCGCTTTCTCAATCACAAGAAGAAGAAACAAGATGGCAACCTCGTCAGTGGAGCGGTTCAGGACGGGAAATTTCCTCTCCAGCTGATCCAGACCCACCAGAGCAAAGCTGTTGGCCGCCTCGACTACGGGGCAGAGAAAGACACACATGACATAGCATGGGACGGCCATGCCACAGTGGCCAAGTATCGGCGGCATGGCTAGCGGCGGCGTACGCACTCTGAGGCCAGAGGGTCTGCACCAGGGGCGTGGCGCCGCTCAAGGCCACCACGGAGGCATTCCGGACACCTGCCTCCGCCGCGTTGCCCACCAATCCCAGTAGAGGGTAGCGACCTTTGACCTCCGAGTATGCAAAAGTCACCGAGCTCAGCGCCGAGCGAACCAGAGGAAGGTGCGAGAGCCTCAGCACCACACTCATCTAGACATGAAATCCACAGAGATTTCAGTGACACATTTGACACATGGCACGTGACATGTGGCACGTGACACGTAGTAGGCCCACCTCACCTCGTGATTGTGACGAACAGACATGTCGTCTCTTTCCCCAAATCTGAAGGCACAAAGAGAGAAAGGAAGTCAGTGCATTTGATTTGGCTAAAGTCCAGCGCTACCGATTTTTGCAGAAGCCTACAGGCTTGTCAGGGGGAGGCCCCAAGTTCTAAGGTGGCGGCGGCATGAGGCAGTCAGCTGCTCTTGCGCACAACTCTAATGTTCCGCCACCAAACCAGCGTGGAAATCGCCCTCTTTGGTGAAGGCACGTACGCTCAGCCGTACACAAACGGGCTTTTCAAGCACTCTAACAACTTCCATAGGCTTTTGTGTGAGATGGAGGGAGCTCAGTGTACCCATGGCGGATGACGCTATCCGAGCTGTCTTACTGCTGGCGTTGCCTCCTTAGTGGGATTTTAGCTAAACTACCTTGGACTACAGAAGAAGTGAACGCCATCAACTCTGATGTGTTTGTCCACAACCGGCTCGCCAATCTGCTCTCGACTGTGGCACGGGAGCCAATCGGGCTTTTCGAAATAAATCCATCATTCAATCAAACAAAGTTCAGACGACCACCTAACACTCTTTGGGAAATTTAAAAGTATTTGCTTTCCAGTGAGTTGTAGCTAAGCCCTGCTAACTTTGGGCTAGACGCTAGAGCAGGTATGGGCAAACTACGGCCCGCGGGCCACATCCGGCCCACGGGACCGTTTAATCCGGCCCGCCAACCCTAAATAAATTGTATTATTAAACTTTTTTTTTCTTTTTTTCTCGGTAATTTTGCCTGCAATGACTGCGTTTCCCCAGTAGATGGGGAACCGCTCGCCTGCGCATTTACTACCGGAAGCCGTGTCAGAAAGCTCGGTGCACACTCACAAGTGCGTGTACGTACTCAATATACGGAAATGGCGCACTCGCGCTCTATTTGTATCAGTGCCGAATTCAGAGCGTGGGCTGTGACGACAGCATTCTTGTAATTTGCGCGCCGAGCTTTCGGATACAGTTTTACGCTAAAGCCACCCACAAACCTTCCCCTGGAATCCTTCCATTAAAATGACTCGCCCAAGGAAAAGCAAGGTGGACACTGAGTGCCGAGTGTTTAAAAAGAGTGGCCAATTTGGCTCGACGTACGCGACGTGACGTTTAGCCACATGAACATCAACATCAACCCGTCACAGATCTAGGTAAACGGACCAACACCTCGGATCTCTCCTAAGAATTGCCACAACAAATTTTACTCCAGACTATGACACACTAGCAAAAAAAGGGAGACAAACAATACTGTTCCCACTGAAAATGGAGGGGAGGCTTTCAAGTTTGTTGTAAAAAAATGCATTTTGAATATGATCTGTACAAATAGCAGGGATTGAAACTAGCGACCATTCTCATTTTCAAACAATGCAGGATGCTCAAGGACATTGATGCACCACCTGTTTGTGACTAATCTTAACCTGTAAAGTTCTTAAGGCTTACTTTAAGGAAGTGTTTTCCGTTTCCTCACCTCTGTTACCAGGTGTTTGTGAGTTAAAACTCTGCTCTGATTTTCAGATACCCCTCACCGTGTTGCCGTTTTGATTACTTAATTTAGATGTATGCTTTCACCGATTCTTCAAGATGATATATTTGGTCAGAATGTTTGCCGTTTGATGTGATCTCATAAGATAAACATCTTTCATTAATCTGACCTGCAGGCACTGAAGTGATGGAGACTGTTATTCATAATAACAGTGTCGTATTTTATGAGAATCACTGATAGCAGTTTTTTAGGTATTTTTCTTTTTTTTTAATGCTGTTAATAAATGCATTTGTTTTCAAAAAACTTTTTTTGAATATCAACGCTTTACTACCTACTAAAGGCCAAAACCTTTTATGCAATGACCTTTACAGGTCGTTTATATTACTTCACACAAAAACTACATCCATCTGCTCCTGGTTCGGCCCCCCGGTCAAAATTTAGAACCCAATTCGGCCCGCAAGTCAAAAAGTTTGCCCACCCCTGCGCTAGAGGCTGTGTAGACCCTGGAACGATCTCGCAAGGAGACGGGTGAGCAGAAAAGGAAAAGTCCCATAGCCTCGCTGCTCACAGGGCAAAAAAGCCACGTACTTACCCCATGAGCAAGGCACAGCTGCTGAAGATGAAGAGCAGAGGTGGCTGAGCCAGCGAGCCAGCACTTGTGAGAGCGGCGGTGGGCGGGACGGCGGGTTTTCAGGAGGAGGCGTGACGTAACGGCCTCACGGGCAGGCCGGATGAATGACCACCTTTCTTGACTTTTGCAACTCCACATCAAGTTCAGCCCAGTCCAGCCCAGAAATCAAAAGTCAACCAGACAAATTTGTCAAGTCACTCTGGCGGCATGAAACAAACTGGACAGAATGAGCACAGCAGACGTCTTGAAATATTTCAGACTGTGGACATGGCAACTCCCCAGAAAAATATTTCCCTGAGGGAAATTAAAAAGAAGTGAGAGCATTTGGTTGCACAAGTGCGCACACCCTCTAGAACAGGGGGTGCGACCATGTTCTCCATCAAGCCATCACATTCAAACGGCGCACCCGTTTGTAAAGCCAAATCCAGTCCACATGTTGCAGTCGGCTCATCCTGACTTCTTTTAACTCTTTGGTGTTGACACAGACGGTCATTTTCAAGGCTTCATCACAAAATTAGACACAAGCCAGAGACTTAAAGAAACCTCAGCGACTGTGCTGTGCCTCAATATGACGGGCTTGAGGTTCTTGTCACACATCCTGACTGGGACCAGGAACGGACATGCAGAAATCCCCGCAACGCCTAGCCGCAAACACCCTCGGGCCCTTTGGACTCGTTCACTGGTGGGCTATCTTTTCCTGTCCGCCACTCTCCTGGGGATGGGCGGAAAACGCTTGGTGGCAAATTCTTCGCTACTCTTGTGCTGACCGGTCCCGTTGCCCACATTTGTGGGCTTTTGTATTGCATTGAACTTATTTTGTTTTGTTTCCCATCATATCTTGTTTCCCTGCGCTTGTCATTAGGTGGGCTTTTCCTCTCCGCCCCGTCTTCCTTATGTTGGTCCCATTTCAGCCTTTTGTGCGTCATGAGCTCATCAATTTGCTTGCAATTGGTTCCCTGTGCTCGCTCGACCTTCGTCACCCTCTTTTCAAGGATCCTCGAGTTTGCGTAGTGGCTCTGGAGGGAAAACAAAGAATTGAAAAAGTGGATGTGGTGCGCCGTTGTGCTGAATTGCCGTAAGCCAACTTGGCGGAGGCTCATGTGAGTGCAGCTTCATAACGCGTTTGGCCACGCCAATCATGAGCGAGTCAGCACTTCACTTGCAGCCTCTCAGAGCCTTTCATTTCGTATTCTTTTTGTGCATTGACATAGGTGATTTCTTTTTTTGTTCCTAACACTCTGCCGCAAAGCAAATTGCCCCCCGCGGGACAATCAAAATCTTCTCAACTAAATTGATTGTATTTGTATTCACCACTGTATTCATTATTACAAATTAGCATCCGACGGGCAACGGGCTCAACTCTATATTTTCTTTTTTTAGCTTGCCGAAGCAGGAAACGCAAGAGAGGGGGAAAAAAATTCTTAGTAGCAAAAAAGAGAGCAGCTTTCATCAGGAAGAAGGACCAGACCGACTCAAGCCCAGTCCACCTTAAAAGTGTGTGTACACCAGTGGTGGGCTGGCAGGGCCTGCAAGGCCTTCTCTGCTGGCCTACAAATATCTGAATCACAGACTGATGTTACCGTAATTTCCGGACTATAAGGCGCACCGGACTATAAGCCGCACCAGCTAAAATTCAGGGATATTTTAGTTTTTTTCTTACATAAGCCGCACCGGACTATAAGCCGCACGTGCACATGAGTTTTTTACAAAGAAAGACAGTACACAGAAAGCCGTAAAAATCCATAAATATACCGCGCCGCCATTTAAGCCTCAGGGTTCAAAGTAACCTTCTGAATAAAATGCATTAAAAGTTCACATTCATTACAACTTGTTTTTGGTGAGCACAATGTCAGAAGAATTGAATTTAAATGCTGATTGATTGGGTTTTAATACAATGCAGATGGTCCAAACAGCGCCACTGCTTTGTGTAATCTCTGAGTAACATGGCAGAGTATGAAAAAGGGTTTAGAGCCCTTTGACGCAGGTCACCTAGCGTGTATTTCTACTAAAGCTCATAATAGTCACAAGCAACACAGCCAGAATAAGCAGCGGCCATAGTAGTGTTTCAAAATAGTATTTTTGTTGTTGTTTTGTTCTTCAAGATACCGCACAACAGTGGTCCACAGCCTTTTTGCGAGTGTATAAAAGTGATCAAGTCATCACAAAAATCATGAAAAAAATCGTATATAAGCCGCACCTGACTATAAGCCGCAGGGTTCAAAATTTTGGAAAAAAGTCGCGGCTTATAGTCCGGAAATTACGGTAATTATGTTTTGTCGAATACATATTAAATAATTCCAAATGGTCAGTCCGTTTCCTTTCACTGCTAGCCCTCTGGTTGCACTGCTTCCAGATGTGTATTTTCATATTTAAGTATTTAACCAATCACATTTCAGCCACTATTTGTTGCCAGGGTAAAAAAAATCTGCCTGGACGCCTACACAATCAGTTCTGCGGGCCCTGTAGCACAAAATAAATATCAATCAAACTGTTGCTTCAAGCAATCGGATTTTGAGTTGGCGACACCAAGGCCCTCTAGCAGGCGTACGGAAACATCAGTGTATTCACACACTTTGATTGGATAGTCAGAGAGTGTACTTGTCAGAGTTAGCAAACTGCACCTGAGTTTGGTCCGCATTTCCGGCAGTAAGTCGGATTCGTTCCCAGTGAGGGTTGGACGCCGCCAAGGCTGCCCTTTGTCACCGATTCTGTTCATAACTTTTATGGACAGAATTTCTAGGCGCAGCTGAGGCGTTGAGGGTGTCCGGTTTGGGGACCTCAGCATTGCGTCTCTGCTTTTTGCAGACGATGTGGTGCTGTTGGCTTCTTCAAGCAGTGATCTCCTGCTCTCACTGGAGTGGTTCGCAGCCGAGTGTGAAGTGGTCGAGGATGAGGGTCAGCACCTCCAAATCCGAGTCCATGTTCCTCGGTCGGAAAAGGGAGGAATGCCCTCTCCAGATCGGCGATGAGATCCTGCTCCAAGTGGAGGAGTTCAAGTCTCTTGAGGTCTTGTTCACAAGTGAGGGCAGGGCGTGAGATCGACAGGCGGATCGGTGCAGTGTCGGCAGTAATGCGGACTCTGTACCGGTCCATCGTAGTGAAGAGAGAGCTGAGCCAAAAGGCAAGGCTCTCAATTTACCGGTCGATCTACGCTCCTACCCTCACATGTGGGCATGAGCTATGGTTTGTGACCGAAAGAACGAGATCCCGGATACAAGCGGCCGAAATGAGTTTTCGGGCTCTTCCTTAGAGATAGGGTGAGAAGCTCGGTCATCCGGGAGAGACTCGGCGTAGAGCCGCTGCTCCTCTACGTTGAGAGAAGCCAGATGAGGTGGCTCGGGCATCTCATCAGGATGCCTCCTGGACACCTCCCTGGGGAGGTGTTCCGGGCATGTCCGGTAGGAGACCCCATGGACGACCCAGGAAGCGCTGGAGAGACTATGTCTCTCAGCTGGCTTGGGAACGCCTTGGGATCCCCTGGGATGAGCTGTGTGTCTGGGGAGAGGGAAGTCTGGGAGTCCCTCCTAAAGCTGCTGCCCCCGCGACCTGACCCCAGATAAGCAGACGAAGTTGAATGGATTGGATAATCAGGATTTTTGGTGAGTGAAATGTTGCTATATTCCTAAATAATATTGCAATTTTATCAGGTTATTTTTTATGCTTTTTTTTTTATGTGTGTTGGAGCTGTACCTGCAGCAGAAGTTTTATAGCCATAAAATAGTTATTGAGGGTTGGGTGAATTCAGACAGAGCACTATTGAAGACCTAGGTGTGAAACGCACGGCCCGCCACTGGTGTACACATGCACATAGATGCGGTGTGTCATATTACTAAGTCAAATGTGACGGGGGCTTTCTCCAGCTTGCCGGTTTGCGGAAAAAACTGTTGAATTAGAACATTGGATGCACATGCTAACATCGTGTTATATGCTATATCAAGCAGGCACGCAACATTGTGTGCTTTCTTTTAACTTTGTGCAGCCTTGTCTTCCACAGAAGGCTAATTTTCAGCAGCAATATCTGTCAAAGCACGCTGTCCGACCTCATTCAGTCAATATTGTTGGTTTTCTGGACTCCTCAATTCCCCGAAGACTCAATTGAACGCCGACGCTTGCTAATGAAATGGAACACGTGGAGCAGCCGGAGGCTGATCAGCTGGGAGCGCATTTCCTTCATGCGGAGCGTGAAATGTGCGTGACAGCAGTCAGACAAGCTTTCCCTTTTCCACTTGACAAGTTGAAAACGTCACTACAAGGTCAGGGAGACAAGTTGTCGATGAGCATAGGCGTGGCCAACGGAAGCCTGAAGCCGCCTCTTGTTGGCCTTGTCCTCCCGACTTCCGGCGGCAACAGACGGGGACAGCTCAAAATAAACACCCAACAGTCACTTCAACAAGCAACAAAAATATTTGCATTTTATTTCCCGTGGACATTTTTAACAAAAAACAGTCGTTTTTAAAACAGAAGCCTCCACCAAATAGCCGCCATTTCACTTCATGGGGTTTAAAAATAAAAATGAGCATAGAGGGGACAAAATTCTTCAGTGTTATTTTCTCTTTCATCTTTGTCACAATTGGGAAACGTCGCTTGAGAAAAACAAAGTAAAAGAATCTTTTAAAACCAAAGATGCTTTGCCATGTACAGTACTTCCAAGACAATATTGGCTTCCTCTGGTCAAGCAGCTTGGCCCTCAAACATCCTGTGTTGACAAAAGCCCAAATTTTGCCAACTGGGTGCTTTTTAGCATGCGCTGCCGTCAACGGCGGCATCATGCAAGTGGACCATCATGGATGTCGAAGAACAAGAGTTGGGTTGGCGAGAAGGGTAGCTGCCTGGAAGCACTTTCCCTTTCCACTTGACAAGTTGAAAACGTCACGACAAGGTCAGGGAGACAAGTTGTCGATGAGTATAGGCGTGGCCAACGGAAGCCTGAAGCCGCCTCTTGTTGGCCTTGTCCTCCCGACTTCCGGCGGCAACAGACGGGGACAGCTCAAAATAAACACCCAACAGTCACTTCAACAAGCAACAAAAATATTTGCATTTTATTTCCCGTGGACATTTTTAGCAAAAAACAGTCGTTTTTAAAACAGAAGCCTCCACCAAATAGCCGCCATTTCACTTCATGGGGTTTAAAAATAAAAATGAGCATAGAGGGGACAAAATTCTTCAGTGTTATTTTCTCTTTCATCTTTGTCACGATTGGGAAACTTCGCTTGAGAAAAACAAAGTAAAAGAATCTTTTAAAACCAAAGCTGCTTTGCCATGTATAGTACTTCCAAGACAATATTGGCTTCCTCTGGTCAAGCAGCTTGGCCCTCAAACATCCTGTGTTGACAAAAGCCCAAATTTTGCCAACTGGGTGCTTTTTACCATGCGCTGCCGTCAACGGCATCATGGATGTCGAAGAATCGAGAGTTGGGTTGGCGAGAAGGGCAGCTGCCTGGAAGCACTTTGCAGCAATGGGGGAACAACGAACTAACGCTTTCAGGCCCGCCCGCGGTTAATAGTGTCGGGAAGCAGGGAAGGAGCGCACCATTGTAGCAGCGGTCTTTGGGTCTCATTCCCACCTGAAGAGGCTTTTCAAAAAAGAGGGGTGAGGCATTTTGTGGAATAGCCACCGATAAGAATCCAACAAAAGCAGCGGCTAATTGTGGCGATGGCCGGATTTCTTCTGAAGAGGACCCCACCCTAATCACGGACTCACTCCCTGCTCCCGAATCATCACGGGAGGATTGGAAGACTGGGGGCCTAAAAGGATTATTCAAATAACTTCAAGCAGAAGGTCAGCCTACGAGCCTGGTGGTGTTGACGCCGTCGGGGGCGTGCTTAGTGAGTGGCGTCCTCACAACAGATGGGCCTGTGGCGACAGCTCACAGAGTCAATCTAAACACACTTCCTGCAGGAGGAAAGTGAACGAGAGCGCCCGCCAGCAGGAGGAAGGAAAGAGCAGGAATGTGACCGATGGGGCAGGGTTTAGTCCTTCCCATCTGATTCTGTCAGATGGGGCGTTGGCTGGCGTCACACCTGATGGAAGCGGTCGCCGGGTGCCCTCCTGGCCGCGCTTCGCCACCGCTCGGCTCGCTTGATGGCCTCCGACACGATGCACACTGATGACGCCAGTGCCGCCAGGAACAGCAGGTCTGACAAACGGGACGGTCTTTATTTTCAACGGGACCATGCGCATAGCTCAGCATAGCATAGCTCAGCTAATAAACGTTAGTGTCATAAATTCTTTGGCTGGCTAAAAATGTATTTGGCTGGTTTGCAAATTGTTATTGCGTCGCTCCAAGAGTGGCCGCCACTGCCACTGTGCTCTGCTTTCTTGCCGACTGACACTTGAGAAGATTTAAACCCTTGCTTTGGTCCACTTACCAAAGACGCCGAGGCTCTCGGTCTGGAAGACGCGCTGCAGCGGCGGGAAGTAGATGACCAGCAGTTGGCCCATGATGGATGCCAGCACCGCTAGGCAGAACGCGCGGTTGCTGCACAGGCCCATCTCGTGGACCAAGCGTGTCTGTGCGCACGCACGTACGCACATTAGGATACAGGAATGCGTCCGGGAGGGGCAAAGGCCAGCAAGCCAACTGACCTGTGAGCGAGAGCTGAGCGCATTGAACATGTCAAAGAAGACAAAGCAGGTGAAGGTCATGGTGGTGTCTCGGGGGGTGATCTCGTTGTCCTGGAGCTGCAAGACACGAGTCGTGAGGAGCGGCCAGAAGGAGCAGCTGTGAGGAGCGGCCAGCTCGAGAGCGCGAGCGCCCACCTCTCTCCAGAAGACAAAGAGCGTCCCGCACACGATGATAAAGGCCGACACCAGAACTTTGACGATGAGGCCACGCGTGATGATGCTGTCGGAGACGTTGCGAGGCGGCTTCAGGATCACCGCACGGTCTACTGGCTCCACGCCCAGACTGAGGACACAAACGCACATGCCATCGCTTAGCTTGGTGAGCTAAGGCTTGGAATGAGGCCAGGCCAGGCTAGGCTGAAAAATTGGCCTTTTCCCACCCGGCTCGGGCTTTCAAAGTAGGGCTAAGCCTGTGTGAGGAGCCCTTACCTTTGCGCGGGCGGCCCGTCCATGATGATGTTGATCCACAGGATCTGCATGGCGTTGAGCGGGTTGGGGAAATTCAGCAGCGTGGCCAAGGAGATGAGGGTCAGCGCCGCGATGCTCCTGCAGGGGGCAGCGGTGGGGTGAAACAAACAGGTGAAGCAAACAGGAGGCCGCAAATGGAGGACACCGGCTTTGTCCCGCCAAACTGCCAATACGCGTTCGCCATGGCGCCTTGGCTACTCAAAGGCAACGCAGCTTTCCTTCTATAATAATGCCGTCTTTGTAGCCTTCAACTCTCATTTCACGTTTGAAAAAAAGTCACTTTGGAGTCCAGCTCAAGTGGTTCCAAAGCAACCGGCGCCTCGGTGGCATTGACACCTCGCAAGGCGGAACTTTGCAAAAATAATCCCGCTGCAATTTCATCGGCTCAAAAGTAGCATCAAGGTCGCCTTCTCAGATTTTTGACCATATAAACACTGACGCAATCAGATGTATTTTACTTCTACTTGTCTTGACTCTCAGGAGATGCCGGTCTGGCGAGCGAGCGACTCACGTGCTGAGTTGGAAGCGCACAAAGTTCTTGATGTTGTTGTAGATGCTCTTTCCCTCCTCGATGGCTGACCTGCAAGTGGCGCAACAGAGGAGACGCGTGTGAGGACGACGTGGGCCTGTCATGTTCCCTGCCACGCGTGAGGACGACGTAGGCCAATCGTGTTCTCCTCCGCGCGTCAGGACAATGTGGGCCAGTCGTATTCCTCGCTGCCGGCCGCTCACATGATGGTGTTGAAGTCGTCGTCAACCAGGATCATGTCGGCGGCCTCCTTGCAGACGTCAGTTCCGGTGCGACCCATGGCTACGCCAATGTCAGCCGCCTTCAGTGCCACTGCGTCGTTGACACCGTCACCCGTCATGGCCACGACGGCGCCGATGTTTTGGAGAGACTACAAGAGGGGCAAGAGTCAGCCAAGGCCCGAGCGCCTTTGGATGTGCGTGCGTGCCATGTGTTGGGCTTCGTGTGTGCTGACCTTTACAATCTTCAGCTTGTGCCTGGGGCTGGCTCGGTAGAAGACAGAGACCTGTGTGCACACACGCATGTCAGGTGATGGAGACAAGCGCCGAGGTGTGTGCATCTTACCCGACGGACAATTTGCGATAGCTGCTGCAGGTCCAGACGGTCCACTTCCTCGCCGGACAAGCACTGGCCTCCTTTGGACCACAGGCCCAGACGGCTCGCTGCACACGAGCGCGCGTACGCACACACGCACACGCACACGCACACGCACACGCACACACACACACACACACACACACACACACACACACACACACACACACACACACACACACACACACACACACACACACACACACACACACACACACACAGTGTGCTGCTTTTACAGGGACATCTTCCTCATCTTTTGCCCACAAGATGGGCCAGGGCTTGTTTCTGAGCCTGTGATGTGACCCGTCGTCACCACTGCCCCAATTCGAATGAGGAAAACGTGTCTGCGTTGTGGTTTGTCGTGCACAAAAGTAGAGCAAATGCAACCTGGCACTCGCTTGCTGAAGACGTTTTAAGCAGCTGGGGGGCCGAAAAGCCACCCCCCGAGCGAACCCAACTAACAGGTCAAGAAGACTTTTGCCATCCGAGCCAAACGTCAGCAAACAACAGTCCGGCCGCTTTACTGCGAGCCACCACGGGCGGCGCCTGACCTATGGAGGCGGCCGTCTCCTGGGAGTCTCCGGTGATCATCTTGATGGCGACGCCCGAGCTGATGAGCGTGCCCACCGCCTCCTTCACCCCCGCTCGCGGCGGGTCAATGATGCCCACAAGGCCCAGGAAGGTCAGCGTTCCCATCTCACAGCCGGAAGCGAAGGCCAGTACTGCAGGGGGAAGACAGAGCGGCTCAGGTCAAGGAAGAGACGCTGGGCTGGACTGGGCACGCTCACCTCGGAGGCCGGCGGTGCCCATGTAGCTGATGTGCTGCTGGTAGAGCTCCGCCTGCTGCTGGCTGAGAGGAAAGGCGCTGCCTTGGCTGTTGTAGGAGCTGCAGAAGCCAATTACCTGCTCGTAGGCGCCCTTCACAAACAAAACGCCCGCCTCGTCCTGCCAAGTGTAGAAGCAGGCGGGCTTCACACCTTTGCTCTGGCTGCCTCGGCAGCCGGGCCTTACACACCTGCCGCGTGCGGTGAACGCAGCGCACCGCCATCCATTTCTTGTCGGAGGTGAAGGGAATCTCCTCAACACGCACATACTCCTGCTGAAGGCCTTCCAGGCCCATCTGTGGAGGAGGGGGAGGAGGCAATGTCACATGCTGGCCAGGATGCCTTCTAGGCCACGGGGTGGCGCACTTTGAGCGTGTTCCAAAGGCGAGTGGGGCATTCGCATCCACTTTGTGTTTCTTACTAAAGTAACAACAGTAGAAATTGGCTTCTCGGGAGACCCCCGAAACACCACACACGTTGGCTTCCCCGCCAAGATCAACCCTTCCGATGGGCCACACGCAACATTATGCCGGCGTGTTTTTTCGTGGCTTTCGCTCTGCCTCCTACCTTCATGGCAAGGGCCACCAGTGCTCCCTCGGTGGGCCGGCCCAGCAGAGTCCCGTTCCTGATGACGGAGTCGTTGCACACGCAGCCCACCTAGACGCAGGCACGCCAATGACCCATCATTCCTCACCGTGGCTTTTCCCCTTTCGTACCATTTTGTCACAGACCCACCTCCGCGATCTTGCCGAGCGACGGGTGGGAGAAGCCGTGGACAATTTCTCCGTGGGCTAAGACCTGTCCGCTGGCATTGTAGCCCACGCCTGTGACCTGGACCGCAACATAAATCATGGCAGGCAGCAAAGGGAACATCAAAAAGTCCGGTCCCAAGACTTTTACATACTGACCCATGAGACGGTCGCGTTTGTTTGCGTGTTCATTACGTCAGCTAGGGGGACAAGACGAGAACCCCGACATGCACGAGTGGATGAAAAAGCTCAAGGAAAGAATGATGGGTGGAAGGCAAGCAAGTAGAACCCCAAACAATAGAAAAACAAGCAAGGAGAAGTAAAGAGGAAGAAGATGAGGAGAACGCGGCAAAAGAAGAAAGCAGACAAGGCGCTGCCACAGGTTGGGAGCAAAGGTTGGCAGAGCGCGTCCACCTCAGCATGAATGCCGTCCGACGTGAACATCTGCGCGACGGTCATCTCGTTCTTAGTCAGTGTTCCCGTCTTGTCTGAACAGATGACGTTGCAGCAGCCTGAAAGCACAGCACAGCTCAGGAGCCCGGGCGGGCGTCTGGCGAGGGCGGGGCGTACTCAGTGTCTCCACGATGGGAAGCTTCTTGATGATTGCTCTCTTCTTGACCATGCGCATGACACCCAGCGCCAGCGTCACTGTCACCACGATGGGGAGGCCCTCGGGAATAGCCGCCACTGCCAGACTGCGGGCACAGCGCCACGTTAGCTTACATTTCAAAGGAGGGGAGGCCCATCACGGGCGACAAAGTCACGGACAAAAACACAGGAAAAGAGTTTGACCTCACTTTCTTGCTCATTTGAAATTCCGGAGCCGCTACCTTTGACGAAAAAACAAGCAGGGAGGCTGAGCGACGTGTGGCCCTTTTCTTGGGCACAATCAAAAGCGCACAAAAACGCAACTTTCGGGCGCCATGTCCTTTCTGGCTTGAGTCATCGATCCGCCTTTTGAGCGCTTCAATCAATAAGCAAACAAAGCTAAACTAAGCTAAGCTAAAATAAGATAACATAAACTACAGTAAAATAAGATGAACTAAGATTAGCTAAACTACGATAAACTAAGCTAAGATAGGCTAGGCTAAAATAGAATAAGCTAAGATAAACTAAGCTGGACTCCCCGGAGGATCAAAGGAGCAGCTACCTGACACCGATGGTGAACATATCCATGATCCTCTTGCCCTGCAGCCAGCCCACCAGCATGATCACCCCTACAGGAAGCACAGGCGGCCTGTGTGAAGGGCGCCAACTAGACATCGAGAGATGGGTGGACTGACCGATGATGCCGAATGAGTAGAACGACAGCTGCTTGCCCAGGAGGTCCATGCTCTTCTGCAGCGGCGTCTTGGGAGCCTGCCGTTGCACACAAACAAAAAGTAAGCGGGCCAGCCGCACTCACGGGAGGTCCATCCAGGCACACCTCCTCCGCCCGCATCATCTTGAAGACCTCGCCGAACTCAGAGTTCTCCCCTGTTCCGATGACGATGCCCTGCCGCGACAAAGCCCGTGTCAGGAGAGGCCAGCAAGCGATGCAGAGAGCGGGCGGGTCTGATCACCACGGCCTGGCGGGATGACTTTGCTGCATCCATCTTGCGTACCTTGGCTTTGCCGCAGCGCACCAGTGTGCCCATGAAGGCGATGTTGGCGCGGGAAGCAATGTCGCCGTTGGTGGCGGCCGGCTGGTGTGCTGTGGACTTGGAGCAGGGCGCAGTCTCCCCCGTCAGACTGGACTCGTCCAGCGAGAGGTCACTGGCCTGCCACGCGGGAAGTTGAGAGGGGGGCTCAGCGGCCAGAGCGCAAGCGCTGGACAGGCTGGCGTGAGCTCACCTCAAAGAGGCGCAGGTCCGCTGGCACCTGTTCACCCACCGCCAGGCACACCGTGTCGCCTGGGACCAGCTCCCGGGCCAGCAAGTGCTGCAGCCGACCTTCACGGATGCTGAAACCGGCGGACAGCATGAAAAAGGCAGAGCGCCATCTTCTTAAATGGGGCGGGGGGTTAGCCTACCAATGACATTGCGGCGGGACCAGCTTTCCCAGCTCTTCCAGCGACTTCTCCGAGCGATACTCCTGCAAGAGCGGCGGTAAGCTTTGCCAGCGTACACCCGCCTGCCGGCGTCACACTCACCTGGACGAAGGCCACAGTGACTACAATGATAATGGCCTGAGAGCGAGAGGCAGACATAGCAGTCAGTGAGAGAGACACAGCGGTCAGCGAGGTGCTGCGCAGTGCGCCAGTCGTACCACGGTGATGCTGATGGCGTCGTCAAACTGCCGCATGACGACGCTGATGATGGCGGACGCCAGCAGCAGCAGGATGAGCGGATCTTTGAACTAGAATGGGAGGGCAGTGCATCACCATGCAGTCAGACTTTGGCCCACCGGTGTTAATTGCGGGCCAGCTGCCGCTTCAACTCGGTCAACGCACGACGGCTCGCTTGATTTGGCTCATCGGCTGCAGCCGTGGGCTTGACCCACGCTAATCTTTGCCTTCCTGGCGCCACGTCAGCGCTTCTTCCTCAATGCTTGCCTTGTTTCTGTCGCTCGTTGCAGAGAGACAAAACTCTAGAGCGTTTTGGCGGATCTCTTGACGACCACGTCATCCTTCAGGTTGGATGACTCGGCAAATAAGCCAATCGGATTTGTCATGCACAAAAGCACCGTTCTCCTTTGATTGATAAGGCGGGGAATCAATTCCCCGTGAATTGGCTCGGGCAGAGCAAATGGACTGGATGAGTTGCCAGGTCCGGCAGTTCCGGGTGTGTAGAGGTGGGCAAGCCAGACCCAGATGTCACGAGTGGCGCCTCAAATGACAAATTTTGGGTGGAGCGCTAAATACCGACCGGAGAGACAGGAATGTCGATGCTATGTATACGAGACGCTCCTGTTAGGGAGGGCGAGGGTCGGCCGACAAGCTTCTTGTGAAGGGACGGCACAGAAAATCAAATTGGATTTTAAAGCACTCGCACAGATTACAAAGGGAGCTAAGGTCAAAGGACGGCAATTGACTTGAGCAGACTCGTGGAGACACCCGGGCGAGGCTGAAGGCGTGTGGCGGCGATTTCTCACGTCGCTGTACAATTTGCTTGCGTGCAGATGTTCACGCTGGTCCGAGTTGGCCGTTTTGTCTTGGAACAGCAGTAGCAACCCTCCATTGTGCTCCAACTAGTATGTAAGGAAGCCGGATCTGCGTCACCCGCACCCAAAGCTGCCTACCTGCAACATGTACTTCCTCCACAGCGGCAGCTCCTCTCCGACGTCAAACTCGTTCCAGCCGTGGTAGACCCGCCTTCGGGAAACCTCGTCCTCGGCCAGTCCGTACTGAAGGTCGGCCTGCACGCACATGGGACACAGGCACGCATGCAGGCACACATGCACAATGCTCAGAGTGATCCCCGAGCGCGCTTGGCGACACTCATACCTGCAGGGCGCTCGCCACTTCATGGATGGGCAGCTCGCTGGCTTTTTGGGAGCTCAGCACGGGAACCATCATGTCATCTTGGGCGCGCTCTGTGTCTGTGTGGGAAAGCTGCAAAAGAGATAAATGGGAGTGCATTGGGAAGACTGGCTGAATTGGGCCGGCCGACGCGCATCAATGAAGCCGCATTTTGGATGTTTATACTCAGGAGCGACTTATATGTGAAATTATCAACACATTATTATTTGAGCATTAACACATTACCGTAATTTTCGGACAATAAGCCGTGACTTTTTTATCACATTTTGAACTCTGCGGCTTATAGTCAGGTGCGGCTTATCTATGGATATTTCCCTTGATTTTTGTTATGACTTGATCACTTTTATACACTCATAAAAAGGCTGTGGACCGCTGTTGTGCGGCACCGCTTTGCTGGGTGGAGGGATATGTGACACGGTCATTGGGGAGAAAAGTGGTGTGTTGATCGCATGTCCATCCGCCAGGCGAATAGTGCCGTACAATTCACACAAAGAAGAGACTGAACGAGATCAAGATGGACATGACGGAAGAAAGGAAGCTTTTATACAAAAACCATCATAATGGAGGACAAAAGAAATGCATATGTTGCTGCTTTTAAGTTAAAGGCAGTCAATTTGGGCCCTTGTTGATGACATCGTGTTGCGTCACCCTTTCCTTTCTTTATTTCCCAATCACATCTACTCTGGAGCTATACGTGCAGCTCGCTAGTTTAATGTAACTTAATGCTTCGTGCATGAATGAAATTAGCATGAAGCAGACCCTCATCATGGAAAATGCTAGAAGAAATGCATAAAGGCGACGACAAAAGAGAGATGAGAGTGTGTGGCGAAGGATATCTAACGCTATTACAATCGGACACTGAGGAGGAAGACTTCAATGGTTTCAGTGTACAGGAGGAAGATGAAGATGGCTCATTTACCGACTTTTTTTTTACTTTTACTGGTATGTTTTTTTAACCAGCCCTGTTAGTGCTGTGCTACCGTGTTGCTGTTGTGTTACCGCCGCGTCTCAGTGACTTTTACGAGTATGTTTTTTTAATCTAGCCCTATTAGTGCCGTGTTACTTCCGTGTTGCTGCGGTATTACTGCCGCGTCACAGGCAGTGTTTCAAAAGAAATGTTAAGGTATGTTTTTAAAACTTTAAAAAGGCTTTCTGTGTACGTGAAGGAATGGGGTCATAATACAAAAAGTCCTGCCTAGCTACAAAAACAGATGTGCTCAAACCTCATTGAATAAAGTACATAAGCAGACAAGTATATTCACATATTAAATCAATAAAAGAAAACATTTTAAGCATATAATTATACCTACACACCAAATCAATAAAGAAGACATAACTAGACATTTTTGATAAGTCTAAGTCTAAGTCTATAAACTTTATGATCTGATATATATTTCTGAGCACTTTGAAATAACAAATGTATTTTGATATATTGCCTGAATAGCTTAATGACCCTTAAGGAACTGTTTAATGCATGCCTGATGTTTTTCTCTAAATCATGGACACGGCCAGAGTCGTCTTGACCGTACAGTACTTGACTGTATCTTATGTTTGACTAATGCTAGATGCCAGTTTTTGATTACTACTGAACGCTCTGCACAGAGGGAAATATTTTGGCCTAACAAAGAAAAGATACGGTTGGAAACATGATTAAATAAGAATATAATGACGTAAGCAAAGACATGAAGTATCAAAAGCACAAACTTTACATAGTCAGGGAACAGCAATAGATTAATGATGTCACAGCCAAAAGCTAACAATTTCGTACAAAATGACAAAATTGAAAGAATGAGGTACGACAGTGTATGTCCAAGATTGGAGAAGAATGTTCACAGGAAGGTCACGTGGAGATAAAACCAGCAGGTGCCAGAAGGAGCCACCCAAAGACTCGGCCAAAGATGATCGCCAAGGCCGAAAGACGGGATGGAAGACAACAGCACCCACACACACCAACAGCCCCCACCTACACACCGAATCGCCCATAACCAGCACCACTCCCATGGAAGCAGACTCTCCTTCGAACTTGCCCCACCCCAAAGACTCATCACCCATCAATCTCGGCCCACAATGTGCTACTGAATATAAGCTGATCAAAGAACCTTGAACATTGCCTTTTCTGAATGGAGACTTTCTGCTCTTGAAGGGCCCAGCGCTGTATTGTACTTTCCTGAAAACAGAGCTTTCTGAACAAGAATTGTGATTGAACTCAACCATTACTATTACTGCCGCGTCACAGGCAGCATTTAGAAAGACATGTTAAAGTATGGGGCGGCTCGGTGGCGCACTGGGTAGCACGTCCGCCTCACAGTTAGGAGGGTGCGGGTTCGATTCCACCTCCGGCCCTCCCTGTGTGGAGTTTGCATGTTCTCCCCGGGCCCGCGTGGGTTTTCTCCGGGCACTCCGGCTTCCTCCCACATTCCAAAAACATGCTTGGTAGGCCGATTGAAGACTCCAAATTGTCCCTAGGTGTGAGTGTGAGTGCGATTGGTTGTCTGTCTCTGTGTGCCCTGCGATTGGCTGGCAACCAGTTCAGGGTGTCCCCCGCCTACTGCCTGATGACGGCTGGGATAGGCTCCAGCACGCCCGCGACCCCCGTGGGGACTAAGCGGTTCAGAAAATGGATGGATGGATGTTAAAATATGTTATGGAAACTTTAAAAAGGCTTTCTGTGTACCGTCTCTACTTTATATACTTTAAATAACTCGCGTGCGCATGCGGCTTATAATACGATGCTGCTTATTCATGAAAAAAACCAACAAATTTTCCGCAATTTTTTGCTGGTGCGGCTTATACCGTATTGGCTCGAATATAGGATGACCCTGATGATAAGACGACCCCCTTTTTTTCAAGACTCAAGTTTGAAAAAATACTTTTTGAACACCAAATTTAATTTTTAGGCAGAAAATGATTACATCTGAAACAAATGATTGTAACAATATATTCGAGAGAAAAAGCATGTTATTTTGCTTCATTCAAATCATGCAAAAACTATCACATCTTAATATCTGAACATTTAAATATGTAAACTGAAGTGCAATCACATTTGTAAAAGAATGGCTTCTGGTTTTTGCAATGTAAATAAACCAATCTACTGCGATAAAAGAACAAAATTGCAATAACTGCATTAACCATCAAAGTGAAGTCTAACTGTAACTGTAGTCTTGAAGCAAATCTGAATAAGGAAAAACATTGCAATAAAATGATGCAAACTGCTACCACTATTGTTGGGGAGCCTGAGGACTGTATAGGGGGTTGGCTCGGATGGTTATGCTCTTTTCGCCCCCGGGTGTCGGTCAGAACACAGGAGGGAAGACGTGGTTCAGTTTTGATTGCTTTACTGAATTATTGGCAAAAAGGTAACAGGCACTGTGGCTCATAGGGGCATACAGGCAAACTGGCAAAAGGGTATAGGCACACGTTTGGTCGTAAGGATGTGAGAGCAGGTGTGTGTAGTGGACATGGGCGAGGCTTTGAGTGTGTAAATGTGATTCATGTGTGTGTGATCATTGTATGAAGCGTGTGAAGGGTGTGTGTGGTGTGTGGTTCAGCAACAGAGAGAAATACAGCACGTAAGTCAAAGTCAAAGTCAAAGTCAGCTTTATTGTCAATTTCTCCACATGCCAAAGACACACAAAGAAACCGAAATTTCGTTCCCCCCTATCCCACGGTGACAAGACATGGCTCACAACAGACAAACAAGTAAACAAGTATAACAAAAGCGTGCCGAATAAATAATGAATAAATAACACAACAATAAATAAATAAATAAGAGGAGCAGAAAAAAAAGGAGCAAGTGCGCGTACAGCAGACATTCCCGAAAATAGCGCAACAGTGCCGCACGCTACTCAGAAGGGGGTAGCGAGTTCAGGGCCCTAACAGCCTGGAGAAAGAAGCTGTTGGCGAGTCTGGTGGTGCGGGAGCGCAGGCTCCTGTACCTCTTCCCAGAGGGCAGAAGGTCAAACAAAGAGTGAGCCGGGTGACTCACATCTCTGGCAATCGAGGTTGCCTTGCGGGCGAGATGGGAGGTGTAAATGTCCTTCAGGGAGGGGAGCGAAGCACCAATAATCTTACCAGCCGTATTCACTATGCGCTGCAGGGCCTTCAAGTTCTGTTCAGTGCAGTTACCACCCCAGACAGCGATGCAACTGGTGAGGACGCTCTCAATGGTGCCACGGTAGAATGTAGACAGGACTGCCTGAGGAGCACATGCACGCCTGAACTTCCGCAGGAAGTACAGGCGGCGCTGAGCTTTCTTTGCCAGTGACGAGGTGTTTGCGGACCAGGAGAGGTCCTCACTGATGTGCACCCCCAGGAACTTGGTGCAGCTCACCCTCTCCACCACAGCACCGTCGATGATCAGCGGCAGGTGTGTTGTGTGACCCTTCCGGAAGTCAACAATGATTTCCTTGGTCTTATTGACGTTCAGCAGGAGGTTGTTGTCCCTGCACCACGTGGTCAGAAGGTCAACTTCCGACCTGTACCGAGTCTCGTCGCCCTTCGTGATGAGACCCACCAGAGTCGTGTCGTCAGCAAACTTCACGATGCGGTTGTCGCTGTAGGTCGCAGTGCAGTCATGCGTCAGCAGGGTGAAGAGCAATGGACTGAGCACGCAGCCCTGGGGGGCCCCCGTGCTCAGCGTGATGCTGGCGGAGATTTTGTCGCCAACACACACCACCTGAGGCCTCTGACAGAGGAAGTCCAGTATCCAGTTGCAGAGGGAGGTACTGAGGCCCAGCTCGTCGAGTTTGCAGATGAGTCGCTGCGGCACAATGGTGTTGAAGGCTGAGCTGAAGTCCACAAACAGCAACCTCACATATGAGTCCTTTCTCTCCAGGTGGGTGAGGGCCGAGTGGAGGGCAGAGCAGATGGCATCCTCAGAGGACCGCTTGGCACGGTACGCAAACTGGAAAGGGTCAATGGTGGGGGGGAGAACGGACTTGATGTGCTCCATGACCAGCCGCTCAAAGCACTTCATGATGATGGGCGTCAGTGCCACAGGGCGGTAGTCATTGAAGCAGGACGGTGCAGGTTTCTTCGGCACAGGAACGATGGTGGCAGCCTTGAAACACGAGGGGACGATGGCCTGCTGCAGGGAAACGTTAAAGATGTCCGTGAAGACACCCGACAGCTCCCCAGCGCAGTCCTTCAGCGCTCGACCCGGGATGTTGTCAGGGCCCGCCGCCTTACGGGTGTCAATAGCGCCAAGCGCCCTCCTCACACCGTCGGCAGAGAGGCGCAGGGGCTGCTCGTGCGGGGGGGGAGTGGTCTTCAGCGGGCAAGTGCTGTTCTGGGCGTCGAAGCGAGCAAAGAAGCGGTTCAGATCGTTTAGCAGACGGACGTCGCCCTCACAGCTCCTCGGCGCGGGCTTGTAGTCCGTGATGGTCTGAATGCCCCGCCAAAGGCTACGTGCCCCCTTCTGTCAACTTCTGACGTCACAATACGACAGCACACATTACATAATTAACTGCACATAACGGTTACACTATACTAAATAACCATAAATCAGGGATGAGAACGGCAAATGAAAAAAAAAAGTAGCCGGGGTCTGGGGGCCGCAGACCCCCCCCCCCCCATGGGGGCCACAGTGGGCCAGGTGCCGCAGGGGGCCAGGGGCCTGGGGGCCACAGGAACCACAGGCCCCCATTGGGGGCCGCAGGGGGCCAGGGGCAACTCCCCAGAGGGGGCTCAGGGGGCAAAGCTCCCTGGAAACTTTTGGCAGTATAGCAACCCCAAAACCATTAATTTCATCACTCAATTTCCATAGTTTTGTTAAAATAATATTCCTGCTTGGTGGGCTACCAAAGTGAATATAATACATCAAAATGGCACAATCAATTCTGGAGTTTTTCCTTTTGATGAAAACTGTTAATTTTTTGCAACATTCATCCATCTATCTATCCATCTATCCGTCTGTCCATCTGTCCGTCTGTCTGTCCGTCTATCATTGAACATTTATTCTTTAACGATATCATGACAATAGCCTAACATTAGCTTACATGTAACATCATGTTACCCCAGGGGTGGGCAAACTTTTTGACTTGCGGGCCGAATTGGGTTCTAAATTTTGACCGGGGGGCCGAACCAGGGGCAGATGGATGTAGTGTTTGTGTGAAGTAATATAAACGACCTGTAAAGGTCATTGCATAAAAGGTTTTGGCCTTTAGTAGGTAGTAAAGCGTGGATATTCAAAAAAAGTTTCAAAAACACCTGGTAACAGAGGTGAGGAAACGGGAAACACTTCCTTAAAGTAAGCCTTAAGAACTTTACAGGTTAAGATCAGTCACAAACAGGTGGTGCATCAATGTCCTTGAGCATCCTGCATTGTTTGAAAATGAGAATGGTCGCTAGTTTCAATCCCTGCTATTTGTACAGATCATATTCAAAATGCATTTTTTTACAACAAACTTCAAAGCCTCCCCTTCATTTTCAGTGGGAACACTGTTGTTTGTCTCCCTTTTTTTGCTAGTGTGTCATAGTCTGGAGTAAAATTTGTTGTGGCAATTCTTAGGAGAGATCCGAGGTGTTGGTCCGTTTACCTAGATCTGTGACGGGTTGATGTTGATGTTCATGTGGCTGAACGTCACGTCGTGTACGTCGAGCCAAATTGGCCACTCTTTTTAAACACTCGGCACTCAGTGTCCACCTTGCTTTTCCTTGGGCGACTCATTTTAATGGAAGGATTCCAGGGGAAGATTTGTGGGTGGCTTTAGCGTAAAACTGTATCCGAAAGCTCGGCGCGCAAATTACAAGAATGCTGTCGTCACAGCCCACGCTCTAAATTTGGCACTGATACAAATAGAGCGCGAGTGCGCCATTTCAGGCAGCTGGTATTCTATCGGTAATGGAGTGGCCAGTGCAGTCACCAGATCTGAACCCCATTGAGCTGTTGTGGGAGCAGCTTGACCGTATGGTACGCAAGAAGTGCCCATCCAACCAATCCAACTTGTGGGAGCTGCTTCTGGAAGCGTGGGGTGCAAATTCTCCAGATTACCTCAACAAATTAACAGCTAGAATGCCAAAGGTCTGCAATGCCGTAATTGCTGCAAATGGAGGATTCTTTGACAAAAGCAAAGTTTGATGTAAAAAAAAATCTTATTTCAAATACAAATCATTATTTCTAACCTTGTCACTGTCTTGACTCTATTTTCTATTCATTTCACAACGTTTGGTGGTGAATAAGTGTGACTGTGAGGCGGACGTGCTACCCAGTGCTCCACCGAGCCGCCTATATATTATATAAGCAATAATATTCTCAAACCATCCGTGCACTTTAAATCATTAAATCCATCCATCAAATTCCTCGTCCTTTGTCAACAATGCCGCACGTGCGCCCTGACGTCAGCCTCGTCGTTATTCCACAGATCTAGTATATAACTATATTGCAGCGTTAACAAAGTACAAAGAAAGACGTGGGTTTGGTAAACGGCTCTTTATTTAACAAAACAAACTTCCAGGCGTGTGGCGGCGTCAACTTCCAGCCACGGAGGTGGAAGAGAAATCCATAGAATAGGACCGGCCGTGCATAAAAGCCATGACCGAGCCCCATCCACCGTCCCCGGACAGCCACCCGGCCAAGCGCCAGCCCCCGACTTCTATCAACGGAGGTGAAAGAGATCTCCGTAGAGTAGGACCGGGCGTGCGTAAAAGCCATGTCCGAGCCGCATCCACCGTCCCTGGACAGCCACCCGGCCGAGCGCCGGTCCCCGACTTCAATCCACGGAGGTGAAAGAAAGCTCCGTAGAGTAGGACCAGGCGTGCGTAAAAGCCATAATAGTTTTTCAAACCTTCTGTGTCACTCCAAATACTTAAATCCTTCAAACTCTTCGTCCTCTGTGTCACTTAGAAACAAAGCCGCTAATGATGGCGGTAGTACGTGGGGCCCTTCGTCATCATCATCCCGTGATCAATCTCTGTCCTTTTTGTAAACAACCGCCGCGCCGTGTCGTGCTGCTGACGTCACTTGAAATTCAAATTACAGTAATCCCTTGCTACATCGCGGTTCGTTTATCGCGGTTTCACTTTTTTTTTTTTTTGGAACATTTTTTGAAAAAAAACCCACACAAGTCGCTCATTATAAGTCGCCTCCCCACCTAAACGATGTTAAAAAAACGGGACTTATAGTCCGAAAATTACGGTAGATGGATTTAATGATTTGGAGTGACACGGATGGTTCGATAAAATTGTTGTTTATAGTTATTTGATATATAGTTTATATATAGTTACATAGGCCTGTGGAATAATTTGAACTACAATTGATGTCAGCAGCGCGCCGCACACACTTTTTTTAAGTGACACAGAGGATGAAGATTTTGATGGCTTTAATGATTTGGAGTGACACGGATGGTTCGATAAAATTGTTGTTTATTGTTCTTTGATATATAGTTATATAAGCCTGTGGAATCATTTGAACTGCAACTGACGTCAGCGGCGGGCCGCACACACTTCCAGGGTCAGAAGTGCCGTTGTTTACACAAAGGACGAAGATTTCGAAGGATTTAATGATTTGGAGTGACACGTATGGTTCAATGAAATTGTTATTTATGTTATAGTTTTTCGATATATAGTTTATATATAGTTATATGGGCCTGTGGAATAATTTGAACTGCAAATGACGACGAGTCCGACGTCAGCGGCGCGCCGCACACACTTTCGGTGTCAGAAGCGGCGTTGTTTACACAAAGGACGAAGAATTCGATGGATTTAATGATTTGGAGTGAAAGCTGGTTTGATAAATGTGTTAATTAAGTTATAGTTATTTGAATAACTGATAATGTTACATCATGCCCGTTCTCAGCTCCTTGTTTATGTTTATGTCACGTTAGCATACCATATCGTTTAGCCTGTTGTTGCTGGTTCATGTCTGTTCTTGGTGTTGGATTTTGTGAAATAAATTTCCCCCCAAAATGTGACTTATACTCCGGAGCAACTTATGTTTTTTTTCCCCTTTATTGTGCATTTTATGGCTCATGCGACATACTCCAGTGCGACTTATACTCCGGAAAATACGGTAATTAAATCCATCAAATATGATCATATTTTGAAATATTAAACTCTAAACCAGATGTAAGTTGTATAAATAACGTACAGAAGTTGTATTGCTTCGTTTTAATCACCCATTGATCCGTGTAAAGTGTGGTTATTTTTTTAAACCAGATTTAGACGCATAATTGGTTATTCCATAGACCTAATATAGACGACAAAATTAAATCCATCAAATATGACATATTGAACCCTAAACCAGCAGTAATTTGTACCAACAACTCTAAACCAGCTGTAAGTTGTATAAATACAAGTCGTATTGCTTCGTTCTAAACAACCATTGATCCGTGTAAACTGTGGTTATTTTGTAACCAGATTTAGACGCATCTATAATTGGTTATTCCATAGACCAAATATGAACGACAAAATTAAATCCATCAAATGTGAAATATTAACCTCTAAACCAGCTGTAAGTTGTACAAATAATGTACAGAAGTTGTATTACTTCGTTTTAAATCATAAACAAAACGCATGGATGGAGATCAATTTTACAGTAAAAACTCAGTAACATCACACGAGGAGGCAGCAACGTGCATAAATTGTGTGCCACCGTAAAACAAAAGAAAACACGAAAAAGTGTGCGGAGCAAGAAAAGTTTTCCTGCGTGTTTGTTGGAGTTTAAGTTGACGACTGTTACTTCTTATAGACAAAATCCCTCCTGAAAGACACCAACGAAGGCTGCTAAGAGGTGAGTCCTCGAGGTTTCTCAGTAAGCACTGTTGTTTTGTCCTGCAAAGTGCAAAGTTTGCCCATTTCATTATCAATTGATTGCAAGATTAGACTTAAGTTGTAGCTTGCCTGCTAGCTTGTACTTGTTTTCCCATAATTCGCTATATGACTAGTTGTTTTAGTTTTAATAATTTGGAAGAGATGAGCTCCTGACACAAATGTTAAAGGTCGCTAAAGTGAATTTGCTTAAAATTCAAAAAAACTTTGTTAAATGTTGATGCATAATGTATGTAGTGGTTTTCTTTAAGTAAATAAAATCTCAAGTGAATAAAATCTTTAAAATTAAAACACGCTCCAGCGCTGAGTGGCCAGGGGGCTATCAAAAGCCCACAAGAGGGTGATGTCTATTTTGTTTCCCCCTTGTGTTTTGCTGAGCAGGTTGTTTTGTTTATTTTATATGTCCTACAGAAAAAGTATGTACATAATTCACATTGCAACTTAGTAGTTTTGTTCTCTATTAAAACAGCCCCCATTTTTTAATATTGTATGCATTTTTTTTTAATTTTTAAACGTGATATGATTAAAAACATTGCACGTTCATGTTTGTGATGGGTGGATAATGTTTGAAAAATGTGTTTATTTAGATTCAATTGTCATTTTGGTTCATTTTAAACATCAAAAGATCTATTTATATCCATAGCTAACAGAGGTAAGGATCACATATCAAATGCATTACCTCGACAGCCCAGAACTACACAAAGGTTAAAGGTATTAAAGAGAATCTTATTTCATGTTGAATAGACGTCTAGACCAGGGGTGGGCAAACTTTTTGACTTGCGGGCCGAATTGGGTTCTAAATTTTGACCGGGGGGCCGAACCAGGAGCAGATGGATGTAGTGTTTGTGTGAAGTAATATAAATGACATGTAAAGGTCATTGCATAAAAGGTTTTTACTTTTAGTAGATACTTAAGCATGGATATTAAAAAGAACTTTTTGAAAACAAATGCATTTATTAACAGCATTAAAAAATATTTCACCAAAAAACTACTATCAGTGATTCTTATTAAATATGACACTGTTATGATGAATAAGATTTTCCATCACTTCAGCGCCTGCAGGTCAGACTTATGAAATATGTTTATCTAATGAGGCGAAATCGCATCCAACGCCAAACATTCTGACCAAATACATCATCTTGAAGAATCAGTGAAAGAATACATCTAAATAAAGTAATAAAGAAATCAATAGTATTGTTGGTTTTGCTTTTTTGCTAGTGCATCATAGTCTGGAGTAAAATTTGTTGTAGTAATTCTTAGGATAGAGCCGAGGTGTCGGTCAGTTAACCTAGATCTGTGACGGGCTTTGTTGACGTTCATGTGGCTGAACGTCTTCTCACACACGTAGGTCGAGCCAAATTGTCCACTCTTTTTTAACATTCGGCACTCAGTGTCCACCTTTTTCTTCGGGCTACTCATTTTAATGGAAGGATTCCAGGGGAAAGTTTGTGGGTGGCATTAGCATAAAACTGTATCTGAAAGTTTAGCGCGCGAATTACGAGAATACTGACGTCACAGCCTACGCTCGAAATTCGGCACTGATAGATGAAATAGAGCGCGGAGTGCGCTGCGTCCGTACTCCTGAGTACGCACACACACTTGTGAGTGTGCACCGTGCTTTCTGACACGGCTCCCGGGAGTAAATTCGCGGGCGGGCGCTTCCCCATCTACTGGTGAAACATAGTAATTGCAGGGAAAATGACCCCCCAAAAAATTAATAATACAATTTATTCATGTTTGGCGGGCCGGATTAAACGGCCCCGTGGGCCGGATGTGGCCCGCGGGCCGTAGTTTGCCCATGTCTGGTCTAGACGTTCAAATGATCACTAATAGCTATTAGCGCTAATAGTGGTCACTGGAATGTCTATGCAATGGACGTCTAAGAAACTTTCATATATACGTATATAGATATATAGATATATATAGACGAGTTACAGTTGTGTTTTACACGTCTAAGCATAGCCGTCGCTTCGATGGCTGCGCTTAGACGTCTAAGAAAGTTAAAGTTAAAGTCCCAATGATCGTCACACACACATCTGGGTGTGGTGAAATTTGTCCTCTGCATTTAACCCATCCCCGTGTGATTTTGATCCATCCCCTGGGGGAGAGGGGAGCAGTGAGCAGCAGCGGTGCCGTGCTCGGGAATCATTTGGTGATCTAACCCCCCCAATTCCAACCCTTAATGCTGAGTGCCAAGCAGGGAGGCAATGGGTCCCATTTTTATAGTCTTTGGTATGACCCGGCCGGGGTTTGAACCCACGAACTTCCAGTGTCAGGGCGGACACTCTACGACTAGGCCACGGAGCTGAAACTTTCATATATAGACGTGTTTGAGACAGATTTTAGCCGAAACGTCTAGGCACCATATAGCGGTCTAATAGACGGATTTTAGACCGGAAAATGCTCAGTGGGCAAACGCGGGCTTTGACGGCGGCTAACTTATGGAGAGACGCGCACCTATAATGTTCTTCTTGGATTTGGGTTGGAATTTTGTTTTCAGTTGAATTCAAGTAGAAAAGGGCAATTAGCGAAAAATGAAAACCACTTGGTCTTCCATTATCCACATGTGTTTTTTGTGTCTTCCATGAAAAGATTTGACTTTTATCCAAAAACTCGATTGTTCAGGAACTACTCGATTGCCTCAGCCCTAACGGTGAGACGCGTGACATAACTTCAGCTTTATTTTTTGTCAAGAGTTCAATTCGCTCGGTTGGAGAATGCAATCACTGTTGGAACGTATCACTAGGCCTCTCGTTCAGAACGTAACAGTCTTAGTCAATAAAGATAATTCGGACTCCAAAGGCAATCGTGCGATCAATCAACCAAGCAACTAGATCAGGGGTGTCAAACGTACGGCCCGCGGGCCGAAACCGGCCCGCCAGTGGGTTCAGTCTGGCCCGCGGGATAAATCTGCATTATTAAAGACGAATAAACTTAATTTTCTTTCAAATGTGCAGTTCCTATATTGTCCGCTAGGGGCGCTGTGTTTTAGTCAATTCTATCGCTTTACCTGCCTTTTCTGTTGATCCTGGCACCCTCTTCAGTGAAATGTCTTTGTCAAAAAAGAGGAAAGTGGACACAGAGTGTCGGATTTTTCAAGAAAAATGGACCTCTTCCTATAGGTTCACGGAGGTGAATGGGAAACCCGTGTGCCTGGTGTGCATGCAGCAAGTTTCGGTGCTTAGGGAATACAATATTCGGCGCCACTATGAAACTCAGCATGGAGAAAAATACAACAGCTTGCAGGGAGAACTGAGAAAACAGAAGGTAAATGAAATGCTGGTGGGTCTGAGGAAACAGCAATCTGTTTTCACCCGGAGCCGAGAGGTCAGTGATGCTGCGGAGAAAGCCAGCTACGTAATTGCTAGCCAAATAGCATTAGCGTCAAAGCCGTACTGTGACGGGGAGTTCGTCAAAAACTGTATGCTGAAGGCTGCCAAAATTGTGTGTCCTGAGAAGCGACAAGCTTTTGCCAATATTAGGCAGACAGGATTTCGGAACTATCGGCAGACTTGGACAGCCAACTGAAACGCAAAGGGGAGTCATTCCTGGCATTTTCCATTGCAAATGATGAGAGTACTGATATTACGGATGTCGCTCAACTGGCCATATTAATTCGTGGAGTTGACGAGACTTTGACTGTCACAGAAGAGTTTCTCGAGTTGGTGCCTATGACCGACACCACAACAGCTGATGACATTTTCCGCTCCATTGTTGGAGCGCTGGACAGAGTCGGGGCGGACTGGTCCCGCGCCGTAAGCCTGGCTACTGATGGCGCGCCGTCAATGATCGGGAAAAAGGCAGGTGTTGTGACAAAGTTCAGAGAGAAAGTACAAGCCGCAAATGAAAGAGGTGATTTTTTTGACATTTCATTGCATTTTGCATCATCAGGCATTATGTTGCAAGTCGCTAAAAATGGATCACGTCATGGAGGTGGTTGTCCGAACTGTTAATTTCATCCGAGCAAGAGGTCTCAATCATTGTCAGTTTGACAGCTTTCTCAGTGACTGTAACATTACCCATGGTCTGCCATACCACACTGAAGTAAGATGGTTAAGCAGAGGTGCTGTGCTGAAGCGCTTCTTTGATCTACGTACGTGGGGAAATCGGACAATTCATGGCGAAAAAAAGAAAACCTGTTAAGGAATTACAGTGCCCACTTTGGCTGCAGGACCTTGCATTTATGGTTGATATTACAGAGCACTTGAATAATCTAAACAAAATGTTGCAAGGACGCAAAGAAATTGTAACACAGTATTATGGCAGTATACGTGCATTCAAGTTAAAGCTCGCGTTATGGGAGACGCAGATGGCAAGCGGTGACCCTGCTCATTTTCCCTGTCTCAGAGATGTGTGAGCTGCAAGCGTTAATCCTGAAGTGACAAAGTACAAAGACAAGATTTCAGGGTTGCTGAGGGAGTTTGAGAAGCGATTCCAGGTCTTTAGGGAACTTGAGACAGAATTTGTAGTTTTTCGCTCACCATTCACAGTCAGAGCTTCTGATGTGCCCGTTTAAATGCAACTTGAAATCATTGATTTGCGGTGTGATGTAATGTTGTCCATGTTTGGGACTACCTACCTTTGTGAGCAGGTCTTCTCAGTAATGAACATTAATAAAACAAAGCTTCGCTCAAAGCTCACGCATAAGCACTTAAATGAGATTCTGAAACTGGCTGCTTCTCAGGACATGATGCCTGATATTGATGCAGGCTAAAAGATGCCAAGTTTCAGGGGCAAATACTGAGCAAGACTAAATCCTATGGAATGCTGCTTTCAACATTGCACTATAAAAATAAACAGCTCTGAATATTTGCTGTTGTAATTGCTGGGAAAGTCAGTGCTAGTCAGTTTTCTTGTCAGTTTTCTTTGCATTATTTCTTATGCATGCCATATATGTTATGTGAGTTTTGCACTTGAATAAATGTTCAAGTGATTAAAAGTGTTGTTGAAATTGCACATACTTTTCTTAAAAACTCTTAAGTTGTTCATAATATATTTAGTAACAGGGACAATTCATTTCATATAAAGATTTTTATAATTTACGTCTTCTTTGCACTATTACAAAGAAAAAAAGTGGACTTATTGTTAGTTCTATGTAATTTTGGAATTAGTTTACTGGTCTGGCCCCCTTGAGATCCGATTAAGTTGTATGCGGCCCCCAGACCAAAATGAGTTTGACACCCCTGAACTAGATGGACAATTCTGATCATGTCTAGAGGCTAAGTCGATTGTGTCAAGTAAACACGTCATCCATCCGACAAGTGCACACACCCAGGGCGTACACGCAACCTGAACATTTCTTGATATGTTCACTCCAGACAGGAATTGCGAGCGAATTTGCAAAATGACGCCGACACGTACAAAACATGCTAAGGACCATCCGACATGGGGGCAGTTGAGCTCGTATCGGCGCCTGCCTGCAAGCTCGCCAGCCAGTCAGCCTGTCTGCCAGCCAGGTTGCCAGCCAGCCTGCCACTTTCACGTCCACGTCGTCCGGGAGCCTCTGAGCGAAGCTTCTGCTTCCCGGCCAACTAATTTCGCTAGCGTCGCCCATCTCGCGGCCGGGCTTTAAGCAGCATGCTAACAGCGGGAAGCTAACGAATCGTCCTTTCGTCTTCTTCGCGCCACGGCCGGACACGAGCGAAGCCAGCCAGCCAGCCGAGCGAGCCTGGTCTGGCTCAGAATGCCAACGCGCAAGTAGAACTCACCAGAAGCTCGCGTTTCTTCACCATCTTCCGTCAAGTCGCACCTCGGCGCTGAGCCTTCGAGCTCGGGTGGCACAAAGCTGCTCCGCCACCACCATGTCACACAAGTCCACTCACTCCTCTTCCGGGGACACTTCCAAAACATGAGCAACAACTTCCGCTACCTTTTGGATTAGTTTGTTTCCGTGGACAGTGAGCACAGCGTCAAAAAAAAAAAAAAAAAAAAACGTGAACAGATGCTTGCGGAATCTGTGGTCTTCAAAGAAAAACCCTAGCCTGGCAAGACAGAGGTAATGTTGATACTGTTGCGCAAGCTCCTCAGCCTTGCAGTTGGGAAACGTCTGCTAAATTTCCAAGGCAAGTAAAGCTGTTAAAGTGCGCCATAATTTCCAGTTGGAAACTTTAAATGCAAACAATATGGTTTTATCATCCATCCAAAATGATGACCATGCGCGTAAAATGTGTAAAGACTTTATTTGTTCTTTTACTCCCTTCACTTTAAGTAGCTCACTCCACTCTAATATGAAAAATGCGAGCGAACGAGTTGCGGCACTTGGATTGATGGACGGAGCGAAGTTACTTTTCACACGCAGATTTAAGTGCCCTGCTGAGAGGCAACTTCTACGTTTACATTTAAATTCAGTTACTGTTTGACTTGTTTTTCATCATGATATTGCCATTTTGTCATCACTTGTTCCTTCGCTATCCCTCTTTTTATTGAAGCGTCTATGCGTGTCAGCTTTGCGCATGCGCCGTTGTGAGCACAACAAGCCTAATGCGCGTGCGTGGTCACGTGTCCAATCTGCAGAAAAGGCTTTGAAAGGTGTCGATCGCTAGCTGCCCGCTGAAAACGCCCGTCCTCCTGTGACCCAGAAGCTGCGACCACCATAAGCACCTTGATGATGATTGTGATGATGATGATGAAGACGACGCAAAGCGCGCGCCTCCTCGCTACTGCCTTCGTGAAAGCACCGCGTCAACGCGCCTTTAGCTTGGACGCGAGCGCGCCGCTGGTGCGCACGCGTGGCTACGTACACGGCCGTTGGGTGAGCGCGCCTCAAGACTTCCCGGTTTGGGACCCGGCCACCGGAACCGAGATCGCGCGGGTGGCGGACTGCGGGCCGGAAGAGGCCAAGCGGGCCGTAGAAGCGGCCCACGAGGCATTCCAACAGTGGAAGGATGTCACGGCCAAGGTGAGAAGAATGGCAAAGAACACAAGGAAGGAAGCTTGAAAGGGGGACGAGAGGACCACTCGTGCAGCGGGATACTGAAAATTTCAGCTGGCTCTCCAATCAAACAGAGCAGAATGTAGCCGAGCTGTTGGTCCCTATGCACTGCATGCGTGTCCTCTAAATCCAATACAATTACTTTTAATTTCCCCGTGGTTTCAAAATCGATTTCTTCATGTTCCAATGCTACTAACATTCATACATATACAGCGGTCTCTCGCTATTTCGCGTTTCGTTTATCGCGGCTTCACTACATCGCGGATTTTTTTCCAAATTAAAAAAACATTTAAAAGTCAAAATAAAACTTCTAAATTGAGGAAACATGTCTAACCTTTAAAACCATGAAGTATTGCTCCAAATGTTCGTTTTCATTCCTTTAGAAGTCCGTTGTCGCGTGTTAGCACGATCGCGAATTAGCATCTTTCCGCTAACTCGTTAACCTGCCCAGTACTTCTTGTTGGTGACCGTACTTCGCGGATTTCACTCATCGCGGGTGGTTTTTGGAACCAATTATCTGCGATAAACGAGGGTTTACTGTATATACTCACAAGTGCACAATATAAAAACTCCACCGTGACGGCAAGGAAGATATGCATGACGTGAAACTTCGTCACTGAGTTGTGGTTGTCGGCCGCAGGAGCGCAGTATCCTCTTGAGGAAGTGGGCCAACCTGATGACGGAGCACAAAGAGCACCTGGCCACCATCATCACCTTCGAGAGTGTCAGTAGCACCGCTCCTCAGTTACAGTACCTTTGCAAATTTAGCACAAGTTAACACCATGTTAGCATGACCTGATGTTAGCGGGACGTAAGCCTGACGTGAGTGACTTCAATGTGACTTAGTTGGCTGATGTGAGCGTGCTGTCAGCATGGTGTTAGTTTAGTAAGACTGTCCGACTGACATTAGCATGACGTTAGTGTGACGTTGTCAATGTAATGTTAGGTTAGTGTGACATCAGCATGACATAAGTCTGACATTGCATGACATGAGCTTGATGTTGTCATGATGTTAGCGTGATGTGTGCGTGTGTAGGGTAAACCCATGAAAGAGGCCCTGGGTGAAATCGCCTACTCAACATCCTTCCTGGACTGGTTTTCGGAGGAAGCACGGCGGGTGTACGGTGACGTGGTACCGTCACCATTCAGGGACCGCAAGATGCTCCTCCTCAAGCAGCCGGTGGGCGTGGCCTCCATCATCACGCCGGTGAGCGACTGGCTGGTGGGAGAACTCCAGGCCGGCTGCGACGTCAACGTTGTGTCGCGTCTGTGTCGTAGTGGAACTTCCCAAGCGCCATGATCACCAGGAAGGTTGGCGCCGCGCTGGCCGCAGGATGTAGCGTCGTGGTCAAGCCGGCCGAGGACACACCCCTATCGGCGCTTGCTCTGGCAGAGGTTACAAACCCACTTGGGGCTACTCTTCCAGCCATAATGAGAATCAGGAGCTGGCCTTAAGGTCAGGCCGGTATCTGGCAACGGTGTCTGCATGGGTGATCTTGATTCAACCTCAATAGCTTACGGGTTCGTGGGCAAATCTGGCTTCCGTTGGCGCTTATTCCGTCAGCGTTTTACAGTTCCTGTCAGTCTGCCAGCAAAAATGGGAGTCGCTCAGACCTTCCGTCGGCGCTGATGGTTGACGACGAGTGTGAATGAGCTCAAGCTCGTCTGCTTTTCATTTTTAGTGTCTGGTCAGTTATCCACTGCTAAACTGGGATTTTTGACTCGTAGTCCTTGCGGTTTTGTGATCCAATCCTGACTGCAGGGATGAGAATTTCCCGCGGATCCGCGGTTTTCCTTTTTTTTTTCCGTCGAAAGTATTTTCGTGAATTGTGTAAATCCGTCGAAAGTATTTTCATGAATTGTGTAAATCCATTGATAAAATATTTTTTTTATATATGGGGGGGAGCGGCCGGCTAGCTGGCCGGACAACGTTATACTCGGCGACACTCACAGGCATTCCGCCGCCCGCCGTGACACCGTGTATAACCCCCCCCCCCCCCCCCCCCCGCTACTTTTCCGTGCTTTTTCACATTTGCCATCCCTGTCACTGAGAACTGGCTCAGTTAGTTTCGCTCCAGTTGAGTCTAGTCTTTAGGTGTGGTGTAGCATTTGTGTTGGGCGTATCTTTTGGCCTCACGTCGTTTGCGTCTCATCAGCTGTCGTCTCAGGCGGGCCTCCCGGCGGGCGTGTTCAACGTGGTCCCATGCTCCAGGGAGCAGACGCCGTCGGTGGGGCGCGTCTTGTGTAGCAACCCACTGGTGCGCAAGATCTCCTTCACAGGTTCCACCGCCACCGGCAAGGCAAGAGCATAACAGACCTGGGGCGACGTGCCTCTCCCTGTTCTCCTTGTGCAGGCTAACGCTAATGCTAACGATGTCAGGTCTTGCTGAAAATGGCCGCAGAAACCGTCAAGAGGGTCTCCATGGAGCTGGGGGGTCACGCCCCTTTCATTGTCTTTGACAGCGCCGATGTGGACGAGGCGGTGCAAGGAGCCATGGCTTCCAAGTTCAGAAACTCGGGGCAGGTGAGCACAACAGAGTCAAAAGAAAGAACTCCAATGTCGCTCCCTAATGGAACGCACAAAATGAGTCTCAAAGGGCTTGCCATTAGGTGCCAGCAGTATGCAACGGTGCAGTTGCTGAGTTGCAGCATTTGGTGAGGTGAAGCACTTCAAGGCTGGGAAGGGCAAAAAACAGGCTTGTTTTTTTGCGTGCAGACGTGCGTGTGTTCCAACCGTTTCCTGGTGCAGAGCTCCGTCTACGACAGCTTTCTGGAAAAGCTTGGAGCCGCCATGGACTGCCAGCTCAAGATCGGACACGGCAGCGAGCCGGGCACCACGCAGGGCCCGCTCATCAACCACAGGGCAGCGGACAAGGTCAGAGTCACCTTAGCTCTTTCGTGGGGCCTGCCGAGCAGACCATTGCCTCGTCTCAGCGTCTTGTTTTTTTTCTTCCGATGCCCGGCAGGTTCTCCATCAGACCGAGGATGCCCTCTCTCGGGGGGCCCGCCTCCTGCGGGGCGGCCACCGTCTTCACGGCTCTTTTGTGGCACCCACGCTGCTGGCGGACGTCAGGGCCGACATGTTGTGCATGCGAGAGGAAACCTTTGGGCCTCTGGTGCCCGTAGTCAGGTGAGCCACAACATCCCGGCCGGCGACTTCCTCCTCCCATTGGGACGGGCCCAAAACAGGAATGACGACTTGGGAATGGTGTCGTCTTCCTGCGCAGGTTTGACACGGAGCAGGAAGCGCTCGCCATCGCCAATTCGTCCCGAGTGGGCCTGGCAGGTGAGCCCCCAGACTAGATCCAGACAGCTACTGGATTTGCTTACATCTCATCCGCTGGCGGAGGCGCATTCCACTTTTCACATCAACAGTATTCTTTAGTTTTTCTACTTGAGTACAGCACTCACCACTAGTTTCAATCTGTCCAGTCTTCTTGTGCTTATGTTATTTTTATCTTGAGATGCACCCACTCATTAGTTTTAACCCAATTCCCTTCTAATCCACCTCCAGTTGAGGTCTAGTCTAGCTCACTCTTAGTCCAGTCTTGACTGGCTTTGACTTGGCTGTAGTCCATTCCTTACATTTGGTTATTTCTATTCTAGGTCTTTTCAAGTCCAGTCTAGCTCTTTTCAAGGTCTTTGACAGTACTACTTGGATCTTTATTTTGTTTCATTCCAGTTTTTTTTCACTGACTTTGGTGCAGTAGTAGACCAACTCCAGACCATTTTTAATTCAATGTAGTCCAGTGCATCATAATTTTGTGTGTGCCGATAGGTTACTTCTACTCGTCGGACATGTCTCAGATCTGGAGAGTGGCAGAAGCTTTGGAGGTGGGTCTGGTGGGGGTCAACGAGGGTCTGCTGTCCACCCCCGAGGCCACCTTTGGGGGGGTCAAGGAGTCCGGTCTTGGCCGCGAGGGCTCCAAGTACGGCGTGGACGAGTACCTTGATGTCAAATACGTCTGCTTGGGTGGACTGTCGCCAACTGGCTAACGGGATAACCAAACGAGAACCCCGTCAACGTGCCATAAATGACGAGAGCTCGCTAACGCTAATTATTAGTTCTTACTTTGGCTTGCCATTTTTGTAGTGTGCTAGTTAGCTTAGCACAATTGCAATTGGCCAGTGACAGTCAACTTGTATTCATTCATGGAAGAATCCAACATTGCTAAGCGGTGACTGGATGATGTGAAGCTTCTGCCAGCCAACCAGGAGAGATTTTTTCTTTACTGTCACTCAGTGAAATGAATTTCACATTTTGAAAAAAAGCACGATATAAGATGAGAACAATTGAAAAGATTGACATGTCCTCTAGATATTTGTAATGGTTATACTAATTAGTTTATAATAATTGTCTATATTGACATGTCATGGACCACATCTTCATTAATGTTAGCATGATGATCAGCACACACAGGATGATGTCATCCTTTCTGATTGCTAATCCTAAATGTCAAATAGTTTGTTGTAGTCATTTGGAAATATTTTTTTTATTTATAAATATTACAAGATTAATAAAAAGTCATCAGCACATCATTACCTCAAAGTCAAGCATACGGCAAATCTAAAAAATCAACTATCGATGTATGTTTAATGTGCTGATCATTAATCGCATGAACACCTGTGTCCTGTTGTTAATTTAATAATTGCTAATGTACTTTACATCAAATCCAGTGTAACCAGAATACTGAGACGATCTTACTTGTCATATGTTTGTGTTGTACCTTATTGTGTTTATTGTTATTGTCTATTATACATCTGTATGTTTGTCCATAATTTAAGGATATCTGGCCAATATCTGATACTTATGGGAAACCAGGCCCCCTATTAAAAGCTTTAAATAGCTTGCTTAGGGTGACCTTTCACGCATCCGACTGTGTGATACTGTTTGTTGTATCATCAAAGTCAAAGTCAGCTTTATTGTCAATTTCTCCACATGCCAAAGACACACAAAGAAACCGAAATTTCGTTCCCCCCTATCCCACGGTGACAAGACATGGCTCACAACAGACGAACAAGTAAACAAGTATAACATCATGTTGTATGTCTTGGATATTGCGTGAATAAACTAAACTCAACAGGAAGTATGCCCTTTGTTGGGGACATGCCCTCTGCTGTGGACTGCGCCCATCTGACTCATTTCGATGTGGATGGACGTCGTCTTTTGACCCTAACTTTTGAACGTAATGGCTTAGAGTCCGTCTGTCCGTCCGTCTATCATTGAACATTTATTCTTTAACAATATCATGACAATAGCCTAACATTAGCTTACATGTAACATCATGTTACCCACATGCTTGTAAAACTAAAAAGGTACCTTTGTGTTTTTTTGTTTTGATGTGCTCCTCAATGTTCGAAGCGCCACGACCTCCATAGCTTATCACATTTTGACAAAGAATGCACAAAACCTTCCCCGGGACATCTAATTTATGGATATGTTCCGTCAGGCAGGCGGTTACGGACTGTGTTCCGAGTTGTAAGATGACGCCACTCTCGAGCCATGCCCATCTGAAGCAGTTCCTGATCGACTTGTCTATTTCCCTGTAAAGGAAAATGTGCTTTCGGCAGTTTGCAAACATATTTTTAAGGTTGTGTTAAACTTATAATCATATTAATATAATATCTAGTATTGGAGTGCTCGTGTGGATTGGTGGTTGGCGAAGAATGTGCAGGCAAACTGCATGAACTTGTTTTCGTTGAAGTGTTGTGTATAGGCCCAGACAGGGAGTACCGGACGAGAACATCTCAAGGTCGTTGAGGAACGAGAACAACAGTACGTCTATGTTGCCCAGCTTCGCGGGGAAATCCAACCACCTGACCTCAGCGATAACGCCGACACGGGGAGGAGATGGCCATCGACCAATCATCTCACAATATTTTGCATGCTTTAATATTCATATTGTGTTTCTTTAAAACTGGGCAACCCGGAAGAATGTGTCGTCTTTTGGTGGTCACAAAAACGCACGAGTTTTAGTGTGAGGGACCCGGGACCCAGGCCTGTATTAGTGCGCTTTGTCAGGAATAAACAATTGGTAAATTTGGTCTGATTGATCTACTGGTCTTCTCTTTGACAGAATGTTAGGTTCAAAATCAGCAAAAGGATCAGCAGACAAAACCAGTGAGGCAGAATATTGAGTCTTTTCTCGCGAGGAGTGCATTCAGACTTACAGCAATCCGACTACACTAAAAATCTGTTTTACACTCCTCGCTCTTTTTATTTGGAATGCCCTACCCACAGTGTGAGACGATTAGCCCTTAAGGGGGGGGGAAGAGATTGCGGCTTCGTCTCGTAAGAAAAGAAACAAAAAGTAACGCACAAAGTGTTGCGTGCAGATATGGCTATATCAGCAAAACAGTTTAAGCGATATTCCAAGAGATAAAAAGAGAAAGTGACGTTCTTTAAGGAAGATCAGAAGGTTCATGACGCATTGTTTGACGTGTTGTTTTCACGATCTGTTCTGGTGGACGCTGAGCTGTCAGCAGCATCTTGTTTGACACAACCGTCATCTCGCCCCTGACCCAGCCGTAATCCTTCTGTTCTGTTGTACAAGATAAGAATAAGCAAGGCAAAGAAGCAAGCATAATGAACAGTAATATTGTGAATAAGTACTCATTAGAGAACGCATGATAACATATATATACAATTTTTCTAACAATTCCCCCCTGTTTATCATAAGTTCTCGGGGACTAACTTATCACCCATATGGCCACTTCAAAAGATTTTCAGCCAAGGGATCACATTTCGCAAGAACTAACTTACACTTGGGAGGAAATTGAGTCTTACCGTAATTTCCGGACTATAAGTCGCGGTTTTTTTCATAGTTTGGATGGGGGGGCGACTTATACTCAAGAGCGACTTATATATGTTTTTTTTTCACAAATTTTTACTTGATCATTAAGACATCACTTACAAGTATAGTTGACCACTTCCCATGTTATTTTTAGTATAGTTGATCACTTCACATGCTTTTATTTCTTTATCTTGAACATATTCAAAACATAAAAAATAGAGAAAACATCAAATAAAGCAATTAACACTTTAAAGCACCATATCCAAGTCCACTGTCTGCTGTATGTACACTTGCTCCATTTTTGCTCCTCTTATATTTATTATTATTATTTATTATTATTTGTTTATTTATCATTTATTCAATACTCTTATTTATTCATTGTTAGTGCCTTCTTGGTTTTTTTTGTGTTGCTTGTATGCATATGTGTACTATCTCACCGAGGGATAGAGGAAATGTAATTTCAATCTCTTTGTGTGTCTTAGTATATAAAAAAAGTATATCGACGATAAAGCAGACTTTGACTTTGATAAAACAACCAAAAAAAATTATATTTTCAGACGAAACTGGATGAGGGCGCTCTAAATTTTACCGTTGGCCGTGACTCATCAACTGGGTGGGCTTAAGAAAAATGGCACCAAAAAGAAACTCATATTTTGCAGGTTACAAACTTCAAGTTGTAAAATATGCAGCTGAAAACAGTAATCGAGCAGCAGAAAGAAAGTTTGGAGAACCGTGATGTACCAATGGATTACTATTTCAAGTGACGTCAGTAGCGCGGCGCGCCGGTTGTTTACATACAAACGTGCCCACACAAGGACGACCGGCATCATTAGCGGTGATCATTTCTAAGTGACACGGAGGACAAAGAGTTTGAAGGAATTAAGGATTTGGAGTGACATAGAAGGTTTGAAAAACTATTATGGCTTTTACGCACGCCCGGTCTCTACTGAGTCGGGGGCCGACGATCGGCCGAGTGATTGTCCGCGAACGGTGCGCGGGGCTCGGACATGGCCATTACGCACGCCCGGTCTGTCTGGAAGTCCACGCCGCCACACGCTTGGAAGTTTGTTTTGTTTAATAAAGAGCCGTTTACCAAACCTACGTCTATCCTTGTACTTTGTTAATGCTACAATATAGTTATATAGTAGATCTGTGGAATAAAGACGAGGGTGACGTCAGGGCGCACGCGCGGCGATGTTGACAAAGGACGAGGAATTTGATCGATGGATTTAATGGAATTAAAGTGCACGGATGGTTTGATAATATTATTGGCTTGTATTATAGTTATTTAAAATATAGTTTATCTATCGTTATATGAGCCTGTGGAATATTTTGAAGCGCAAGCGCCCTCAGCCGTGCGCACCCATTGTTGACAAAGATCGATCGATGGATTTAATGAATTGGAGTGACACCGATGGTTTTATAAACATGTTATTCATGTAATAGTTGTCCTTAATCACTCTATATGTTACGTCAGGCCCGTTCTCAGCTCTTTGTTTGTGTTTGTCAAGTTAGCATACCTATCGTTTAGCCTGTTGTTGCTATTTAATGAATTGGAGTGACACCGATGGTTTTATAAACATGTTATTCATGTAATAGTTGTCCTTAATCACTCTATATGTTACGTCAGGCCCGTTCTCAGCTCTTTCTTTGAGTTTGTCACGTTAGCATACCTATCGTTTAGCCTGTTGTTGCTATTTAATGAATTGGAGTGACACTGATGGTTTTATAAACATGTTATTCATGTAATAGTTGTCCTTAATCACTCTATATGTTACGTCAGGCCCGTTCTCAGCTCTTTGTTTGTGTTTGTCACGTTAGCATACCTATCGTTTAGCCTGTTGTTGCTATCGTTTAGCCTGTTGTTGCTCGTTCATGACTGTTTTTGGTGTGGGATTTTGTCGAATAAATTGCCCCCAAAATGCGACTTATACTCCGGAGCGACTTATATATGTTTTTTTTCACTTTTTGGGGCATTTTATGGCTGGTGCGACTTATACTCCGGAGCGACTTATAGTCCGGAAAATACGGTAATCGTCAAAGCCAGAGTCACGAAACAAATCGGATAGGTTTACCACAATGGATTCGCTGACAGAGTCGTCACTAGAGAAAGAACTCCCGTCGATCGAAAGGTCATCCCTTTGGAGTAACGGAAAAGTCTCAGCTGGTGGAGAGATAGCAGTTGTAATTAGCTTATTAATTAAGGATCGGAGACAAGGAATGCAGCAACATCCACACAGGGTCAAAATGGCAGAGAAAACGGCAATGGAGACCAGAACCGAGGAAACCAGGGTGCGGTACTTTCCGAACATGTTCAACCAGTCGGTCCAAACCTCCGTGTTCACCCCACTGTGTTCCTTCATCCTCCCATTCAAGGTCCTCAGACCCTCAAGGGCCCGGGACAGGCTTCCGTCGGCTGCAGTATTATTTGGAATAAATGTGCAACATTGCTCACCAAACATGGCGCAGACACCGCCCTCTTTTGAGAGTAGCATGTCAAGGGCCATTCGATTCTGGAAAGCCATGAGGGAAGTAGCGGCCAGTTGGGAATGGACCGCCCTGAAACCCGCCTCGGTCCAGTTTCCAAGCCTCTGCACGTTGTAGTGGATGTAGTTAATCCTGTCAACATTTTTATTAAGAGTACACCACCAACACAGGGCGGATTCAAAACCAGCTGCTATCTGATTCACCAGCTTATACTCATCCGGTACTCCTCTAGGAACACCAATGGCGTCTATGTAAGTTGGATTAGCTGCGCCCTGCCATTCGGCGTTTCGCTTCGTTCTCGGCCAGTATTCGGGCACTACGGACTTAGCAAAAGACGAAAAAAGGGGTTTATATTTTGTCATAGAGGCAACAGGGTAAACCTTATCCCATTTAAAACAATCATGAGTGGGTGAAATGGATGAGTTTAACATTAAAACATCAGCACACTTAGGAACTATATTTCCAGGTATGATTTTCAAAAGAGGTCTTGGACCCATACATGCAATGCAACTGGTGTTAGCCATTTTTGCGGCTTGCTCAGCCATAAGAAGCCAGTTGTTGGTTTGACCGCTTATTCCTGTGGAGGCTATAAAATAGCTATCTATATCAGTGAGGAGCATACTTGTGATTTTTGCTCCTGCTGACAAGGTGTAATTATTTGTAACGGGACGGTCTGCGATCGACATTGTTTTGTTAATGCAAATAGCAATAGGAAAGTGGGGATCAATTTCAGAGGACCAAGCCCACAGTTGAAAACCCCAACAAGAAGTGTTAAAGTGGCATTTGGAGGACGAATTTGACCATCAGGGAGTGTAAGAGTCAAAAGGAGGCTTGTGCCCTGATTTTTCAAAGTTACTCGTTTAGCAAAGAACACAGCCTCTTCACTGGAACCAGAGGGCCAAAAATCTTGCGTTTGTGTGGTGACAAGGGTGCCCCAGTCGGTGCTAACCGGGTGACCAGTTAAATACCACCAATATCCGAGCCATTTATCCCCAGTAGTGGGGTGACCATTTCGAAAACCCTTCAAACTTTTCATTGGTAAAATAATAGAAGAAGATGTATTAGGAGCCACAGTAAACATTAATGAGTTATTGTAAGTCCAAGACAAAAGCCATGCTACGCAAGTTGGAACGCGGACGGTTTCTGGTGTACAAACAACATGATCGAAAGGGGATTTTTTGTTGCGCTTATGTCTAGCAATTTTTCCCCATGAGCCGTATTGATTAGAATCAGTGTTGGTAGTTGCCTGAGAGAAGAATGTTCGAGGCTCATGGTACTCCATCTCTCCAAATAAAATAACCCCCGAAAAAAATACAATGGTAACACAAACCAGCAAAAGCAACCAAAAACACATGGCAGACTTTGCGCAGGCCACAGCCGGATTAAAGTACTCACCAAATGACTCTCTAATGCTCATGTTTTTGGATCTCCTCAGAGTCAACACCCTGAGCTTCGGGTTGGTGTCTTGGAAATTGGCTTCTGCTAGCTTTCGTGTCAACCCTGGATCTTGGCACCAGGATCAGGCACTATTACCAGACTTTGCTCACCTTCCGTACTTAGGTTGGGTCTGCGGAGATCACCTTTTTACAATAAGATAAATGCAGAAAACAAATAAATGCAGAAAAAACAATATTCTTTCCCTTCACATTTATGTAATTGGATATAAACCATATGTATTGTCTGAAGCGGATACAATGGAGTCGGGAACTTTCCTCTCTGAGGTCTTAAATTGCCTTGTGAAAAAGCTGCAAAACCGTATGTCGTATAAATAGCTTCAACTTGTTTCACCATACCCCCCGTCGAGACATGGGTGACCCCATGACTCGAAATAGCAGCCCATTTGAACAAGTTACGAGGCAAGATAGGTTTGCCCAAAGGTCACACAAAAAGACCATCAGTGTTTTTAGTTGCACCCCGTTTTTCCCAAGAGAGTCGTTCCTGGGAGGGGCTCTGAGACTGCATGTCAAGCAACACATCAGGGGAGATGTGTGACATCGAATCATGATCAGTGAGAGACGAGAGGACATGGAGCAGGCCTTCTGCAGCGGCCTTAGCGGATTTGTCAGCAAAAGCATTACCAAGAGAAACAGGATCAGATCTTGCAGTGTGAGCAGCACATTTGCAAACCGCCACCTTTAAAGGTAGCTGGACAGCGTCCAAAAGTTGAGTTAGTAATGTGGAATGGGTGACGGGCTTCCCTGTAGAAGTTATCATGCCACGGTTGCTCCACTGCTGAGCAAAAACGTGCACTGTAGCAAAAGCATACTGACTATCAGTCCAGATAGTGACGGACTTGTTTGCAAACAATTTGCAGGCCCCAATCAAAGCAATGAGCTCAGCGGCCTGTGCTGACATATAGGATAGCAGTTTAGCAGCCTCCAAGACTTCGTCGGCAGTAACAATGGCATACCCAGTAAGGGTCACACCAGATTCATTTTCTTAGAAGACCCATCAACAAAACCCACATGACCATCTGGCAGAGGCGTATCTTCCAAATCAGGCCGAGCCTTTGCAATCTGTTGGGCAGCATCGATACAATCATGGAATCCGCCGTCGTCAGGAAGGGGAATGAGAGTGGCAGGATTGAGAGCAGCTGAGACAGCAACGTAGCCATGCAAGAAAGATGACGTGCAGGCGACAGAAAAGTCACTCACTCACTCACTCACTCACTCACTCACTCACTCACTCACTCACTCACTCACTCACTCACTCACTCACTCACTCACTCACTCACTCAATCAATCAATCAATCAATCAATCAATCAATCAATCAATCAACCAATCAATCAATCAATCAATCAATCACACAGGTGTTAACTAATTTGTAATTATATTGCAAGCAATTCCTAATCCTACTTTACCTTTGTATAAGGCACAGGTGTCAAATTGTGCTTCATGTCATTACTCGAATTGCAAATTATCTTCCCTCTTAATAATGTTGTAAGTTTAAATATTAGACCAGTTTGTATTTGTCTGATTTGAAAGCGAGTTACTCGTCAGCTTGTTTTGCAACTCCCACAATATGAGGCGCTCACACATCTACTCGGGTATGACAGTCATACCGGCCCTCCAAAAGAAGCCATGACTACACCGCGGCCCTTGAACAAATGAGTTTGACACCCCTGGCACAAGGGATAGCCTTCTCATTGATCAATCGCGTATCTTAAATCATGCTTTTCCTCCTTTGAAGCGACTATGTACTTCAAACCCAAACGGCACCATTTTATAGGGAAAAATTTGTCGAATTTATTCGTTGTCGACATAATACTGGTCGCAAATTTGCATGTAGAGCATTTTTGAGTTGTTGATCATAGACATCAGTTGAACACTCTTTCTGGTCTGTGTCTAAAGTCTTCAAACAACTTATCTTGTTTTTGTTTAGTTCGGCCAATGTCTGTGTAATTTGCTCTACGTTGGAATTTTATTTTTATCCTGCCCAATAGTTGGTCAATTCGTATTTGTAATGGCACCCTGTTATATTCCAATGGACGGCCCTGGAGATCAAAAGGACTCCAGGTGCCTTTAACGCTTGCCCAATGTATGGTTAAGGATGCCATGAAAACCTGTTGTACTTCATCACCTCTCAAATTATAGGAAGCAATGAGTTGTTTAATTTGGGGTACAAAGACGGAAAGGATGGTTCGCTTTGCCGTGCCACAACATCTGTCTTTGTAATTTGATCATTTTTCTCATCTTCATTCATCACATTCTTAGCTGCCATTCTTAAGCGAGCTCGCGCTGACACTGTGTCATCATCTTCCTGTCTGTGCAACAGCGAGTTCTTTTTATCTTTTCTTCGTCTTCCTTATATTTCAATTTTCCTCTCATCTGGGAAAATGAGAATGTAATTTTGCTTTTTAATTTTAAGTCTTGCAAAATTGCTATATCCTTACTGCACCGAGATAAACTGTTAAACATATCTTTAAACAAAAACAATCTATGCTCCTGCAGAGACTCTTCAAAATGGGACCCAAATGTCAGATTACAAATCAAACCTCCTCCTTCACTCTCACATTTTTTGATAGAACAGTCTACTTAGCTAGACACTGTCATATCGTACTAAATAATGGCCTGCAAATTAAATATAAAGTTGTTGCTGTGGTCCCTCAAAACATGTGACTAAAATTTGGACAATTAAAAATTAATAAAAATTAATTAAAAAAAAAGAGGTCCCGGGTTCAGATCCCGGACGAGCCCCCAAAAATCTGTTAGGTTCAAAATCAGCAAAAGGATCAGCAGACAAAACCAGTGAGGCAGAATATTGAGTCTTTTCTCGCGAGGAGTGCATTCAGACTTACAGCAATCCGACTACACTAAAAATCTGTTTTACACTCCTCGCTCTTTTTATTTGGAATGCCCTACCCACAGTGTGAGACGATTAGCCCTTAAGGGGGGGGGAAGAGATTGTGGCTTCGTCTCGTAAGAAAAGAAACAAAAAGTAACGCACAAAGTGTTGCGTGCAGATATGGCTATATCAGCAAAACAGTTTAAGCGATATTCCGAGAGATAGAAAGAGAAAGTGACGTTCTTTAAGGAAGATCAGAAGGTTCATGACGCATTGTTTGACGTGTTGTTTTCACGATCTGTTCTGGTGGACGCTGAGCTGTCAGCAGCATCTTGTTTGACACAACCGTCATCTCGCCCCTGACCCAGCCGTAATCCTTCTGTTCTGTTGTACAAGATAAGAATAAGCAAGGCAAAGCAGCAAGCATACTGAACAGTAATATTGTGAATAAGTACTCATTAGAGAACGCATGATAACATATATATACAATTTTTCTAACACAGAACGAACTCGCAAAATTGTTAGGTGCGCCAGTGTGTGGATTAGGACATAGCAATTTATGTGTTAAGTGTTGATCGCAATTTGGAGTCAGATCAATAACTAGAATCCGTAACCTAACAATTTCCTGACGTGATGTCAAGAGAAGGGTAATTGACAACTCGTGGTCTTTAGCCAAGACACCGGACAGTGTCAGGGACACTGTCTCCCGGTCGGCGAACCGTTTGGAATAAGCGCACAACGTTGAGCTGGTACGACGTCTCCTCAACCCTGAGCTCATCACCGATAAGGTAAGCAGAATACCTGTTACTATAAGTCGAAATGCTGCAAATTGAAAGAGGAAATTTAAGAGGAGACTGTCGTTCAGATCAAATAAGATGTGCATGAAGTTAAGATACATACGGTGAATAAGTTTGGAACTTACGTGTGTAACGTGTACGGTAAAGTCAGGGACTTACGCGTACTACGGATAGGTCAGGGACCTAGTGCTTCGTCGTGGCGGACAAGGGTGCGGTGACGATCGTATTCAAATAGCTGGGGTTAATAAAGAGATCCCCGAGGGGAAGTGAGGCCTCGTCAAAAAATATCCGGTGGTAACAGTTCCTCCTGTGAGAGATCAGACCGCTAAAACATCCAAAATGAACCAAATTGGGAGGAGAGTGTGTGTGCGCGCAGAGGATCCTCATGAGTGGGTGTGTATATGAGTGTGTGTGAGTGAGATGTGTGTTCTATGGAAGAAATCAGTAATGGAGAATGTTTAGGAGGCTTTTGAGCGATGATAGGGAAATTGAGAAGTGGACAATGGTGTGTTTAAGTTGGTTAGAGAAACTAAGATGAGCAAGGTGTGGCAGTAGAGAAAATAAGGTGTGTGACAGAAAGTTACTAGAACGGTGGCTTGATAGGATGAGAATAAGAGACAACAAATGTTGTGTAGAAGACATTGAAAGATGTTGAATGTGAACATGATGAAGGGCGCAACAGCAAAGTTGGCCTGCCCTTTGAGAGGTTGAGACTGATGAGCGTGCCTGCACTCGCGCGTAGTGGCGGGTCTGGGCTGTGCGCGTGGGCCTGTGCTATGCTTGTGCGGGCGGTGGGCCGGCGTCATGATTGTTGCAGGAAATGGCCAGCCTGTAACCGGTCAACATTGATGCCGCGACCCCCCCTCGCACGGGGGGTGCTATAGCCCGGGCGGGGCAGGGACAGTGTGAGTTTCTCAGTGAATGTTTGAAGCAGTGAGATTGAGCGGTTGTGTGCGCGCTCGGTGTGTGCGTTTATGTGCACACCCTGTGTGGGTGCAGGCGTGTGAGGAGGAAGACGGCATGGATCAGAGAATGTTCAAGAAAGGGGGGCTAACTCGTAAATAATGAGGAGCTATTGGGAGTAATCTGTTTGTCCTTTCTTTAAGGTTAGTTTAGGTTAGCAACACGAGCGATTTAGAGGTTCAAAAGAAAGACAGTTAAAAGAAAATAAAATTTTTGATTTGGACAATTGCAGGCTAACAAGAGCATGAGAAAGAAGGGTAGAGAAAGCGGTGAAAATAGACAAGGAAAGAAATGAATACAAGGGCATTTATCCATCTTTGCATGATGTGACACACCCGAGTGCCCCGACACTCGGAGTGAGCTATGTTGAACCGCCGCCGTACGGCGACCCCGGAGTAATGGCTCCGGTGGTGACGTTGGGTGGTAGGATGGTAGTGGATGTCGAGGGCGAAGGCGAAAGGGCGGATCAGAGTATTGTACAGTTGATTGAACAAGCAGTAAATAAAGAGAGGCGACGGGCCCGGGAGGGGGACACATCCCGCGTGGACACATCCCGCGTGGACACCTCCACCACCGGTCTGAGCCCTCAACCGTCCAATGTGACGAAAGAAGAAAGCTGGCATAGACTTACTGCCGAGAATGAGGAGCTAAAAAAGAAAATTGATCAAGCTGATGAGCAGCGTAGACAGGAAGCGCAGATGTTAAAATGGGCAACAGAGAGAGAGAGAGAGAGAGAGAGAGAGAGAGAGACGGAGAAAATATACCGTATTTGCCGGTGTATTGGTCGACCTTTTTCGATCCAAAATCAACCGAAAAAAATCGACCTCGACTTATACACCGAGTCATAAAATTTAACTTCGTATTCATCGCTTCAAATGTGATGGTAACCAAGGCCGTTTCTCATGCATCTCATTGTGCGTTGCACTTAGAAAATTTGAACCGGGCGGCGTGCGCGAGTGCGCGGCCCGCTGGAAGTCGAATGAGGCTCAGCGATCTCCTCCGTGGTGCTTATAAACAGCCGATCCGCTCGGCAGGGGCTATTTTCGGCCACTCGGCGCGTGCGCACGGCCTCCCGGATGTGCCGGGCGGCGTGCGCGAGTGCGCGGCCCGCTGGAAGTCGAATGAGGCTCAGCGATCTCCTCCGCGGTGCTTATAAACAGCCGATCCACTCGGCGGGGGCTATTTTCGGCCACTTGGCGCGTGCGCACGGCCTCCCGGATGTGCCGGGCGGGTGCGCGAGCTCGCCGGCCGCTGGAAGTCGAATGAGGCTCCGTGATCTCCTCCGCGGTGCTTATAAACAGCCGATCCGCTCGGCGGGGGCTATTTCCGGCCACTTGGCGCGTGCGCACGGCCTCCCGGATGTGCCGGGCGGGTGCGCGAGCTCGCCGGCCGCTGGAAGTCGAATGAGGCTCCGCGATCTCCTCTGCGGTGCTTATAAAGTGGCGATCCGCTCGGCTTGGAGCTATTTCCGGCCTCCCGTTGGTGCCGGGCGGCGTGCGCGAGCTCGCCGGCCGCTGGAAGTCGAATGAGGCTCCGCGATCTCCTCCGCGGTGCTTATAAACAGCCGCATGCGGACGGCCTCCCGGAATTTGAACACATTTTGTCAATAAATTTCGCATATTGAATTTTGAAGTTTAATATAATGCAACAATTGAGCTCGACTTATACAAAGGATATATCATAAAATCGTAAATTTCCGTCGAATTTTAGGGGGTCGACTTATACACCGAGTCGACCTGTACACCGGTAAATACGGTAATTTGCGGAGTGGTCAGGGACAGATGACACAGGCCGAGGTGCAGAAAAATGAATTGATGTGTCCGCTGGTGACCACATCGGGCGGTCAGCACTACGAGCCCATGGTGCTCCGTGATGTGACCGCGATGATGGAAAATATGCCCCCACTTCACAGAGGAGGCAAGGTGTGGCTAAACAAATTTTTGGCTCTGATGAGTGGGCAGAGCTGTACACTCGGTGACATGCGCCAGATGTTGGCAGGAGCATGCTCCCTAGTGCAATTGCAGGCAATTGAGGAAGCAGCAGGCACAGCGAGACTGGGGAGGGAGGTGCCCTTGCCACAAGTAGCAGCGCCCCTGTTTGAAAACATTAAATTGACTTTCCCACAACCCACCGATCTGGCCCCCACTATGTTTCCTTATGATGTGAAAATGTCACCTGCACAACATTATGTAACATGTGTGGAGAGTTGGATTGAAACCACAGGTCGCCATCCGGCTCTCACGCACGAGGCAGAGGTGCTCTTCCGAACGGCGCTGCTGGATGGACTTCCGCCAGATGTGAAGAAGCAGCTAATGTCAGATCCTGACATTCTGGTTTGTGCCGAAGAACGATTTAAACGTCATCTTTTGCATCACTGCAGAATGTTCACTGAGTCACAAGCTAAAGTTGAAAACGAGACAGACGCATTATCTAAACAGTTGTTGAAATTACAGTTGGCAAAAATGCATGGTGAAGCTAAACAGTCTAAATCACAGAAAAAGGAAATGCAAATGTCACAGGCTCTTCAGGTGGTGGGGCGCGGAAGGGGCCAGTGTGGTATATGGTTTTTGCTGCTTCGCTGGTCTTCAAAAAACACTCGGTGATCGGTGGCTGTTTCCCGACGAATGAGCACTTCAGGGACCACGGCTGATTGGGAAAAGATTTTATTCAACCAATGTCAGAGTGAAGTCTTTCCAAAAAGTTGAGTGGCCCAAGGCATGGATGTAAAAAAGCCTTCCCCCCCCCCCCCCCCCCACCCCCAAAAGGGGGAGCGAGCGAGAGCGAGCGAACCCGCGCTAGAGCAAGCCCTGGAACCAACGAACGACCCCCGCTGGAACGCCCGAACGAACGCCCCTCTTGTCAGGCCCGTAGCTTTTATACCTGACAAGAACCTCAAAAGTCAAAGTCAAAGTCAGCTTTATTGTCAATTTCTCCACATGCCAAAGACACACAAGGAAACCGAAATTTCGTTCCCCCCTATCCCACGGTGACAAGACATGGCTCACAACAGACAAACAAGTAACAAGTATAACAAAAGCGTGCTGAATAAATAATGAATAAATAACACAACAATAAATAAATAAATAAGAGGAGCAGAAAAAAAAAAAGGAGCAAGTGCGCGTACAGCAGACATTCCCGAAAATAGCGCAACAGTGCCACACGCTACGCAGAAGGGGGTAGCGAGTTCAGGGCCCTAACAGCCTGGGGAAAGAAGCTGTTGGCAAGTCTGGTGGTGCGGGAGCGCAGGCTCCTGTACCTCTTCCCAGAGGGCAGAAGGTCAAACAAAGAGTGAGCCGGGTGACTCACATCTCTGGCAATCGAGGTTGCCTTGCGGGCGAGATGGGAGGTGTAAATGTCCTTCAGGGAGGGGAGCGAAGCACCAATAATCTTACCAACCTGATGTCACGGCTTTGGGTAACAGCTGTAGTTTTCAATCTACTAGTTTACTTCAGTCCTAAAAAGGAGATCTTGACCAGCGCTGTTGGTGATGGACGACAACAGCCACTTTACCTTATTATAGGATTGCACACATTGCTGAAACTAAAGCTTCTCTGTACAGCAAATATAGTTTGATAGTCTTACTGCTACTAGTGGATCATCTAGTGCAACATACAGATACGCATAAAGTTCAAAATTCACTTCACCAGTTCCAGGGCGGATACAGAGGCCGGGGAGGGAGTGCACCTGCTTACCCGGGGAGGGCAGCATATAAACCCCATTCGCCCAACGCATGCTTCATCTGCGGCGAAACCGACCACTGGGCAAAAGAATGCCCACAGTATCGACCGCGCGGAGCCACCCGCCCACAAACGCACAGAGGTCAGTACTACCAACATGATGATCTCTGGTGTGGACCATTAGAATAGGGCTGCCCGGGGAGCCAGGAAAGCAGTGGCCCGGCGGAGCCAATGCTTCATGTGACAGTGGAAGGAAAAACCTGTGAAGATGCTGGTGGACACAGGAGCAACTTATTCATCAATAAACACTGCCCTTCCTGTATCCTCACTGTTAAAGAAAACAACAACTTTAGTCGGCTTCTCGGGACAACCACGTACTCTGCCTTTTACCAAACCACTTGAAACTGTGATCACCCGGACAGGGTGTAGACTGTGGTACAAATACATCCATTCCACAGACACTCCGATCAATTTGATGGGAAGGGACTTGCTGTCAGCCGTTCAAGCCAGAATTCTGTGTGGGCCAGAGGGAGTGATTATTCAATTTCCAGATGGCGTCAGCATCCAGTGCTCACAGCAGCTACAACAACATGGTCAGTGGCTGATGGCGCCCCTACCGGCAGAAGCAGAAACTGCAACCATCTACTGGGCCAGGCTGGAGCCAGAGACCCCTGCTGGTGGTGGTGTGTTCTCGACCTACCTACTGTGGAAGCCCTGGATCTGCTCACTGGCGCCATACCACCCACCTGTTGATCCTTTGCATTGCACTCTATATTATGACCGAGAAAGTGATGATGTATATCGGGATTTGTTTGAAGAAATTGAAGGGCACATGTGGGATTTAACTTCATCGTGCATTTTGATTGGTAAAGAGGGAGTCGCAGCGGCAACTGAATTGACATATGAACAAATGCAGTGGTTCAAAATGACAGAGAAAGGGGTGCCACACATTTCGCTGGCTCTTGCCCCAGGACACGAGGCCAGACAATTGGGCTCAATGGTCAAGCAGTTGTTGCAACAGACCGATTGGCGGAAAACTCACATTCCTAATTTGTACTGGTCTGAGTCTCAGAATGCATACCAAATTAAACAACCCATGGCAGACACAGGATTGCTGGAGATGATGTTGGTGTCCCGCACACACGGTAGGGCGTTAACTGATCATGAGGACGCTGAAGTAATGCTGGCGGCCTTGCCCGACACACTGTGGTCCCAGGGTCCATTTGATGTCGGGTTTTGTCATTCGGTGGCCCCTATTGATCTCCAAATGGATGAGACGCAGCCTATCAAACGGCCTCAATATCGTTGGCCGAAAGAGGCGGACCAAGGCATGGAAGACACTCTGTGTGGCCTCTGGGACGCAGGGGTGTTGGAAGTGTCCGACGGCCAAATCGCACTCCTTGCTGTGGCGTTACCAAACTGGGTGGAGCTTGGGTCAAGGTGGACAGGAGCTTCATTGTGCACTGAGTTTGACAGAACTGAGGAGATTTGATAAAAAATTGAATAATGCGTAGAGCTACAGAGAAAAGCATCATAGTCAGAGATTGAACAGATTTGGATAAAACAAATAGGCTAAAACGGTAAGAAACAAGAGCGAGATCTGATATTTTGGCTCGTCAGGCTTAAGAAGTAGAAGTCGAGTTAGATACATTTTAGAATAGGACATTTGGACTAAAGTGGATTCGGTCAAGAGAAGAAGGGGCGAGTTAGACTCGCCAAGAGGGGCAATAAAGAGAAGCAGACTGAGAAACATATTTGAGCTAGACAACAGGAAAAAGGGGGAGAGCCAATTGATGATGTAAAAATCCAGAGGGAATAGTCGGACCCATCTTTATTGAATTTAATTAGGATAATTAATAGAGATCGAGTTTGTAGGAGCAATCTGAGGTTATGGAGGCTCCCCTGACACGCGGGTCCCACAGTCGTCTCCCCCCAGATAGACATATATGACAATTTGCGATGAATCTGATGGGCGAGTTTATGGAAAATTGAATTGGAGATTTTACAATAGGTCATGTTGACAAGTATGTCCAAATGTGAAGAGTTACTATTAGGAGTCAATGTTTGCCTGCACACTAACATACTAACTTTGCTTAGTGTGGAAGGAGAGCTGAGTGATAGAGACAGATGTGTGTGTCTGCGAGTGTGTGGATGGGTGCGTGCGCATGTGATCATCTATGACTGTGTGTGCGCAGTATGATTGGCCAGAGAGGTCTGAAGTTGGGGTGATGTGTTTGCAATTGAGGATAAAATTCCTCTCACCTGAAGGGGTGGTACAGACTGGAGGGTCTGGAACTGGTAAGTGATGAGTTCTGAGTTCATCAGGGACACCATCGACAACAAAACGGTGTGATGAAGAAGGCCCATTTCAGTGATATGGTCAGACAAGACAGAACTAGTATCGAACAGCAAGACTTTGGACAATTTGACGTGTGACGACTTTGAGCTCACCCGACGGGGTGACGGACTAAGTGGACAGTGACCAATTGTTTGACGCTTGAACGTGTTTGCGACAATAGCATGCTCTGCTTTGTTTTTGTGTGACTTGATTTTTTTTTTTTTTTTGCAGCATCAGCCACCAGCCAAGGAGCGGATTGCGCGTTGCTTGCGTAACTTGTTTTCCTTCTTGCAGGTTGTCGATTGCATTCGTGGAAAGTTTGTGTTGGATTTACAAGAATATGTTAACCCTTGCCCTTTTGGTTTTTATGATGTTGATGACGTGGTTTTCAGGACATGATCCGCGGGCGCCAGGATTCATTTTATGACTGTTTTAATTTTGATACTTGATGTCTGTTTTTGTGTGTACAAATGTCCGCTGTCAGCCGGGCTATAAGCTCACTGACAGCAGTGCGATGATTTTTGTTTGTGTTGCTGAGTGTGTGTGGTGGACAGTCAAGTTTCAAGGACTTGGGGTGATGGTCCCGGGGCCCAGATGGTAACTAGAGGTTCCGCAGGCCTGGCTATAATGAGTGTGGTGATGAGAGGGGACGCTTTGCAGGTTCCTTTTGATACGTAATGACACATTGGGTGAATGTGTCAAAGGGGGTAAAATAGAAATGGGTGAGTAGGTTTCAATTTGTAATTGTGATATACAAAGTTTTTTTCCAAATTCACTTGCTTTCAAGCTTTAACAGGACATGCCAGAATTCACCCAGCAATGATGGAAGGAGCAGAGGAAGACCAGTGACATCTGGTTGTGCTGTGGAGATGACAAATTATAGGATCGCTTGCCGAAGAATGCATCAGGTATCTGTGCCCTCGTGTCGTTGATAATGCCTGTGGGGGTTGTCCCCATTGAAATACAGAATCTCAATTGGAACCTGGAGTCCCCACTGGCGGGGCTCCTGAAGCGAGCCAAAAGAGACATTTTGCCCCCGTGGTTGAGCGACGACGATCCAACATATATTGACACTATAGGAGTGCCCCGGGGTGTGCCAGATAAGTATAAACTCGTTAATCAAGTGTCCTCGGGATTCGAAAGTATCTTCCTATGGATCACCCCCAATAAAAATGTAGACCGTATTAATTACGTTCATTATAATGTCCAACGACTGGGTAATTATACAGCTGAATCATTTGCCGCAGTTCATGAACAATTGGCTGCAACGTCGTTAATGGCGTTCCAAAATAGAATTGCGTTGGACATGCTATTGGCTAAGGAACATGGTGTGTGTGGAATGTTTGGTGATGCATGTTGTACTTTCATCCCAAACAACACGGCACCAGGAGGCCGACTGACCAGGGCGTTGGAAGGACTAAGGACACTGAACAAAAAGAAGAAAGATCATTCAGGCGTACACACCGATATTTGGTCTGATTGGATGAAAACGTTCGGAAGCTGGAAAGGGCTCATCATGTCTGTGCTTGTTGCTGTAGCTATTTTTACTACAATTATGATTTTATGCGATTGTTGTTGTATTCCATGTATTAGGTCACTCACTGTCCGGTTGATCGAGAAAACCGTTGGCCCGTTGCCACCGATGGGCCAATATGCCCTGGTGACTCAACATGAGCAGCGGGGGGAAGGAAGGATCGACAGCGCGCTGGTAGCTGTTTGCTAAAGTAACGGGTGATGACCTCATAAACGAGGTCATGAGAGGGAATAAAGGAAAATGTGCTTTCGGCAGTTTGCAAACATATTTTTAAGGTTGTGTTAAACTTATAATCATATTAATATAATATCTAGTATTGGAGTGCTCGTGTGGATTGGTGGTTGGCGAAGAATGTGCAGGCAAACTGCATGAACTTGTTTTCGTTGAAGTGTTGTGTATAGGCCCAGACAGGGAGTACCGGACGAGAACATCTCAAGGTCGTTGAGGAACGAGAACCACAGTACGTCTATGTTGCCCGGCTTCACGGGGAAATCCAACCACCTGACCTCAGCGATAACGCCGACACGGGGAGGAGATGGCCATCGACCAATCATCTCACAAAATTTTGTATGCTTTAATATTCATATTGTGTTTCTTTAAAACTGGGCAACCCGGAAGAATGTGTCGTCTTTTGGTGGTCACAAAAACGCACGAGTTTTAGTGTGAGGGACCCGGGACCCAGGCCTGTATTAGTGCGCTTTGTCAGGAATAAACAATTGGTAAATTTGGTCTGATTGATCTACTGGTCTTCTCTTTGACAGAACGAACTCGCAAAATTGTTAGGTGCGCCAGTGTGTGGATTAGGACATAGCAATTTATGTGTTAAGTGTTGATCCCAATTTGGAGTCAGATCAATAACTACAATCCGTAACCTAACACCTGGCATGATCCTTGGCTTTTTTCTCTAAAACTTTCGCCATGCTGGCTAAAACTTTTGCCAATTAGGCAAATGATGTGACGAAAGTAGCGCCAAAATGCTGCCGAAAATAAGGCGGCTGTTGTCGCAATACTCCCGCCAGCCGCTCCCCCCCATATAAAAAAAACATTTCTCAACGGATCTCCACGATCCACGAAAATGATACTCCTGACGGAAAAAAAAACGGCAATCCGCTGATCTGCCGAACATTCTCATCCCAGATAAATGAAATACTCTCGGCAACACATCAAACATAAGTCATCGAGACAACAAAATACATTTGCTGGCGACCGTTACTCGCCGTGCCGCTGCATAACGGCTACTCGTACGTTGAGAAGCAAACTTAAAGGAGCACGCCAGAGCTTTCAGTCAAATGGCACGCACACGAAGCAAACCGCGATCGGACAAACGGCACAACAGTGGACAGTAGTAACAATGAAATGTATATACTCTTTTTGTGTCAAAGACGCACACGATCGCAGCAACATACTCAGACGATACCAGCAACCTTTAACTTACCGCTGCGCACAAGTGAATAGGTATAATGTCTAGACCCCGAATGTAAGACGACCCCCACTTTTTCAGTCTTATTTCAATGCAAAAAACATCGTCTTATATTCGGGCCAGTACGGTAATCAGGTGCGGCTAACAGACCGGAAATTACGGTACTTACTAGTATAGTTGATCACTTCGCATGTTATTTTTACTTTAAACCGCATGAGGGCGCACTATGCCTGTGGAATAACTGGAGCCGCCACTGACATTGAATCTAAATCAGGGGTGGGCAAACTTTTTGACTTGCGGGCCGAATTGGGTTCTAAATTTTGACCGGGGGGCCGAACCAGGAGCAGATGGATGGAGTTTGTGTGAAGTAATATAAACGACCTGTAAAGGTCATTGCATAAAAGGTTTTGGCCTTTAGTAGGTAGTAAAGCATGGATATTCAAAAAAAGTTTTTTGAAAACAAATGCATTTATTTACAGCATTAAAAAAAAAAATCCCTAAAAAACTGCTATCAGTGATTTTCATAAAATACGACACTGTTATTATGAATAACAGTCTCCATCACTTCAGTGCCTGCAGGTCAGATTAATGAAAGATGTTTATCTTATGAGATCACATCAAACGGCAAACATTCTGAACAAATATATCATCTTGAAGAATCGGTGAAAGCATACACCTAAATAAAGTAATCAAAACGGCAACACGGTGAGGGGTATCTGAAAATCAGAGCAGAGTTTTAACTCACAAACACCTGGTAACAGAGGTGAGGAAACGGGAAACACTTCCTTAAAGTAAGCCTTAAGAACTTTACATGTTAAGATCAGTCACAAACAGGTGGTGCATCAATGTCCTTGAGCATCCTGCATTGTTTGAAAATGAGAATGGTCGCTAGTTTCAATACCTGCTATTTGTACAGATCATATTCAAAATGCATTTTTGTACAACAAACTTCAAAGCCTCCCCTTCATTTTCAGTGGGAACAGTGTTGTTTGTCTCCCTTTTTTTGCTAGTGTGTCATAGTCTGGAGTAAAATTTGTTGTGGCAATTCTTAGGAGAGATCCGAGGTGTTGGTCCGTTTACCTAGATCTGTGACGGGTTGATGTTGATGTTCATGTGGCTGAACGTCACGTCGCGTACGTCGAGCCAAATTGGCCACTCTTTTTAAACACTTGGCACTCAGTGTCCACCTTGCTTTTCCTTGGGCGACTCATTTCAAGATTCAAGAGTTTTTTATTCGCCATGTTTGAGCGTGCCAAACAAGGAATTTGACTTCGGTAAATCACAGCCTCTGTTCAACATTTAGGTGACTAACAACAACACTCAGGACATGTGAAGAACGAAAGATATTCTCAAACACCCCCTGATCTTAAACTCCCAAGAGGGCAAGTAAAAACTCAAAACTCCAGCTAGGGGAAATGAGAAACCTTGAGAAGAGACCACAGATGGGAGGGTCCCTCTTCTAGGATGACCAGGCTGCCATGGATGCAGAGAGGACACATAGTACAAACAGTGTAGACAAAAAAGGTGTGCAAAGCGGGATGTTATTGCACAGTAATGACACTGAGACTCTAAGAGTGGTGTGAGTTCATCAGAGCGACAGCCTGGGGGAAGAAGCTGTCTCTGTGTCTGCTGGTTTTAGTGTACAGAGCTCTATAACGGCGTCCAGAGGGGAGTAGTTCAAACAGGCTGCAACCTGGGTGCGAAGGGTCTGTTGAGATGTTACTTGCACGTTTCCTGGTCCTGGACCGGTACAAGTCTTGGATAGATGGGAGGTGGATTCCAATTATCTTTTCTGCAGTCCTTATTGTCCGTTGCAGTCTGTGCTTGTCTTGTTTGGAGGCCGATCCAAACCAGACAGTGATGGAGGTGCAGAGGACAGACTGGATGATGGCAGTGTAGAAGGTCTTCAGCAGCTCCCGCGGCAGGTTGAACTTCTTGAGCTGTCTCAGGAAGTACAGCCTCTGCTGGGCCTTCTTCCGGACAGAGTCTATGTGGCCGGTCCATTTCAGGTCCCGAGAGATTGTGGTTCCCAGGAACTTGAAGGTGTCTGATGAGAGAATAGTATTACTGCGGATAGTGAGGGGTGAAAGTGGTGAAGGGCCTCGCCTGAAGTCCACTGTCATCTCCACGGTCTTGAGCGGGTTCAGGTCCAGGTGGTTTTGGCTGCACCAGTGGACCAGCCGCTCCACCTCCTGTCTGTACGCAGTCTCATCACCGTTCTGGATCAGTCCGATGAGAGTGGTGTCGTCTGCATACTTCAGGAGCTTCACGGAAGAGTCACTTGCGGAGAAATCGTTGGTGTAGAGGGAGAAGAGCAGTGGGGAGAGGACGCATCCCTGAGGGGCTCCAGTGTTGGTGGTCAGGGTGTCAGATGTGATGCTCCCCAGCCTCACACGCTGTCTCCTGTTGGTCAGGAAGCTGGTGATCCACTGACAGGTGGAGGCAGGCACCGCGAGCTGGATGAGCTTCTGTTGGAGGATGTCAGGAGCGATGGTGTTGAACGCCGAGCTGAAGTCCACAAACAGGTTCCTGGCGTACTTTCCTGGGGTGTCCAGGTGTTGCAGGATGTAGTGCAGTCCCATGTTGACCGCATCATCCACCGACCTGTTTGCCCAGTAGGCAAACTGGAGGGGGTCCAGCAGGGGGCCCGTGACATCTTTCAGGTGGTTCAGTACTAACCTCTCGAAAGATTTCATGACCACAGATGTTAGTGCAACAGGTCTATAGTCATTCAGACCTGTGATGGCGGGCTTCTTGGCCACTGGAACGATGGTGGAGCTCTTGAAGCACGAGGACACCTCACACAGCTCCAGGGAACGGTTGAAGATCCGTGCAAAGGTGCCAGCTGCTCAGCGCAGACTTTCAAGCAGGAAGGTGACACGCCGTCTGGGCCCGGTGCCTTCCTGATCTTTTGTCTCCGGAACATCTGGCGCACTTCCTCCTCGCGAATCTGGAGTGCGGGCGCGGCCTCTGTAAGAGAGAGAGTCGGTGACCACGGTGATGGAGGTGTGGACAGAGCAGTTGTGGGGGGAGGTGAGTATGTGGATTGTGTGGATTGTGCTGCAGGAGGTCCCGTTATGTGGGAGGACCGATCAAACCTGCAGTAGAACCTGTTTAGCTGGTCAGCGAGCCTTGGGCTCTCCACAGGACGGGGGGTTCGTTTCTTGAAGCCCGTGATGCTCTGCAGGCCTTTCCACACTGTTGAGGGATCAGGATTGGCAAAGAGGTGTCTCTCCAGGCTCTCCCCGTAACACCTCCTGGCTTTCCTGACCTCTCGGTTCAGTGTGTTTCTGGTCTGCTTGAACAGGTCCCGGTCGCCGCTCCTGTAGGCCTCCTCCTTGACTTTGCGCAGCCTCCTAAGGTTCGGTGTAAACCAAGGTTTGTCGTTGTTGTACGTGGAGAAGGTCTTAGTCTGCACACACAGATCCTCACAAAAACTGATGTATGATGTGACAGTGTCAGTGAGTTCATGCAAGTCAAGTTTGCAGCTTCAAAAACACTCCAATCGGTGCAGTCAAAGCAGGCTTGGAGGTCCTGCCTTGACTCCACTGTCCACTTCCTGACAGTCCTCACCACAGGCTTAAAAGTTTTTAGTTTCTGTCTGTAGGCAGGGATCAGATGAACTAGACAGTGGTCCGAGAGTCCTAAAGCTGCACGAGCCACAGAGTGGTATCCATCCTTAATTACGGCATCCATTTTTTTCATTGATTTTCATATTATGTATTACTTGTGCACTCTCTGCATCCATTACAACCTGGTGATCCTGAAAGGGGGATCCTTCCATCTGTGGTCCCTTCTCAAGGTTTCTCATTTTCCCCTGGGAGGTTTTTTTTTTGAGTTTTTCCTTGCCCTTTTGGGAGCTTATGATCAGGGGATGCTTTGAGAATAATTGTCAATTTTGGCTATGTGAAGCCCTTTGAGACTGTCTGTGATTTAGGGCTATACAAATAAACTTGACTTGACGGTGTAGCAGTGGTCCAGTGTCTGTGCCCCTCTGGTGGGACACGTTATGTGCTGTCTGTATCTGGGGAGTTTGTGTGCGAGGTTCGCCCTGTTAAGATCACCCAGAACAATGATTAGTGAATTTGGTAGAAGTTTCTCCATGTCTGTCACCTGGTCAGCCAGCATCTGCGTGGCTTCACTCGCACGTGCGTGGGATGTAAACAGCCGCCATGACGATCGAGGAGAACTCCCGTGGTGAATAGAACGGCCGGCAGTTTATGAAAAGTGTTTCTAGGAGAGGGCTGCAAAACTCTCTCAACACCATGACATCGGTACACCAACGTTCATTAATGTAGAAACAGAGACCACCTCCCTTTGATTTTCCGGAGAGCTCCGCGCTGCGATCTGCACGCGTTAGCCGAAACCCAGCTAACTCCATGGCGTGGTGGGGGGTTCGTTCGCTAAGCCACGTTTCAACAAAACACAGCGCGGCGGATCTGCTGAAGTCCGTGTTCCTTGAAGTGAGGAGCAGCAGTTCGTCCATCTTGTTCGCCAGGGAGCGGACATTCGCCAGATGAATTGACGGTAGGGCAGAACGGAACCCTCTCTGCCTCAGCTTTACGAGGGCTCCGGCACGTTTTCCGCGTCGCCGCCGTCGCGCTAGCTTGTATAGCACCGCCGCTCCGGCTAAAATCTCCGACAAACAGTCTGAATCAGAGAGAACAGGAGAGAAAATACCAGAAGAAGACTGACCGATGTTTAACAGTGCTTCTCTAGTAAAAGTGATCCGGGATGGACAGCAGAAGACACAGAAAACACACAAAATAAGACAAAGAAACAGAGAGCGACTCACCGTGGCAGCCATCCGCGGCGCCATCAGATGACGTATGACTGGAAGGATTCCAGGGGAAAGGTTTGTGGGTGGCTTTAGCGTAAAACTGTATCCGAAAGCTCGGTGCGCAAATTACAAGAATCCTGTCGTCACAGCCCACGCTCTAAATTCGGCACTGATACAAATAGAGCGCGAGTGCGCCATTTCCGTATATTGAGTACGTACACGCACTTGTGAGTGTGCACCAAGCTTTCTGACACTTAGACTTAGACTTAGACTTAGACTTAGACTCAACTTTATTAATCCCTTGGGATTACTCCTTCAGGGAAATTCTGTGTCCAGTAGCAGTAAAATACAAGATACACAAGAAAAACACAAGAGATCAAGATATACAGAAGATGCCGAAATACACACAGTGCAAGAGATAGCAATGAAATGTAAAAGAGAATGTGTACAGTTATGTCCCTGTTCATGTCCATGTCACCTCCTCCCCAGTGAGGAGTTGAATAGCTTGATGGCTTGGGGGACAAAGGAGTTCTTCAGTCTGCTTGTCCTACAATTGGGGAGGAGCAGTCTCCCACTGATCCGGCTCCTCCGATTAGTGATGACAGAGTGCAGAGGGTGACTGACATTGCCTATAATGTCCAACAGTTTTTTCAGTGTCCTTGCCTCTGCCACCGTCTCCAAAGAGTCCAGCTTCTTGCCGATCAGAGAGCCGGCTCGCCTGACCAGTTTGTCCAGTCTGGAGGTGTCCTTCTTGGATGTGCTGCTGCCCCAGCACACCACGGTGTAAAACAGGACACTGGCAACCACGGACTGGTAGAACATCTCCAAGAGTTTGTTGCAGATGTTAAAAGAACGTAGTCTCCTCAGGAAGTACATCCTGCTCTGTGTCTTCCTGTGAAGGTGGTTGGTGTGAGTTGACCAGTCCAGTTTTTTATCCAGCCACACCCCAAGGTACTTGTAGGAGTCCACAGCCTCCACCTCAGCCCCCTCCAACAGTACGGGCCTAGGCTTAGGCCTGTTCCTCCCAAAGTCTATGACCAACTCCTTGGTCTTGGAGATGTTGAGCTCCAGTTGGTTGGCACGGCACCAGGTGGCGAAATCCCCCACCAGGCTCCTATACTCCTCCTCTCTATTGTCCCTGATACACCCGACAATGGCTGTGTCATCCGCGTACTTCTGTATGTGACACAGCTCAGAGTTGTAACAGAAGTCTGAGGTGTACAAGGTGAAGAGTACAGGGGCCAGCACTGTGCCCTGTGGGGCTCCAGTGCTACTGACCACAGTGTCAGAGATGGCGTCTTTTAGTCTGACGTACTGTGGCCTGTCTGTGAGGTAGCTGGAGATCCAGGTCACCATGTATGGGTCCACTCCCATCCTGTCCAGTTTGTCTCTGAGCAGGGGGGGCTGGATGGTGTTGAACGCACTGGAGAAGTCTAGGAACAGAATCCTCGCTGTGGCGCTTCCCTTATCCATGTGGGAGTGAACTCGGTGCAGTAGGTGGAGGATGGCGTCCTCCACTCCAACATCTGACTGGTATGCAAACTGCAGGCAGTCCTGAGCATGTCGCACTTGAGGTCTGAGGAGACCGAGGAAGAGCCGCTCCAATGTCTTCATCAGGTGTGAAGTGAGTGCCACCGGCCGAAAGTCATTCAGTTCACTGGGCCGGGTCTTTTTAGGAACCGGCGTGATGCAGGATGTCTTCCATAGTGTAGGCACTGTCCCCAGCTGCAGGCTGAGGTTGAAGATCCGTTGAAGTGGTTCCCCCAGTTCAGCAGCGCAGGTTTTCAGTAGTCTGGGACACACCTTGTCCGGGCCTGGTGCTTTCCTGGGTCGAAGCTTCCTCAGTTGTCCTCTGACCTGGTCTGCTGTGAAGTAAGGCAGAGCTTGTGTTGGCGTGGGGGGGCTGGAGGTGGAGAGTGGTGGTGCTGTGGTATCTGGGGTGGGGGGGCAGGACACGGCTTCCGGTAGTAAATGCGCAGGCGAGTGGTTCCCCATCTACTGGGGAAACGCAGTCATTGCAGGCAAAATTACCGAGAGAGAAAAAAAAAAAAAAAAAAAAAGTTTAATGATACAATTTATTTAGGGTTGGCGGGCCGGATTAAACGGTCCCGTGGGCCGGATGTAGCCCGCGGGCCGTAATTTGCCCATACCTGGCTTAGACACCATTACATTAAACATTAAATCCCCCATTTCCAGTTTGTGTGGCTCTGTTCACCCAGAATGAACGTCAGAATGCCCGTTTCAATCTCTTCCAAGCATCCAACCATATTCTACTGCTTACCCAGGGTCGGCTCGCAAGATGTGTACCTCCCTCTTCCCTCAACATATCTAGTTTTTATCCGAGGTAGAGTCCCACAGGCTAATAGGACTCCTTTAGCTTGACGGCACCCTTTACCGCCGGTGTCCACCAATAGGTTCCGGGGTTACCACCACGACAGGCACCGACCACCTTACAGCCACAGCTCCAGTCGGCCACCTCAACAATGGAGACACGGAACATGGTCCACTCAGACTCAATGTCCCCCGCTTCCCCCGGGATGTTGGAAAAGCTCTGCTGGAGGTGGGAGTTTAAGCTCTTTCTGATAGGGAATTCTGCCTGATGTCCCCAGCAGACCCTCACAGTACGTTTGGGTCTGCCAGGTCAAACTGGCATCTTCCCTCACCATCGGAGCCAATCCACCACCAAGTGGTGATTAGTTGACAGTTCTGCCCCTCCCTTCAGCCGAGTGTCCAAAACATACGGCCGCAAATTCAATTTTAACTACAAAGTCGATCGTCAAACTGCAGCCTAGGGCGTCCTGGTGCCACGTGCACACATGGACACTCTTATGCTTGAACATAGTGTTCATTATGGACAGTCCATGTTGAGCACAGAAGTCCAGTAACAGGACACCGCTTGGGTTCTGATCGGGGGCATTCCTCCCAATCACGCCCTTCCAGGTGTCATTGTCCAGGTGAGCATTGAAGTCACCCAGCAGAACGATGGAGTCCCCAGAAGGAGCACTCTCCAGCACTTCTTCCAAGGACTCCAAAAAGGGTGGGTACTCTGAGCTGCCGTTTGGTGCATAGACACAACAGTCACTAACCCTCTTTGAGCTGCGTCTCGCTCGAACCACAACTCAGCAGCAGCCGGGGCCACTTGGAGTGCTGACTTGCTCACCGAATTTGGTCTGGGGATCCGTCCTCTCCCGCTCGGCCGGGTTGTTTGGGTTTGCGTATCTCACTTTAACCTGTGCACACGGACAAACACACGAAGCTCGACATCAAGCATGCAAGCAGAGCAGCAAAACGTCAAGTTATGACATCACAGCACCAAATTGCTTCTCAAAAAGAAGGTGAGCTGAAAGCCAAACCTTCTGTGAGTGACAAGACGTTCACACGTGCAGTCAGCCCAATCAGCATTCTGCTGTGGTGAAGAAGCGATGCAAAGTCCAACTAAAATGTGAAAGTAAAGTTTAAAAGAACCCGCACTGTCCTCTTCCAAATGCAAACTTGAAACCTTCGATTTGGGGGATGAAGTGAAGCCGAAAATGAAGTTTGTTCTCAAAGATGCGCTCACAGAAAGAAGAGTCAAAACCGTCTGCAGGACAATACCCAAAATAGTCACCCAGGAAATGCTCTTTTCTGCGTTTATTTTCTTGCAAAAACAACAGAGGAAACACAGCAGTTTTATTTTTCAAACAATCCCGGAAGCAACTTTTCATTTATTTATTTTTTGTGGACACGTGGCTAAGGTTGCATGGTCACAAAGGGACCACTCAACTATCTCCACGCAAACGTCGCCTAAGGACATCGCACGACATTGGCCTGACGTCACGGGCTGCCGCAGATTCATTTGAGACTGCGTCTGTGCTCGCTCATATCACGGCATTTGTATGTTTTTTTCCCCCAACAAACGACGAGCAGCAGAGGTAGCATCCCGCGACGTCTGGTTGCCGGGCAGCGCGCCAGCCGGGGTGCCCATGTCGCGACCGAGGGCAAAGCTGCCTGCTGCGGGATGAGGGGCGAGGCGCCATGACTGAGGGATGGGCGTCTCTAGCCTCAGCACTGGAGCGGCGGCTGGAAGCTACGTCTGCAGTCGAGGGCTTTAGCGCTGGGAGGCTGAGCTCTCCTCTGGCGCAGCTCTTCTTTGCCCAGCTGGCCACTCAGCCGCACGTACGCCACTTTGTACTTCTTGTCGAAAGCGCCTGCGAGGATGACGCAGCGGCGTTAGCAACACAAAGGCGCCGCCGGCCGCTCTACCACACTTACCCGCGTGATCCTGGCCCATCGCCGCCAGCGTCAGGAACAGCAACTCCCGGTACACGCTCCTGGACAATCAGAAACACACTTTGATACACAGCCAGAAATACAAATGTAGCCACGCATGCACACGCACGCACGCACACGCAAGCACATGCAAGCACATAAATCCATTGCGAGGGCGCAGTTCCACATCTGACCTGCGGAGCGGCGGAGCAGCAGAGTGGGCATGGCGGCGTGCCTTGTCGACAGTGTCGAGGAAGAGCGTGACGGCTTTGTGGATTTCATTCATGCCCACACAGCGCAGGACCTCCTCCAGGAAGGCCAGTGTGAAAGGGTGGTTGTGGCGCCGCCAGTGGGAGCCGCGCACAGGCCCGCCGCCTGCGCGGGGGGACGCCAAGTTAGTCTGGAAGGAAGGGAGGGCGGTGAGGGGGCTCACTTACTGTGAAGACGCCACAGCACGTAGAGGGGCGGCCATGCGTCGGGGTCAGGGGTCAGGGTGTCCCACTGGAGCCTCACGCGAACACACGAGCCCTGCCACACGTACGCACACAAGATGACCTCTGGAAGTGATCTCATCACCAAAGACGATTGTACCTGCGCCGGCTCGCCAAGGAGACGTAGCAGGTGGCTGGGCAGGCCAAGGCGCTGGAAGAACCACAGAAGGTTCCAGAAGATGATGCAGTGGCTCTCCAGGAACTGCGGCTGGCCCAGCACCGCCTCGCCCTCATGGTCCAGAAGGCTTTCCAGCTCCTTGCGCAGCACCAGCGGACTCACGTATGCCACCGCCACCTGGGGGGGGGGTTAGGGTGTGACACGCCCACCGCCCATCCCACTGCGCGGCTCCACGCTTACCACGTCACTCTCAGAGGCCGAGTTGTCACCCACGCCGTTACACCACGGGGTCCCCGGATGTTCGTCGGGTGGCCGGGCAGCGATCTTGCCCCTGTCCTCGCTGCTAACACACAGTAGACTAACAGATAAGCGCGAAAAGGCCAGGCGGCAGTGGTGGCAGAATGTACCTGGCGTGGAGTCGGAGGTCGCAGATGCGGGCGTTGAGGAAGGGCACAAAAGAGGCGGCGCAAAAGGGGCAGCGGGAGTTGAGGTTGGAGTCGTCGGGCGTCCACCCTGCCATGATCTCCTCATCGTAGACCAGGCAGCCGCACGCCCGGCACCGCGAGCAGCTCGACATCAGAACCTTCCAGACGTTTATTTGAAGCCTTCAAGGAAGGATCAACAGGCAAAAAAGAATAGAGGGAGTGTCTCACCTCCATCCCCGCCACATCTTGATTGGCGTCCCAGGAGTGGCGCGGCAGCCAGGGTGCGTCCGCTGGCTCAGCGTCACTGCCCAGCGAGAGCGAGCTCTGAACACGCAGAAATCCACCAATCGCATAAAAAAAAGAACTCCACTCGGCAAAGATTCTCATCTGCAAACGTGCACCGGGCGTGCTGCCTCAAAATGCGAGCGCCTCGAATGACGAGTTAGTGTCGGGCCGTCCACCAGCCACCAGAGCTTCTATTTCGCTGTTTTGCTTTGCCTCACCTCCGAGGTGGCGCCGGCGAGGCGCTCTTTGGCTTTCAGCAGCGTTTCCGCCACCTGCGACTTCCTGGACCGGCGCTGCTCAGAGAGCCGGCGTCCCGAAGTTGAGGCGGGTACTGGCTCGCTGGGCCGCCGCTCGTCCACACTGGCAGCGCGGCGGACCGCCCCCCGGTGCCGTGTGGGCGTCAGGAGCCGTTGTAGCCGCCCCGCCAGGCCTCGGCCCGACGGCGACACTTTGTTGTCATTCTCGTCCACCAACACCGTCTCGCACGCGCTCGCTGCTCTGATGGGGAAAAAGGTAGACTTAGTGGGCACGTCCTCTTCCTGTCCTCACCCCGCTACAGGACAGCAAAGCAAGCAACAGCCTGTTTGGCCGGTGAGCATATGCTCCCCTGAGAAGTACACGTGTGTGTGTGCGTGTGCTCCACCTTCCCAACCTGGCCCCCGCCTCCCAGTTGCTGTTGTTCTCGGCAGCGGTGTAGAAGCCGGACAAGCAGATGTCGCTGCGACGTACCAGGACCCCAGCGGGGGGCCCCGGGGGGGGCTTGCCGGATACGCCACCACGGCAGCGGCCCGACTTCCCGTTGCTTGTGGCTGCAGACAGCACAAGCAGGGTTAAGCCTGGAAAATGGGACGTTGCAAAACCGGCGAGGAAGAAGTGCAAAAGGAGAAAATACTTCCGTATCGATACGAGAAAACCAAAGAGTGCACGTTTGTTGCGGGAATGGCAAGAGCGACCAAAACGGCGGCATTTTAAGACTTGTTGGGGGCGCTTATACCATATTTTTGGAAACAAATGTTTCGAATCAGTGTGGCCGTTTTAAAGGACTGACGCGCGCGCGCATGCGCACGTGTGTGTGTGTGTCTGTGTGTGCGCGTGTGAAGAGAGAAGGTGAAGCTGATGTTTTACAGCTTACTTTGTGCAGGCGTCTTGATGCTGCTCAGGCTGCTGCTCTTGGCGAGGGATCCCGTCAGAGATTCATGACTGGAGCTTTCGCTCAGGCCGCTCCAGCTGGCTTGACGAATCAGAGGCAAGTGAGGGTGGGGCCAGCGCTCTTCCGGAACGGCTGTGGGATGGGAAAGAAGAAGGCGAGGGGGAAGCAGTGTGAGTGGCACAGTGGCGACGGCTTGAGTGGCACAGCGGCAGCGTTTGGAGGCGAGCATTCTGACCTCGGGCGCGGCGGCGAATTTTGACTGGCTGCCTAAAGAGGGCGATGGCCAGCAGCACGTTCCTCAGCTTGGCCCAAAGCAAACGCCCGCCCCGATTGACCGACGGCCATTTGCTCTCCAGGACAGCCTGAGCCCAAAATCGCCAGTTGTGAGTGGGCCGTCGCCAGGCCAAGCCTCTGGCGGGCGTACCTTGTTGTAGTATCCGTATGTGATGGTATTGGGTGTGACGCCCGCTTTCTTCATCTCCAGGAGGACGCGCACGGCAAGCACGGGCTGACCGTACTGGCCGCACAGCTGCATCAGGATTCTGTAACACACCTGGCACACAGAGAGAGCTAGCTTGCAGCACTTTGGCCAATGCGGGCGCTAGGGCCAATGTGGGCGATGTGGCGAGTCACCTCATCAGGCAGCAGCACCTTCCTGCTCTCTGTGTCCTTGAGGACGTCGAAGGCGGCATGGAGGGCAGGCACCTTGGTGCTCTGGGCGCGCACAAAGGTGGGCAGGCAGATGAACCAGAGGGCATACATGTGACCCAGCAGACACTTGCACCACATGTCGGGCGAGCCGCAGCAGCTCTGCGCGCGCCGCTGTGCCACCTTCAACTCCTGCCGGGAGCACAAAAACAGTCCAAGACCTTTTCAGTCCGCCCATTTTCCTTCTTTCCTCTCTTCTTGCAAGGTGTTTCTGGCTTATCTTTCAAGTATTTGACCTTCTTCTGTCTCACTTTCATTTACCGTTTTTCTACGTTGTTCGACTCCTAACCCTTCTTTCCATTTCTTTTTCCAGACTCTATCCTTCCATCCCTTGGCTTCATTTTCATCCTTTATTTTATTTGATTATTATTTTTTTTCCATTGGAACCTATTTGTGCCTTGTGTGCTGCGTTAAGGCTTTTCCTCGTACCTGTTTGGTGCGTCTCGGGGCGGGGCTACTGGGCGTGCTGCCTTTGGCAGGGACGTACAGTTGGTCCAGTGGGCGGTCAAAGAGCTCTGCCCTCAAGGCTGGGAAGGTGTCATAACTGCGCATGAAGCAAGGGAAAGCCATATTTTTGTTTGAAAAAAAGGAACCGCAACATGAAAAGGCGCGGCGCCGGGTGTCACCTGTAGCGGGCCGGGCACTCTGAGCCGTCGTCTTGGGTGGGCTGCTCGGGAGGCATGATGAAGACGGTACGCTCGCCGCAGTGGCTCTCGTCCACATCCACCAGGCGAACATACTCCGGTTTGTCCACGTCCACCTGCCGGAACGGCCACACTCTGCTTAGCACCTTAAGCGCCTTTGCCAGAAACGGCCTACGCAACGAAGCGGATCCATCTCAGGTGTTTGCGCATGTCTCACTTGTTCCAACCAAAATCATGTCGCCCTTGTGCTTGGGTGCCGCTACGCTGAACAAGCATCCTCATATGCAATTGTTGACTTTTTAAGCACATAAGATCCTGTTTTGAAGCAGGTCAATGCCACGTGGGCCAAATTATTGAGATTCAAATACGCAAATGAGACGATGGAATCCTATTGCGCCATCTTGGCGACGACCCATTTGAAAGGATCTGCTGGAGACTCGTTATGGGAGTGGAGGTTTTCATCAACGTTGGTGGCCTAATGCAGGGGTCCCCAACCCCCGGTCCGCGGACCGGTACCGGGCCGCCAAGCCGCACAGAAAAAAACAACAACTTTTTATCGACGATCAATTAATTCAGGTCAAGACACTCGTCCCGATCACGTGACATGTTTCCCCAGTCGAGCCCGCAAAGCTAGCAAAACATTAGTAAAAATTTGTTTTGAAAAATATGAAAAAAATTGGCTATTGTCTCCCAATTTCAACCGTCGGTTCAGGTCAAGACGCTCGTCTTGGTCACGTGACATGTCAGCTCAGTTGAGCCCGTGAAGCAAGCATATATAAGCAAGAAACAGCGATGTTTGGAAAGCTTCTTCGGAAAGGGAGAAAAGCCCAATGAGGAGACGAAAGATGAAGAGGCTACGACTTCTAAGAAAAGGAAAGCTGCATTTAAAAGCAAATTTCTGGAGTCCTACTTAAAATATGGATTTATCGCCACAAGTGACTCTGACGCGCCAAGCCCACTCTGCATAATATGTGGCGATAGGCAAGCTAACAAGGCAATGAAGCCTTCAAAACTGCTTCGGCACATGGAGACCAAGCATCCTGCATTAAAAGACAAACCTTAACCACTTCGGGTGTCATTGTCTCCGATTACACCTAGATGGGACCGGCTCGTTTTTGAGAAACAAGCTCAGTGCTCCCACTAATACAACAGATGGTGAGTTTTATTTTTATGTCGTTTATACTTGTTTTTATGCCAGTCGTGTCATTTTATTTCATTGTATTTATATATTTATTATAAATGTATTATTTATTTATATAAATGTGTTATTTATTTATATAAAGGCCGGTCCGCGAAAATATTTCTGACACGTAACCGGTCTGTGAAGCAAAAAAGGTTGGGGACCACTGGCCAAATGCATTTTGTGTTTTAGGACTTCCAAATTCCTCTCCATGGTGAACGGTGTGAACCATGATTGGGAGCCACCGATGCCGTGCCTTCAGTGTCTCGCTCAAGGACGGGAGGTCGGGAGACGACCACTCTACCGCCACACAGCCTTTCCTCTGGCCACTTCTTCTGGCAAACCGACCTTTTGCACGCACTCATCAAAGAACTCGAGGCAGGCGTGGCGGTCGCTGACGAAGGAGCACTCCTCGATGAACTGCGTGAACATCTGCGTGCGCGTCAGCTGGCAGTAGAACTTCTGCTGGGTACGCTCGCGAGACTTCAGGAAGCCTGACGGGAAGAGGCGCGTCAACCGCAACAAAGGAAGGGCGGCCAAAGCCGCACGCTGTAACAGAGGCGAGATAAACTTCTCCTGCTCACCCTGCAGGTTGAAGAGGGAGCTGCAGTCGGTGGCGGTGGCAGAGGACGGCTGTGTGATGGGCAGGAGGAAGGCGCGGTAACCACGCAGCAGCACGCTCATGAAGCGCAGGAAGGCTTCCTGGATGTCGGCCTCCAGCTGCTTCTGCCGACGGTATGTCTGGTCAAAGTCCGTCAGCAGGAACTCCAGCGTGGCCTCCTCCTGGCCCGGAGAGCAAACTACCAGCAAAGCAAAGCGACGCCGCAAGGTCACACACGTGCCCGGTCCAGCCTTGTCGGATTTCCATTTGCTCCATTGCAACAGTGTTGTGAGCGTACGTCCTGCCGAGTTACTTGAAATTGCGCAAGAGTTTGACGCTTTCACCACGTTGCGACGGGTGCGGCGCGTGCCGACATACTCTGCTCCAGTGTCTTGTGCAGGTTGCCCAGGGCGCCCAACAGCGTCTTGGCCGGCTTCCTGGGTAACGATCGCCATGACAACGGCTTCTTGTCGTCTGACCTGACGGGCGACAGGGCGAAGAGAAAACTGGTGACGGAAAATGAGCACACACACACAGGCGAGTGGGGAGTGCACTGACTGGAAGAGCGTGTTGGTGTCCAGGTCGACACAGACCACGTCGGCGGGAGGGCAGTGGAGGTCAAAGTAGCTGGAGTGCACGCCCACGATGAAGGGCACGGGCGCCAGTAACACTTCGGCCATCTGGAGCGGGCACAGCGGGATGTAGGGGCACAGCCAGCGTAGCGGGAAGGTCATCTATGCGCAAAGACAGGCCGCGTCACCTTGGGTGCGGCGGCCTCAGTGCCGGTGCCGGCCGCTTACCGAAACAAGCGCCTCGGCCACGGCCGTCAGGACGTCGGGCCGCAGTGAATGCAGCAGGACTTTGTGCTCCACCAGCACGGCTAGCAGCAGCGTGCAGGCATTGGCCGGGCCCAGGTTCTGCAGGAGCTTCAGGAAGCTTGCTCCGCTAATGCGCACACGAGACAAGCTCACATTTCCAGAGACAAGCGCACCCTGCCGACGCATGCACGCACCTGAGGGGCAGCGGCGAGGAAACAGGCTGGCAGAGGAGAAGGTTGTCATTCGGTGAAAGCTGCAACACACACACGCATGAACAATTCACGTCCTCACGGCGACTGGGTGCTGCACATGTTACCGTGGCGACGGCGGCCTACCTGAACCAGGATGCGAGGCCGCTGAGGGGACGGGAAGGGAACGTTGTGCATGAAGCTGGAGATGTGCCTGCAAGCGGGGTTCCACCGTTAGTAGGCAGCACGGCGCGGTGCCACGTGGCCTACCCGGACGGACTGACTTCTCCAAGGGCAGCACATGCGGTCCGGAGACAGAGTATCGGTAGACAAAGGTGAGGAACTTCTGGAAGACGTCAAAAAAGGGCCAGTGCGAGAGCACGCAGATGCTCTTCTTGGCCTGTAGACTGCGCTCAGGGACAGGCCGGCGGTCCAGCACGCTCAGCAGGCCCAGGCGCACGCTCTGGTGCTCCGACAGCGCCTCCCGAGGGAATGCCTCGTAGAATTGGATGGCCGCGCCGTACACCTGCGCAAGAGGTCGCGCTTTAGTGGTATTTGAAACGTTCAAGTTGGCTCGGGATGGGACGTATAGCTGGCGCCGCCTTGGTTTGATGCTGTGACTAGCGAAGGACAACCTGGCCAACTTTGCAAGTTGGACTCACTGGTTGCTCGTGCTCCTTTTCCACACTCCGGCATCTGATGGACATTTGTTTTTTTCGCCCACCTTGTCGCCGCTGGCCGAGGTGAGCACGAAGGTGGAGAAGACGGGCAGCCTGTACTTGGCGTCGGCAGGCCAGCTCTCCAGAGCCACACCCATGGGGAGGCAGAAGACAGGCACCGACTCGGGAAGCGGGAAGGCATCCCGGTCGCAGGCAGGGTAGCGGCTCAGCAACGCTGAAATACAGTGGTTGCCGGTCACAGGTGCATTTTCAGGAGTGGCCTGCCGCACTCGGTGCTGCCTCACTCACCCGCCTCGTAAAGCAGTGCGTTGGCTTTGGCCACCGCCCGCTTGAAGCACACAAACACAGCCGGACCCCACTGCAAAGACGCACAGCGGTCGGCACCGGGGTTCGGTCCCGGCCTGACCCGTTCATCGCATCTCACCATGCCCGTGTTGAGGCTCTTGTCCACGCGGCTGAAGGTGTGCGGCGCCACCTCACCCTTGCCGGGCAGCAGCACGCTGATGTCGGTTATAGCCAGTGAGTGCGGGCCTCGCTCGTCCGCCGCTCGGCGGTATGTCAAGAAGACGCGCTGCGCCGCCGGGCCTGCGGCGGAGCTCAGGTTGGCCGAGCGGCTGTAGGGTGTGGTCTCGATCACATTCCAGCCCACCTTGGGCTGTTCCTTTCCCTCGTACAACACCCTGCTCGACACAGCAGACGTGCTCGTCGGCGTTTACAGATCCATCTCACACAAAAATCATTTTAGCATTTCAGGATTAAGTGAAAGGCGCGGTGAGGTTCGGTTCCAAAGCCGTTCCTCGTGCGACCCATGCCCATCACCGCTACTGACAGCTAAAAACATGGATCACGTGGTATTTTGGGCATTTTTAAATACCGTATTGGCCCGAAGATCAGATGATGTTTTTTGCATTGAAATAAGAAAAAAGTGGGGGTCGTCTTACATTCGGGGTCTAGATATTATACCCATTAACAACGCTAGATGGGGCCAGATATCTTTAAAGCGAATCCTGAACTTAACTCCCCAGGCCAAAGCGAAGCCCTGTCACGAAGAATCAAAAATAATAATAGCGGTAGCACGAAGAAGACAAAAATAGCGGTAAGAAAGAAAAGAGAAGAAAATAAGAGAAGAGATAGAAAATGGAGAAACGTAGCGACAATCTGGAGAAAAGTGGGTCGAAGATCGGCCGGGTGAACCGGCAGCTGAGGAGAAGTTATGATGCAAACTTCAAGATGATGGTGATAAATGAGGCAGAGTCTTCAAACAATTGCAAAGCGGCTGTGAAATATGGTGTCACAGAGTGTAATGTACGGAGATGGAGAGCTCAAAAAGATCGCCTAAAAAATGCTCACAATCAGAGAAAACCTTTCTGTGGTCCTCAGAGCGGCCGCTTTCAAGAGTTCAACAGGAGGGTGTGAACGTAGGTGGACAGTGACACTGAGCACAGCGAGGCAGAGGATGTTCGTGAGGAGTAATGTTCTGACATGACAGATCTCAGCTACTCTCAAGTTTGAACCAGTTTGCATTATTTTATTGCAATGTTTTTCCTTATTAAGATTTGTTTCAAGACTACAGTTAGAGTGGGACTTTACTTTGATGGTTAATGCAGTTATTGCAATTTTGTTGTTTTATCACAGCCCCTCCGTGAGTCGTCACCTTATCGTGGTGGAGGGGTTTGCGTGCCCCTATGATCCTAGGAGCCATGTTGTCTGGGGCTTCATGCCCCTGGTAGGGTCACCCATGGCAAACGGGTCCTAGGTGAGGGGCCAGACAAAGCACGGCTTACGCAAGCCCCATATGATGAATAACATAAATGGATTTCGTTTTCTCTCGCCCGGACGCGGGTCACCGGGGCCCCCCTCTGCAGCCAGGCATGGAGGGGGTGCTCGAAGGCGAGCGTCTGGTGGCCGGGCCTTCGCCCATGGGGCCCGGACGGGCACAGCCCGAAAAGGAAACGTGGGTCTCCCTTTCCATGGGCTCACCACCTGTGGGAGGGGCCAAAGGGGTCGGGTGCAGTGTAAGCTGGGCGGCGGCCAAAGGCAAGGACCTTGGCGGTCTGATCCCCAGCTGCAGAAGCTGGCTCTTGGGACATGGAATGTCACCTTCTGGCTGGAAAGGAGCCTGAGCTGGTGCGCGTGGCAGAAAAGTTCCGACTACACATAGTCGGACTTGCCTCCAGGCACAGTTTGGGTTCCGGTACAAGCCCTCTCGAGAGGGGCTGGACTCTCTTCCACTCTGGAGTTGCCCACGGTGAGAGGTGTCGAGCAGGTGTGGGTATACTTATTGCCCCCCGGCTGGGCGCCTGCACATTGGGGTTCACCCCGGTGAACGAGAGGATAGCCGCCTTCGGGTGGGGGGGACGGGTCCTGACTGTTGTTTGTGTCTATGCACCAAGCGGCAGCTCAGAGTACCCACCCTTCTTGGAGTCCCTGGAGGAAGTGCTGGAGAACGCTCCTTCTGGGGACTCCATCGTTCTACTGGGTGACTTCAATGCTCACATGGGCAATGACAGTGAGACCTGGAAGGGCGTGATTGGGAGGAACGCCCCCCCGAACTGAACCCGAGCGGTGTTCTATTATTGGATTTCTGTGCTTGACACTGATTTTCAATAATGAACACCATGTTCAAACATAAGGGTGTCCATGTGTGCACTTGGCACCAGGACACCCTAGGCCGCAGTTCGATGATCGACTTTGTAGTCGTGTCATCGGATTTGCGGTCGCATGTTTTGGACACTCGGGCGAAGAGAGGGGCAGCGCTGTCAACTGATCACCACCTGGTGGTGGGTTGGCTCCGATGGTGGGGGAAGATGCCGGTCCGACCTGGCAGACCCAAACGTTCTGTGAGGGTCTGCTGGGAACGTCTGGTGGAATCCCTTGTCAAGAAGAGCTTCAACTCCCACCTCCGGCAGAGCTTTTCCCACGTCGCGGGGGAGGCGGGGGACATTGAGTCCGAGTGGACCATGTTCCGCGCCTCCATTGTTGAGGCGGCCGACTGGAGCTGTGGTCGTAAGGTCGTTGGTGCCTGTCGTGGCGGCAATCCCCGAACCCGCTGGTGGACACCGGCGGTAAGGGATGCCGTCAAGCTGAAGGAGGAGTCCTATCGGGCCGTTTTGGCCTGCGGGACTCCGGAGGCAGCTGACAGGTATCGGAGTTCACGAGTGAGGGGAGGATGGAGCGCGAGATCGACAGGCGTATCGGTGCAGCGTCGGCAGTAATGCAGACTCTGTACCGGTCCGTCGTGGTAGAGAGAGAGCTGAGCCAAAAGGCAAAACTCCCAATTTAACGGTCGATTTACGCTCCTACCCTCACCTATGGTCACGAGCTTTGGGTCGTGACCGAAAGAACGAGATCCCAGATACAAGCAGCCGAAACGGGTTTTCTCCGCAGGATGTCCGGGCTCTCCCTTAGAGATAGGGTGAGAAGCTCGGTCATCCGGTAGAGACTCGGAGTAGAGTCGCTACTCCTCTACGTTGAGAGGAGCCAGATGAGGTGGCTCGGGCATCTCATCAGGATACCTCCTGGACGTCTCCCTGGGGAGGTTTTCCGGGCATGTCCCACCAGTAGGAGACGCCGGGGATGACCCAGGACGCGCTGGAGAGACTATGTCTCTCAGCTGGCCTGGGAACGCCTTGGGATCCCCCGGGATGAGCTGGATGAAGTGGCTGGGGAGAGGGAAGTCTGGGAGTCCCTCCTGAAGCTGCTGCCCCCGCAACCCGACCCCGGATAAGCGGAAGAAAATGGATGGATGGATGTTTTATCACAGTATTTACATTTATTTACATTTCAAAAACCAGAAGCCATTCATTTACAAATGTGATTGCACTTTAGGTTACATATTTAAATGTTCAGATACTAAGATGTGATAGACAGTCTTTGCATGATTTGAATGAGGCAAAATAACATGCTTTTTCTCTCGAATATTTTGTTATAATCATTTGTTTCACATGTACTGTATAAAAATTTAAATTGGCGTTCAAAAACTATTTTTTCAAACTTGAGTCTTGAAAAATAGAGGGTCGTCTTATAATCAGGGTCGTCTTATATTCGGGCCAATACGGTAGTCAAATCAAACTCTCTTGGAAATCTGTCCATCGTTTAGGGACCTTCCCACATTTGCTACCACCTGTGCTGACAAATTAACTTTTAAAAGTGACGTGCGCCATCAAAATCTGCGTAGCCCCTCCTGCATATGAGTTGATGTTCTAAAATGAATTTAGAAATTCAGTGAATGGGACCTCGGCTCCACGTGGCCTTGCTGACGGCGGTCTTACCCGAGCTCGAGGAGGGGGGGCTTGTGGAGGCCCCTCCTGTAGCAGAGGTAGAGGTGCGGGTTGTTGATGAGACCGGCGCTCAGCTCGGCCGAGTGGCCGCCCAGCGACTTGTCGATGCAGGTGAATCCCTGTGGCACATCCTCGCCTAGGCCGCGGGCGATCACCGCCAGATCAGTCACGGGCTCCGCCCCCCGGCGGCCCGCCGCCTGTGCCAGAGGCCGCCAGGGTCCCGCCGGGTCCAGACCCGCTACCACAAAGTAGTCCAGCAGCTGTGGGCATTTGTCCTCCGTCATGGCGCCGGTGCAGCCTCCTCTGCTCGCCACGCAGCATCACACAAACAGCAAGTCAGGCACCGCATGGAAAAGCATTCATTGACAAATCATTGCCGAGCAAATCTGCCTTTTGACAAACTGTCACGAGACATTGTTGAACCTAAAACTTTCTCCGGTTTTGGTTACTTTGTACTTTTCGCCTTAGCTGCTTTTACGTTGCAAAACAACATTTTGGATCATTTTCTGATGGACGTCAGCGACCAAAGCGATAAGTGAAGCATCCGCAATTTATGTGTATGCAATGTCACCTTGAAATCATATCCCGTTTCACAATCAAAGCGAGGTTTTTGGGGCTAAAGGCAATAATAATGAACAAACACACGGCAAAAAGAAATCGCTCAAACGTCTCAGAAGGACATGGGCGGGCGCCGGCTATGCAGTTGCAAATTTGTCCGACAGGAAGCATGCCATCGGATGTTTCCTGTCCAAAGTGCAAAAACGGCTTTTGGTGCAAGCGCGGCGGCTGCGTTTGACGATGACAACACAGGAAGGAGGAAGCTGGTGGCCCGGCCTAAAGTGTCATCGGCTAGCTTCCTCCTTCCATTCTCTCAACATGCGGGTGGCTGCGCATGCGTGGCTGTGCCCTCAAAAGGGAGGGCACGTTAGCAAGGGGACACTTCCAGACGATTGTCCGTCAATCTGTTTAGAGATGTGCTCGGAGGTGCGAACAGAGACATACTTGAAAACCCTTTTTGGTGACATGATGGTGTTATTAGAGGTAGTCACCAAATCCCCATTGTGATCGTGTGTGCGCAATAATGCATGTGCCAGGACGCACGTCCCTTTTTCTATTCGCATTGAAAAAGGCACGCGCATGCGTGCAACTGTGCGTGCGTTCAGGTGTGCGCACGTTTCTTGCTTGGGTTAGTCCTTGTGGGCGTGAGCGGTCGCCAACATTCATCCATTTTACGGAGCCCTCAATTGGTCGCCAGCCTATCCCAGCCTCAATGGGCAGTAGGCGGGGGACACCCTGAACCAGTTGCCAGCCAATCGCAGGGCACAGAGACAAACAACCATTTGCACTAAATCATCAATCGGCGTACCAAGCATGTTTTGGGGATGTGGGAGGGAACTGGAGTGCGAGGAGAAAATCCACGCGGGCCCGGGGAGATAGACATATACAACCATCCGCATGTTTTTGGAAGGCAGGAGCCGGAATCGACCCACAAGCTCTGCATTGTGAGGCAGACGGGCTAACCGGTGTCGTCCGACAACATGCGTGTGACTATTTTTAACATAAAGGCGCACACTTGTGTCACGTGTCGATCATGTCTTTAGTTACATAATAAAATATAACGAAAAGTCAAGGACGGCGACAACAACAGGAGCCCAACATACAAACACAGCATCGCGTGGACTACTCGTGTAACACACACGATTATGGTGATGATGATGATGATGGAGAGGTTCGCGCGTATCTGCGGCCGGCCGCGGTGAAGGGACGAGAGCGCATCTCAATCTCTAGTCCGGAAATAAACGCATGACGTCACCGAAGGCCAGCGCATCGCGAGCGAGCGAGGGGGGACAGTCCGAGCGAGCGACTCGGGATATTGGCAGTCGAGTGTTTCGCTAGTTCCGTTAGCGGACAGCAGCTGCCATCGGCTCGTCACGTCCTCGACACTCGCCTCAAAGTTGCTTGAAACGTGGCCGCCCACCGCACACCATAGCCGGAATTGTCGTGGTTTCGGCGCCCAACGCTGGACGGCGGTTTGGTGGCCCCGCGGCGAGACGGCAAAGGCGTGTCAGATATAAAGCGCTCAGCGGAGCCGAGCCCCGTTAAAGGCGAGCACCGTTAAGCTTGCTGGGCTCTGCCGCGTTAGCCGAGTGTCCGGCGACTTCGTTTGGGTTAAATGTCGACTTTTTGTGTCGTGAGCGCCTTGCCTGCTCGCGTTTGCTGTTTTATCCGGCGGCAGAAGACGGCGACGCTCATGTTACCCTCATTGGCTCCCATGTAACTTCCATGTTTGATCTGGGCCCGGGCGGAGCGGCGACACATCAAGACAGACTCGCTGCAACTGCCACTTCCGCTCACGCATTTCAGAATAAAAGACAAATGATTATTTTCTCGCCTACTTGGCCGGTATCTCCTTCAAGCTCGGGTACTTAACCCGAAGCGTTTATGATTAAATACATTTATAAATACTTTTTCGTTCATCATAAATATTTTCTCATTATTATAATGTATGAGGATAAGCTGTTACGAAAACTAATGGTTCTCCATTTATACTACTGTACTGACCGCAAAACAGTGACACTGCGAATGGCGGAACGCCAATATCAGGGTCCGCCATAGCGATTCAGGAGGAAGGAATGAGCGAACGATGACAAATGAGACGACTGCACCAGGACTCAGGCTTGTCTCTTGTGATGAGGGACGCAGCTGATGATTGTAGGAAAGTGTTGCAGATTCTGAGAGATCACTATATGCTATATCCCCGTGTGATAAATCTGTATACTGGACTGACATCCCTCCAAAAGGCAGTCAGTGTCCTCATTGATTATACGGGCAGAGATGTGGGAGAGATGTTAAGTGATGATCTGCTGATCGCTATTTTAAGGTGCTTACCAGATGCTTTTAAGCCCTTTTCCATTCATGTGTCGCAGAGTGATGAAAAGTTTACTTTTGCTGAGTTCAAGATAAAGCTGCGGAGCTATAAGAGCACTGAAAAGTTCAGGACTGTGTCCACAGAGGACAGCATCATGAGAGTGAGATCTGGTGGGGACGTCAGACTGACCTGCTACAGTTGTGGCCAGAAGGCCCGTAAAGCAATAAAAAAAGGTTGTCCTGAGGTGGGCCAGCACAGTGGACAAAAACAATGGTGCAATTTTTGCAAGAGCTCCACGAACAAAGATGAGAAATGCAGGCACAGGAGGAGAGACAAGATCAAGCAGGCGGTGGATGAGGGGGACCACACGTTTGCATTCAAGGTGGGCCAGGTGGATGGAGACCCTGTCAGCAGACCACAGAGGAGAGGGCTTATGGTCGACACGGGGGCCCATCCCGTATTGTGACTGACATCACAAAGTTCAAGGACTTTGACAAGAAGCCCCAAAAGTACATCCTGGAGTTGGCTGACGAGGAGAGAACCAGTGGCTCGCACTGAGGAGGGGTGCAGTGCAGGTGTCTGATTGACAGAGGAGGATGCGCAGTGGAAACCATGTTGATGGGGGGCATTATATGTCCCATCATATCCCAGGACATTATTCCTGTCAAGTCAGGGACTGCCCAAGAAGCGACTCTCATCCTTAAGGAGGGACAGAACAAGCTCATCCATAAAGATGGTATGACATCTGAGATTCAAGTGTGTGATGGGCTATATTATTTAAAAATTGATGAGCCTACAGATGAGTAATAATGAAGATGGATGTCATGAGTGTTATGATTTACAAACATGGCATGAAATTTTGGGGCAGGCACAGGAAAAACACGCAAACGCAGGAAGACTCGAATCGAACCCGCATGCTCATTGTGCCGCCCCTGTTACCATTAGTTTTTATTTTATTTTGGGGTAGCGGTCCTGTTGATTTTATTGTGATGTAGTGGCACCGTAGCACTTTTCTATTACAGTAGCAATGCGGCAGCCTTTGGCTTGAAGCAGCTATAGTATAGCTGCTATACCGTTGCCTCCCCCTCATTGTGAAAATGTGACAAGTTCACATAACGTTTATTTTCTGGAAAAAAAAAAGTGAAGTAACAGTTTATAAATCTCTTGTTAGCTGCTTTGCAAACATTCATATATACAAACATCCCTGCTTATTACAAATTATTACAACAAACGCACGAAGGCAGTTCGGCCTAAAAGCGCGAGCCAAAAGGCGTGAAGGTTGGCCCAAACCTTTGTAAAAATGTGACAACTTATGAAATACGGCCTTTAGTTCATGCTGGGGGAGACGCACGCACAGGCCTGAGCCCTCTATAGCTCCCCAGTGGCAGAGTTTATAACTGCATTGCGACTGCCTGATCAATTGCATAATCCGCTCCCACGTGCGCAAGCATGCATTTAAGCTTGACTAAAGAAACTTTTCAACGCGACTTGCTTGTCAACGAATGTGGCTTTGAGATTTTCCAACCAGCACTTCCTGCGCAAAGGGGAAGCTCTGGCCTGACCGCTGACGCGACCAATGACCTCTCCCTCACCTAGGATTTTCCATCCATCCATTTTCTGAACTGCTTAGTCCCCACGGGGGTCGCGGGCGTGCTGGAGCCTATCCCAGCCGTCATCGGGCAGTAGGCGGGGGACACCCTGAACCGGTTGCCAGCCAATCGCAGGGCACACAGAGACAAACAACCATTCGCACTCGCACTCACACCTAGGGACAATTTGGAGTGATCAATCGGCCTACCAAGCATGTTTTTGGGATGTGGGAGGAAACCGGAGTGCCCGGAGAAAACCCACGCAGGCTCGGGGAGAACATGCAAACTCCGCACAGGGAGGGCCGGAGGTGGAATCGAACCCGCACCCTCCTAACTGTGAGGCGGACGTGCTACCCAGTGCCCCACCGAGCCGCCATCACCTAGGATTTTTTTCAACAAAAAAGCTGATCAGACGCGTCTGCCTGAGGCTTAGGGTGTTTCGTTTCTTTTCTTTTCTTTTAAAGGTCTGGCTATCATTAGTTCTCTTCTTGGGTTTGACTCGACGGACCTCTTGCGTGTGCGCACGCCTGCGCGAGCACATTCCGAGGAGCTTCTTGTCAAAGATGAGCACCGCCAGATTGAATGTGGCCCAACCTGGCCAAGCGGCCGCGGAAACCGTGAGGATTTGGGATGAACGCCCAAAGTCCAATTGGTGCCCGCCGACAACACGGACGATCTTCTTGAAACGCTTGTTTTCTCTTTTTCGTCCGAAACCGGTGGTTTTGGTGAAAGTAACCCACATTCTGTTGCCACTTAACAAACCCCACCCCCGGTGAGATGAGTCTCCTTTTTTGATAGGTTACCAACGATGAAATGCTCGAGTGCGATGGGTGGAGGTCACGTGGGAAAAGGGAGCCATCTAATTTGCATGGGTGTCTGCTTCGGACAAAAAAAACTCGCGCTTAGAGGCTCTCTCTCCATGAAATTATGGTAGAAGGAATGTACGCTGGTCACGGAGAACCATGAGGCTCCTACGGGAGTCACCAATCCCAAGAGGGGGGGAACCATTGCACGGCAGATGGAATGGAGGGCAAAGAAATGGCCTTTGAAATGGTTTCAATTTGACCAAATTCCATAATTCCCCATCTTGAGTTCCGTCGGAGGTTTAGCAGCCACCTTGCGCGCACTAGTGCGCGCCAGCCACTCGGTGAGCTCGCTCCATCCGCCGAGGCTCACTTGAGTCTGTCCGAGCGGAAGGAGTCCTCTACGGCGGGGTCAGCCAGCATCAGGTCTCCCTCCAGCATATCCAGGGCCAGTGCGTCCATTTGCAGCGGGTCGTCGAGCGAGAAGGGGCTCATCTCGAAACCTGGCACGTGCGACAGGGCGCTGGCAATCTCTTTGGACAGACCCGGTGGAGAAGAGTCACCTGAGGGCAAACACATGCGGCAAATGAGAACAGAAATAAAACAAGGATCCATGCAGTAACAACTGATAAGCAAGCTTCTTTTTCCTATGACTGTCAATGATTGTTGTTCCTGTCCTATTGGTGGATGAGTGCATCTCCCAAATCGGGTCGCAGCTTCAGCAGGGAAGCCCAAAGTTCCCTCTCCCCGGCCACTTTGTCCAGCTCGTCCCGGGGGATCCCGACGCATTCCCAGGCCAGCCAAGCGCCCCAGTGTGTCCTGGGTCGTGTCTTTACAAGTCGGTTCAACTGATTATTATTGGTTGGCCAAACGGTTCAGTTCCTGCTTTGGTCTGTAACATGCATCAGAAACTTGGCAAATAGCGACAGGAGGGGCGAAGCTGGTCGAGTAGTGCCTTTGGACTAGCGGGCCACACACTACATGTCACGGCAAGCCACAGTTTGTATTCGAGTTCCTCTTGACGCATCAGGTCATGAAGCCACCCACCTGTCAAGATGATGTTGGGGATGTTCTGGCGAGCGCTTCCGTCGTAGTTGAGATTCTGGTTCTGGTTGAGTACAGTTTGATCGAAGGAATGCTGCAATGCCTGGGTGTCAGCATGGCTGCCGCTCAGCACGCTGTGGGCTAGGATGTCACTCGGACTCTCTGTGGGGAACTGAAGAGCAAAAACACACACGCTCCATCACATTTCCTGTTGATCCCGCGACACACCGATCACGTGTCGCATCGTCGTACCTGCGGGCCGGCTTTGCCGCCAAGCTGCAGGTTAACGTACGAGTCGTCCAGCAAGGAATTGAGCAAGGCGTCCTGGGAAAACATGGGGTTATCGTGGCAACAGGCGCGCAAGCGCTCGACAAACATGCCAGTTGAGGGCTCACGTTGTACAGGTCGGAGGTCAAGTGCAATTGGGGGAAGTTTGCACTCCGAGTTTGCTCCGCCTCCTGCTTGAGCTGGCACTGGGAGGTCAAGGCGCCGTGGAGGTACGCCTGCAAGGCGCTGTTGTTCTTCGCCAGTGGCGAGTTGACCTGAGAGCTGCTCATATGCTGCTGCTGCTGCCGGACGCGCACATGCACACACATGTGGGTGACGTTAGATAAGGAGAACATAAGAATGGCTTTTTGTACTGGTACCGTTCCAAAGTGCTGAGTGTTGAGCAGGTTCTGCGGCGGCTGCGGTAGATGGACCAACTGCGTCTGCGCTTGATGCTGACTCACTAGGGGGGGCTGCTGGCCCAGAGGGTATGGCGGTAGGCGTTGATCCAGAGGCAGCTTACTCGTGTCCAGCGGCACACCCTGGCGGGAGGGGGGGGCGAGGTGGCTGATTATGTGTAGGAAAGCTTGAGGGGGATTTGTGCGTGCGTGACTCACCTGCGCGATGGAGGACAGCGTGGGCGAGATGGTGGGCGAGAACTGCTTGGCGTGATGTCGCCGGACATCCCCACCCAAAACGGGCAGGATGAGTGGCGAGGGCTGCGGTCGTCTGCGCGGTGAGGTGCTGAGCGAGGGAGTGTAGGAGGCGGAGCCAGAGGCGACACCATAGGCGGGGTTCCCGGAGGCTGACTGGAGGGAGGAGCTACTGAGGGACGAGTGTAGTGATTGGCTGCTGAGGGAGGAGGGAAGGGAGGGAGAGGAGCACAGGGACGACTGCAGCGAGGGGTTGCTGAGCGACGACTGCAAGGAGGCGGAGCTTAGAGAGTTGCGGAAAGAGTGGCTACTGAGCGAGGCCCGGATGTTGGGGTTGCTCAGTGACGATTGCAGGGACGGGTTGCTCGCCGCGCCCCCCAGCGAGCCCAGCAGACCTATGGGAAGAAGAAGCGCAAACACAATGGCCATCGTGAGTCAGATGCCCCCGATGGTTCGACGAGAGCTGGCCACATGGCGGGACCGAGCGATGCGACCCGACTGGCCATTTTGACTCTGTATGTTTGTTGCAAAAGACGGCGGTCTCACAAGAGCCATTGCGGTTGGTTCGGGCTCTGGCCACAACCTCGCCTTGCGAATCGGTTGCCAAATAAACGGCGGCCAGTCGTCAGGTCTGCTTACTGGGCTGATGGTAACGGTTGGAGGCGCCGTTGCTTCCCTCGGCGTCGCCGACGTTAATGCCCAGCTGGGTGAGGGTGGAGGCCAGATTGCCTGTGCTGCCGCCAGGGTAAGCAGGCTCATCCTGGTCCAGCGGGGTGGGCAGGGGCGAGGGGAAGTGGAGGCTGGACAGGTCTGGCAGAGAGCCGCTGATGTTGAGGGCCGATGGGACGCCGTGGGCAGGAGCCAACGGCAGCTCGGGCGACATGAAGACGCTTAACACACGCAAACGAGGCAGATATATTGAAATATTGCTTTTCCCAAAACGTGACCGAGGCGCTTATGCTGCGTGGCCGATGACAATATGAGTGAGGTACTGCGAATGAAAAAAAACAAAAGAACAAAACCAGACAAAAAAAGAAACAAGAAAACATCAAGTTCTCAAACAACGTGTAGAAAAGCTCAAAGTCCCGAAAATGGCAAGGCCGGTTGCAACGCGCAAACATATGTTTGGGAAGACGTGCACCTTGGAAGAGAGAAAGGAGTGTTTGTTTGACATCTCGAGCAGAGGTCCGCTTTAAGCCTCAACTATTGAGCGGCTTCCAAACATCGAGACTGTCTTAGCGCACGTGTGTAAGCGGGGCATATGTTATGTCATGACAGTGTGTGCGCGTACTTGATGCCAGGAACTTCACATGACTTTGGTCGGGAGATCATCACAGGAAACTGAAGACATGAAAAAAACAAATCAGCCCAATTTATCTGCGTGCGTGTGTGTGTGTGTGCATGCGCGTGCGACATCTGACCTTCTTGGCATCCCAAGCCTTGTTAGCAACCAGCTTGGCGTCGTCCAGCACATTCTCCTCGATGGGCGGGACGGGGTACGGAAAAACTAAGGACAGATAAGGTTGGTGCGGTGACACAGCGAAACAATGCCGTTTGATTGGCCGAGGCTCCGAGTGGGCAGGGTTCTCACCATTGCGTCTTCCGCCATGGGGCGCGAGGGCGTGACCTCCTGTGGCGAAGGGTTCACCCGATGGCGGGTTCATCGCGCTGGTGTGGAGGGCCGAGTCAGAGTTGGTCCTGTTGGACCCCGCACACGCACACGCACGCGCACGCACGCACGCACACGCACACACACGGGACGTCAGCAAGCCGACCCACGCAACCTGTCACAGGCCGCAATTTAGTGAAAGAGATTATGTCCCGAAGGCGGAACTGATGAGCGCTTGACCCGATCTTACCTCCCCCTGCCGGCCAATCACATGACAACAGGAAAGGCTTGCCGTACAGGGGTACCACAAAAGGAAAGAAAAGAGATGCAGAGGAGCGGATGGCGGCAATGAAGAAGAAGACCCACACGGGCAGATATTGCATCATCACAAGTGGAGAGAAACGACAGGAAGAGGAGATGCACTTAAAGAAAAGGATGAGGAGAAAGAGGAGGAGGAGGGGGGTTCACCTGTTGAGCGCGGCGCTTGGAAGACGTAACAAGTGGCTTTTTCCCCCCGGGAAGATTCCAGCAGACCAATTCCTTTTCACGATCGACAAGAACAAAGCGTTACGTTACTGGCCAGTGGGGCAGGTGAAGAGGAGGGGCAAGCGCGGAATGAAGGCAGCCTCTGGAAAAGCGTAAGCGGGACGACCGCATGCCCAAAATCCCGTGAGAAAGCCACCACTGGTCATGGCAGCCGGCATGTGCGTGTTATGCGCGCATGCGTGCGTGCCTATTGTGGTTAGAAAATCCTAGGCAAGAATGCAGAGGGAAGAATTCTGAGGTAAGAGTGCCTTCGTACACCCCCAAGAAGAAGAAGAGAGGAAGAAGGCGGCAGCCAAAGAGCAAGTGGCTTGCTAGCATGTCAGCGCTCCAAAGTGTGGCTGCACACGTTTGGACGTGCGGGGGAATCCCTCTGAACGCTTTGCGGTGTGGTTGCCATCTTGCCCGAATGGGGAGCGCCTCTCCGTCCCCGATCGGCCCGCCTACATCACGGACTGGGGGAAAACGGCCCAAAAGGGCTTATAAAAATGTAATCTTGCCAGCCTCCATCTTTGGGAAGATTGGCTTCAAATGTTTGTGCCACCGTGGACAGCCCTCATCTGGCGGTTTAGGAAATGGGAACAAAGAAAGATGGGGAACGCCGTCGCCGTGTTTGGAATTCAGCCGATCCAAGCCTACAAAGCTCCTTGCAGAAGGAGAAGGGAAAGAGTTGAAAGATTCAACAGCCAAAGACTCCGAGTAGCAGCAAGATGGCCGCAGACGCGGAGAGCAGAGCAGAGGGGAAGGGGGCGGAGTCAAACATGTACCTTCTCCAGCCGGGGTCCGGTGGGGGGGACAAGTAGGCTGAGTTGTAAGGAGAGTTGTCCGCCTGCGGAGGCCGCTGTTAAGGAGAGAAAGGTTTTCACACCAAACCAAGGCGAGGCGGGCTCGGCGCCTGTCGCCGGGCACCAGCCCTCAAACACCCGCCCTCGAGCACCCGACACCGTATCCATAAATTCAAGTTCCATTCATTCAAATGAACTCCCCGTCGTGCACAAGACCCATCGTCGTTTGCACTTGGCTCGACGCAGCCCCTTTTGGCACAGAAAGGATACTTGGCGGCTGCGATAGGGCCTGATGGGTGGCACGAAGCGGCGCTCCCTGTGGACACGCTCCACCAGGCCATGATGGCGCGTGGAGCGAGCAGACTCCAGCGACGGCGGGAAGGTGCCCTGCACGACAGCGCACACGCTCAAGCCAACGGGTCCCTGAGCTGAATCTTTGGAACCATGAACGCTCACCTGCAGGTCCTGTGGCCCGCGGCCGATCTGGTTGACGTTGGGTAGCGAGCCGCCGTAGTAGGGACCCTGGGTGTGGGCCAGCCGGAGCTTCTGAGCCTGCAGCTGGACACCAAAAGGCAGACATGCTCGTCACAAACTTCTGAAAACACGCTAACGGAAAAACATGCAATATGCCATGCGGTTGTTGAATACGCCAAGATCGCCGTTTTTTTAACATGTCAAAGAAATGACATTGTGTGTGTGTGTGTGTGTGTGGTGGGGTGTGTGTGCGCGCGGGTGGGGGGGTTCATACGGCACAATGAGCAAATTCAATGTATTCTCAGCTAATTATGTATAATTATTTAGTGCGCGTCTTGGCGATACGCTGCGATACGCATATTGCACGAGCCATTGTCACAATATATTGCGCAGCCCTGCAACATGCAGTTACTTGCTAAAGCTCACAACCGAAAACCGCAGTGACTGGGGCACACTCGGTAACAATGCTGAACGTGATCATCATCGGGACATCCCCCAAATGAGAGCACCCTACCACGCAGACGTGGGGAGAACACGCAAACTCCACCCGGGAAGGCTATGCCCACTCAACTAGCCCCATCCTTGCAAACGTCATTTACATTATTATCTCTGATTGCGTTTCTCTAGTTTTGATGTTCACCAATCTTGCGACTTGCCGAGCTGACCTGGGACCCGGTGTGTCGTATTTCATGAGGGAATGAAATATGACGGCAGATTTTCTTGCACTGTTTTTGATAACCCGGAGCTCGGTGGTAACGAGAGTAACTGTGGTAACTATAGCGACTGCTCCAGCCACAATTGCAAGTCAACCGACTACACTTTGACAGCGGATGTTCATCACTCAGACCGCAACGTGCACTTTTCCAGTGACATCGCTCGTTATACTTGACATAGTTCGTCAATAGCAAATGCCTCTCTCCAACGAAATTAACTAGTACGACTCAACCACCCGGACAAGCTCTTGCGAATATCACAAGCAAGCAAGTTAGCGAGCGAACGAGCCCGCTCATGCAACTGCCTCCTGTCACACCAGCTGCGTCCAATGTGGACATTGCCGAGGAGAAAACCAATTAGGCGAAACTTCCGCCACAGCCGAACGTTTCGGGGAGCCGCGCAGACTATCAAGCAGTCGCCTCGGTGCCGCACACCAAAGCTGAAACACGCTGAGGCGAGAATCCGCAACCACTCGGACGTTGTTCATAGGGACTTCCGGCGTGCGATGACAGCTCGCTGAGTTGGTAAACAAGGCGACTAGCCGCCGAAGCTAACGTGCTAAGCAGGCTAACGACGCTCGCAAGCGGAGCGCAAGCCGCTCGTGGTCTCGCCGACTTGCCGCTGCAGAACAAACGCGTCAAGCGGCGGTTTTCGGGGCGGCTTGCCGACGGGCTCCGAAAGCATCCGGCCGGCAGGACGGCGCCGGGAGCCCGGATGAGGCCTGCGCTCGCTTGCTCACTTGGCCACGTCCGCCTCCGACAACCACTGGCGGACGGGCAGTGGCTGGCGGCGTGCTCACCCTGGTCGACGTGATGTCCATCATGACCTCGTGGAAGGCGGCCGTCTCCTCGGCCTGCCGCTGCGTGTGAAGCGCGATCTTCTCGCTAAACTTGCGGGGGTTGCCGACACCCGCTGCTGCCGCCGCCGCGGGGCCGCCGGGTCCCGATGCTGGGCCGCCTGAGCCCGCAGACATGTTATTCGTCGCTCGCTGGCTCGCTGGCTGTCTCGCCCGCCACAGCAACAGCGCAGTGACGTCACTTCGTCGCCGGCCCGAGATCGTCTCCACCACGCTCGGCCGGCCAAGAGCGTTCACTCTGCGGTCACGCTCGGAGGTCGCGGTTGCGCGCGATCAGAAGGGGCCAACGATGACCTCTGACCTTCAAAGTGACCCCCAGGGCGACCACTTGCACCGGGATGACTCGCCACACGCTGCTTTGTGTCCGATGCGCTCGACCCTGCCCTCTCCGCCCACATCACAAGCATCCGGTCATCTGTTACGTGACGTTACATTGACGGCACTCTTCGCGTGGCCGTGTTGCGGTTGCCTTGGCAATGCCTGCACAAAGACAAGCCCCTGCAAACAAACATACGGCGACAGCTGCCGTCGGGGTGACTCATCTGTCTTACATAAACCATCTTGGCTTGTGCCGTTACAAAACTTCCTGTCGGCGGCGGCCTACTACTGCAGCCAACAGACAACCGGACGTTTACTTCTTCCGCCTTCTCTATCAAGCGGCAATATTTATTCGAACCGAAGCTATTCCAGAAAACAAAACAAAACAAAACGATTTCAATGTGGCGTTATAACTCGATGATTTGAACTCGATGACAGGCCAAGTTGGAAGAAATTCCTTCCGTTTTGTGTCATTGAAATCAAAGTCACCCGCATCGTAACGCTACGGAAGATGAGAAGGCCAAGAACGTTAACCAGAACGTTAAACACCTGCCGCAGTTCGGCTTTAGACAGCCGGTGTTTTTTCTTGTACTCAAGCAGGTAAACGAGCATGTGCAGCTTAACTGGGCTGGTTAAGTGGAACCACCTGTCGCCAAAGCCAATCTGTGGATATGTTTTCACCTTCTTGACCTGATTTTCCCATCTGTGTTTTTATGCAAGGTTCTCTTGGGGTAATGCAGGGGTCTTCAACCGTGGTCCTTGGTGTCCGGTGTGCCGCATACATTCTATGTCTCCCTGCTGCAACACACCCAAATAAAGTGTATGGGATCATTATCCAGCTGCTGCAGACGTGGCTGATGATCTGGACAATCATGTTGCGGCAGGTGTTGCAACATACAGGACACTGGGCCCGGAAGACCAGAGGGGTATTCCAGAAAGCGAAATGAGGGAAACTCCGAGTTATTTGTTCCCGAAAGAGCGGTAATTTAAACTCTGGGTCAGTTACTGCGATAACTTACTCTGTGCACATAACCTGCTTGCTGGCAGGTTTACTACAAGAGACCCAGAGTTTCAACCTGTCTCCTACCACACAAAGAAAATGGTTAATCATGAATTGGCCGTTCATTCAAAATCCGATCGACATCGAAGCCGTAATAATTCTAAATGTTTTACGTCGCAAAAGACTCTTTCGACCCAGATTAGACGTTTTATCATTTCTAAAAGAAAATCTTTTTGAATGCTACCGCTTTTCTTTGAACAGTATAATTTATCTCAACAACCTTCTCTGGCCGTGGGATGCCTGATGGTGTAGTGGTACACCTGCCTGTCTTGTGTGAGTTCTGTCGAGCACTCACATCAGAGCAAACTTTATGCATAGTACTACGTTTTTTTGCAAATGGCATTTTCTTTATATCAGGGATGCAGAGCATTACCTTTTTTCTGTTGGCTGAGCAGAACTCAATGTTTGTTTTAAAATAGTATTTTAATGAGTGTTGCTGTAGACTACAGAGTTACATTTTAAATGACTACAAGATAAATGCGTTTGTGTCAAGTGTTAATCCACGAAGTGTAGAATTAAGTGAGAGGACGTTAGAAAACATTTTGTTTGGGGTTTAAATTATTTGAAGTAGCCACTGAATTAATATTTTAGTTTAAATCAATATCAAAGACAAAGTCAGCTTTATTGTAAATTTCTCCTCATGCCAAAGACACACAAAGAAACCGAAATTTCGTTCCCCCCAAGACATGGCCCACAACAGACAAACAAGTATAACAACAGCGTGCTGAATAAATAATGAATAAATAACACAATAAATAAATAAATAAGAGGAGCAAAAAAGGAGCAAGTGCGCGTACAGCAGACATTCCAGAAAATAGCGCAACAGTGCCGCACGCTACGCAGAAGGGGGTAGCGAGTTCAGGGTCCTAACAGCCTGGAGAAAGAAGCTGTTGGCGAGTCTGGTGGTGCGGGAGCGCAGGCTCCTGTACCTCTTCCCAGAGGGCAGAAGGTCAAACAAAGAGTGAGCCGGGTGACTCACATCTCTCGCAATCGAGGTTGCTTTGCGGGCGAGATGGGAAGTGTAAATGTCCTTCAGGGAGGGGAGCGAAGCACCAATAATCTTACCAGCCGTATTCACTATGCGCTGCAGGGCCTTCAAGTTCTGTTCAGTGCAGTTGTTAGGGTTTTCCAGGTTATCTTTATCATAGGATTATGTTGGAATGCAACAGGTAATAAATACCTTACCTTGTCCTCCTTATCACAAGGTTGTAAAACATCCCCTGAGATGTTTAGACTAGAGGACAAGGGCTTTCTATTCAGCCCACTCATACCCCCACTCTGTTTCTCTTAATAAATATCCTCTTGCAGGAAGGAGAGTTCAGACCTCCATTCGAACATCGCTGCACGCACAGTGACGAATGGACTCTCCACCTGCAGGTGTCTAAAAGGACTTACTTGTCTCCCGTGTGGTTCTTGCAAAATAAGTTGGAGTGAGCAAATCTCTAACATTTTGCAGTTACCACCCCAGACAGCGATGCAACTGGTGAGGACGCTCTCAACGGTGCCACGGTAGAATGTAGACAGGACTGCCTGAGGAGCACATGCACGCCTGAGCTTCCGCAGGAAGTACAGGCGGCGCTGAGCTTTCTTTGCCAGTGACGAGGTGTTTGCGGACCAGGAGAGGTCCTCACTGATGTGCACCCCCAGGAACTTGGTGCAGCTCACCCTCTCCACCACAGCACCGTCGATGATCAGTGGCAGGTGTTTTGTGTGACCCTTCCGGAAGTCAACAACGATTTCCTTGGTCTTGTTGACGTTCAGCAGGAGGTTGTTGTCCCTGCACCACGTGGTCAGAAGGTCAACTTCCGTCCTGTACCGAGTCTCGTCGCCCTTCGTGATGAGACCCACCAGAGTCGTGTCGTCAGCAAACTTCACTATGCGGTTGTTGCTGTAGGTCGCAGTGCAATCATGCGTCAGCAGGGTGAAGAGCAATGTACTGAGGACGCAGCCCTGGGGGGCTCCCGTGCTCAGCGTGATGCTGGCGGAGATTTTGTCGCCAACACGCACCACCTGAGGCCTCTGACAGAGGAAGTCCAGTAGCCAGTTGCAGAGGGAGGTACTGAGGCCCAGCTCGTGGCGTTTGCAGATGAGTCGCTGCGGCACAATGGTGTTGAAGGCAGAGCTGAAGTCCACAAACAGCAACCTCACATACGAGTCTTTTCTCTCCAGGTGGGTGAGGGCCGAGTGGAGGGCAGAGCAGATGGCATCCTCAGAGGACCGCTTGGCAAGGTACGCGAACTGGAAAGGGTCAATGGTGGGGGGGAGAACGGATTTGATGTGCTCCATGACAAGCCGCTCAAAGCACTTCATGATGATGGGCATCAGTGCCACGGGGCGGTAGTCATTGAAGCAGGACGGTGCAGGTTTCTTCGGCATAGGAACGATGGTGGCAGCCTTGAAACACGAGGGGACGATGGCCTGCTGCAGGGAAATGTTAAAGATGTCCGTGAAGACACCCGACAGCTCCCCAGCGCAGTCCTTCAGCGCTCGACCCGGGATGTTGTCAGGGCCCGCCGCCTTACGGGTGTCAATAGCGGCAAGTGCCCTCCTCACACCATCAGCAGAGAGGCGCAGGGGCTGCTCGTGGGGGGGGGGGGAGTGGTCTTCAGCGGGCAAGTGCTGTTCTGGGCGTCGAAGCGAGCAAAGAAGCGGTTCAGATCGTTCAGCAGACGGACGTCGCCCTCACAGCTCCTCGGTGTGGGCTTGTAGTCCGTGATGGTCTGAATGCCCCGCCAAAGGCTACGTGCGTCCTTGCTGTCCTTGAAGTTGTTAGAGATTTGCTCACTCCAACTTATTTTGCAAGAACCACACGGGAGACAGGCAAGTTCTTTTAGACACCTGCAGGTGGAGAGTTCACTCGCTCCAGAATGAAGTCTGAAAAGTCTCCTTCCTGCAAGGGCATATTTATTAGGAGGAACAGAGTGGGCGTGAGAGTGGACAGGTTTGGTGAACCCCCGGCCTCTGGTAAGATCAGAGCAGGGGGTGTTTTACGATGTTGTGATAAACAGAACAACTTTGATTGCTTCCTCTGCAGCTGGTCACTCAAGCAGAGGAAGCAACCACTTTACTACGTTGTGAGAGCAAGACAAGATTGGTTAATCATTATAGTCTACATTCCAACATAATCCTATGTTAAAGATAACCTGGAAAACCCTAACAGAAGTGGGTGGAGACCTTGCACGAGAATGCCTTCTTCGCTTCTTTGATGCCTCGGGACAGGTCGGCCCTCGCTGTCCTCAAGCCAGCCTCATCCCCCGCTCTGAAAGCCTTGTCCCTGGCCCTCAGCAGTCTGAGGACAGCCCCTGTCAGCCACGGCTTCCAGTTCGCTCGAGTGACGACGGATTTCGAGCAAGTCACATCATCGATGCACTTCATGATGTAAGAGGTAACAGAGTCAGTATACTCCTCTATGTCCGTCCGATCGTTGTAGGTGGCTGCCTGCTTAAACAAGTCCCAGTCAGTGGTGTCAAAGCAGTCACGAAGTGCATCGGAGACACCCTCAGGCCACACCCGAACCCGCCTCCGAACCGGCCTGGATGCCTTCACCAATTGTCTGTATGCGGGCAAAAGCAAAACGGTGAGATGGTCAGAAAGTCCAAGATGGGGGAGGGGGGTGGCTTTGAAAGCTCCCTTTTGCGCAGAGTAGACCAGGTCCAGGAAGCTGTCTCCACGTGTCGGAAAAGTAACATGCTGGTGAAGCCTCGGGAAAACAGACTTCAGGTTGGCATGATTGAAGTCTCCAGCGAAGATGGTGAAACCGTCAGGGTGCGCTGTCTGCTGTTCACTGACAGCCTGGTACAGTTCACCAAGCGCCGCGATCCTGTCGCCTTCCATGTTGGTAGGCGGGATGTATACCGCGACTAGCAGAATCGCGGTAAATTCCCTCGGCAGGTAAAAAGGACGGCACTTGATGATCACAAACTCCGCAAGTGGCGAGCAGTGCTTACATACCACCACAGAGTCCCGGCACCATTCCTCTCGGATGTAGACGCATATTCCACATCCTCGCGACTTTCCCCCTCGTACAATGGCACGGTCCGCCCGATAGCTCGCTAGCCGCTCCAGATGCACGGCAGAGTCCGGAATGTTGTCAGTCAACCAGGTCTCGGTGAACACGAGCACACAGCAGTTCCGCACCGTCCGGTTCGTAGACCTCAGCAGGCGAACGTAATCCATTTTGTTGTCCAGCGATCGAACATTCGCCAGAAGAATGGAGGGCACCGCCGGGCGCGCTGGGTTGGCCGCCAGCCTGGCCCGGACGCCTCCGCGCTTGCCCCTCTTCTGCCTCCTCGCACACCGTTTCCGACGGCTCCCAACCGGGGGAGGAATAGCGGGCGAGGTCGGCGACGTTTCAGGACGTAGCAGTCCGACCGCCTTTAATGTCGCCGCTTCAAAGTCCAGAACGCCACAAAACCCACTTCTGCCGATGTCGAGCAGAACCTGCTTGCTGTACTTGTAGCACGATAAAGCACGACGAGACGAACACATAAGACTGTCAGACGAACACTCATTAGACGAACCGTACTGACGGGACAGAGAGTGGCCGCTGCGTGTGCACGCGCCGCCATCTTGATATCACTATTGACCTTGTTTAATAGCGTAAGTCCATTTAGAATAATTAAATTCAAATCCCCCTCCGTGAGTCGTCACCTTACCGTGGTGGAGGGATTTGCGTGTCCCAATGATCCTAGGAGCCATGTTGTCTGGGGTTTCATGCCCCTGGTAGGGTCACCCATGGCAAAAGGGTCCTAGGTGAGGGGCCAGACAAAGCACGGCTCAAAAAGCCCCTTAAGAGGAAAAACATATATGGACTTAGATTTCCCTCGCCCGGACGCGGGTCACCGGGGGCCCCCTCTGGAGCCAGGCCTGGAGGTGGGGCTCGAAGGCGAGCGTCTGGTGGCCGGGCCTTTGCCCATGGGACCCGGCCGGGCACAGCCCGAAAAGGAAATGTGGGTCCCCCTTTCCATGGGTTCACCACCTCTGGGAGGGGCCAAAGGGGTCAGGTGCATTGTGAGCTGGGCGGCGGCCAAAGGCAGGGACCATGGCGGTCCGATCCCCGGCTGCAGAAGCTGGCTCTTGGGACATGGAATGTCATCTCTCTGGCTGGAAAGGAGCCCGAACTGGTGTGTGAGGCAGACAAGTTCCGACTAGATATAATCGGACTTGCCTCCACACACAGTTTGGGTTCCGGTACTAGATCTCTCGAAAGGGGCTGGACTCTCTTCCACTCTGGAGTTGCCCAGGGTGAGAGGCGTCGAGCAGGTGTGGGTATACTTATTGCCCCCCAGCTGGGCGCCTGTACATTGGGGTTCACCCCGGTGAATGAGAGGGTAGCCTCCCTCTGCCTTCGGGTGGGGGGACGGGTCCTGACTGTTGTTTGTGTCTATGCACCAAACAGCAGCTCAGAGTACCCACCCTTCTTGGGGTCCCTGGAGGAAGTCCTGGAGAGCGCTCCTTCTGGGGACTCCATTGTTCTACTGGGTGACTTCAATGCTCACGTGGGCAATGACAGTGAGACCTGGAAGGGCGTGATTGGGAGGAACCTGAGCGGTGTTCTATTATTGGACCTCTGTGCTCGACACGGATTTTCTATAATGAACACCATGTTCAAGCATAAGGGTGTCCATGTGTGCACTTGGTACCAGGACACCCTAGGCCGCAGTTCGATGATCGACTTTGTAGTCGTGTCGTCGGATTTGCAGCCGCATGTTTTGGACACTCGGGTGAAGAGAGGGGCGGAGCTGTCAATTGATCACCACCTGGTTGTGGGTTGGCTCCGATGGTGGGGGAAGATGCCGGTCCGACCTGGCAGACCCAAACGCTCTGTGAGGGTCTGCTGGGAACGTCTGGCAGAATCCCCTGTCAGGAAGAGCTTCAGAGCTTTTCCCACGTCCCGGGGGAGGCGGGGGACATTGAGTCTGAGTGGACCATTTTCCACGCCTCCATTGTTGAGGCGGCCGACTGGAGTTGTGGCCGTAAGGTCATTGGTGCCTGTCGTGGCGGCAATCCCCGAACCCGCTGGTGGACACCGGCGGTAAGGGATGCCGTCAAGCTGAAGAAGAAGTCCTATCGGGCCATTTTGGCCTGCGGGACTCCGGAGGCAGCTGACAGGTACCGGATGGCCAAACGGAACACAGCTTCGGCGGTTGCTGAGGCAAAAACCCCGGCGTGGGAGGAGTTTCGTGAGGCCATAGAGAATGACTTCCGGACGGCTTTGAGGAAATTCTGGTCCACCATCCGGCGTCTCAGGAGGGGGAAGCAGTGCAACGTCAACACTGTTTATAGTGGAGATGGCGTGCTGCTGACTTCGACTCGGGACGTCGTGAGTCGGTGGGGAGAATACTTCGAAGACCTCCTCAATTCCACCTACATGCCTTTCATTGTGGAAGCAGGGCCTGGGGACTCAGAGGCGGACTCTCCAATCTCTGGGGTCGAAGTCACTGAGGTAGTTAAAAAACTCCTCCGTGGCAAGGCCCCGGGGGTGGATGAGATCCGCCCAGAGTTCTTAAAGGCTCTGGATGTTGTGGGGCTGTCATGGCTGACACGCCTCTACAACATTGCGTGTACATCGGGAACAGTGCCTCTGGATTGGCAGACTGGGGTGGTGGTTCCCCTCTTTAAAAAGGGGGACCGGAGGGGGTGTTCCAATTACAGGGGAATCACTCCTCAGCCTCCCTGGTGAGGTCTATTCAGGGGTGCTGGAGAGGAGGGTCCATCGGGAGGTCGAACCTCGGATTTAGGAGGAGCAGTGTGGCTTTCGTCGTGGCCGTGGAACAGTGGACCAGCTCTACACCCTCGGCAGGATCCTCGAGGGTGCATAGGAGTTCGCCCAACCAGTCCATATGTGTTTTGTGGACTTGGAGAAGGCGTTCGACCATGTCCCTCGGGAGGTTCTGTGGAGGGTGCTTCGAGAGTACGAGGTGCCGAGCCAACTGATAAGGGCGGTTCGGTCCCTGTATCACTGATGCCAGAGTTTGGTCCGCACTAAGTCGGATTCGTCCCCAGTGAGGGTTGGACTCCACCAAGTCTGCCCTTTGTTACCGATTCTATTCATAATTTTTATGGACAGAATTTCTAGGTGCAGCCGAGGCGTTGAGGGGGTCTGGTTTGGGGACCTCAGCATCGCGTCTCTGCTTTTTGCAGATGACGTGGTGCTGTTGGCTTCTTCAGGCCTGATCTCCAGCTCTCACTGGAGCTGTTCGCAGCCGAGTGTGAAGCGGTCGGGATGAGGGTCAGCACCTCCAAATCCGAGTCCATGGTCCTCGGTCGGAAAAGGGTGGAATGCCCTCTCCGGATCAGGGATGAGATCCTGCCCCAAGTGGAGGAGTTCAAGTATCATGGAGTTTTGTTCACGAGTGAGGGGAGGATGGAGCGCGAGATCGACAGGCGGATCGGTGCAGTGTCGGCAGTAATGCGGACTCTGTACTGGTCCGTCGTGGTAAAGAGAGAGCTGAGCCAAAAGGCAAAGCTCTCAATTTACCGGTCAATTTACACTCCTACCCTCACCTATGGTCACGAGGTATGGGACGTGACCGAAAGAACGAGATCTCGGATACAAGCGGCCGAAATGAGTTTACTCCGCAGGATGTCCGGGCTCTCCCTTAGAGATAGGGTGAGAGGCTCGGTCATCCGGGAGAGACTCGGAGTAGAGTTGCTACTCCTCCACGTTGAGAGGAGTAGTATGTCTCTCAGCTGGCCTGGGAACGCCTTGGGATCCCCCTTGGATGAGCTGGATGAAGTGGCTGGGGAGCGGGAAGTCTGGGAGTCCCTCCTAAAGCTGCTGCCCCCGCGACCTGACCCCGGATAAGCGGAAGAAGATGGATGGATGGATGGATGGATGGATGGATGGATGGATGGATGGATGGATGGATGGATGGATGGATGGATGGATGGATGGATGGATGGATGGATTAAAATCAAAGTGAGGTGCAATCACAGCCTAGCAAAACATGCCTTACCTTTTTGACGAATGTTTTTCTGCATCATTTTGAGCTGCATCCAAGTCCTTTTTTCTCCTGTTGGATTGCACCTAAATGAAAATCATAGGCTATGCTACAATCTTTTATGGTTAGATGTTACATCAATGAAATAGTACATTAAAACTTGCGCATTGGGCAGCAATTTCCTCCCATGACGTCTCGCTCTCCTTCGCTGCTGCAGCCGTATTAGATTTGCGGCGAAAAATACATTCGGACTTGCCATAGTCTAGCAAAAGGACCTCCAATTCCTTTGTGGTAAAATAAGGTTATCTGTTTTTCCTCTGTTGTCATGGTAACTCATGGTATCGGGACTCTATCGATGATGGCTTTTTATAGTGGTTGTGCACGTGCATAATTCAGAGTCTCCCATCTCAAAGTAAGTCCACTCAGAGTTCAGGGATAGACTCAGAGTATGCCCTGCGAGCCATAGACGTCTATTAGATGTCTGGTCTATGGATGGACCTAATTTAGACGTCTAAAAATGGTCTATGTATAGACCTAAAATAGACGTCTAAATTAAAAACATCAAATATGATCATATTTCAAAATTTTAAAGTGTTAACCAGCTGTAAGTTGAATAAATAATGTACAGAAGTTGTATAAAGTTACTTTGTTTTTAACAACCATATTGATCCGTACATGTGAAGTGGTTATTTGTGTAACCTAAAATAGATGTCAATTTTAGGTTATTCTATAGACGTAAAATAGACGTCTATATTAGGTCTATGTGTAGACCTAAAATAGACATCTAAACTAGGTCTATATATAGACCTAAAATAGACAACACATTTAAACCCATTAAATATGAAATATTAAGCCATAAAGCAGCTGTAGGTTGTATAAATAATGAACAGAGGTGTCATTGCTTTGTTTAAACGACCATTGATGCGGTTGAAGTGTGGTTATTTCTGTAAACGGGGTGCGGGGTATAAGCTCCAAGGCGGGAGAAGACAGGGGGACTTCTTTTTTGGCTAGAGAGAGACACTTTAATTCTGACATCGGTTGAATAAAATCTTTCCCCAATCAGCCGTGTGTCACTGAAGTTTTCCTTCCCTGAGCCAGCCACCTATCCACCGTTTGATCTTGGAGACCAACAAAACATCGAAGAGAATTCACCACAATATCTCAAGTCAGATAACATTGAACAAACTGTATGAAATACCTTAAATTTACATGAGTTCAAAATTGTTTTTGCCTCATGAACATTTTAAACAGGAGTTATAAGTAATGTAAAGTTGTCTGTTATTATTAAAATTTAAAACAAGTGAATTTTGCTCATCATTTACAATATCTTTGAGAAAGTAATAGCTTGTGTCACGTCTACAGGTTCATAACAGCAACAGTATTAACATGGCCTCTTCGTAGCTTGCTTTACTTTTGACTCAGCCCTGCGTGAAGAATCACTGTTGTGAGGCCAGTTCAGCTTGGAGCTGCTTCACTTTATCAGCACGGTCACTCCCTGTTATCTTGTTGTACGTGTTAGCATGTTTAGTCTGGTAGTGTCAGGTTGAAATCCTTAAACAAGGCAACCGCCTCTTTACAAATTAGACAAACACCATTGCCTTGATTTTCAGTGAAGAAGTATTGTAATTCCCATCTCTCTTGAAAGTGACGGCCCTCAATGTCAACTTTCCTTGTTTTCTTTGCAGTTGCCATGGCAGAAATGAGCGGAGAGGGGTTCGCCGCACGGATGCAGACTGATATTATTAAAGTGGTGCTGCTACCTTTTGGTGAAGGAGGAATTACAATTTCAAGTTTCATTATTTTTTATTCATTCAGTTTGACAGTGCAGCCGGGCCATAAATAATACATTATAAGACCGAAGCAGCAGGCCGTATCAAATCTGACCATGGGCCGGATTTGGCCCGCGGGCCGGACTTTGGACATGGCTGCTGTAAATTGTATACAGAATGTACAGAAGTTGTGATGGTTTGTTTTAAACAACCATTAATCCGTGTGAAGTGTGGTTATTTCTGTAGTTTGAGGCCAATATTAAATCCATCCATCCATCCATCCATCCATCCATCCATCCATCCATCCATCCATCCATCCATCCATCCATCCATCCATCCATCCATCCATCCATCCATTTTCTATACCACGTGTCCCCCCATCAAATATGAAATATTAAACCCTAAACCAGCTATAAGTTGTATAAATAATGTACAGAAGTTGTATTGCTTTTTTTTTTTTTTAAACTATGATCCGTGTGAAGTGTGGTTATTTCTGTAACCTGGTATAGAAGTCTATATTAGGTTATTCCATAGACCTTATATAGATGCCAAAATTAAATCCATCAGCAGTAATTTGTACGAACAATGTTGTATTGCTTCGTTCGAAACGCTAGGGGCAGACACGTGCATAAATTGTGCGCCACCGTAAAAAAAAACAATCAAGAAGAAGAAGTAGAAGAAGTAGCAATAGAATGCACGCAGAAAGCTATAAGACAAAATTTTAAAAAAGACTCTAGAATGCTGCTATGAGGTGAGTCTTTGAGGTTTTTCAGTAAGAGCTGTGTTTTTGTCCTGCAAAGTTTGTCCATTTCATTATCAATGGATTTCAAGCTTGGACTTAAGTTGTAGCTTGCCTGTTAGCGAGTACTTTGTTTTCCCATAATTCGCTATGTGACTAGTTGTTTTAGTTTTAATAATTTGGAAGAGAACTTCTGACACAAACGTTAATGGTCGCTAAATGTTAATGGTAGTGGTTTTCTTAAGAAAAATAAAATCGCAAGTGAATAAAATCATTTTGAAAGTTTATAACTATGAGTCGCCAACTTTTAAAAAGCAAATGTTATTTTTGACAAGAGGTTATGCCGTATGCATTTACAATTCATATGTGAATTCAAAACTAATGTAAATAATGGCATTCCTTTTGCAGATGTCAGCTGGTCACTTTCAAAATTCGCCATGGTTATTATAAAGGAAAAAAACAAGATCAAACAGTAAATATAGATCACAAATTTAAGATTTTCTGATGGCATGGCAAAGATGTATCTTCCCTTTTTACCCATGTTGCGATTTGTGACTCCAGTTTAAGCTCAAGAAGTGGCATGTGAAAAGATAGGTTTTTATCTTCTGATGTCATTAAAATGTGCACCTAACTTTGTTTTGCGCTCAACAGGGCTCGGAACTCTAAGGCAAATCACTTCAAAAGTTAAAATTGTGTTGTGTCATGTGATTAACAGCAGTTAATGGGTGAATTGTCAAATCAGAGATGTTCTTTTTCCCTTGTTTTTCAGACTCCAAGCCTGGAGAAAAGAGAAGCATCTGTATTTAAAACTGACCGCAGTCCACAAGGTACATATTGATTTTTGACTTATTCTTGATTGTAGAAGTAATCACAACTGTCTTGAGTTATCTTTGGAAATTGATCCGTTATTGGTGGTTTGAATATACTTCTGTATGCTGAGCTACTGTCGAGCATATGCAGAAAGCGTATGTCGTAATTGCAATCTTCGATATGGAACTTGCATTTATAACATGTCATTGCCTTGACTTTCACACTCCGGAAACCGGGGTGGATGTCAAAGTGAAAGGCGCTTCAGCATTCTAAGGCGGCTGATTGGACAATAGCATGGACTTGAGCAGCTAAACAGTTCCTATGTAAGTTTGGAGATAAAGTAAAGTGGGAGGCAGTGCAGTCATCTGGCATCATCATGATTAATGAAAGAGAAGCCATGTTCCATAACCTATGATTGGCACCACAGGAGGGCGTACACTTTCCAAACACTACAACTGATAGACTGGTCGTTTACAAGGATCACTCAAGTGGACTCCTGATGTGTGGAGGCAGGATCCAGACCTTTAAGGAAGACCACTGAGCTGTTCCCCTCTTACCTTTCCAACCTTGGCTCTCCATACTCCTTGCCCGAGAAGCGCACAGTGAGGGTCATGATGGAGTGGCAGGAACTGTGCTGCAGATGCAAAAGAGAGCATGGGTCATCAGAGGGAGAATTAATGCAGATTCCAAAGGCATCGTCCGGGATGTCCACGTGAAGGTTTCTCCGGGAGGATATGTTCAACTCAAGTCTCCAAATCCGGTTTCCAAGGAGTCTAAGGAAAAGGATCGCAAGGGAACCATACTACACAGGGACGTGCGGCGCCTCGTCGTTCTCATCCCCGCAGAGAATCAGTGTGATGGACACTAGTTTGCCTGGAAAGTGCGATCTTTCCGTGGTACACCACGCAAAGATGGAGTGGGAGTTGTTGCGGCAACCTGGGAGGTGTGCACCTGTCTGTGGGTGCATGTGACCACAAGGGGTCACTGCAGGTTTATGACGTGAACGCGCAGCACGCAGTGGAGCTCCTCAGAGCGAGCGCAATCTATCCTGATTGGGAGCGCGCACACACCAAGGTTCATAAGCAGCAAACAGCTCAATCCTCTTGTCCAGTGAGCGGCCGCCGCCACCGCTCACTGGACAAGAGGATTGAGCTGTTTGCTGCTTATGAACCCGGCAGCGGCGGCAACAACAAATCGCACTGAGCTCCACGGAGAAAGGAAAAAACTGATGGGAAGAGGAGACCAAAGAGACTACCGGTGAGCTCACATTTCTCCACTGGACTCATTTAGTTTAGTCTTTATGACAAGCATTAAGTTGTGTACTGACTTTTGTTTGAAAGGATAACTTTATGTTCAAGACCTTTTCTTTCTTTTAGTAAAAACACCAGAACTTTATCTACATTGTTTATTTGGAAGAAAATTGTACCTTTTGTTTAAACTCATCCATTTTTTTTGTATGTGTTTTAAAGGTTTTTCACCTTTTTTCGCTCATTAAAAACCCGAACAAAGAGTCTCTGGTCAAGTCCTTCTTTTAAGTGTGGAAACCCATCCATCCGTTTTCTGAACCGCTTAGTCCCCACCGGGGTCGCGGGTGTGCTGGAGCCTATCCCAGCCGTCATCGGGCAGTAGGCGGGGGACACCCCGAACCGGTTGCCAGCCAATCGCAGGACACACAGAGACAAACAGGAATGATTAGTTTGACATCTGTACCGTAGATTAAAAAAAGACAACAGTGAAGGCTTACGATGTGGTGGCTGCTCTCAATGTTGACATTTTATTTCTGTTGTAGACTCTACACAGGTAATGAACCACAACAGTCAATATGCGTGCTTGCGTGACTTGTGCAGAGGGCCCTCAGGAAGAGTGCTCTGATAGCGCTGGTAAATAAAATAAAAAAACTAGTCTGCTCGTTCCTGTGCGATTTCATGTTCGAAATGTGTGACTGAGATACATCAAAGAACTATTTTACAGATGGTCATTTTTTTTTCATGGCTTTAAAATTAAAACAGGCTCCAGCTTTGAGTAGCAAAGGGGCCTATCAAAACCCCACAAGAGAGTGATATTTATTGTTTCCCCCTTGTGTTTCGCCGAGCTGTTTTGTTTATTTGATATGTCCTACATAAAATTTGTGATGGTTGGATAATGTTTTTTTAAATTTAGTTTCAATTACCGTTTTGGTTAATTTTAACATCAAAAGGTGTATTTATGTCTGCAGCTAATATAACTATGAGCGTTACTAAAACCTATTTTTATATTTAAAAAAAAATGTAGATTTTCACACCCTGGACCATCACTAAAGGCATTTTCACAACATCCTGGATCTACACAAAGGTAAGGATAACAAGTTAAATGTATTGAAGAGAACCTCCATGTTGAATAGACGTCGAGATATTCAAATGATCACTAACTATTAGTGCGATTAGCGCTAATCGCGCTAATAGCTATTAGCCATCATTTGAACGTCTACGCAATAAACGTCTTAAAAACGTTCACGTATAGATGTCTAATGGACGTCTAATAAACGTCTATCCCGTAGACGTCTAAAAAACTCACATATAGACGTCTAATAGATGTCTATCCCGTAGGGAGGAGGATAAAAATTGTAACAGGAACTCGATAAAAATGTCAACCCGTGAGAATTTGTGCCCCCCTCCCATTTTGAGAACGGTGAGTCCTGGACATTGACTGGCTTCTTTTCTGTCTTCCTGGGGATCTGTTCAGGTAGTGTGGCAAATTTGAACAGGTCGCCTCATTCCTATCCCAAATTATAGGGGGGGAACAAATCCTCATAGCGGCCCCGTGAGAATTTGTGCCCCCTTCCCACTTTGAGAACGGTGAGTCCTGGACATCGACTGGCTTCTTTTCTGTCTTCGTGGGGGTCTGTTCAGGTAATGTGGCAAATTTGAACAGGTTGCGTCATTCCATTCACGGTTCTCAAAATAAGGAGGGGGGGGGGGGCATTTCCTCACAGGGCCGCCGTGAGGATCTGTTCCCCCCTTGTAATTTGGCCTAGGAATGAGGGAACCTGTTCAAATTTGCCACACTACTGTTGGATTTTGTCCACAATTTAGGGAGCGCGCCATCTGCGCCTCACGGCAAAAGCCATTGCCAATATCACCTGTTATCCAATTTACTCACTGCGTGCTCGTTTGATTTCTTCAGATTTAGGAAAATGCTAAGACACTGAAGAAGAAATTAGACTTACACAGGTTGGTTGAGTTCAATCACAATTCTTGTTAAAGCTCTGTTTTCAGGAAAGTACAATACAGCGCTGGGCCCTTCAAGAGCGGAAAGTCTCCATTCAGAAAAGGCAATGTTCAAGGTTCTTTGATCAGCTTATATTAAGTGGCGCATTGTGGGCCGAGATTGATGGGTGATGAGTCTTTGGGGTGGGGCAAGTTCGCCATGGGAGTGGGTGCTGGTTATGGGCGATTCGGTGTGTGTGGGGGCTGTTGTCTTCCATCCCGTCTTTCGGCCTTGGCGATCATCTTTGGCCGAGTCCTTGGCTGGCTCCCTCTGGCACCTGCTGGTTTTATCTCCATGTGACCTTCCTGTGAACATTCTTCTCCAATCTTGGACATACACTGTCGTACCTCATTCTTTCAATTTTGTCATTTTGTACGAAATTATGTTAACTTTTGGCTGGACATCATTAATCTATTGCTGTTCCCTGACTATGTAAAGTTTGTGCTTTTCATACTTCATGTCTTTGCTTACGTCATTATATTCTTAGTTTAATCATGCTTCCAACCGTATCTTTTCTTTGTTAGGCAAAATATTTCCCTCTGTGCAGAGCGTTCAGTCGTAATCAAAAAACTGCCGTCTAGCATTAGTCAAAACATAAGATACAATCAAGTACTGACCGGTCAAGACGACTCTGGCCGTGTCCATTATTTAGAGAAAAAACATCAGGCATGCATTACACAGTTCCTTAAGGGTCATTAAGCTATTTAGGCAATATATCAAAAGTCATTTGTTATTTCAAAGTGCTCAGAAATATATACCAGATCATAAAGTTATAAAAACCTTTCTCATCACCACTTATCAAAAATGTCTAGTTATGTCTTCTTTATTGATTTGGTGTGTAGGTATAATTATATGCTTAAAATGTTTCTTTTACTTATTTAATATGTGAATATATTTGTCTGCTTATGTACTTTATTCAATGAGGTTTGAGCATATCTGTTTTTGTAGCTAGGCAGGACTTTTTGTATTTTGACCCCATTTCCTTCAATTCATTCAAATCAGTTCACTCAAATCATACTCGTTAGGAAAGATTTCATCACAAAACGTGTGGCTTTTGACATTGCTATAGAGTCAGCATTTAATTATAATGTCATTTTAATGCAAATTAATAAATACAACAATATTAAGATGCCTTGAAAACACCTGAATAATAAAAATGGATTAATGATGATCACAATAAAGTATAAGGATCTCCTTTGTTATATATACCCCTTGTAGCATGTAATGCTCCCCAAAAAGTGGAGCTCCTTTGCATCGAGGTTTATGCAAAGAGCTCACGTCATTATATCATTGCTTTTTGGTGACGTGAATGAGTTTTCCGTCTGTTCGATTGGTCTTCGAACGCACCGTGCTTCAACGGCAGAACGCGAATGAATTTAAAGAAATAAAATGAAATAAATCCTTTCTAAAAATTAAAATTGACTGACGCAAACGTGTGTTCTTCATGTTTTTATTGAAAACAACATAGTGCTGACGCAGTACGGTATCGGTTTTTCGCTTTCCAACAAGGCGTGCGCGCTCCCGCGGCAGGGGAAACAAATCTTCACGTGGGAACCAAATTTGGCACAACACCTGCTGGCGTTAGGCCTCGCGTGATGTCATCATTCTGCCACGTGTTATAATTGTCTAGACTAGTAGCGCTGTATGGTTTCCAGCACCGTGTCATAGAGTAGACTCGTAGCCGCAACGATGTCGCGGCATTTTAAATCAGGTAATGAAAAATGAAAGAGGCGTCTTCATGACAATGAGCAAAGACAACAGCAGTCAGGTAAGCAAGGCAACGTAACCCCTCTCTTTTTGTGATTAGGATATCCATCCATCCATCCATCCATCCATCCATCCATCCATCCATCCATCCATCCATCCATCCATCCATCCATCCATCCATCCATCCATCCATCCATCCATCCATCCATCCATCCATCCATCCATCCATCCATCCGTCCATCCATCTTCTTCCGCTTATCGGGGTCGGGTCGCGGGGGCAGCAGCTTTAGGAGGGACTCCCAGACTTCCCTCTCCCCAGCCACTTTATCCAGCTCATCCCAGGGGGATCCCAAGGCGCTCCCAGGCCAGCTGAGACATAGTCTCTCCAGCGCGTCCTGGGTCGTCCATTGGGTCTCCTGACGGTGGGACATGCCCGGAATACCTCCCCGGGGGAGGCGTTCAGGAGGCATCCTGATGAGATGCCCGAGCCGCCTCTTCTGGCTCTTCTCAACGTGTAGGAGCAGCGGCTCTCCTCCGAGTATCTCCCAGATGACCGAGGTTCTCACCCTATCTCCAAGGTAGAGCCTGGACACCCTGCGGAGGAAACTCATTTCGGTCGCTTGTATCCAGGATATTGCTCTTTCGGTCACAACTCATAGCTCGTGACCACAGGTGAGGGTAGGCGCGTAGATCGACCGGTAAATTGAGAGCTTTGTGTTTTGGCTACCCATTGCCTAGGCTACCCATTGCCATTAATTAATTTTACATATTGACTTCTTAACATATTAATTGACATAAAAAAATGTTTTAGGCCAGGGGGATATTCCAGAAAGCAGGTTCAACATACTCTGAGTCTATCCCTGAACTCTGAGTGGACTTACCCTGAGATGGGAGACTCTGAGTAGCTGATCTGAGTTAGTTCAACCAACTCCGAGTATGTTAACCTGGAGTTACGCGCGTGCACAACTCCTATAAAAAGCCATTATCAATCGAGCCCCGATACCACGAGTCACCATGACAACTGAGGAAAAACAGATCACCTTATTTTACCACAATGGAGTTGGAGGCCCTTATGCAAGCCTACAGCGAGTACGAACGTATTTTTCGCCGCAAATCTAATACAGCAGCAGCAGCGAAGGAGAGAAAGACGTCATGGGAGAAAATTGCTGCCCGAGTCAATGCATCAGTTTAAATGTATTATTCCATTGATGTAACATTTAACCATAAGATCGTAGTGTAGCCTATAGTTATGAATTTAAATGGGAATGAAATCTAATTTTCATTTAGGTGCAATCCAACAGGAGAAAAAAGGACTTGGAAGCAGGCTGTGATTGCGCCTCACTTTGATTTTAATTTAATTATTTTAAATGGACAAAGTAAACATTAATTTAAAGTAAAATATTAATTCAGTGGCTACTTCAAATAATAAAAACCCCAAACAAAATGTCCTTTCAGTTGATTCTACACTTTGTGGATTAACACGTGACACAAACGCATTTATGTTCTATACCTATTGAGGTCATCTAAAATGTGACGCTGTAGCCTACAACACTCAAAACACTATTTCAAAACAAACATCGAGTTCTGCTTAGCCAACAGAAAAAAAAGTAATGCTCTGCATCACCGATATTATAAAGAAAACGCCGTTTGCAAAAAACGTAGTGCTATGCATAAAGTTTGCTCTAGTGTGAGTGCTCGTCCGCGGTGTATGAAGTTGGAGATGTATGGCCGGAAAAGGGTTTAAAAAAAAAAAAATCACAAACCGACATATGTGGGGATCGAACTCAAGGTGCCTGCACACAAGACAGGTGTGTCTTCCACTACATCATCAGCCGTGGCCAGAGAAATTTATTGAGATAAATTATACTGTTCAAAGAAAAGCAGTCGTGCTCGAAAAGATATTTTTCTAAAAATGATAAAACATCTAATCTGCGTTGGAAGATTCTCTCGCGATGTAAAGCATTTTGAATTATTACGGCTTCGATGTCGACCGGATTTTGAATGAACGGCCAATCCATGATTAACTACTTTTTTGTGTGTGGAAGGAGACAGGTAGAAACTCTAGGTCCCTTCTACTAAACCTGCCAGCAAGCAGGTTATGTAAGTTACAGCAGTAACTGACCCATAGTTTAAGTTACCTCTCTTTCTGGAAAAGATAACTCAGAGTTTCCCTCATTTTAGGGTTAACTTACTCAGAGTTTTCACATAACTCGCTTTCTGGAATACCCCCCCGGTTACAAAAAGGCAAGCTACTATTAAGGGGCAGTCTATTAACTAAGGAAATACGGTAAATTAGGGTTCAGCCAATTTGTTACCTCAAAGTCAAAGTCAAAGTCTCCTTTATTGTCAATTCCTCCGCATGTCAAGACACACAAAGAGATCGAAATTACGTTTCTCACTATCCCAGGGTGACAAGACAGAGTTCACAACGCACATGCAAGTAAACAACACAGGAAAAATAACACAAGAAGTCAACATCAATGAACAATAAGCGTGATAGCACGCTAGCCGTTTGCGATGCACAGCAGAGTCCGGTAAGATGACAGTCAACCAGGCCACTGTGAACACGAGCACACAGCAGGCACGCACTGTCCGGTTCGTGGATCCTATCAGGCGAACGCAACCCATCTTGTCGTCCCGCGAACGAACGTACGCCAGGAGAATGGAAGGCACGGCTGGGCGAGCTGGGTTGGCCGCAAGCCTGGCCCGACATCTCCGCGCTGGCACCTCTTCCGCTGCCTCGCAGCCCCGCTGCCGACGCATCCCAACAATGCTCCAGGACAGAGCAGTCCGAGCTCACGACGCAGTCCAACCGGGGGAGGAAGAGCAGGCCAGTCCGGCGTCGCTCCATGACGAAGCAGTCCGAGTGCCCTTAATCTCTCCGCACCAAAGTCCAGAACGCCATAAAACCCACTTCCGCCGATGTTGAGCAGAACATGCCCGCCGCACTAGTAGCACGACGTATCACACGAGACGAACACACAAAAAACTGCCGAACAAACACTCAGTAAACACTCACAAAACACCGAACGGGACAGAGAGTGGCCGCTGCGTGTGCACGCGCCGCCATCTTGAACCTCCTGTGAAGTGAAGTGAAATTTATTTTTGAACATAAGATCGACCAAACACAAAATCATTTTTTCACATAATTTCATGTTATGCCAAATAAGGCACATTAACCAACATGTTCAAAAAAGGAGAAGGAAGAAGCTATTGCTTGTTTTTTCCTACCCCTTTTATACATCATAATTCTCAACATGGTTGCGAATTTGTTTTTTCGATGTGCAGAAACCTGATTTATCGGAGGAAGATAATTTTAGAAATGAAAAGCAGTTTATAAAATAATATTCTGGAAAGAAAAATAAGTAATTAAGATATGGACTATATAGCTGAAAACAGACAGACAGAAGATTTCAATTACTATAATTTTCTAGTGCAAAATTTTTAAAGTGTACTTTGAATTGGGCAATGTGTTTACTTTCTTTGATCGTTACAGGTAACTTATTCCATAGCTTTACCCCATTGACAGATATGCACATGCTTTTGAGGGTGGTGGTGAGGGTGGTGAATCTTTTACAACCTATGGTGCAGGTTGTAAAAGATTTCCTCTCCTTCTTAGACTGTAAACATTTTCTCTTTCTATGAACCATTTTTGTATATTATTAGGGAGTAATGTTTTTTTTAGCTTTATAAATAATTTGTGCGGTCTTGAAATCTACGAAATCCATAAATTTTAATGTTTGTAATTTAATAAATAAATTATTTGTATGTTCACAATAGCCAACATTGTTGATAATTCTAATTGCCTTTTTCTTTGTCTTTAGGGTGGTTTTGTAGGTATTGCCCCATACCTCAACACCATTGCCACGGTCTTTGCCAATTTTGAACACGTGTTTGACTTGCGGTTTCCAGCTGAGACTGTGGTCAATTATTACTCCCAGAAAGGAGTTTTCATAAACTCTATGTAATCTGGTGTTATCACACAATATTTCAATAGTTACGTCTTCTGGGATTTTTCGTTTCCCAAAGATCATAAAATTGGTTTTCTTTATGTTAAGAGATAATTTATTTAAGTCAAACCACAGTTTTCGCTTGGCAAACTCATCAGAAACAGTCTTCATTAGTTGTTTGTGTCATCAGCAAATATGACAAATTTTAAAATCTTAGAGGTGTTAATTATATCATTAATATATAATATGAATAGTTTTGGTCCTGAAGGAATGAGGTCGAAATACAAAAAGTCCTGCCTCGCTACAAAAACAGATATGCTCAAACCTCATTGAATAAAGTACATAAGCAGACAAGTATATTCACATATTAAATAAATAAAAGAAAAATTTTAAGCATATAATTATACCTACACACCAAATCAATAAAGAAGACATAACTAGACATTTTTGATAGGTGCACTTTATCCCCTTCACTTTATCAAATCTGGCCCTCCTTGCAAAACGTTTGGACACCCCTGGCCTAAACAAACAGATTGCACACCCTCCCCTCCGTAACGCTTCAAGAGCCCTCACCCCATCACAAGCAAGTGGTGATGAGAAAGGTTTTTATAACTTTATGATCTGATATATTTCTGAGGACTTTGAAATAACAAATGACTTTTGATATATTGCCTAAATAGCTTAAGGAACTGTGGAATGCATGCCTGATGTTTTTTCTCTGAATCATGGACACGGCCAGAGTCGTCTTGACCGTTCAGTACTTGATTGTATCTTATGTTTTGACTAATGCTAGATGCCAGTTTTTGATTACTACTGAACGCTCTGCACAGAGGGAAATAGTTTGCCTAACAAAGAAAAGATACGGTTGAATGAGGTACGACAGTGTATGTCCAAGATTGGAGAAAAATGTTCACAGGAAGGTCACGTGGAGATAAAACCAGCAGGTGCCAGAAGGAGCCACCCAAAGACTCGGCCAAAGATGATCGCCAAGGCCAAAAGACGGGAGGGAAGACAACAGCACCCCTCCACACACACACACCAACAGCCCCCCACCTACACACCGAATCGCCCATAACCAGCACCACTCCCATGGAAGCAGACTCTCCTTCGAACTTGCCCCACCCCGAAGACTCATCGCCCATCAATCCCGGCCCACAATGTGCTACCGAATATAAAACTGTTCTAACAACCTTAGACTTTGCCTTTTCTGAATGGAGACTTTCCGCTCTTGAAGGGCCCAGCGCTGTATTGTACTTTCCTGAAAACAGATCTTTTTGAACAAGAATTGTGATTTAACTCAACCAATCTGTGTAAGTCTAATTTCTGCTTCAGTGTCTTTGCATTTTCCTAAATCTGAAGAAATCAAACGAGCACGCAGTGAGTAAATTGGATAACAGGTAATTGGCAAAGGCTTTTGCCGTGAGGCGCAGATAACGCGCTCCCTAAATTGTGGACAAAATCCAACAGTCCCAATATTGATCCTTGTGGAACACGGCAGATTATATTTAAAAGCATTGACTTTTTCTCTCCTATCTGCATCCTATGTTCTAAGTAGCTTTTTATCCAACTGAACCCTATTACCTGCTTTTAAATTTTTAGGAGCAGGTCGTATCTCTCGGCGAAGTGGGTTGAATATCTCAGGCTCAGCTATGGGTTTTTTTTCTGGAGGAGTGTACTGCGTAAGTGTGCTGAGTGTGCCACTGTGCTCTCTGTCCGTTCCGCATAGCGTCTCGGAGAATGCGCTTACTGTATTTTAGTTCCGCTTTACTTGGCATATTTAAATAATCGGAATTTGGATGTTTGCGAATCGTTCTTGATTCTTCCACGGCCAAATCACAATTAATCTAAGAATCAGAAATTTCCCCCACCTCTAGTAAGCATCATATAAAGCAGCGTACCAAATTGCTCAGTGCAAGAAAAAAAACACACTATTGCAAAAGAGCTGATACTACCTGCAGCCGTGGATAAGGTCTCCATCATGCTGCCTCATTTTGAGCACAAATTGTTTTATTCATTATTTTGTAGGTTAAAATGTTTTATATATTGTGCTCCTGAGTTAATGTTGCTTATCACTTTGAATTGAATATTATTTATTGCTGTTATTTAATATTATGGATGCTTATTTTATTGTATTTTTTCCAGCATAAAATGGCAGTTGGTCAAGAATGTTTATAGTTTAAATAATAATTTATTTTTAATTTCAGGCAAAGTGATGCACATTGAATCTGTTCTATTACAGACTAAAAAACAATGTTATTAATAGTTATTCTTTATTGTAAGTTGATCTTTCTTTTTTTATTTATATTTTGTTTTCTTTAATGTTAACATGGGGGGGGCAAAATATTTTCTTCTCCCTAGGGGGGCATCAGAAAATTGAAAAGTACTGGTATACTCACACGCACTCACCCACGCACGCACACACCAAAGAATCAGAAAGTTAGCTATATGACGTTATGATGTGATGCAGTTAGTTTCCTGTGAGCAACTTAGAACAGTGTTTCCCAACCAGTGTGCCAGATGTTCAGCTGTGCCATGGGAAATTGTCCAACATTAATTACGGAGCGCATTGTAAACAGGATCGCCAAACCACTGGTCAGTTAGCACAAGGCCTGGTCAGCCACCGCTAATCGTGCACGCGGGGCAAATCGGAGAATCTTGAGATTTGTTAGGTTACGGATTCTAGTTATTGATCTGACTCCAAATTGCGATCAACACTTAACACATAAATTGCTATGTCCTAATCCATACACTGGCGCACCTAACAATTTTGCGAGTTCGTTCTGTCAAAGAGAAGACCAGTAGATCAATCAGACCAAATTTACCAATTGTTTATTCCTGACAAAGCACACTAATACAGGCCTGGGTCCCGGGTCCCTCACACTAAAACTCGTGCGTTTTTGTGACCACCAAAAGACGACACATTCTTCCGGGTTGCCCAGTTTTAAAGAAACACAATATGAATATTAAAGCATGCAAAATATTGTGAGATGATTGGTCGATGGCCATCTCCTCCCCGTGTCGGTGCTATCGCTGAGGTCAGGTGGTTGGATTTTCCCGCGAAGCCCGGGCCACATAGACGTGCTGTTGTTCTCGTTCCTCAACGACCTTGAGGTGATCTCGTCCGGTACTCCCTGTCTGGGCCTATACACAACACTTCCAAGAAAACAAGTTCATGCAGTTTGCCTGCACATTCTTCACCACCCACCAATCCACACGAGCACTCCAATACTAGGTATTATATTAATATGATTATAAGTTTAACACAACCTTAAAAATATGTTTGCAAACTGCTGAAAGCACATTTCCCTTTAGATTTCATGTTGTGTGTGTGTTGCTGTGTGCTTTTACTAACAGTGACACTATGACGGATGTGGTGTGTTTTCGGCCCGATGGAAACCAGAGCATGTAGTTCAATGGAAGAACCTGGATTGTTCATTTTTCACCATGTTAAAGTCGAGACACCTCGACTGTGATAGCCACTCAGCAGCTGTCAGAACAGTAGAGCGTCTTTAAAAGTGACTTTGTTCTTAATGTCGCAATATTTATAGAGCTAGTCTAAAACAGTAAACAAAGTCATATTGATTCATTTGGATTTTGATCACAATTTTCAATAGTTTATTCCTTACACTGTCTCAAAATTTTTTGGGAAAACTGTCACTTTTATTTACAAAAGAAATACAATTTAAAGAATATTTAGTGTTCTGCCCTCAGAATTGTTTTCATGATGTAAGAAATGTTTTCTATGTAAAGAAGCATACACAATGGTTATTTGTCGTTCGGAAGCAAACCGGAAATGTATTTTGAAATGTACCGGAAGCTACGCATGTTTTTGTTGAAGCGACTTGACATCTGATGAGTGGAGAGACGTTGGCGTTACTCGCGTCATCTGAGCGAAACTTTCTCCTCTCCTTATGCTCACGGAATTAACGGCTGTAAATTATCATTGTTTTATTGGATAACTTTATTATTGTTTATAAGATTAGAAGAAAACTTATAGAAGAAACTAAGTGTGTTTGTTGTTTCACTTGCAGTTTCACTCGTTGTGTTTAACACTGAATCGAAATAAAGGGAGCAAGACGCTCTGAATGCTGGCTCAAGTGTTCTATACGTGAGTTTGGCTGGCTGATGAACTGTGACAACGTACATGAAGTACATAACGCACAGGGAGATCAGTACAGTGAAAAGCCGTACCACAGTGAGTTGAGGAAACAACGAAAGATTCAAACATGGCCGCCGAAGATGTATCCAATGTTATCGACATGGAGACGGTGGACTTTGAAGAGAATTCACGTAGACCTTCATCTTCCAAATCATCAGTCCACAGTCGATCGAGAGCTAGTGCTAGTTTTTTTTTTTGGGACGTCGGGAGCCGTCCCTTGTGGGGGGGTTCTGTCACGTCTCATCCCCAACTGCTCCACTATGTGTCTGTTGTCTTGGTTTCTGTCTGTGTGCTCGCCCCTCCCCTCCTGTGTGTCCATGATCAGTGTGATTATTCCCACCTGCCTCTCGTTAACCTGTCATGTATATAAGTCCTGTCTGCCCCTCACTCCCGGTCGGATCATTGGTTGCTGTCGTTCGGGGTTGTCGTACTGGCTTGATGCCGTCATGTCCTGCTGTCTTCTTGTTCCACGTCCCGGTCAGTCAGTCAAGTTATTGTTTAAGTCATGTCAGTTTACCGAGTCTGTATTTTGAGTTGCTTCAATAAACCCTGGTCCAAGCTGCACTTGGTCGTCCTGCTCCATGCTACACCCGACCGTGACAGAATGATCCGACCACTACAACGACCAGCGCTTGGACCCCCCTCCACCACCAGCTTCCACTGCGACGCCCGATCCACGTCTGAGCAGGTTCCATCGCCGTGGGCTCCACAGCTGCCGTCGAACTTGCTCCCGCGACTCCGAACCCGCGGCCGCCATCGGAGTGCTTCTGGCGCCAGCGGCTTTGCGGCCGCGATCGGACTCTGGTGCCGCGACGCCGGACCCACGGCCGCCGTTGGAGTGCCTCCCGGCGTCATCAGACTCACGGCCGCCATCGGGCTCCACCCCAGCGTCGCAGGACCCGCGAACGTCAGCAGACATCCAAGCCAGCTGCGTCGGACCCGCGATCGTCCCTGGCTCCACTCCCACTGCTGCGGCGCGTGATGGCTCTTGCCGCCGCGCACAGCCCCGCCTTCCGAATGCCACCGATCACGGTACGGACTGTCAGAGTTGCCGCCGATCAAGGTACAGACTTCCAGAATCGCCGCCAATTACTGTATGGACTTCCAGAGTCGCCATCCGAATGCATTCTATGTTTGTGTTGCCGCCCGAGTGCGGTTCATGTTTGTGTTTCCGCCGTTTGCGGTTCTGTCCCCAAGTCGCTGCCCGAGCGCGGTTCAGTTCCCCAAGTCGCTGCCCGAGCGCGGTTCAGTTCCCCAAGTCGCCGCCCGAGCGCGGTTCTGTTCCCCAAGTCGCCGCCCGAGCGCGGTTCTGTTCCCCAAGTCGCCGCCCGAGCGCGGTTCTGTTCCCCTAAGTCGCCGCCCGAGTGCGGTTCTGTCCCCGAAGTCGCCGCCCGAGTGCGGTTCTGTCCCCGAAGTCGCCGCCCGAGTGCGGTTCTGTCCCCGAAGTCGCCGCCCGAGTGCGGTTCTGTTCCCCAAGTCGCCGCCCGAGTGCGGTTCTGTTCCCCAAGTCGCCGCCTGAGTGCGGTTCTGTTCCCCAAGTCGCCGCCTGAGTGCGGTTCTGTTCCCCAAGTCGCCGCCTGAGTGCGGTTCTGTTCCCCGAAGTCGCCGCCCGAGCGCGGTTCTGTCCCCGAAGTCGCCGCCTGAGTGCGGTTCTGTCGCCCAAGTCGCCGCCCGAGTGCGGTTCTGTCGCCCAAGTCGCTGCCCGAGTGCGGTTCTGTCGCCCAAGTCGCCGCCCGAGTGCGGTTCTGTCGCCCAAGTCGCCGCCCGAGTGCGGTTCTGTCGCCCAAGTCGCCGCCCGAGTGCGGTTCTGTCGCCCAAGTCGCCGCCGGAGTGCGGTTCTGTCCCCTAGGTCGCCGCCCGAGCGCGGTTCTGTTTCCCCAAGTCGCCGCCCGAGTGCGGTGCGGTTCGGTTCCCCAAGTCGCCGCCCGAGTGCGGTTCGGTTCCCCAAGTCGCCGCCCGAGTGCGGTTCGGTTCCCCAAGTCACCGCCCGAGTGCGGTGCGGTTCGGTTCCCCAAGTCGCCGCCCGAGTGCGGTGCAGTTCCCCAAGTCGCCGCCCGAGTGCGGTGCGGTTTGGTTCCCCTAGTTTTTTTTTTTTTGGGACGTCGGGAGACGTCCCTTGTGGGGGGGACGTTCTGTCACGTCTCGTCCCCAACTGCTCCACTATGTGTCTGTTGTCTTGGTTTCTGTCTGTGTGCTCGCCCCTCCCCTCCTGTGTGCCCATGATCAGTGTGATTGTTCCCACCTGCCTCTCGTTACCTGTCGTGTATAAAAGTCCTGTCTGCCCCTCACTCCCGGTCGGATCATTGGTTGCTGTGGTTTTGGTTTTGGTTGCTGTCGTTCGGTGTTGTCGTACTGTCTTGATGCCGTCATGTCCTGCTGTCTTCTTGTTTCACGTCCCGGTCAGTCAGTCAAGTTATTGTTTGTTAAGTCATGTCAGTTTGCCTTTTGAGTTGCTTCAATAAACCCTGGTCCAAGCTGCACTTGGTCGTCCTGCTCCATGTCCCACCCGACCGTGACAGTCATCCTACAATTCCGTTCTGGAGGCAGCTGCCAGAGCCAGAGCTTCGGCTGAAGCAGCGGCAACCAAGGTAGCCTATTCAAGGAAGCAGTTGGAAATTAAAAGGCAACGAGCTAGGCTAGACATAGATTTAGAAGAATTAGAAATTGAAAAGGAAGCAGAAGTGGCACGGGTGAGAGCAGAAGTATTGGAAGCAGCTGCAGCTGTAGAAAATGAAGATGTGCTGAGCATAAAAAGTCATTTGCCAGCACATGTGGCTCAAAAACGCACTGAAGATTATGTGCAAAGCCAAACACAGCTCAACGCACAGTCCCTTGTAGCCTACAGTGGAGTCTGGCGCCGCGAACCCACGCATAGTCCACCACCTGCGGCAGCTGAGGAGAGGTCCTCACACAATGTCTGCAGACCATCAGTGAATGAGGAACGTGAGGTAAAGGAGCAGTTCCAAGAGGCAATCAACACTCCGTATTATGGCCCCCCATTTCATGGTCCAGTCAGACCTTTTGAGTACAGCCTCCTACGACAGTCATCACCCACACCTACGACACCACCACGCATGGATGACTTCAGGCCTTTGCGTGATAACCTCAGGCCTCTTCAGAGTGACATCGGAACCCCGACTCAGTCTTTACATGCAGCAAGGCGCACATCTGCCCCAAAGCCACCTGACAGTCCACATATGCAACAAGGTCGGTATTCTCCTCATGCTAGCCCTCCACACATGATAGACTTTGCCAAGTTTCTTGCTCGCAGAGAATTAGTGACTACTGGCCTCACAAAATTTGATGATATGCCAGAGAACTTTAGGGCATGGCAGTCGTCATTCCTAAATGCAACACAAGGCTTAGGTTTATCATATAGTGAGGAGCTAGACCTCTTGGTGAAGTGGCACGGTAAAGGCTCGTCTGAACATGTAAAGAGGATCCGTGCTGTTTATGTCACCAAGCCCAAAGCTGCTCTACAACTGTCCTGGGATAGACTGCATGAATGCTATGGCGCACCAGAAATAATTGAAAATGCCCTGTTCAAAAAAGTGGACGATTTTCCCTGTCTGTCTGCTAGAGACAACACGAAGCTAAGATTGCTCAGTGATCTCCTCATGGAGCTATTAGCAGCCAAAAACGATGGATATCTTCCTGGCCTTGCATACCTCGACACGCCTCGTGGGATAAAGCCTATCGTGGAGAAGTTACCTTCAGGCCTGCAGGAGAAATGGCTCAATGTAGGCTCAAAGTACAAGGAGCGCTACAGGACATCTTTCCCTCCCTTTTCGTTTTTTGTGGACTTTGTGTATGGCCAAGCCAAGGCTCGAAACGACCCAAACTTCAGCCTGTCCATCAGTAGCCAGCCGTACGGCAAAGGTGAGAAAGCTCAAGCCAAGTGAATTTAAGACTGCTGTATCTGTGCGCAAAACAGACGTGTCTGGTACCACTGATGCAAACACCTTAAACTCTACGGACGATGGAAAGGAAAACTATGATCCGGCTCGTTATTGCCCTGTGCACAAGAAAACACACCCATTGGAAAAATGCAGATCATTTAGAGCGTAAACATTACAGGAAAGAAAAGACATTCTTAAAGAACATAAACGCTGTTTTAAATGCTGCGCCCCAAACCACCTTGCCAAGGATTGTCAGGCATCATTGAAATGTGGTGAGTGTGACAGCCAAAGACACAGCTCTGCGATGCACCCAGACACCTCTCTGCCTCCCGATCAATCGACCCTTCCACAAATAGACACAGTGGCACAAGGCAATTCCCCACTCGAAGTGACGTCACGATGCACTAAAGTTTGTGGCAAGGGCAACCTCCCACGTTCATGCTCAAAGGTGTGCCTGGTGCGCGTCTTCCCTCGGGGACAGCCGGATCGCTCTGTCAAGATGTATGTCATACTTGACGATCAGAGCAACCGCTCACTGGCCTGCTCTGAATTTTTCCACCTCAAGAGCAGCCTCTCCCCTTACCTGATGAAGATCTGCGCCGGCACCACAGAGATGATCGGCAGGAAGGCGGCGGGCTTTTAGGTCGAAGCAGTGAACGGAGGTGTGCGCCTAGACCAGGGGTGGGCAAACTTTTTGACTTGCGGGCCGAATTAGGTTCTAAATTTTGACCGGGGGGCCGAACCAGGAGCAGATGGATGTAGTGTTTGTGTGAAGTAATATAAACAACCTGTAAAGGTCAATGCATACAAGGTTTTGGCCTTTAGTAGGTAGTAAAGCATGGATATTCAAAAAAAGTTTTTGGAAAACAAATGCATTTATTAACAGCATTAAAAAAAAAAAAACAACCATCTCATAAAATACGACACTGTTATTATGAATAACAGTCTCCATCACTTCAGTGCCTGCAGGTCAGATTAATGAAAGATGTTTATCTTATGAGATCACATCAAACGGCAAACATTCTGACCAAATATATCATCTTGAAGAATCGGTGAAAGCATACATCCAAATAAAGTAATCAAAACGGCAACACGGTGAGGGGTATCTGAAAATCAGAGCAGAGTTTTAACTCACAAACACCTGGTAACAGAGGTGAGGAAACGGGAAACACTTCCTTAAAGTAAGCCTTAAGAACTTTACAGGTTAAGATTAGTCACCAACAGGTGGTGCATCAATGTCCTTGAGCATCCTGCATTGTTTGAAAATGAGAATGGTCGCTAGTTTCAATCCCTGCTATTTGTACAGATCATATTCAAAATGCATTTTTTTACAACAAACTTGAAAGCCTCCCCTTCATTTTCAGTGGGAACAGTGTTGTTTGTTTCCCTTTTTTTGCTAGTGTGTCATAGTCTGGAGTAAAATTTGTTGTGGCAATTCTTAGGAGAGATCCGAGGTGTTGGTCCGTTTACCTAGATCTGTGACGGGTTGATGTTGATGTTCATGTGGCTAAACGTCACGTCGCGTACGTCGAGCCAAATTGGCCACTCTTTTTAAACACTCGGCACTCAGTGTCCACCTTGCTTTTCCTTGGGCGACTCATTTTAATGGAAGGATTCCAGGGGAAGGTTTGTGGGTGGCTTTAGCGTAAAACTGTATCTGAAAGCTCGGCGCGCAAATTACAAGAATGCTGTCGTCACAGCCCACGCTCTAAATTCGGCACTGATACAAATAGAGCGCGAGTGCGCCATTTCCGTACTACTGAGTACGTACACGCACTTGTGAGTGTGCACCGAGCTTTCTGACACGGCTTCCGGTAGTAAATGCGCAGGCGAGTGGTTCCCCGTCTACTGGGGAAACGCAGTCATTGCAGGCAAAATGACCCCAAAAAAATGTTTAATACAATTTATTTAGGGTTGGCGGGCCGGATTAAACGGTCCCGTGGGCCGGATGTGGCTCGCGGGCCGTAGTTTGCCCATCCCTGGCCTAGACCTTCCACCTCTCATTGAGTGCAATGAAATAATGAATAACAAATCTGAGATTCCAACTCCAGAGGTAACCCTCACACATGCGCACCTGAAGCATCTCGCTCCTCTCATTCCCAAGCTAGATCCTGATGCAGAGATGATGATCCTGTTGGGGAGAGATATGATACGTGCACACAAAGTGAGAGATCAAGTCAACGGTCCTCATAACGCACCTTTTGCCCAGCGCCTGGACTTAGGCTGGGTCATTATAGGCGAAGTCTGCCTGGACAACGCCCACAAGCCAACCCTGAGCGTCTTCAAAACTCATGTGCTTCAAAATGAACGTCCGTCACTTCTCATTCCTTGCCAAAACAGCATCAGTGTGAAAGAGAAACCATGCTACGGCGGGGAGGACAAGCATAGCCACACTACACGTACGTTGAAAGCATTGCCAGTCAAGGATCAGCTCGGGTAGACTGTTTTCCAACGAACAGACAGTGACAAGTGTGCCATGTCCTTTGAGGACGAATTCTCCTTGAAAATTATGGAAAAAGAAGTCGCCCAGGATGAAAGGAATAACTGGGTAGCTCCCCTACCATTTAAGTCACCTCGACCTCGGCTCCCAAATAACAGAGCGCAAGCCCTGTCTCGTCTCAGCTCTCTACGGCGCACTTTGAGAAAAAACCCTGAGATGAAAGAGCAGTTTTCCTCCTTCATGGAAAAGCTTTTTGAAAACAACCATGCAGAGATTGCCTCATCCATTGACGACACAAAAGAATGCTGGTACCTGCCCTTTTTTGGAAAGATCTCATTGCTGTCACTGCGGACATCCAGCAGATGTTTTATGGATTCCTGGTGAGGCATGAGCACAGAGATTACCTCAGATTTCTGTGGCACAAAGACAATGACCTGTCTAAAGAGGTTCAAGAGTACCGCATGCGTCTTCGGCAACAGCCCATCGCCTGCAGTAGCCATCTATGGACTACAGCGTGCTGCCAAGAAAGGTGAAGCAAGTTGTCAACAGCGTCTTCGACCCGCTGGGTCTGGCCGCCCCAGTGACCATCAAAGGCAGGCTGCTGCTGCGAGAGGTGTCCAGTGGGGTCCGGGATTGGGACACTCCACTCCCTGATGAAAAGGCGAGCATGTGGGAAACATGGGAATCATCACTCAAAGAGCTGAGTAGCCTCCATGTGCCCCGCTGCTATGTTTCAATGTCACTCTCGGAGCCAAGGTACGCAGAACTGTGTGTTTTTTTGTGATGCATCTAACTGGGCTATAGGGGCGGTTGCATACTTAAGAGCAGTCAGTAAGGTGGGCCATTGCAAAGTGGAATTTGTGATGGGAAAGGGTAGACTGTCACCGCAGCCGGAGGCTACGATCCCACGACTCGAGCTCTGTGGTGCCGTCCTGGCTGTTGAGCTGGCAGAGTTGGTCTTGAGTGAACTGGACCACAAACCAGACGCTGTGAAATTCTACTCTGACAGCAAGGTGGTCCTCGGATACATCTATAACGACTCAAGGCGCTTCTTTGTGTACGTGCACAATCGTGTGCATCGTATTCGATAAACAACCTCTCCTGAGCAGTGGCATTATGTGCCATCGGAACATAACCCTGCTGACTTAGCCACCAGGTCAGTACCTGCATCACAGCTGATGGACACAATGTGGTTCGTAGGACCGGACTTTCTTCACAAGACTCCTAAGCTGGACACGCACATTCAATTCGATCTGATAGAGCCTGGAAAAGATGTGGAGGTCAGACCGCAAGTGGCAGCTTTACTTACGTACATCGAAACCAAGCCACTTACCTCTTCAAGATTCCAGCGTTTTTCAAAATGGAGCTCCTTGCTGAGAGCCGTTTCCTTTCTGATACATCAGATGCGTTCTCACAAGTCAATCTCCACCTCAGACTCAACAGACACACCACAGCATGCATGCAAAGGCTGGCATCAGTGCAGCGGACCTCGCACTCCTGAGGAGCTTGCAGCAGCCAAGAGACTGATACTAGAGACTGTCCAAAGAGATGTATATCCAGATGAATACGCTGCTCTTAAAGCACACAAAGAAGTCTCTAACTCAAGTCAGATCTTGACCCTGGACCCCTACATGTGTGAGAGCCTGCTGCGGGTCGGAGGGCGCCTCAGGCATGCTACTCTCGACTCAGAGATAAAACACCCAATCATCCTCCCGAAGCAAAACCAGGTTCATCCCAGAGGTAAAAATGGCTGACCTCCCACCAGGCTGCTTGTGGAACACCATCATGCAGAGGTAAAGCACCAGGGGCGACAATTCACAGAGGGAGCCATCAGGGCAGCTGGACTATGGATTGTCGCTGGCAAAGGGCTGGTGAGCTCTATCCTCTATCACTGTGTGACATGCTGTCAGCTGAGAGGGAAGGTGGGCAAAAAATGGCTGACCTCCCTCCGGAGCAACTCGACACCTCTCCACCCTTCAGCTATGTGGGGCTGGATGTATTTGGACCGTGGACAGTGGTGACCCGACGCACTCGTGGAGGTGCGGCAGAAAGCAAAAGATGGGCCATTCTGTTCACATGCATGTGCACCAGAGGAGTACACATTGAAATTATTGAATCGATGGATGCTGCCAGTTGCATAAATGCGCTACAGAGATTCTTTGCCGTCAGGGGCCCAGCAAAGCAGCTCAGTTCAGACAGAGGGACAAATTTCGTGGCTGCTAGTGCAGAACTAGGGATGAGGCCCTCACATGAAAAGCAGAACAAGATCTTGAATTATCTCAACAGCAAAGACTGCACGTGGGAGTTCAACCCACCACACGCTTCCCACATGGGAGGTGTGTGGGAACGGATGATTGGGGTGGCACGAAGAATATTAGATTCCATGCTTCCGCAAAACAAACATACTCGCCTGGAACATGAGGTCCTGTGCACGCTGATGGCGGAAGTGTCGGCAATAATCAACGCCAGGCCGTTGGTCCCTATTTCATCAGACCCCTCTGCTTTAGTCTTGCTGTCTCCTTCCATGCTACTGACACAGAAGCCAGGCCTGCTTGCTCCTCCGGGCGAGTTTGCGGGGAAAGACCTTCTGAGAGGCCAGTGGAGCCAAGTGCAGGCGCTGGCGAACGAATTCTGGAACCGTTGGAGAAATGAGTACCTGAGCACTCTTCATCCAAGACGTAAGTGGCACAGGACACACCGCGAACTTCAACCTGGGGACATTGTGTTCTAAAGCAAACTCAAGTGCCAAGGAATGAGTGGCCGATGGCTATGGTCATATCCACCCCCGAGAGCAGCGATGGAAAGGTCCGGAAGGCTGAGGTGAGGACATCATCCCAAGGCATCTCGAAAACTTACCTGCGGCCCATTTCCTTCTCATGGAAAAGGCGGATTAAAAGTGGACTGAGAAAAAGGAAAGTAGTTTCAAAGGTTAGTGGCATTACATGCCAGACAGGGAGTGTTCTGCCCTCAGAATTGTTTTCATGATGCAAGAAATGTTTTCTATGTAAAGAAGCATACACAATGGTTATTTGTCGTTCGGAAGAAAACCGGAAATGTATTTTGGAATGCACCGGAAGCTGCGCATGTTTTTGTTGAAGCGACTTGACATCTGATGAGTGGAGAGACGTTGGCGTTACTCGCGTCATCTAAGCGAAACTTTCTCCTCTCCTTATGCTCACGGAATCAACGGCTGTAAGTTTTCGTTTTATTGGATAACTTTATTATTGTTTATAAGATAAGAAGAAAACATAGAAGAAACTAAGTGTATTTGTTGTTTCATTTGCAGTTTCACTCGTGTTTAACACTGAATCGAAATAAAGGGAGCAAGACGCTCTGAATCCTGGCTCAAGTGTTCTATACACGAGTTTGGCTGGCTGATGAACTGTGACAACGTACATGAAGTACATAACGCACAGGGAGATCAGTACATTTAGTATTTATTTTTATTCAATTATTCGACTCTCCATACATATTTAGCAATAGAACTTTACGTCTTTTATTGTAATATAACTGATTTTAATATAGAAGCTGGTGTAACGCTTAACAGATTTTTGTTGGTCGTGTGCCTCGAGATTTTTCCAATGAAAAGGTGTGCCGTGAATGAAAAAAGGTTGAGAAACACTGAGTTAGAACACAATGTCACGTCTACATTCAACAAGCGAGCGGCTTGAAGGCTTTCTGGGGACGTGAGCAACTTCCGCTTCCGTTGCAAAGTCTAGCCACCAAGTAGGGACACGCTCGATGGCCACTGGTACGCCCGAAAGGAAATACTCCACGGCCGTGAAGCCAGTGGGGCCTCGTCAGCCGCTGCCGCCATCTGCCGCTCCTACCTCAAGTTGTTGCTAGCGAGTTGGCACCCAAAATGGTCCTGAGGAATCGTGGCTCCAACCGCAAGGGAAACGACTTCACGGACTGTCGGGCTCCGGCTTTCTTCCGTGTGTTGCCTTTTTTTACTCAGGTCCTACTCGCATGGCCTCTAAGCTTCCCCGCCCAGCCCGGCTGAGGCGCAGCCCCACCCTCCGGCTCACTCGCCACCCGCTCATTGGCTGTCGCTCTCTCCCAGCAGCCAGTAGGTGGTCATCTGTCCTTTGCCTTTGACGTGCACGTCCCCTCGCAGCTCCAAGCGGAAGTGGCCCGATTCCTGGAGGACATCGTGAGTGGTCGACGACACGTGGATCTTCAGCGCTGCATGCGTACACACACAAGTCCAAGCGGACATGAGCAGTGGTCATTTTGATATTACTGCATTCACCATGCTATAGGCTAAATAGTCATCGCAAAAAAAAAAAATCTACACTCATGCAATGACTATTCGAATGTTTGGCAGTTGTCAATTGGAGCTTTTTTCCCCCGAGGTCTTGACTAAGTTTGCTGATTTGTATGGATGCTTTTGATGGCTTTTGCACAAAAGCTGACACAAATGCATCTTAGTGTCGTCAGACTTCCTTTTCCCCTTGTTCTTCTTTCTCAAATGCCACTCGGGAAGCAACTTCCCGATACTGTTGCTCGGCCCCAGAGGGCTCTACGAACTCAAGTGCATGTCGTGTCAGAACATGTGACGTGACGTGCAGGCTTCTATATCGTACGATTTTGCCGCTCTATGCCATTCAATCCTCGAGGGAACTCGAGTTGCTACTCACATTTAGAAAGCGGAAGAAAAATTTGGAAGGAGTCACCCCCCCATCATTTGTCAAGAGGGACGCCTCTCTCTGTCGTATGACTGCAAGCAATTCTTATCAGCAAAGGCAAAATGTGGAGCAATTGTCGAGGTGTGCCGACCTTCTCCGGTGGACTCCATCCTGGATGAGGTGTTGACAGTGTCGCCAAACAGGCAGTAGCGGGGCATCTTCAGACCCACCACGCCCGCGCACACTGGACCTACAAACACGCAAACCTTCTAAAGTCCGTGTCTCCTTTCCTTACCAAGCCGTGTCGTGTCTGACCGCTGTGTATGCCGATCCTGAGCTTGAGCTGCTCATCAGGCCGATGTCGTATCCTGAAGGTGGCGACGGCGTCCAGCAGGGCGAGGGCCATGCGCGCCACCTCGGGGCCGTGCAGCTTGCCGTTCCTCACCGGCAGCCCTGACACCACCATGTAGGCGTCGCCAATGGTCTCAACCTAGGGTCGCCGCATCATCAAGCCGTGTCAAGCTGACACGCAGCGGCGCCGACAGGCTGCGTGTCGCCGCCGCATGTTGCCTCGCCACCCTGTTTCGCCGCCACGTGCCCCCTTACCTTGTAAACGTCAAAGTTGTCTATGATGGCGTCAAAGCACGTGTAAAGGTCGTTCAACAGCGTCACCACCTGGAGACACACAAAAGTACTCAAGTCCTGCCCAGCACCGTACGCACACACTTCAAATGCTCCCTTGGCGCACAGCGACAGCATTTATGGCACTACTTCTCTGCACTTTCAAAGAAGAGAGGTGGTGGGGCGGGGCCGGCGCACGCTCACTTCCATGGGCGTGCTCTCGGCGGAGATGGCGGTGAAGCCCACGATGTCGCTGAAGTAGATGGTCACCGAATCAAAGGCTTCGGCCTGCACCGTCTCGCCGCGCTTCAACTGCTCTGCTACCGAGCTGCAGGGGGGCAACGCAATCAGAGTGTGGCTCCCGTGTCATCCCCAACGCAGATTTTAATAGCGTGTGCTACTGACTGTGGCAGTATTTGGTAGAGGAGCGTCTCCGCCTTGCGTTTCTCTTCATGGTAGGCTTGCGTTCGTTCCTCCACCAGCTCCTCCAGGTTGTTGGCGTACTGCTCCATGCGCGACAACAAGTTGTCCAGGATGTTGGTCCTGGACTCCCTACACGCACGCACACACGCCACCTGGCGTCAGTTGGCCTGTTACACTACACGTCCAGCCGCTTGACACGTGTTCTAGGGCTTTGGGGTGCTTTCAAAGGCTTCTTTCCTGTGCCAAGTTTGCGTGGGCCCACGTCATTTTCCAAAAAAGAAGAGCATATGGCACGTGCTTACTTGTTCTGCTTGCGCAGCAGCATTCGGATGTGGTTGAACTCGGGTCTCTCGGTGGGCTCCTCGGCCCAGCAGCGCTGCATCAGCTGGCCCAACTCAGGACTGTGAGCGCGCGGGTCCACGGTGGGTCGGAGACAGGGCCATTCGCCCAACACCACTCGGTCCACCACCTCTGCACGAGGAAGGAGGATGAAGGACACATCAGCCCCGGCGCCCCCCCAATTTGCGCTCTGACCTTTGGGGCTGAGCGGGTCGCTGTCAAGGTAGAAGACACCCCGGCGCAGCGCCACCTCCTGGAGGATGATGCCGAAGCTGTAGACGTCGCCCTTCTGGGTGCCCTGAGGAGGTGGGGCTTCGGCGCGCAGGAGTTCTGGAGCCATCCACAGCCTCTCTGAGGGATAACATCGCACGGCACTATTCAACACCACATCAAGTCAGCCAGAAGCCAGTGGGAAGCCAGCCAAAAGCCAGCGAGAAGCCAGCCAAAAACCAGCGTTGCGGAACGTGACTCACGGGCGTAATAGGCGTGAGCGTCCTTGGCCGGTTGGCTATCGACCTGCAGACTGCTCAGGCCATAATCGGTGATCTTCAGCACAAAGCGCTTATCCACCACACAGTTGGACGACTTCAGCTTGCCGTGAGACACCAGCACGCTGTTGTGGAGGAAAACCATGCCCTGCGTGCGCGCGCACAGCCGGGACATCAAAAGCAAAGAAAAACAAAACGCCTCCGCTGCTGGTGGATGACAAAATGGTACAGTACTTTGACGATGTCGTTGATGAGCGAGTATTTGAACATCCAGTCCAGAGTTATGCTGTCATTCTCCAGGATGTCCTATACGCGCACGCAGAGGGAGAAGGAGAGGTCACCACATTTGCCCCTCCGTACCTCGGAGAGGGAGAGCCTACCTGAAGACTGCCCCGGGGGCAGTACTCGGTGATGATGCAGGTGTTTGGCGGGTAGATGCAGGCTCCGATGAATCGGGTGAGATGTTCGTTCTGAACGTCTCTCATCTGAAACGTTGTCACACTCGACCCGCGCTCTTATGACATAATCGCAATGCGCACGGACGCGTTCTGGCCGTGGCCCCGCATTGTCCGTGGCCCCGCATTGTCCGCCCAAAATGCCACAGTGCTCAAAGCGATGGGTTGAAAATCTTAACGATGGAATCACGGCACACCTTTGAGAGCCAACGGCTATTGTGAGACGAATGAGCACCGACTACCGGCGTTGACTCGAGTGTCCACGGCAAGAAATACACACAAGAAATAGTCTCACCGCCAGAACCGGCGGGTCCGGCTCGTCTCACGGGAGGCGGGCTCCATACTCACGTGCTTTAACTCAAATAAGAGCTCCCTGCTCAACTCGATGCGTTTCCTGTTGGTGCACTTGATGGCCACAATGTTGCCCTGTGGTAGAAGAGGTCCGCATCAGTGAAGCCAAGCATGCACGGCACAGGGCGAGCGGCCGCCCAGGCGAGCGCCGCGCTGACCTTGTAGTAGCCAGTCTTGGCAAACACCTGCACGTGACCGTCCGTCATCAGCGAGCCATAGTTGGAGCCTCTCTGCAGACAAAGAGCGTGAGGCTCACCGGCCATCCCGCCTGAGCCCCGGCCAGTGCACGACGGGACCCACCAGGGACAGCGTGATCCTGCTGCCGCTGCGGAGCACTTTGTCCAGGTTGCTCATGTGGATGTCGTCCCAGGAGATCCTCCACAGCTGAGCCACCAGCTCCTTCTCCAGCTTCATCCTCCTGGAGCCATGACAAGGACAAGCGCAACCAGTCAGAGCCACAGTGGGGACGGGGCATTGTCTTGTCAGATAGTCCACTTTAGCCTCGACTCCATTTGACCAACTATTGGCTGAAATTGTTGCCTAGCTCTGCCAGGGGGAGCGCTTGAGCGGCCACAAGGCCTCACCTGAAAATGAAGATGGCGACTGTCAGGGTCATGGTGAGGATGAAGAAGACCACCATGGACACCATCTGGTGGATGGTGATGGTTTCTGTGGACACAAAAACCATCTTGTGAGAAGGTGCTACTTCCTGCTGTCTCGTCTGCCTGCCCGGGCACCCACCCAACTCACTGGTGTGGCAAGCGGGATTTTCGTTCTTGAATCCGCACACGGGAATATCAGGGGGAGGAGCTCCGCCCGGCCAGCGCAGCGACCTTCCGGGAATGGCCGTCAGCTGCTCCTCCAAGCTGTTGTAGTGCAGCACCATCTGTAAGCAAGCAAGCAAGCAAGCAAGCAAGCAAGCAAGCAAGCAAGAAAGAAAGAAAGAAAGAAAGCAAGAAAGAAAGCAAGAAAGCAAGAAAGAAAGCAAGAAAGAAAGCAAGAAAGAAAGCAAGAAAGAAAGCAAGAAAGAAAGAAAGAAAGCAAGAAAGAAAGCAAGAAAGCAAGAAAGAAAGCAAGAAAGAAAGCAAGAAAGAAAGCAAGAAAGAAAGAAAGAAAGAAAGAAAGAAAGAAAGAAAAAAAAGAAAGAAAGAAAAGAAAGAAAGAAAGCGAGCAAGCAAGCAAGCGGCTTGATGATGAGCGCTGCACGTCCCGAATCACTCCGTGTGTGAGAAGTAAGTCTGAGAAGCAAGTCAAAAAATGTCTTTCTTGTTCTGAAGGGGGATTTACTGACAGCAAAATTGTTTGACGCCTGAGGAATTCATCTGGAGTTTTGCATGTGGCTTTTCCTTTTGCTCAAGAATTTCAACTGTATTTCATGTTTTTTCTTCAATGAATTAGAATTGTTTGGTATTGAAAGTGTGTAAGTGAATTTGAAATCAAATGTCTTGGGAGAATGCTCTCCAAAGATTTGCTTTTCCGGCAAGATTCCACATTTTGTTCTGGTTTTGGGAAATGGCTGAATGCTGCAAGGTCGTATCACATTCAAAAGCAACTTTCCACATTTATGGTCAAATCAGCCCAGATCAGGTCCACCGCCTACAAAAGCTGAACTGCATGGCTATCATTGGGGGACTAGGGACCTTCGTGTCAATGATTTCCAAAATCTCTCACACACGGCACGGTGTACCTGGAAAGCGCTGCTGGCGGTGTCAATCATGTCCCACAAAGCAAAGTCGGTTTCTCTGTCTCCGTTTTCATCCAGCTGCAATGTCCCAGTCACACCTGAATGCAACATGATGACACGTGAGCGCACGCACTCACACGCGCACACACACACCACACACATCAACACACACCCACGCGCGCAAGTGTCGAACGGCTGGCTTTGGACATTCAGGCCAAGAGCAACAATTCTTCAAATGATAGAATTTGGTCAATTTGTTACGATTGGAACTGAAAATTTGTCGGGTGGTGCGTCTCAATGGCTTTCTCCTTCTTCCGCTCGAGCACAGGCACAATAGGACAGACTGCGCAATTGGAGGAGCCAAGCAACAAGTCGCAATGACGTAGATCAATCGAGCCTTTGTCCCGAGTTTGAAAACAAAGGTTTTGCAATCGCTCAAGACGTGCTGTTGCAGCACACTTGAAATTCACATGCAGTCCTGTTAATTTTGGCTTGGGACTTTGCAATCCTGGCAGCTCGGTGACGCACTGGGTAGCACGTCCGCCTCACAGTTAGGAGGGTGCGGGTTCGATTCCACCTCCGGCCCGCCCTGTGTGGAGTTTGCATGTTCTCCCCGGGCCCGAGTGGGTTTTCTCCGGGCACTCCGGTTTGCTCCCACATCCCAAAAACATGCTTGGTAGGCCGATTGAGTTCTCCAAATTGTCCCTGAATGCGTGTGCAAATGGTTGTTTGTCTCTGTGTGCCCTGCTATTGGCTGGCAACCGGTTCAGGGTGTCCCCCGCCTACTGCCCGCTGACGGCTGGGATAGGCTCCAGCACACCCACGACCCCTGTGGGGACTAAGTGGTTCAGAAAATGGATGGATGGATGGATTTTGCAGTCTTGTTATTGCCATGTTGCCCTTGTGTAGCCGCGTGCACTCTCGTCGGTGGTGAGTCCCGAGTGTAAACCTGAGAGCCGTTGCCAGGCAACAGCGGCGTGTAAATCAAAGATAAGGAATTAGGAACATTACACGTGACAGCAAGCAGGAAGTGCCTCAACCCAGCCGGACCGCCGCCGGCTTTCCATTTTGCGCGGGAGGACAAATGGCTCAGAGCGGCACACAATGAGATTGGCAGCGTAACGGATATCCCCGGGGAGGATAAAGAGACGAGCCCGCGCGCACAGCATGACGTCATCGCCCCTGCACTTCTTTGGCCAAGAAAACGTCAGAGGGTGTCTCCTGCCTGGAGGCCGCTCATCCTCCCCATTTTGCCCATCGAGGCTTTTAATCCACCCGGCTTTTCGTCCAGCCGGTGGGAGCGGACAACAAGAGTTAGGAGAAAAGTAACAGTGGTTGTCTGACAACCGCTCAAATGACATTATCAGGTCAGGGGGGCACGCGTCGCGGTGACGCTTTGCTGCGCTCATCTTCTTGCTCCACTCCATTGGTGACCTTACAGCGTAGGACCGACACCCCCAGAGTCTCAAAATGCTTCCCGAGCTGGTCCAACCACCGTGCATGCAGTCGCCCTACTGGGCGCTTCCACCCCCTCGGGTCCGGAGCGGACAGAATCCTGTTCGCTGGATCTGAGGGCGGGTAGCGTAGCACGTGGCTGTAGAAGCGCAGCTGTCACTCCCATATCTGGCAGTTGACACACTCCATCCCCGCTTGCTCGAGAACTGTCTGGTTTGACACATGGTCTCGCCAGTGGATCCCGAGGATGAACGGGGGGAAGTGCACACAAAGGTGTTCAGTCTTCGCCTTTGCCCGCCAGTCAGTGTCCATGCTTCACAAGAGTAAAGCAGGATGGTGGAATATGCGTCTACATCCGAGAAGAATGGTGCCGGGACTCTGTGGTGGTATGTAAGCACTGCTCGCCACTTGCGGAGTTTGTGATCATCAAGTGCCGTCCTTTTTACCTGCCGAGGGAATTTACCGCGATTCTGCTAGTCGCGGTATACATCCCGCCTTCCAACATCGAAGGCAACAGGATCGCGGCGCTTGGTGAACTGTACCAGGCTGTCAGTGAACAGCAGACAGCGCACCCTGACGGTTTCACCATCTTCGCTGGAGACTTTAATCATGCCGACCTGAAGTCTGTTTTCTCGAGGCTTCACCAGCATGTTACTTTTCCGACACGTGGAGACAGCTTCCTGGACCTAGTCTACTCTGCGCATAAGGGAGCTTTCAAAGCCACCCCCCTCCCCCATCTTAGGTTTTCTGACCATCTCACCGTTTTGCTTTTGCCCGCATACAGACAATTGGTAAAGGCATCCAGGCCGGTTCGGAGGCGGGTTCGGGTGTGGCCTGAGGGTGCCTCCGATGCACTTCGTGACTGCTTCGACACCACTGACTGGGACTTGTTTAAGCAGGCAGCCACCTACAACGATCGGACGGACATAGAGGAGTATACTGACTCTGTTTCCTCTTACGTCACGAAATGCATCGATGATGTGACTTGCTCAAAATCCGTCGTCACTCGCGCAAACTGGAAGCCGTGGCTGACAGGGGCTGTCCTCAGACTGCTGAGGGCCAGGGACAAGGCTTTCAGAGCGGGGGATGAGCCTGGTTTGAGGACAGCGAGGGCCGACCTGTCCCGAGGCATCAAAGAAGCGAAAAAGGCGTTTTCGTGCAAGGTCTCCATCCACTTCAAGGACAGCAAGGACGCACGTAGCCTTTGGCAGGGCATTCAGACCATCACGGACTACAAGCCCGCGCCGAGGAGCTGTGAGGGCGACGTCCGTCTGCTGAACGATCTAAACCGCTTCTTTGCTCGCTTCGACGCCCAGAACAGCACTTGCCCGCTGAAGACCACTCCCCCCCCCACACGAGCAGCCCCTGCGCCTCTCTGCCGACGGAGTGAGGAGGGCGCTTGCCGCTATTGACACCCGTAAGGCAGCGGGCCCTGACAACATCCCGGGTCGAGCGCTGAAGGACTGCGCTGGGGAGCTGTCGGGTGTCTTCACGGACATCTTTAACGTTTCCCTACAGCAGGCCATTGCCCCCTCGTGTTTCAAGGCTGCTACCATCATTCCTGTGGCGAAGAAACCTGCACCGTCCTGCTTCAATGACTGTGGCACTGACGCCCATCATCATGAAGTGCTTTGAGCGGCTTGTCATGGAGCACATCAAATCCGTTCTCCCCCTCACCATTGACCCTTTCCAGTTTGCGTACCGTGCCAAACGGTCCTCTGAGGATGCCATCTGCTCTGCCCTCCACTCGGCCCTCACCCACCTGGAGAGAAAGGACTCGTATGTGAGGTTGCTGTTTGTGGACTTCAGCTCTGCCTTCAACACCATTGTGCCGCAGCGACATCTGCAAACTCCACGAGCTGGGCCTCAGTACCTCCCTCTGCAACTGGCTACTGGACTTCCTCTGTCAGCGGCCTCAGGTGGTGCGTGTTGGCGACAAAATCTCCGCCAGCATCACGCTGAGCATGGGGGCCCCCCAGGGCTGCGTCCTCAGTACATTGCTCTTCACCCTGCTGACGCATGATTGCACTGCGACCTACAGCGACAACCGCATAGTGAAGTTTGCTGACGACACGACTCTGGTGGGTCTCATCACGAAGGGCGACGAGACTCGGTACAGGACGGAAGTTGACCTTCTGACCACGTGGTGCAGGGACAACAACCTCCTGCTGAACGTCAACAAGACCAAGGAAATCGTTGTTGACTTCCGGAAGGGTCACACAAAACACCTGCCGCTGATCATCGACGGTGCTGTGGTGGAGAGGGTGAGCTGCACCAAGTTCCTGGGGGTGCACATCAGTGAGGACCTCTCCTGGTCTGCAAACACCTCGTCACTGGCAAAGAAAGCTCAGCGCCGCCTGTACTTCCTGCGGAAGCTCAGGCGTGCATGTGCTCCTCAGGCAGTCCTGTCTACATTCTACCGTGGCACCGTTGAGAGCGTTCTCACCAGTTGCATCGCTGTCTGGGGTGGTAACTGCACTGAACAGAACTTGAAGGCCCTGCAGCGCATAGTGAATATGGCTGGTAAGATTATTGGTGCTTCGCTCCCCTCCCTGAAGGACATTTACACCTCCCATCTTGCCCGCAAGGCAACCTCGATTGCGAGTGATGTGAGTCACCCGGCTCACTCTTTGTTTGACCTTCTGCCCTCTGGGAAGAGATACAGGAGCCTGCGCTCCCGCACCACCAGACTCGCCAACAGCTTCTTTCTCCAGGCTGTTATGACCCTGAACTCGCTACCCCCTTCTGTGTAGCGTGCGGCACTGTTGCGCTATTTTTCTAGAATGTCTGCTGTACGCTCACTTGCTCCTTTTTGCTCCTCTTATTTATTTATTTGTTGTGTTATTTATTATTTATTCAGCACGCTGTTGTTTACTTGTTTTACTTGATTGCCTATTGTGGGCCATGTCTTGTCACGGTGGGATAGGGGGGAACAAAATTTTGGTTTCTTTGTGTGTCTTTGGCATGTGGAGAAATTGACAATAAAGCTGACTTTGACTTTTTTGACTTTGATATCCTGTTTAGAAGTACCCGGGCGAAGACTTTGCCTGGCACCGAGAGAAGGGTAACCCCTCGGTGGTTGTGACACTCCTAGATATCACCCTTCCCCTTCCAGATAGGAATGACAATGCCCCTTTTCCAGTCGGTTGGGATGAGCCCGGAGCTCCATATGGGGCAAATAAGCGTGTGCAACCACTGGACGGCGGCATCCCCTCCAGCTTTGAGCATCTCTGCACAGACACCGCAGATTCCCAGAGCCTTTCCATCCCTCAGCTGGCCCAGAGCCTTCCGGACTTCCTCAAGGGTAGGCGCATCAATGCTGAGTGGTGGGTTAGGCACCAGGTTCTACATGCCTACAGCAGAGAGCTCGCAGCGTGGAGGTTCGGCCCGATACAACTCCTCGAAGTACTCGGCCCAGCGCTTCAGCCCATCTTCTTCCGAGAGGACACTGCCATCAGCTGCGAGGACTGTCAAGCTGCGCGGGCGTAGCCCGCACGAGCGGAGTTCTTGAATCGCCTCGTAAGCTGGGCGAGCGTCACTTTTACCCAAGTGAACCTCGACCGCCTCACAGTGATCTCGTACCCGCGCCTCATGGTCCCGACCAGCAGCTTGAATGGGTTCTCGCCTCAGTTCCCTGTAGCGACCGGTTCTGCCATCGAGTTTGCCTTGCGGCACTCGTCGATTATGTCCCTGGGAAAGGGCACTCCAACAATTCCTAGGGATCTCTGGAATGCTATCGCTGGCAGCCGCCAGGACTGCGTCTCTGAAGCCCTCTCACAGTGCCTGCGGGTCCTCTGTTGCACCCAGCCTCCCAGCCAAGTTCCCATGCCAGGCTCCTGCAGTCGAGCGACATCCAACCGAATCTGGCCGGGCGCCGCTCTCCTCGGAGCTCGAAGGCGTAGTTTCAGCGTTGCCACAAGAAGCCTGTGGTCGGTGTTGAACTGTGCACTCCGGAACACCCTGCAGTTCTGCAGCAGGGTCCAGCGACCGTCCACAAGTACATGGTCAATCTCCTTCCTGACCAGGCCGGTATTTGAATACCAGGTCCAACGCCACGAATCCGGCCTCTGGAACCATGATCCACCAACTCTCAAACCATGACTACTGGCAAAGTCAAGCATCATGGTGGAGCTGGTGTCACGTTCCCCGTTGCTGAAATTTCCAGAGCCATGAGGCACACATGCCTCGTAGCCATCCCTGCAGATACCAGCGACAGCATTGAAGTCCCCGAGAACAATTAGCGTGTCCCTCCCAGGAACAGCGTCCACAACCGAGCTGAGTTCAGCGTAGAAGTCTTCCTTCGCAGACAGCCCACTCGTCCCGGTGGGAGCGTACAGTGCGACAAACGACACTACACCCAAGGAGTGCGCGAGCCGTAGTCACATAATACGCTCCGAGACCGACGCCACCTGGTCGGCCACCGCAATGGCCACTCCCTCTTTGTGCTGACCGTCGAGTCGACCAGACCAGTGGTAGGTGTATCCACCTGCCCTGATCTCGCGAGAGCCCGGCTGCCTCACTTCAGAGAAAGCAGCCGCCGCGATGCCCAGCCGAGCAAGCTCCGCCGACAAGGCGGGCACGCGGGAGTCATCCTGGAGTTCCAGGTGGCCACCCGGACCGAACGCCTCAAATCAACCGAGGGTTTCGCGATCGGGTGAGCGACAACCTCTGCACCACCGCAACGCGAGGCCGCGCCCATACCGACCCTGCTGCGGGGTTTACCCTCAATCGGGCTGCGGGGGTCCCGAGGGCTTTGCCCCGCCGTCTTCATATGGCGCCATATTTGTGTGTCGGTGGTACTTCCCCGGAGCGGGTTTCGAGTATGATTGCGTCGACGTTCTGTTGCGTTGCGGGAGAAATTTAAGGGGGTGGGGGTGCAAGCCCCACTCCCCCGTGGCTATGGATGCAAGAGATGCCACCTCTTTCAGTACGTGGGCAAGTGCCCAAGTACCGCCGATAAGGCTTTTCATCCACCCGGCTTTTCATCCAGCCGGTGGGAGCGGACAACAAGAGTTAGGAGAAAAGTAACAGTGGTTGCTGTCTGACAAGCGCTCGAATGACGATGTGAAACGGGCTAAATATCGGCCATGTGCCGGGAAGGGCCAGGAGGCAACGTCAAAGCAATTCCACCGTGAAGACAATTTCAAACAAAACGTGCAACTCCCATGATGGATGACACACCGGCTGATAGATGACACGCCGGATGGTGGACGACAGACCAAAACAAAGCGTGGGAATGAAGAGCAAATAGAGCCACTAACTGATAAAGTGACGGTGGCAAGTGTGACAAGTCTGGTCTGACCGCATGTGCGTGTGCGCGTGCGCTCAGGACCATGAAAAGTTCTGTTCCACATCCGCTGGGTGACGACCCTCCCTGGAGGCCGCTTGCCAGACATGCCCATGGTTTCATTGAGCGCGTGCGTGTAGAGCATCAGGCCATCGTAGAAACCCCCAGCGATGATGTTCATCTGCAAGATGAAAAAGATGTCATCAGCGCCCAGGCGCTCCTTTCGTGACGTCGGCGCGACACAATTGTCCGCCCGTCAGCCCAACCCTATCCTGACCGGCCTTCTTCAGCACACCTTCCCAGCAGAGCCATGGGTTGCCCGCTCACACGGACAAAACAAATACGCAGGCGCTGCTCAAAGATGACTCGCTGTTTGCTGACATTTATTGTGTGTGGGCGAGAGAGGGAGAGTTAAGCTCATTAGTGTCTCTCAGCTGCCTGCTACTGATTAACGGGTTTTACAAGCAGCCTGACAACCTGCTCCTGCCACACACACGCACGCATGCACGCACAAAGGGTGTGTGCGGCAAGGGCCCCAGCTCGCGCCGTAATGTGATTACGTGTATTGCCGGCCGCGTGGAGGAAAGTGGCCGAGAGTGCTTGCTCGTAAAGATCGGCGCAGCATTCGGATGGCGCGAGCGCACGTCGGCCTGAGCGGAACATCTATTTTTATTTGCTTGTAGACTGACCAGTGAGTCGTCTACAGTGTAGTTGAACATGCTCTTGGCGTCCATCTTCAGGTTGTCCACAAAGTCCTTGTACTCGGCGTTCTGAGGCTCTCGGTACGTCAGGATCTTGACACTCTGACGGAGACGACACTCGGCGTCAGCCATATTTGTGAATGAGACAACATGGCGGTGGTGTCACGTATACGGTACGCACATACAAACACGTGAAAGAGGACACGCATGTCACCGTGAGTGAGACGGCCGGAGGCGCTACCTGGAAGGCCTCCTTGGCCGCGGCGTCGTCTGCGTCACCGCGCGCCCACGGCAAGCGGCGCTCCGACTTGAGGCTCTCACCGAACACGTCAATGAAGAAGAAGATATACTGCTCGTGGGGAAGGTCAGCGCGGCGGAAGTGCACCATCAACTTCCTAAACACGTCCGGCGAGCAGCACACGAACATCACTGCGGAAGACACAAGCATTTGGAACGCTGCTCAGCTTGGCCTCGGCTCATCACAGGGCGGCCGCCAAGTAGCCATCCCGCATCTGAAAAACCGTCGTTGCTCAATGATTCAAGCGTCACACCGATGCTTGCGCAAAGTATATAAGATGGCAGACGTTTCTCCCGAAAAGCATATTTCCTTCGACCGGGTTTGGCGGAGATAAGCAAACATGAGCAGCCAGTTTCCTTTAAAGGCAGAGCTTGCGCATCCTGACAAGGGACTTTTGGAGCCTTCCTTGGACGCAGCTTGAAAAAGGCCAAGGAAAGCTCAAAAAGAGTGGCACTCGTCGGTGCGATCGGGCGTGCCGTCTTCCTCCCGTGCGTCAGGAAGCCACCACCCCTGTTCCGGCGCTTCTATTGTTCCACGGGTGGGAAGTCGGCAGTTAAAAGCAGGCAGGCAACAGGCAAACACAAGCCAAAGCTCGGCCATGCCCCAAAACGCTCGGCTCCTCCCACCGCAACACGCATTACAACATCTGCAAAGACGTCATCTCGGTGGGACAAAAACAATCGGCGAGCCCACCCTCCTCCTGTGAGTAAAAGGAGAGACTCCAACCTTTGGGATGACGGCATGGTCGTGAGGAACCACCCGTCCGGTGACACTTTGAACCAAACCACGCACCTTGCAGCGCATTTTGGAGAATGCCGCCTCTGTCCATGAGTGAAATGCTTGTTGCTTTTGTGCTCAGGCGAAACAGGACAAGTGGCTTGATTTGGACAAAGGTTGGACGGTGCGAAAACGGCGACAATCAAACGTGAGCAGAACTAGTGTGGGCAAGTGTAAGCGGCGTGTTTGGCAGGAAATAGCTGCACATCTGATAGGCGCGCGGCGGCTTCCTTATAAGGCCGCAGGTTGCTGACCTCCGTTAATGAATGTCCTGCTTTGGGGGGGGGGGGCAGCGGCAGCTCTCCCTCGCTCGTTCACACATGCTTGTGTGGTTTCCAATCTGGGGCCCGGGGGGAGGGGGGGTTGGGGGTTGGGGGGGGGGGGGGGGGGGGGGGGGGCTTTTGGGACCAGACCAAGCTATTTATAGACCCTCCAGACCAACAAAGCAAGTCAACGCCAAATTGAGAAAATATTTTAAATGAGCACGCAAAGTCAGGCCACAGCCAAAGCTGCAATCACGAGGCAGATACAAGCGCTTCAGGGCAGACGCAAATTGCTCCGAGCCGGCGAGCACGATTGATCCGCTGGGGGCGGGTCGGGTCATCAGTTTCATGTTTCCACTCTGCGCCAAGCGCCAACATTTTGCCGGAAGGCGTCTTGTCGACAAGGTCTGGCCACGGCGGCTGCGGTGACCTTCAAATGGCGTCCCCAACCTTTCTCAGCTGCCTTTACTCGTTTCAATGGCGGAGAGAGGAAAAGCAAATAAGACCAACATTTTTTTTTTGTTTGTTCTTTGTTTTTCCCTTCTGAAGCCAAACGAGCCTTTATGTTTTTCTTCCTCACTTTTTTCGCCCGTGTTTTGTGTTTGTCATGGGTGCGGGCATAATATGGAAGGTGTGTGCTGACCTCTGCCCTCGTTGTGGATGTCGGCGAGTATCTGGGCGTAGTCCAGGTGCGGGCGCTTCTCCTCAAAGACGCTGTCCACCAGCGTGATGTTGATCCTCTTGAGCTCGTCGTAGAGGCCCTCGGCTGCAAAGTAGCAGGGCCGGTCGTCTACCTTGTCATCGTTGAACATCAGCATGACGTGGCGGAGCCAGCCGAAGCGCTGACAGATGCGCAGGGCGAACTTGCCCAGCTTCTTGTGGGTGGGGCCCGTGTTGGTGATGGATGGGTAGACGCCGCCGTAGAAGGCCACGGCCGGCGCGCCTGCCGTCACCATGGGCACATCCCAGTGGGCGGTGAACAGGCCCACAGGTGAGGATGCGTACGAGCAGCCCGGCCCAATGAAGGCCCACGGGTCGTGCGCCAGCTTTAGGTCCACCGCCATCAGCGGCGCCACTGTCTCGGAGCAAATGCCGTCTTTGTCCTCACTGCTCTTGAAGATGTAGCTCAGGCGCAGGCCGGGCAGCAGGGTGGGGTCAGCGTTGACCCGCCGCACCGCCTGCTCCAGGGCGGGGCCGACGCGAGCCCACGCCCATGGGTAGCCCGTGTTGCTCTCGGGCAGGATGACGGCCAACGTGACATTGTGAGGCTCGGGACGCGCCGGCAGCAGCATCAGCAGAAGCAGGACGACGCAGCAGCAGCGGCGGGGGGCCGTCCTCACTCCGGAGGCGAAGGCCATCTCCTTGTGACCGGCCCTGAGAACACCACACGGCCTCTTAAAATGCCGTGTGACAAAAAAACATCTCCTAAAGCCAGAAATAGCTCCCAAAATATCTCAAGAATGTCTCAAATGTTCCCTCCCTAAAAGTCTCTACTCAAAGCCCATCGAGAGCTCCCGAAGTTTCGGAAAACGTCTCCAAATTGCTTCACACGGCTGCCTGAAAGTGCTTTAGGGAGAAGCCCCAATATTTGGGTGGAGACATTTTGGAGACCGGGTCACACACCCCGTTAGAACACCTATGGAGAACCGACTTCGAAGTCCACCCGAACCTGATATTTCAGGCGCGTTTCCTAAAACGTTCTCAATCACAAATGGTGTCTCATGAAAGAGTACAAAGATATCTTTTCATCCTACGTGCAGCCACGCAAACATCACGGTGGAAGGCTGGGTCACACAAAGCATTGCAAGCAGTGTTTCCCAACTTTTTCCCAAGATGTTGCTACACAAGCCACCCAGACTTTGAAGAGTGACATTGGGATTTTGGGTCCGTAAAGTCAAACTCACGAGCCGCAGGTGCTCCCACTCGACTGTCTTTGGCTTTAGACTTTCTGGACCTGGGTCGCCCATCTCTGCTTCAAAACAAACCTCAGAAAATGTTTCAGCATGCACATAGCTCACAAATGTCTCCGAAAAGTATCGCCACAAAATTCCTTCACGACTCACCGCCTCAAAACATCCTGGCACAAATCTTGCTGACAGACACTCAGAACGTCACAGGCGGGCAGCACAAATGTCGAGGGAGCCATCCCAAAGGTTAATGAGCGACCAGCTTAATGAATGAGTTCACTTTTGTTTATGACAGCCATTCTCTCACTGAGGTCATGCAAAAAGGTCAACTCATTCTCACCATCAAATTTGGGTCCTATCTTGTCGCATGGCTCGTATGAAAATTCCCATTATGTATTGCTAGCATGATGCACTCTATCGAGATCATCATTTAGTCCACGTGACTGATGCTGTCTTTTACAAACATCTCGCATTGGTCAGAATCCTCACATCCCCAAAACACAAACAAATGGCATCTTGTGGAGTCACACAACTTCACCACATTTAGACATGGGAGGTTGCTGCCCAACCTCGGCGATACTTTGTTTAGTACCGGTGTTACAGGTTAACTAGCTCCCATGTTATCTTGCTCCCCGTCTCCAGTTGCGCTCGTTAGGGTAAAGCGAGTTGCGCAATCTTGTGTTTCGTGACTGCAGATTCGTCACAAGCGATATGACGAACTTGCCTGACTGCAAAACTGTTCAAATTCTCAATAAAAACGTTGAAAGAGACGTCTAGTTTACATTTCCGACTGACTGCAAGAAATAGCAAACTTAAAAAAAAAAAAGAGGATCAGTCATAAGCGGGAATTGAACCTGTGACGTAAAGTAATAAAGTATTACAAGTACTATTGGCCATCAGGTTAACTGCTAAGCTATCGTACACCCATGCCAAGCTGTTGATTATGTTGAATATAGCCAAAACCAAATTATCTGGCGAAGGTATGAGTTGATCTGATGCCTAGTGTATACCCCGCCCATGTTAACTGGCTCCTCGGAACCAACTTGACATTGTCGCGTTCCCAGGCTTCACGCCAACCTCGCAGTAGGGCATTATGTATATATGACATGATCAACTTTCTACACACATAAGGAATGGGTCCAAGCACTAAAGAAACGGTGTCACCAAGCCCCCCAGCCAAGGATGGTTTATTGATCTGTTAAGTTTGACATCAGATCAAGTATGTTGATGGCAGTGACGTGTGGTGAGGTTCATGACTGGGGAGGCACTGACGTCCCCCCCCCCCGCAAAGCAAAACAAAAAAACGTTGGGGAAAGCTGCTCTAGTGTGGCTTATTCATTATTTCATTTGAACTATTTTAATTAAAATCTCATATCAGCAGTCTCCACACATAAAAACACTCAATAAGGCACATGGAATCAAAAACTTGTTTTCGATCGTGCGTACCACTCCGTTTGAAAAACATGCTCCTAAGTCCCGTTGTCCGAATCAAACCTTTTAACTCCGGAGTTGCTCTACCTTTACTGATGACCTCGTGCTTCGACCGAAAATCCATAGTTGAAAATCGTTTGGATATGTAATCCTCCATTGTAAAACGAAATGTAAAAACGGAAAAGAAAAAAAAAAAACGAATTTAAAACCAAATGAATGGACGACAGCCCCTCAGTTGACATTTTTTATATTTTTGCGTAGGGCCCCCTGGAGGTCTGAACCGGCTCGGACTTTATTACTCAAGTTTTAAGAGATTAAAATTAGCTTCGAAGTTTGTTTTTTGAGTCATGCCTTTGTTGATAACCATGTGCTACTAAAAAGCAGATGTCTTTTTTTTAAATAAACAATAAAACATAATAATTTTATCTTACCTCAAAGAGTGTGGACGTCTTGCATCCTCATTTTGTCACTTTTGCTGATTTAAGCACGCAGCATGCGGAGCAGCTCAGGCGCTAGCAACAGACTAGCTAAAAGCCGAAACCCGCCGAAGATGACGTCACAGCCACAATAAATTTGATTGAACCGTTCACCCCAACGCAATCAATGTCCTCTATCAGCCCCAAGAGAACAAAAAAGGAGGGGGGGGGGAGAGAGAGAGAGCGAGAGAGAGCGAGAGCGAGAGAGAGAGCGAGAGAGAGAGCGAGAGAGAAGCGAAATAATAGAACCCCTCGCTCAAGCACTCTTGAAATTATTGCTGAAACTGTTGCGAAGCCGTCAAATTGATTCCATGTGTGTCCTCGGCGCAACTTTGACATCGGGCTGCAGCGAAGAAAAAGCACAGGCGCTGTCGCTCACACGAACGCGCAAAAATAAAGAACAGAAAGGAGAAGCAAGAAAACCAAAGTCCGAGCAGGACAGGAACAACCAAACCAAAACGAGTCCAGATTCCAGGACCTAATGAATGAATGAATGACGGCGGCGTCCAATCAAGGCAAATTGTCCTCATCTGTCTCCAATTGCCTGCTCGGTCGACTCTGACATGGGACCAGCAGCGCAGCGCGCAAAGTCGGCAGGCATAGTGGCAACTGGCAGCGGCGGACCAGAAGCCAGCCAGCAAGGGAGGGACTGCACGGAAGGAGGGGAGGAGGCTCATTGGAGGAAATGAGCCGCAGCCGTCAGGACAGAAAAAGAAAGAGAAGAGAAAAGAAAGGAAAGGCAAAGAAAAGGGAACAAATGACAGGAAATGAGATGCTGGGAAAAGATACGTTGGTTCGCTATGACGGCAAATACTACACTCATAATGAATGACACGTTATCTTTTCAAGCGCAATTAATTAATTAATTAATTAATTAATTAATTAATTAATTAATTAATTAATTAATTAAAGATAGTTGTGTCGTATCGTATGCTGTTTTATATTGTATTTCCACCGCATTGTATGATGGGCACGTCACTTACTGTGTCAGTGCCTGGGCAGACACTGCTTGTCTTGCACTTAGCTGGGCCACAAGCTTGACTTGAGCACAGATTGATTCCCACCCGAGTCAGGGAGTTTGTGTGAGACCCACAACAACGTGGTTGTTTTTTTTTTTAGTAGCGCGTATATGAGCTCAATGTTCAAAACCTCTAAAAGAAAAAAATCTTGTTTGCTGATTGTATACGTTCAATCGTGAATTGACAAGCGCTTTGACCTGTGAAGAAATCCCATCAGTGCTCACGTCTGGTCACACCGCATACATGAGCATGTACCTGCATGTCACGCGACACTCCCGTGTGGATACTACAAACGTGATGTGACGCACGTGCCACAAGCTCATCTGTCAGCAAGCATTTGCCGTGCAGCGTCATCCAAGCAGGTCCTCCCACAATGCGAAAAGTATGCAAGTGACAAGAATGTCTCATGATGGTACTTAAGATGATGAAAGTCCTCAACTCACACCGACATAGTGCGAAAGCACCACTTTTGTCTGTTACTTTTGTCTGTCTTACTGCATTTTGTACAGCGACTTTGAGTGTACTGATAGGCGCTTTAAATAAAATGTTATGCCACGAGCTCATCTGTCAGCAAGCATTTGCCGTGTAGCGTCATCCAAGCAGACCCTCCCACAAAGCGAAAAGTATGCAAGTGACAAGAATGTCTCATGATGGTGCTTAAGATGACGAAAGTCCAACTCAGTGCGAAAGCATTACTTTTCTGTCTTACTGCATTTTGTACAGGCGCTTTAAATATGTTACCAGTAATGGGGTGACACGGTGGTGCACCAGTTAGCACGTCGCCTCATGGTTCAGAGGTGCACCGGTTGATTCCAGCTCTGGCCTTTCTGTCCGAAGTTTGTTTTTTCTCCTCGTTTCTGCGTGGGTTTTCTCCACTTTCCTTCCGCATTCCCAAAAACTTGTATGGTAGGCAGATTGGCCGTAGGTGAGAGTGCCGATGGTTGTTTGTGTGTTGTGATTGGCTGGAGACCAGTTCAGGGTGCACCCCGCCTACCGCCTGATGACCGCTGGGATAGGCTCTGGCGCTACCGCGACCTTTATGAGAAGCTCTTCTGATCATTATGATGATGCATCTCCAAAACTCACTAACACGGTTTCTCGGCACCAAGATTAGCTACAAGACAGTACCAAAGGGCTACTTTTATCAAAACAAAATTCCTCAATCGACTTTGATAGTTCTGTGCGACAAAACAGCGACAAGGCACCACTGTTGTTCCTTGGCACAAAGATGCCACAATATGGCACCAAAGCAGTAATTGTTCTCAAAATCAATGAAGTTCCCCTTTTTGTCACATTAAATGCACGCGCCAAGACGCCACATTCCGCATTCAGTTGATCTACATTCATACGCTACGGTGGTGACTCAGTTGCTCTCGCGACCCAGATCTCACGCACTGCTTCACGTAGCTCGTTATTCAGGGTGTCATCAGCTAAACGTCGCGTAAAAGCCAGCATGCGGGTGTATGTGGAAATGGCGTCCGGTCCCGGTTTACGTAAGGGTCCCGGTGGACGTACGAGTCCCAGGTCACTCGATCTCGGTGCCGAGGCCGCCTCACTGTGTGTGGCCGCCGCCTCGGCAGGAAATGTAGGCGCCCCTATTGCCTCCCCGGTCAATTATTGAGCGCGCTGACGTCACGTGTAATTTATTATTCAAACTCACGCACATCATAATCAAGTTTGTAGTACAGTGAAGACATGAAGGTGTCAAACGATGAATGCGTGTTCTTGATTGTTCCTGTGTGCTTCTTTGCTACACTGGTTTCGTCGCCTCAAAGATTGCTTCCTACCTATGCTTTCCCACCACAGCGCTTACCTATCTTCCTCCTCCACCTCTAGCCTTTCCTCCCTGCCTTATAACCTACCCATCTTCCCGCTCCCCACTTTCCTTCTATCCTGACAATCCTGACGATCACCGAGGAAGTGGCGCCATCTGATGGCTCGGAAACGCACGGCGGCACCCTTGGTTTGAGTCTTTTTGCCACAGTTACAATTTGTCCATTTAATTCGCCATCAAAACATGACCGAACGATAAGCAGAAAGCGGAGGCCACCGAGCAGACGAACGCCGTACTCGAGCCTCTAGGCCGACGCAGGGTGCCGTGGCCAAACGAGGTCAGGGGCGGGATCTCCTTAGCGGCGCATCTACATCTCATCGGCACGCGGCGGCTTGCCGAGTCGAGCGGATGCCTCCGCCAAACTATTTCCAGAAGGGGTGTCATTAGATGGGATGCCTTCGAGGTTCTGCTTGGCTTCATTTACGTCCACCCCCGATTGCCCGCCACCCGGCGCGGCCGCCTGGAGCGTCTCGTCGGACAGCGAGGAGGTAAAATCAGTCAAGATGCTTCTGGAAAGGACTGAAAGATCACAGAAAGAGACGTGAGCACAAAGAGGAAGAGGAAAACATCACGGGGAGCGTACCCTACCCACCTCCGGTGGGCTGGGAGTCGTCTGCAGACGGGCGGCGGCTGAACGGGCTCAAACTGGGCAGCATGATTAAAGTCAGCGAGATGAAGATGATCTGAATGTACACACGCACACGAGTGGGCACACACAGGCACACGCATGAACATGCGTACCAGTAGGCAGGTGCTGGTCTGAACTCCTTTGCTCACTGAGTGTATGACCAGTGACTGAAGGTGGCGCAGCTGAGTCAACAGAGACCTCAAAAAACAAAAACCCACACACGTGTACCACATGCATGCCATTGTGTGCGAGTATGCAAGTGTGTGCTGCTTACATGTTGTGTTTCTCCAATTGCTCCACTTTCTTATGCAGATCTTTGTTCTGAGCTGAGCACAGGGCCGCCCTGCCAGCAAGTGCACACGCACCCAAAAACGAGCACAGTTGAGTCGGCCTTTTTTTTCTCGTTTCAATTATGTCGTTACCACCGTTAAAGCCCCCGACAGCAACCCTACGTAGGCGTACGGGGCCACGGTGCACGCTTCGTCTGCTGAGGAGCTACGGCAGCTTCTCTCCCAGGAGGTGGATGGAGCTGCGTACGTACGCGAGCTCTTTGCAGCTTGAGCAGGCCGCTGAGGAGGAAGCCGAGTCACCTGTCCTCCAGGCCGTCCATGTACTCCTTCCTGCGTTGCCGACTGTCCTGCGCCGACCGCTTGTTGCGGATTTTCCTTCGGACTTTTTTTAGGACGCCTTCCTCCGCCTGCCGAGCCAGGCCAGTTCAAAGGTCACCTGGGGAAGGGCCACCGCCATGCGTGACGTCACGTTGACTCGTATCAAACCTTGGTGAGAGGTCGTTTGTCCGGCAACGACATGCCTTCCTGACTCAGCAGTTTCTGTTCTTCGGCCGTCAGATGCAGAGTGCCGCTCGCCTGACGCGCGCACACACAAATGAGTTAAGAGAAACACACACACGTACACACACGCACTCCCGTACCCCGTGGTCAGCGGCCGTGTCGGTACGCTCCAGTCCAAGCGTCAGCTGGCCGACGGTGCAGTGATGCGGGCTCCACGGCTCTGCAGAGGAACACATTTAGCCTCGTCCGGCAGGGAGCGCTACCCCAACGCATTGGATGGCACAAGCGGACCGAGACAGTTCCTTCGATCAAAACGCAATGCCATTGGCGAATTGGCAATGAGCAAACGATTCCCAAGGCAGAAGCGCTCACCTGCTGATGATGGCGACTCCTGCCATTGTTGGCGCTATGCTGGGTGCCGACGACGTTGGTGAGCAGAGAGACTGATAAAACCAATCAAGGCTCCCGCACAAGTCAGTCAAACCGAATAATCGGCATTTAACTCATTTCTGACTGCCCGATGCTAGCCGGCGATTTTAACCAAGCCATCAACAAATGAACGCATGTTGTGTGTCCTCACCCAGTTGGATGGCGATGATGTCAGGGGCCGCTGGCTCTGCCTCCTCGGCGCTGAGGCCGTACACCAGCCGGTACACGGTGGGTGGGGCGACAGGGCCCTTGCTTCCCAACGGTGGCCCGGCACGGCCAAACACCTCGTTGGGGTTCACGGCGCGGAGGATGTCATCTGGCTCGTCGCGGCTCGGGGTCTGGACCAGAGGGGGGCGGAGAGTGAGCCAACGTAGGAAGACCAAGCGGCACAGCTCGATGAAGGCGACACTCACGCTGTACGGCGGGCGGCCGTTGGGGAGGCCCGCAGCCGCCACTTCCCGTTGCCAACAGAGGGACGCCGTGTCGCCGTGGTTACAAGCGTTTTCCACGTCCATGGCCTGCGTGCAAGAGGTGTTAAAGGAAACATTCAAGATTCAAGAGATTCAAGAGTTTTTTATTCGCCATGTTTGAGCGTGCCAAACAAGGAATTTGACTTCGGTAAATCACAGCCTCTGTTCAACATTTGGTGACTAACAACAACACTCAGGACATGTGAAGAACGAAAGATATTCTCAAACACCCCCTGATCTTAAACTCCCAAGAGGGCAAGGAAAAACTCAAAACTCCAGCTAGGGGAAATGAGAAACCTTGAGAAGAGACCACAGATGGGAGGGTCCCTCTTCTAGGATGACCAGGCTGCAATGGATGCAGAGAGGACACATAGTACAAACAGTGTAGACAAAAAAGGTGTGGCAAGCGGGATGTTATTGCACAGTAATGACTCTGAGACTCTAAGAGTGGTGTGAGTTCATCAGAGCGACAGCCTGGGGGAAGAAGCTGTCTCTGTGTCTGCTGGTTTTAGTGTACAGAGCTCTATAACGGCGTCCGGAGGGGAGTAGTTCAAACAGGCTGCAACTTGGGTGCGAAGGGTCTGTTGAGATGTTACTTGCACGTTTCCTGGTCCTGGACAGGTACAAGTCTTGGATAGATGGGAGGTTGATTCCAATTATCTTTTCTGCAGTCCTTATTGTCCGTTGCAGTCTGTGCTTGTCTTGTTTGGAGGCTGATCCAAACCAGACAGTGATGGAGGTGCAGAGGACAGACTGGATGATGGCAGTGTAGAAGGTCTTCAGCAGCTCCCGTGGCAGGTTGAACTTCTTGAGCTGTCTCAGGAAGTACAGCCTCTGCTGGGCCTTCTTCCAGAGAGAGTCTATGTGGCCGGTCCATTTCAGGTCCCGAGAGATTGTGGTTCCCAGGAACTTGAAGGTGTCTGATGAGAGAATAGTATTACTGCGGATAGTGAGGGGTGAAAGTGGTGAAGGGCCTCGCCTGAAGTCCACTGTCATCTCCACGGTCTTGAGCGGGTTCAGGTCCAGGTGGTTTTGGCTGCACCAGTGGACCAGCCGCTCCACCTCCTGTCTGTACGCAGTCTCATCACCGTTCTGGATCAGTCCGATGAGAGTGGTGTCGTCTGCATACTTCAGGAGCTTCACGGAAGAGTCACTTGCGGAGAAATCGTTGGTGTAGAGGGAGAAGAGCAGTGGGGAGAGGACGCATCCCTGAGGGGCTCCAGTGTTGGTGGTCAGGGTGTCAGATGTGATGCTCCCCAGCCTCACACGCTGTCTCCTGTTGGTCAGGAAGCTGGTGATCCACTGACAGGTGGAGGCAGGCACCGCAAGCTGGATGAGCTTCTGTTGGAGGATGTCAGGAGCGATGGTGTTGAACGCCGAGCTGAAGTCCACAAACAGGATCCTGGCGTACTTTCCTGGGGTGTCCAGGTGTTGCAGGATGTAGTGCAGTCCCATGTTGACTGCATCATCTACCGACCTGTTTGCCCGGTAGGCAAACTGGAGGGGGTCCAGCAGGGGGCCCGTGACATCCTTCAGGTGGTTCAGTACTAACCTCTCGAAAGATTTCATGACCACAGATGTCAGTGCAACAGGTCTATAGTCATTCATACCTGTGATGGCGGGCTTCTTGGCCACTGGAACGATGGTGGAGCTCTTGAAGCACGAGGGCACCTCACACAGCTCCAGGGAACGGTTGAAGATCCGTGCAAAGGTGGGCGCCAGCTGCTCAGCGCAGACTTTCAAGCAGGAAGGTGACACGCCGTCTGGGCCCGGTGCCTTCCTGATCTTTTGTCTCCGGAACATCTGGCGCACTTCCTCCTCGCGAATCTGGAGTGCGGGCGCGGCCTCTGCAAGAGAGAGAGTCGGTGACCACGGTGATGGAGGTGTGGACAGAGCAGTTGTGGGGGGAGGTGAGTATGTGGATTGTGTGGATTGTGCTGCAGGAGGTCCCGTTGTGTGGGAGGACCGATCAAACCTGCAGTAGAACCTGTTTAGCTGGTCAGCGAGCCTTGGGCTCTCCACAGGACGGGGGGTTCGTTTCTTGAAGCCCGTGATGCTCTGCAGGCCTTTCCACACTGTTGAGGGATCAGGATTGGCAGAGAGGTGTCTCTCCAGGCTCTCCCCGTAACACCTCCTGGCTTTCCTGACCTCTCGGTTCAGTGTGTTTCTGGTCTGCTTGAACAGGTCCCGGTCGCCGCTCCTGTAGGCCTCCTCCTTGACTTTGCGCAGCCTCCTAAGGTTCGGTGTAAACCAAGGTTTGTCGTTGTTGTACGTGCAGAAGGTCTTAGTCTGCACACACAGATCCTCACAAAAACTGATGTATGATGTGACAGTGTCAGTGAGTTCATGCAAGTCTGAATTTGCAGCATCAAAAACACTCCAATCGGTGCAGTCAAAGCAGGCTTGGAGGTCCTGCCTTGACTCCACTGTCCACTTCCTGACAGTCCTCACCACAGGCTTAGAAGTTTTTAGTTTATGTCTGTAGGCAGGGATCAGATGAACTAGACAGTGGTCCGAGAGTCCTAAAGCTGCACGAGCCACAGAGTGGTATGCATCCTTAATTACGGTGTAGCAGTGGTCCAGTGTCTGTGCCCCTCTGGTGGGACACGTTATGTGCTGTCTGTATCTGGGGAGTTCGTGTGCGAGGTTCGCCCTGTTAAGATCACCCAGAACAATGATTAGTGAATTTGGTAGAAGTTTCTCCATATTTGTCACCTGGTCAGCCAGCATCTGCGTGGCTTCACTCGCACGTGCGTGTGGTGGGATGTAAACAGCCGCCATGACGATCGAGGAGAACTCCCGTGGTGAATAGAACGGCCGGCAGTTTATGAAAAGTGTTTCTAGGAGAGGGCTGCAAAACTCTTTCAACACCATGACATCGGTACACCAACGTTCATTAATGTAGAAACAGAGACCACCTCCCTTTGATTTTCCGGAGAGCTCCGCGCTGCGATCTGCACGCGTTAGCCGAAACCCAGCTAACTCCATGGCGTGGTGGGGGGTTCGTTCGCTAAGCCACGTCTCAACAAAACACAGCGCGGCGGATCTGCTGAAGTCCGTGTTCCTTGAAGTGAGGAGCAGCAGTTCGTCCATCTTGTTCGCCAGGGAGCGGACATTCGCCAGATGAATTGACGGTAGGGCAGAACGGAACCCTCTTTGCCTCAGCTTTACGAGGGCTCCCGCTCGTTTTCCGCGTCGCCGCCGTCGCGCTAGCTTGTATAGCACCGCCGCTCCGGCTAAAATCTCCGACAAACAATCTGAATCAGAGAGAACAGGAGAGAAAATACCAGAAGAAGACTGACCGATGTTTAACAGTGCTTCTCTAGTAAAAGTGATCCGGGATGGACAGCAGAAGACACAGAAAACACACAAAATAAGACAAAGAAACAGAGAGCGACTCACCGTGGCAGCCATCCGCGTTACTTGTTGTGCTTCTATTTTTTCTCGAGTCCATCTGAACTGTACAAGCAGTACTCTCTATTTTCCATTGGAAAAACGAATGTCTAACATTTTCTGTCCTTTAGTGGCACCTCTTTCTGACCCAAGAGTGGGAAAAACAAAACATGTCAAGCAGGGCAGTAACTTTGAGGCCAATAGTGTACTTCTGCGACAGATCACGACGTAAAGCAATATGAGGTGGAAACGGGCTTTCATTATAAACAAAGCAGAAAACAACGCCCCGCAATCACCTGCGTGAAGTTGGCCCCCCCAACCTCGCAAAATTTAAGGAAAATAGTCCGATTCGTTTGTGCTTCGTTTGTGCCGGTTTGTGCAGCAAAAATCATCAGGAAGTGGATGTTGTCTCTATCCCCATCAGCCATGGCAAGTTACCTGCTCTCCTCACATATGTCTGTCACCCACTGTCGGACATTAGTCTAGATGTGTTGGTTTAATGCATCACCTGGTTCTTGTCCCTCATCTGAAATGGGGACAAATTCCTCCGCGATTTGCGCTCTCAAGTATTTCTTGCACTTTTCTGATGGAATAGGGGCTCCAGAGCTGTCATTACCCTCTGTCTCACTCAGTGCCACAATGGTGATAGCACGGAGAAGTTCTTTTGCATGTTGCAAACATTGTGACTTAAGAAGCTGTGCAATTGACCTGACAAAGAAATCCTTAACACGAGGTCTTTTGTTTTTCAGGCAGTCCCATCGGCAGATCATCTTAATACAGTGTGCTACATCTACCCTGACAAAACATCGAGGTAGATGTCCAGGCTGATTCCCATGTGAAATGTTAAAGCACTCATTGATGTAGCTCTTCAAATCAGGATGAGGGGTAAAAGCTTTGACTAGAGCTCCAAGAATCGCCAGCGGAAAGTCACTTACTGCTTCTTTAGGAACAGATGCACCTGCATGGATCCATTCCTTCAGCCACTGTGTGATAGCATTAATATCATGCTTCTCTGACAACATCTGCACGACTGGAACACTGGAGCTGGTATGCCCTGTCATAACACCCTGATACAGGAAGATATGGCCAGACATGCCATTCGGCCTCATCAGTTTTTTAACTATTGAGCCCGTTGAATCAACACATAATATTGGGTGAGATTTCTTTAAGATCTTGTACATATGCAGTTGTGTTTGACTCCAATAGTGACAGAAAAACTTGTCAAGTCCAATGTCTGATGCTGTCACTGTGAGGTGCACTGTATTTCAACATCTGCAATGATAAAATTGGATTTTTGTCACCTAATGGCAAATAATTTTTCTCTTGCTTTGCCTTGCGCAGGGTGGCCAAATTTGGCAGGTGGCTTGGCTCAGGGACTCCGAAGGTCATCAGTTTATTTGCCTGTGATGCTCGCCATACATGTGGTTCCATCCTGCCCTCACAAAGTTCCTTGGCTACCTGGACACGCAACTGTCCAGATAGAAACCGTTTTGAGCTACCAGTGTGTAGAGAGTCATCACTGTTCTTAATGAAACCCTGTTGCGATATGTCTTACCGGCCTGCAGAGGTCACTTTGCATGGTAATTAGTTGGATAATACATGTGTAAGAATTGAAGAGTTATGATGTCAAGTGAAAATTTGTTAGAATAAAATACATGACACGGGGTTAATGAAGATGTATGATTATAATCATGCAAACAAATTTGTTTTGCGGCACAATCAATTGGTACCATTTTGGGTTCATTTGGAGGTTACGTCATCGCTAGAAATTAAATGCCTAATATATCCGAAACGGAAGCAGCACAAACGAAACGTTTTGCAGCACAAACCAGCACAGACGAAGCCCAAACGAACGGCACTATTTTATTTTGGGTCCATTTGGAAGTAAATACGGGGGCGGAGCTACGTGATGTCATCGCTATTAAATAAATGTGTAATATCTACGAAACGGAGGCAGCACAAACGAAAGTTTTTGCTGCACAAACCAGCACAAACGAAGCACAAACGAAAGGTACCAATTTGGGTCCATTTGGAGAAAAAGGGGGGGCCAAGTTCACGGCGACGTCATCGCTAGAAATTAAATGCCTAATATCTCCGAAACGGAAGCAGCACAAACGAAACTTTTTGCTGCACAAACCAGCACAAACGAACGGTACCAATTTGGGTCCATTTGGAGAAAAAGGGGGGGCCAAGTTCACGGTGACGTCATCGCTAGAAATTAAATACCTAATATCTCCGAAACGGAAGCAGCACAAACGAAACTTTTTGCTGCACAAACGAAGCACAAACGAACGGTACCATTTTGGGTCCATTTGGAGAAAAAGGGGGGGGGGGAGGGCTCGATGACGTCATCGCTAAAAAATAAATGTGTAATATCTCCGAAACGAAAGCAGCACAAACGAAAATTTTTGCTGCACAAACCAGCACAAATGAAGCACAAACGGACGGTACCATTTTGGGTCCATTTGGGGGGAAAGGGGGGGCTGGGTGAACTCTGGATGACCTATAAAATAATCGTTCATAACTAAAAAACCATAGCAGCACAAACGATGATTTTTGCTGCACAAACGAATCGGACTGTTCTGCCCTCAGAATTGTTTTCATGATGTAATGTTTTCTATGTAAAGAAGCATACACAACGGTTATTTGTCGTTCGGAAGCAAACCGGAAATGTATTTTGAAATGCACCGGAAGCTGCGCATGTTTTTGTTGAAGCGACTTGACATCTGATGAGTGGAGAGACGTTGGCGTTACTCGCATCATCTAAGCAAAACTTTCTCCTCTCCTTATGCTCACGGAATCAACGGCTGTAAGTTATCATTGTTTTATTGGATAACTTTATTATTGTTTATAAGATAAGAAGAAACTAAGTGTGTTTGTTGTTTCACTTGCAGTTTCACTCGTGTTTAACACTGAATCGAAATAAAGGGAGCAAGACGCTCTGAATCCTGGCTCAAGTGTTCTATACATGAGTTTGGCTGGCTGATGAACTGTGACAACGTACATGAAGTACATAACGCACAGGGAGATCAGTACACGGACTATTTTCCTTAAATTTTGCGAGGTTGGGGGGGCCAACTTCACGCAGGTCCCGCAATCTTCATCTTCGCCGATCCCCGCTCCAAAGCGAGGCAGCGCTGCCATCTACTGGCATCAGATTGTTACAGCAGTGACGTCAAAGCTTGAATTTTGTCGGAAAGCGGTTCAAGAACGTACAGGACGAATAAGAGTCAACACTTGGATTCCAACTGGAGTCAATTGGAAACGTTCACCGAACCAAATATGATACATAGCACCATTTCAAGCACATTTGATATCTCCATCCATTTAATGTAAAGAAAACTTGCTTTGAATAAAACACGAGGGTGTAGTGGGTAAGAGTAATGAAAGGAAAAAACGAGAAGTGATTTAAAAAAGGAGAAATAAAAAAGAAGAGCCGAAGGCGAGGTAGGTGAGAGCACACAGTGTCAAGGATATCCTGTTTCACGCGAGATAAGCAAACACTGCAGTACAGGTGGCAAACTTTTGAACTTTGTCGTTGTAGCTCTTCAAACTTGTACGTGACTAGACATGATCAGTTTTCTGCTCGTGCATACACTTGAATGCAGGCCGGTGCAACAATTCCTAAGTACCACAATGATGAATTCAAGACCAGCGATGCTAGACACTCACCGTGGTGACGTCAGACGAGGTGGAAGAACATCGAACTTTCCAAAGTGGTCCAGCGGTGTAGCAAGCCCGCTGACAAAACAGAACAAAACTTAGACCAAGGCGAAACAACGTCAAAAGCAGCTTTTGAGCTCGACGTGAAATTGTCCCACTTTACTTTCACCACTTGTCTTCTTCATTTCTTCCTGCCGCTTGACTGCTGCTCATCGGCACCAAGCACATACTGTCGTCCTCTGCGGCTGTTTGAAGAACTACAACTGAACGCCACAGCCCCACGCTTTGCGAAAACATGTACCGACTGAACATTTTTTAACAAGGTCCCATATTGCGAACTTGAGAAACATCCACTTCACAAATCTACAAAAACGGTGTGAAATTATTATGTTACCTTTTGTTATTTTGTGGGAAAAGGTTCACCTCCATAAACCAATCAGAATTCATTATTTAAATAATTTTCGATTTAAATAGATTCTAGGCCTCAATAAAATCAATAAAAAATCTCGGTCGATATTCAGTGTCCATCGGTTTTCTTATCATGGAAAATCCACATTTTTGCTTTTATATTCATTTTATTATGTACTCAGAGGCTCAAAGATTGTAGAGAAGTGTCAGGTGCTGGGTTATTCTTAGGGAACACAATAATGTGTTAAATGCATTCGTTAGGTTCTTGCTAACGCTAGCATTAGCTTACTTGGTTAACTTGACTGCAGTGCTTGTTTACAAGACGTGTTCATAAATATTGTTTTGTTACGCGTTATTCATGTATGGGCAAGTCTTCTGCCATTAACATGTCAACCGGAAAGGGAGGCCTATCTCATTTGCATTTAAAGAGCGAACCAAAACGCCTTGCTCTGAGCCGAACAAGTACAAAAGAGGGACCTGTGATGCTATCAAAACGAGGAATTCAGACAAAGGTATTGCTGTTCCACTTTATATAGACCATAACTGAATGAGTAAAACATAAGAATTTATTGACGTGATACGTAAGCTTTATAATAAAATCAATGAACTTAAATCGTTGTATTCTCCTAGATCACCACTATATGACACTAAATGCTACACACACTGTCCCCATAAGAGACAGGTTCCACATTAAAAAAAATATTTTTATCACTCTAATTCTGTAATGTCTTATCCAGGTTCCACATTAAAAAAAATATTTTTATCACTCTAATTCTGTAATGTCTTATCCCGCTGGTGAGTTTGTCCCAGCATTGAAAGTGGAACTTTTTCAAAAGGGAACTTTTAAAAAAGCATCCTTCAACCATATCCAAAGTGGGCGCTTTGTTGAAAATGTTTATTGAAGACATAAAAAAAGAAAAAAAGGGTAAAAAAAGGAAAGACCTGTCTGGTTGACGGCGCGTGGACAACGACTCTTGTTCTTCACGTGATGAACTGCGCACGCAAAGGCACGAGTGAGTTAACGGCCAAGTCTCTAGTGCCAGACGGGCTCGCGCGACGCACGCGGCACTCACCGACTTGACCAACTGTTTGATGAAGTCCTTCCTGCCACTCAGATCGTGATCGGGATAGGTGTCAAACACCTGAAAGAGAGCAAGCAATGAGAGCGGGGTGGGTGGGGGTGGGTGGGGGTGTACGACGCACCCTCTGGCAAATTTGCTTCATGGTTATCTGGGCCAGGTCAGCTTTCTTGAGGAGCGCGCGCACCGTCTCCTTCAGCTCGTCGTCGCTTGGCGCTCGCTTGATCATCCGGATGAGCGGCTCGTCCTCGTCTGACGTGTCGTCTGTTGACGTGGAGGCGACCGTGAGCCGGGTCAACCGGCAGACGTGACTGTCTCTCACCTGCGTTGGTGTTCTTGCTACTGCTGTCTGCCTTCTTGGTCTTGGCGGCAGGCCTATTCTTCTTGGCCTGACAAACAGGAAGTGAAGTCATACAGGCAAAGGGATAAGCTGGTAGCCTTTTTCTCTTTTTAAAAACCTCGTCGATGTCCGAGTCAGCGTCTGAGAGGTCCCTCTTGACCCGCTTCCTCTGAGGGAGCGTCTTCTTGGCGGGGGTCCTGGAGCGCTTCTTCAGTGCCAGCTCGGTCACCTGACGGGGCATCGTCTGATGAAAAGAAGTGCATGCAAACACTGTTTAAAAAAAAGTGCATCCAAACAGTTTTGGAGTGGTCAAGGAGCAAAAGATGCTCCTGAAACGTAGGATGTGGATGCAGCGGCCACTACGCTTGAGTGTGGGGCTTCAACCAACCAGAAGAACAACACCAAGGACCCGACAAGTGAGTCCATGTGTGTGTGTGTGTGTGTCTGTATTGGGAATCAGTCATCAGTCACTCATCACTCACCTCATCCTCCTCCTCACAGGCCAACTTGTCTCCAGTGTCGGAAGCTTCAGCATCCGGCGCCTGGTCGTCGTCCTCGCTGCTGGAGTCCATGACAATAGCTTTGGACTTGCTCAACCCTTTGGACTTTTTGGGGCTGGACGAGGAGGACGATACGCGCCTGGTCTTGGGGTCGCCCTCGGCCTTTTTGCTCTTGGCAGCCGCGTCGGTGGCCACTTTCTTCTTGGAGCGCTTCTTCTTCTTCACTGGAAGCTGCAACAAAGGTTGGAGGAGAGAATGAGTGCTGACAAGCGGCGACAAGCACAGCTCACATGACACGGCGGACTAAATGTGGCTGAGGACACGAGCGGGCAAATGGCGCACTTCGCCATTTGAGTGGCTCTCTTGTCTGAGGAGTTCTCCTGCCAGCTCAAACGTCTGACTAATTCCGGACAAGCTTCTTGGTGGGAGTTCCGAACCGCGACTTGGGCAAGTCCAACCGATATGCTGCCAATTTTCGGAGCGCGTTAGATTCACCCATGGACGACGGTCCGAGCCCCACTACCGCCCGCTCGGCGGCTGACCTTTCCGCTGCTCTTGGGCTCCAGCAGGAAGGTCAGGATCCTGTCCACCAGTTCCACCTGCGTGCCTTTCTTCTCCAGGTCCAGAATGCCACAAACCAGCTTGAGCTTGGCCTTGGTGAAGTGTGCGTTCCTGCGGCGAGGCATCGCATTGCGGCGCGGTTAGAGCGGGCCGGGAGGATGCGCCTGCTCCGTACTTACTTGACCAGTTTGTCTCGCTTCTTGAGGTACTGGTCGCTGCCGGCGGGGAAAGGGAAGCCGCTGAAGAGGCGCAGGTTCTTCTTAATGCTAGCCATCTGTCAAAGCATCACAGTCTTTAAGGAGGTGTGCTTGGATGTCATTCGCTTTGCCTTACATTGTGACGTGTTGATGACAAAAAAAAAGAAAAGAAAAGGAACCCGCCAATCTGAAAAGGCGGCCGTCTTCTTACCTTTCCTGGCCGCTCAAATAAAATGGTATGCAGCGGCTTGAGGTCTTCGGACTTGAGTTTGCCAATCTGGAAATTGGTGCGCGGGATGTTTCCCAGCTTGTCGCCGCTTCCTGCACACACGGTAGGTGGCGGATCTACGTGGGGCGGTGGAATAAACAAATCACCGACTATCACTAGCAATGATGCTATTCTTCGTCCGTGTTTAAACTCCAATCCCATTTGCGCAAAACAGACCAATCTTGGTCTCCGTGAGTCGTCACCTTATCGTGGTAGATGGGTTTGCGTGCTCCTATGATCCTAGGAGCCATGTTGTCTGGGGCTTCATGCCCCAGGTAGGGTCACCCAAGGCAAACGGGTCCTAGGTGAGGGGCCAGACAAAGCACGGCTCACACAAGCCACTTATGAAGAAAAACATAAATGGATTTCGTTTTCCCTCGCCTGGAGGCGGGTCACCGGGGCCCCCCTCTGGAGCCGGGCCTGGAGGCGGGTCTAGAAGGCGAGCGTCTGGTGGCCGGGCCTTCTCCCATGGGGCCCGGCCGGGCACAGCCCGAAAAGGAAACGTGGGTCCCCCTTCCCATGGGCTCACCACGTGTTGGAGGGGCCAAAGGGGTCGGGTGCAGTGTAAGCTGGGCGGCGGCCAAAGGCAGGGACCTTGGCGGTCCGGTCCCCGGCTGCAGAAGCTGGCTCTTGGGACATGGAATGTCACCTCTCTGGCTGGAAAGGAGCCCGGGCTGGTGTGCGAGGCAGAAAAGTTCCGACTAGACATAGTTGGACTTGCCTCCACACACGGTTTGGGTACCGGTACAAGCCCTCTCGAGAGGGGCTGGACTCTCTTCCACTCTGGAGTTGCCCACGGTGAGAGGTGTCGAGCAGGTGTGGGTATACTTATTGCCCCCCTGGCTGGGCGCCTGCACATTGGGGTTTACCCCAGTGAACGAGAGGGTAGCCTCCCTCCGCCTTCGGGTGGGGGGATGGGTCCTGACTGTTGTTTGTGTCTATGCACCAAACGGCAGCTACCCAACCTTCTTGGGGTCCCTGGAGGAAGTGCTGGAGAGCGCTCCGTCTGGGGACTCCATTGTTCTACTGGGTGACTTCAATGCTCACGTGGGCAATGACAGTGAGACCTAGAAGGGCGTGATTGGGAGGAACGCCCCCCCCCGATCTGAACCTGAGCGGTGTTCTATTATTGGACTTCTGTGCTCGACACGGATTTTCTATAATGAACACCATGTTCAAACATAAGGGTGTCCATGTGTGCACTTGGCACCAGGACACCCTAGGCCGCAGTTCGATGATCAACTTTGTAGTCATGTCATCGGATTTGTGGCTGCATGTTTTGAACACTCGGGCGAAGAGAGGGGCGGAGCTGTCAACTGATCACCACCTGGTGGTGGGTTGGCTCCGATGGTGGGGGAAGATGCCAGTCCGACCTGGCAGACCTAAACGCTCTGTGAGGGTCTGCTGGGAACGTCTGGCAGAATCCCCTGTCAGGAAGAGCTTCAACTCCCACCTCCGGCAGAGCTTTTCCCATGTCCCGGATGAGGCGGGGGAGATTGAGTCAGAGTGGACCATGTTCAGCGCCTCCATTGTTGAGGCAGCCGACCGGAGCTGTGGCCGTAAGGTCGTTGGTGCCTGTCGTGGCGGCAATCCCCGAACCCGCTGGTGGACACCGTCAAGCTGAAGAAGGAGTCCTATCGGGCCGTTTTGGCCTGTGGGACTCCGGAGGCAGCTGACAGGTACCGGATGGCCAAGCGTAACGCGGCTTCGTTGGTTGCTGAGGCAAAAACCCGGGCGTGGGAGGCCATGGAGAATGACTTCCGTAAGGCTTCGAGGAAATTTTGGTCCACCATCTGGCGTCTCAGGAGGGGGAAGCAGTGCAACGTCAACACTGTTTAAAGTGGGGATGGCGTGCTGCTGACCTCAACTCGGGACGTCGTGAGTCGGTGGGGAGAATACTTCGAAGACCTCCTCAATTCCTCCTACACGCCTTCCATTGTGGAAGCAGGGCCTGGAGACTCTGAGGCGGACTCTCCAATCTCTGGGGTCGAAGTCACTGAGGTAGTTAAAAAACTCCTCGATGGCAAGGCCCCGGGGGTGGATGAGATTTGTCCAGAGTTCTTAAAGGCTCTAGATGTTGTGGGGCTGTCATGGCTGACACGCCTCTACAACATTGCGTGGACATCGGGGACAGTGCCTCTGAATTGGCAGACTGGGGTGATGGTTACCTTCTTTAAGAAGGGGGACCGGAGGGTGTGTTCCAATTACAGGGGAATCACACTCCTCAGCCCCCCTGGTAAGGTCTATTCAGGGGTGCTGGAGAGGAGGGTCCGTCGGGAGGTTGAACCTCGGATTCAGGAGGAGCAGTGTGGCTTTTGTCCTGGCCGTGGAACAGTGGACCAGCTCTCCACCCTCGGCAGAATCCTCGAGGGTGCATGGGAGTTCGCCCAACCAGTCCACATGTGTTTTGTGGACTTGGAGAAGGCGTTTGACCGTGTCCCTCGGGAGGTTCTGTGGAGGGTGCTTTGGGAGTACGGGGTGCCGGGCCAACTGATAAGGGCGATTTGGTCCCTGTATCACCAATGCCAGAGTTTGGTCCACATTTCCGGCAGTAAGTTGGATTCGTTCCCAGTGAGGGTTGGACTCCGCCAAGGCTGCCCTTTGTCACCGATTCTGTTTATAACTTTTATGGACAGAATTTCTAGGTGCAGCCGAGGCGTTGAGGGGGTCCGGTTTGGGGACCTCAGCATCGCGTCTCTGCTTTTTGCAGATGACATGGTGCTGTTGGCTTCTTCGGGCCGTGATCTCCAGCTCTCACTGGAGCAGTTCGCAGCAGAGTGTAAAGCGGTCGGGATGAGGGTCGGCACCTCCAAATCCGAGTCCATGGTCGGAAAAGGGTGGAATGCCCTCTCCGGATCGGGGATGAGATCCTGCCCCAAGTGAAGGAGTTCAAGTATCTTGGGGTCTTGTTCACTAGTGAGGGGAGGATGGAGCGCGAGATCGACAGGCGGATCGGTGCAGCGTCAGCAGTAATGCGTACTCTGTACCAGTCTGTCGCGGTGAAGGGAGAGCTGAGCCAAAAGGCAAAGCTCTCAATTTACGGGTCGATTTAGGCTCCTACCCTCACCTATGGACATGAGCTATGGGTCGAAAGAACGAGATCCCGGATACAAGTGGCTGAAATGAGTTTCCTCCGCAGGGTGTCCGGGCTCTCCCTTAGAGATAGGGTGAGAAGCTCGGTCAACTGGGAGCGACTCAGAGTAGAGTCGCTACTCCATGTTGAGAGGAGCCAGATGAGGTGGCTCAGGCATCTCAGGAATTCATTCTGGACGCCAACCTGGGGAGGTGTTTCGGGTATGTCCCACCGGTAGGAGACCCCGGGGACAACCCAGGACGCGCTGGAGAGACTATGTCTCTCAGCTGGCCTGGGAACGCCTTGGGATCTCCTGGGATGAGCTGGATGAAGTGGCTGGGGAGAGGGAAGTCTGGGAGTCCCTCCTAACCAGCTCAGTGGCCTAGTAGTAGAGTGTCCACCCTGAGACTGGAAGGTTGTGGGTTCAAACCCCGGCCGGATCATACCAAAGACTATAAAAAATGGGACCCATTGCCTCCCTGCTTGGCACACAGCATTAAGGGTTGGAATTGGGGGGTTAGATCACCAAATGATTCCCGAGCGCGGCACCGCTGCTGCTCACTGCTCCCCTCTCCCCCAGGGGATGGATCAAAATCACATGGGGATGGGTTAAATGCAGTGGACAAATTTTACCACACCCAGATGTGTGTGTGTGACGATGATCATTGGGACTTTAACTTTAAAGCTGCTGCCCCCGCAATCCAACCACGGATAAGCGAAAGAAGATAGATGGATAACTGGGGACCAATCTTGGTCCCGTCTTCCGGCCAAGCGCACAGCATGATGTCGGCCTCTGGGTCGATGCCATACCCAAGTGGCTCGGGTACCCGACTAACTCACGTAACGTACCTTGCGTGATCTTCAGCTCTTTGTGTTTGGGTGCCTGTAAGTCCAGCCGCGCCACACTCTTCTTGGCGCGTTTTCCCGCCACGGCAACCTCAGCGGCGGGTGGCCAAGGCGGCTCACATTGCCCCGCCCACATGGGAGACCCGTCTTCTCCAGCCTCTGATTTTTCCGCGACCGTCGACTTCTTGTCTTCCTGCAGTGACTCTGGGCACTCGCCCACTGTTCCCAGCGACACTTCCGCCGCCACGTTACTCATACCTGCGGGTGGGCGCACGCACACACGTCGGCACTCCTAAAATGTTCTGGATGTTAGATTTTCGGGTCAACTTTTAGGTTAAAGCTAAATGACATTTGACAGGCCAACTTTATTTGCCCGTCTGCAAACTTTTGAATTTACATGTCCATTTGTTGACTTTTAAAGTTGCTATCCTTTCCAGTGTCTCTGTTGCCACCTGTCAAGTGGCAGGTGCAACAATCAGAACAGCGTTTCGACACATTGAGGTTCAAACTGTCTGAATCCTCCGATTTCAGTCGCAACAGTTAATAGCGGCGCGATCCAAATAACGTCTGGTTACAGCCTGAGCCGAAGCTCCATGGCCGCTTCCTTCCTGTCGGCAGGCCATCCGAGTAGCGCTCATCAATTGTTGCATTCGTGATATGAAAATGTGACTTTTTCCACCGAGCTGCTTGTTGCCGAACAGCAAGTTATGCAAAAACATTCAGCATTCCGAAGCTGCAAAGCTGAGTTAATTTTAGGCTCCCCCTGAAATTTCAATTTAACTCCAGCTTGAAATTTGCCAACTTTTGCTGAGTCCTGCATGCACGTTATCACACGTGACGACATGTTCAACCTGCGACTCCTTTCCCCCTGCGAAATGATAGGACGGCTATGATGGCAATGTCACGTGACGGCAGATGGCGCCAACATCCAAAACGGCAGCGGAAGGAAGAGGAATTTGGGGTTTCAACACGCGCGTGGCGTCAAAAAGTCTTTGCTCAGCACTGTCAAACAAAATCGCTTATTTGATCTCATTTGATGTTAGGCGGACAGTCAAACAAACAAACGTTTCTGATCTGACACTTGTTTTGACACCTGCCCTTGTCGCCGCTGACGTCATTAATGTGTCTTTTCATTTACCATTGGACTGAAGTGTTGTGACGTTGACTTGTCCGGCCGTCGTGTGCTGTTTGGTGTCGTTAGGCTGGCTGCTAACAGGTTAGCTTCGCTCGCCGGCCGCAATTCAACCAAGTTCCAAGTTGGCACGCCGTTCAAAGTGACACTTGGGAGCCTTCGAAGGACGTTATGACGTCTATGAATGACGTCTGCGACCAAGAGGTCGAAGCAAAGTTTGCTTACCTGACCGAGGTTCCGTGTCGCGTCTCACAACTCCTGCACTTTCCGCCTTTTCCCGTCCGTTTCTTTTCCGATGGCGGTTTCTCTGGAGGGCGGTGCTCCGTCCGCGTACTCACCCCCGATTGGGCACGAGATGGATGACGTATGCGTTGGTCTTCTTCGTCAAAGCTAGGGTGGCCGGTCGTCGGATTTCTGATAGGCTTATGCCCTCAAGAGGACATAACAGTATTGCATCAATAACGCCACGCCTCGCGTCTCTTGACAGTGAGTCCAACATGTTCTAAGTTAAATATTTAGTTGCCTTTCCTTTGAACGCGTGACAAGCCGCTCTCGAGTGCCGCTCAGTCAAACCTTTCAGCAAAGAAAAAAAAAAAACGTTATTTTTGAATCACAGGGAATAAGCAGGCCAGCTGAGCTTTTTTGACGTCCTCTCCTAACACACTTATTTTCGTTTTATTTTCCAAAAAGTCATGTTTTTTTCCCCAAAAGCAATGATTTCTTTTGATTTTTTTCAATCGATTTTTAATTTTTAAAGACAAATCGTTTTTTATTTTTGAAGGACACATACTTTTTCACTTATTTTCTTAACCCAATTTAATTAATCTGATTTATGTTTTGGTAAACAGATGGCCTCTTTTCTAATCAACTGTTCGACCTTTTTTACGTGCGTCGCCACAGTTTGCTGTGTGTGAGAGAGAGTGTGAGAGAGTGCGAAGTGGGAGAGAGCGTGTGCGTGAGTGTGAGAGACTGAGTGAGTGTAAGAGTGAGAGAGTGTGAGCGAATGAGTGAGTGTGGGAGTGAGAGAGTGTGAGTGAGTGTGCGAGAGCGAGAGAAAGAGAGAGAGAGAGAGAATGAATTCGGCTTCCCTGACATTGACGGCCAACCGATTCCTTATTTGTCTCTATGTGAGCCAGCCAGGCGTTTTGCTCACGCGATTGTCGTGTTCCACGTTTGCAGGCGCGGGAAGGCTCACGTGGCAGTTGCCAAATGGGAATGTCCTCGTCATGAAGAGGAACGGCAAAAGAGTTGACGGCAAAGAGGCCGCCTGCGATTTATTTACGATTGATGGATTGACACACTTGTCTTGAGACAAAGAAGCAAGTCGTCGCCTGCACTCAGTGCACATTTGGACTTTGAACATACAGAAGAACTCAAGAGGCGTTACTTGGCCACATCCAACCTTCTTTGGCTTCTCCTCAAGACTGTCTTTGATCTTGATTTAATCATCTTCAAGAATCATTAGAATCATCTGGTCATGTGACACCACCTCACTTGGTCCCCTTGACTTCTTTGTCCACATCCTCCTGAAAGAACAACAAGATGGTTTACTTCGCTCTGCAGCTCGCACCTTACACAAGACCTGTCCAACTTACACGTTTTGTCACGCATGATGTGTCCTGATAACAGGTATGACTTGACGCCTAAGACATGCTACTGACATGTTGTCAAATGTGAACCCACAAAGGAACTTAGTCTGATACAGTTCTGCCCCCCCCCCTAAACACGGGCAACCTGGCGGTACAGAGGCAGTTTCGCCTTCCCCCGCTGGTCATTGTTTTTTTCCATTTGCTTCTTCGACAATGTTAAAAATGCCGTTCTGATCCTGTCCAACACGGATTTGCGGCATGGCCAAGGATTATGTGACCTGTTGCCGTGACGTGATGACATACAAGCAGTCCTTGCGTGTAAATGTGACCTGTCCCGTGCCACATCCTCGTGACACGTGTGACCTGGTGGAGGGCCTTGTGAGAAGTCATTTGAACAGGGGCCATTTGACACAAGTGACACGCGAGAGCTCTGTCGCCGTGCGGCACGTGCGTTGACTCACGTAAGCGGGGACAGAATTGCCGTTCCAGAATCGAGCGTGCGTGGTGTAGAGCGGGATGTCGTTGGGGTGGTTGTAGTGCCCCCTGTTGCAGCAACACCAAAACATCTGACGGCAACACGAAGACAGCATCAACGCAAGGGTCCTCGCTGTCTTCACGTTCAGTCCAATCCTGACCCATAAAAGCTGCGAGGCTGACATACAAAGCACTAGGTCATCGTAATAAAATCAAAGACAGAATGGCAAAATCCACAGAGTCGAACGATCTTTGTTGACTCCCCGGCATTGAAGACCTCCAATTTTTGTTTGAAAGTCGTCAAACCAAGTGATTTGTTCGTCTAATGAGTGTTCGTCCGACAGTCTTGTGTGTTCGTCTCGTCCGTGCTACAAGTACAGCAGGCAGGTTCTGCTTGACATCGGCAGAAGTGGGTTTTGCGGCGTTCTGGACTTTGAAGCGTCGACATTAAAGGCGCTCGGACTGCTACGTCCTGAAACGTTGCCGACCTCACCCGCTATTCCTCCCCCGGTTGGGAGCCGTCGGAAACGGTGTGCGAGGAGGCAGAAGAGGGGCAAGCGCGGAGGCGTCCGGGCCAGGCTGGCGGCCAACCCAGCGCAACCGGCGGTGCCCTCCATTCTTCTGGCGAATGTTCGATGGCTGGACAACAAAATGGATTACGTTCGCCTGCTGAGGTCTACGAACCGGACGGTGCGGAACTGCTGTGTGCTCGTGTTCACCGAGACCTGGTTGAGTGACAACATTCCGGACTCTGCAGTGCATCTGGAGCGGCTAGCGTGCTATCGGGCGGACCGTGCCATTGTACGAGGGGGAAAGTCGCGTGGAGGTGGAATATGCGTCTACATCCGAGAAGAATGGTGCCGGGACTCTGTGGTGGTATGTAAGCACTGCTCGCCGCTTGTGGAGTTTGTGATCATTAAGTGCCGTCCTTTTTATCTGCCGAGGGAATTTACCGCGATTCTGCTAGTCGCGGTATACATCCCGCCTTCCAACATCGAAGGAGGCAGGATCGCGGCGCTTGGTGAACTGTACCAGGCTGTCAGTGAACAGCAAACAGCGCACCCTGACGGTTTCACCATCTTCGCTGGAGACTTCAATCATGCCAACCTGAAGTCTGTTTTCCCGAGGCTTCACCAGCATGTTCCTTTTCCGACACGTGGAGACAGCTTCCTGGACCTAGTCTACTCGGTGCAAAAGGGAGCTTTCAAAGCCACCCCCCTCCCCCATCTGGGGCTTTCTGACCATCTCACCGTTTTGCTTTTGCCCGCATACAGACAATTGGTAAAGGCATCCAGGCCGGTTCGGAGGCAGGTTCGAGTGTGGCCTGAGGGTGCCTCCGACGCACTTCGTGACTGCTTCGACACCACTGACTGGGACTTGTTTAAGCAGGCAGCCACCTACAACGATTGGACGGACATAGAGGAGTATACTGACTCTGTTACCTCTTACATCACGAAGTGCATCGATGATGTGACTTGCTCGAAATCCGTCGTCACTCGCGCGAACTGGAAGCCGTGGCTGACAGGGGCTGTCCTCAGACTGTTGAGGGCCAGGGACAAGGCTTTCAGAGCGGGGGATGAGGCTGGCTTGAGGACAGCGAGGGCCGACCTGTCCCGAGGCATCAAAGAAGCGAAGAAGGCGTTCTCGTGCAAGGTCTCCACCCACTTCAAGGACAGCAAGGACGCACGTAGCCTTTGGCGGGGCATTCAGACCATCACAGGCTACAAGCCCGCGCCGAGGAGCTGTGAGGGCGATGTCCGTCTGCTGAACGATCTGAACGATCTTGCTCGAGCGCTGAAGGACTGCGCTGGGGAGCTGTCGGGTGTCTTCACGGACATCTTTAACGTTTCCCTGCAGCAGGCCATCGTCCCCTCGTGTTTCAAGGCTGCCACCATCGTTCCTGTGCCGAAGAAACCTGCACCGTCCTGCTTCAATGACTACCGCCCTGTGGCACTGACGCCCATCATCATGAAGTGCTTTGAGCGGCTGGTCATGGAGCACATCAAGTCCGTTCTCCCCCCCCACCACTGACCCGTTCCAGTTTGCGTACCGTGCCAAGCGGTCCTCTGAGGATGCCATCTGCTCTGCCCTCCACTCGGCCCTCACCCACCTGGAGAGAAAGGACTCATATGTGAGGTTGCTGTTTGTGGACTTCAGCTCTGCCTTCAACACCATTGTGCCGCAGCGACTCATCTGCAAACTCGACGAGCTGGGCCTCAGTACCTCCCTCTGCAACTGGATACTGGACTTCCTCTGTCAGAGGCCTCAGGTGGTGCGTGTTGGCCAGCATCACGCTGAGCACGGGGGCCCCCCAGGGCTGCGTGCTCAGTCCATTGCTCTTCACCCTGCTGACGCATGACTGCACTGCGACCTACAGCGACAACCGCATAGTGAAGTTTGCTGACGGCACGACTCTGGTGGGTCTCATCACGAAGGGCGACGAGACTCGGTACAGGTCGGAAGTTGACCTTCTGACCACGTGGTGCAGGGACAACAACCTCCTGCTGAACGTCAATAAGACCAAGGAAATCATTGTTGACTTCCGGAAGGGTCACACAACACACCTGCCGCTGATCATCGACGGTGCTGTGGTGGAGAGGGTGAGCTGCACCAAGTTCCTGGGGGTGCACATCAGTGAGGACCTCTCCTGGTCCGCAAACACCTCGTCACTGGCAAAGAAAGCTCAGCGCCGCCTGTACTTCCTGCGGAAGCTCAGGCGTGCATGTGCTCCTCAGGAAGTCCTGTCTACATTCTACCGTGGCACCATTGAGAGCGTCCTCACCAGTTGCATCGCTGTCTGGGGTGGTAACTGCACTGAACAGAACTTGAAGGCCCTGCATCGCATAGTGAATACGGCTGGTAAGATTATTGGTGCTTCGCTCCCCTCCCTGAAGGACATTTACACCTCCCATCTCGCCCGCAAGGCAACCTCGATTGCCAGAGATGTGAGTCACCCGGCTCACTCTTTGTTTGACCTTCTGCCCTCTGGGAAGAGGTACAGGAGCCTGCGCTCCCGCACCACCAGACTCGCCAACAGCTTCTTTCTCCAGGCTGTTAGGGCCCTGAACTCGCTACCCCCTTCTGCGTAGCGTGCGGCACTGTTGCGCTATTTTCGGGAATGTCTTCTGTACTTGCTCCTTTTTTTTTCTGCTCCTCTTATGTATTTATTTATTGTTGTGTTATTTATTCAGCACGCTTTTGTTATACTTGTTTACTTGTTTGTCTGTTGTGAGCCATGTCTTGTCACCGTGGGATAGGGGGGAACGAAATTTCGGTTTCTTTGTGTGTCTTTGGCATGTGGAGAAATTGACAATAAAGCTGACTTTGACTTTGACTTTGAAATGAAAATCATTGCCTACAGTGGAGCTAAGCTAACGGTGCTAGCTCTTGCGCTTACGCAGCAAACAATTTAGATTTTTTTTACCTTACCGTCTGACAGTGTACGTCAATCAAGAATCATGCCCAAACATGTCCATGATCAAATGAGCCTGTGGCCGTCGTGTTCTGTCAGTGTAAAAAGCAGAACTGAAGAGGATTTGACATTGGTCAATTTGACAAAAACTAGACTGAGTTACTTCCTGACAATGCTGAACAAAGTAAATGGAGTGACGAAGCGGGCCACAATAGCAGACCCAGAAACCACGACATGGGGGGGTTCGACTCGATAAAGATTAGAAATGATGCGCTGACCATGGCCACCAGCGTGAGAAGGAGGAGGAGCCCAAGGAGCAGAGCGGCCAGAACCAGAAGCGCGATTCCCCAACCGGGAACGCCACTGCCCGCTGGAGGAGAACTTTTGCTTGTGGTTGGCCACGTGGTTTTGGCAGTCGCCGTTGCGGCAGGTGTCATCTCAAAGGGCGGCGTTGTTCCGCTCGTCCCCTTGCCAGTCGTGGCGGCACTGCCGTTTGTGGCCGCAGAGTCAGCAAGCGTGGTGTAGCCTCTGGTGTTGTTGGGCTGCCTGTTGGTCGTCCTGACAATGGTTGAGGCGCTGGTCGACATGCCAGTTGACGTGCTGGTGGACGCGCCGGTAGACGCCCCGTTGGACGCCCCGTTGGACGCGCCGCTCGACACGCCAGTTGGCATTGTCGTCATGTAAACGCCACCCACGATAGAACACACTGCAGACATGTTGAGAAATGCCACAACTCACTCACGCAGAAGAACAGCTTGTTCCGTGAACTTTGACCTCTGGCTGACCTGTGATACCCATGGCTAGGAGCATTGTTGTCTTCCACATTCTTGTGCTGTGCGTGCATCTGTGCGTGTCAAGTGGCCCACACTTTTGTGGGGTTAAACTGCAGCTCCCCACTTGAAAGGCGCTTGGACAAAAGGATTTGAACTGGACTTCACTCAGTGATCATGACTGTTTTTTTTTCCTTGTCTTTGGTTTATTTTCATCTTCAGCCAAACACAGCCAAACACAACCAACACAGCCAACACAGCTGACACAGGTGAAAACCCTTAAAATAAACACAAATAGATGGTCAAACTCTAAACCATAATTAAGCAATACAATCCAAAATCAAATACTTAGGTTTTAAATACTAAGTCAGGATGACTTAGCCAAACAGCTTTCAACCCTGGTAAGTACATACAAACATTTTTCCCGATTTCTTTTTTAGCTTTTACTTTTTAGAATAAACCACATAATTTACCACAATTTCACTATAATGTTGAACATAACCATGACCCATATCAATTTTACATATTAATTTCCTAAGCCACCCAGATGTGAGCTGTAGCCCCATATTCAAATGTCCAAAGGCTCACCGGCTCCTTCTTTTGCTTCGTTTTCCAAGCTTTCCGCTGCAGTCCTGCCTTTTGGAAATGCTGCCTTGTCTAAAGCATGGCAGGTTACGTGAGCTCCAACACTCTCCCTCTTAATTAACCCCACCTGGTGCTCTCAACAGCCTGCCTCCTTGGGTGTGGCTGAGACACACCCAGGCAGAGAGGGTGCGGCTTCCAACTCGTCTCAACACCTCCCACTCGATCTTCCCACGGAAACCGCTGGAAAGATCGCAGACAATGACTTGTGGTCAGGGTTTCTATTTTGGGCTTTCTGTCTGCTCTTCCACTGGTAGCAAAACCACCAGTCGTCGGACATCCCGGTGAAGAATTGTGGACTGATGATCCCTCTGGATGCTGGACGTAGGATGCTTGGATGCTGATGTTGTGGGTCTAATCTCAGGGGCGCAGGAGGTTCTCACAACTCTGAGTGTCACATCCCGTACGATGCCACGGGAGTCTGGGTTGACACTGATGACTCTCCCAAGCTTAAAGTGGCCCCTCAACGCATTTTGGTCACACAGCCAAACAATGTCTCCTTCTTTCAACCTGACTCTTTTCCTCACATCATCCTTGACCTGATATGGTCCAAACAGGTCAACTGCTGTGAACTCAAATGGAGCTGCCGGCCTGGTTCTCTCCTGGGGCAGATCACCCATCACTTGCTGGCATCTTCTAGCTCTAGCTTTCTTGCAGATCACACAGTTATCAATGACCTTTTGAGCAATTCGTCGTCCCTTGATGACCCATGCTCTCTTTCTCACTTTCAGCAGAGTCGCAGCAATTCACTCGTGACCTTCTCTGTGGGCTTCACGAACCAGCAATGTTGAAATCCAAGCACTGTATGGTAAAAGGGGAACACTAACCCTGTCTTCACTGAAAGCCTGGACTCTCCCACCACAAACCAATAACCCAGTTTTTTCCTCCTTGAAGACTACCAGCCGGTCTGTTGTGGTGGTTGGAAAGGTCACGCCCTCTTGTGCAGCCAGAAAAAGATCTCTTAAAGCATCTTGACGTTCTGTCACAGTAATAACTCCACCCAATGAAACTGCCTCCCACTTTGGCGTTTCCAGGCCCCTACTTCGAGCTGCAAAATGCTTTGCTGCCCTCCAGACCTGGGCGACAACCTTAACCAGGCGGGTCAGGTTGCTGAACCGTCTTTCATCCACCAGGTTTCGGGCAGCAATGCCAGCAGGTGGCCTCCGGCACTCCAGATCTGGTGGGTCTTTCTTTACCTGAGCTCTTGTGAGTGCAGATGTAAATACTTTCTTCTGCATCTTCCCAACACTCTCTTTGGCATTGACCAGCGGGTCTTCTTGGTTTTCTTTCCCATGCTCGCCCTCTAGTGGCGGATTGCTCTCAAACTCGACCTCATCGTTCTCCTCGAGCTTCCTAATCTTGGCGGGCAGCGCCGCTTCCGATTCGTCCACCACCCGCGAGCGGCGTCTCTTCTTCTCCGAGATTTTACCCGTCGTCTTCTGACTTGTGGCATCTGAGCCTTGCTGCTGCTTCTTTTTCTTCTTCTGCTGTTGCTGCTGCAGAACTGGCGGCTCGGCGTCCATCGGCGCCACTTTGGCCTCCTCTGGCAGCAGCTTCTTTTTCTTCTTTTTCTTTTTCTTCTTTTCCTCCCCGCCGCCACCTGAAGATGGATTGTCTTCAGTCATCTTGATGGGCTTCCCCTTCTTAGTCTTGGGAAATATTCCCGGCTTCCTAGGAGCATCTTCAGGAGGGTTATTGAGCATCTCAATGACTTTTTGGGCTTGCTCTGGGTTCTCGAACTCCACAAGGGCAAAGCCTTTGGGATCGTTGGTGGTTTTGTATCTGGGGATGCTGGCGTAAACGACGGTCCCGCATTTAGAGAAGACCTTCTCGATCCAGCTGTGAGTCACGTCCTTGGGCAGGAGCTCCACGTAGACTGTGCGGCTGTCCACGTCAGGTGGAACATCTCCGATGGGAAGTTGCCGTCTCACTTTATCACCCTCTAAATTCACCTCCAGTACGGAAGAATTCTTCAGAGCCCGGGCGATCAGTTTAGTGTCGCTCGTCAGCTTCTTCATGTGATTGAAGCTCGCCACCACGGATAAATCAACATAGCCGTCATCCGACTCGTCAATGAGCTTTCTCAGAAAGCGGTCCTTGTGGAGGTTGACGTCTCCGAACCAGAACTCCACTTGTTTTTTCACTTCGCACAGCAGCTGCTTGACGCGGGATCTCTGAGGTTGAATGGGGACTTTGCAGGTGTGTTCTTCATACATCACAGCAGCAGTCCTCATAGATCTAGCAAAGTGCGTCCTTGACGTGCGGGCTGAGACAGTGACCTCCTCAAACAACTCAGAATGGGTGCCTGCAACTGTTTTCCCTAGTGGTCCGTCCCACAGCACGAGGTCCCCCACCGTGCGGATTTTCTGTGGAGCCAGCTGCCCCTCTTTGTGACTTATAAGAAGCTGGATCACTTTTGGTCTTGTCAGGTCACTAAGTGGGATGTCTGGGAAGAACCTTTGCAGTTTTCCGGCTGACACATGCCTGTGGATGTCTGCTATGCTGTCTAAGCCATAACAAACTAGCTGGTGGGACTTGAGAGTGCCTTTTGGGGTGGTGATACGGATTTTTAGGAGGTATCGTTTGGTTTTGACCAAGACTTTCATGCCTCCCACGCCATGAACCACAAGCGTGACGTCTTCACTTCTAAGATTGAGCTGCCCTGCGGCCTCATGGGTGATATAGTTGGTATCGGATGCTAGGTCGATCAAAGTCCCAATTTTTTGCCCAGCATTGGCAGTTACCTCCAGCAGCATCATGATGACCGGCCACTCCACTAGGCCGCTCTCTGCCAGGAGACTTGAGTGCGTCTTCGCAGCGTGGGAGGTTCTTGCTACTGTGTTGCAGAATGCGTCCCGGCACTGTTAGACTAATTCAGGTGAGAGCTTTTTGAAGAATTCTTCCTGGGCCTCGGTGTAACCCTTCTCGCCACCTCCCACTGTGCTGCCTTTGCTCCTCCTTTGGGCCATGCTGCCTCTGGATGGTTCAGCATTGGGACACAGGTAGAAATGATGCTCTCGTTGATCCTCGCACTCAGGATTTTTACACAGGAATGTTGTCCTGCAGTGATTATCACCATCATGGATCTCTAGGCATTTCCAGCAGGCGCCCAATTTCCGCACTGCCTTCTTTTTCTCTATGAGCTTGAGCACCCGGAACTTCTTGCAGAAATACAGCTTCCTCTTATGCTTACTGTCCCCACAGATGATGCATCCTGAGAGGTGGCTACTTGACTGGCTTGAGGCTCTAGTACTGGCTTGCCTTTGCTCCGGCCGCTCTCTCCTGGATGATGGCTCTTCATCCCTCAACTGGTCCAGCTGTTCATAAATGCTTTCTTGACTCTTGAGGAAGGTCAGAAGACTGTCAAACCGCTTCTCTGGATCAGGACAACTTCTCCCAGCTGCATAGAGAAGCCACTCTTTCCTCAATGCATCAGGAAGCTTGCTTTCTATTGACTTTGTCACCAGAGGATTCTTTAAAGCATCAGTTTCACCAAGGTCACTCAGATCTTGAAGGGCTTTTCCAACAGCTTGGATGAGCTCAACAACTTTCTTGGGCTGGTTGCCTCTAACAGCTGGAAGTCTCTGGAGCCCCTCCACTATTTCAATGGCGATCGCTATTTGACTTCCAAACCGGTTCTCCAGGACCCGAAAGATGTCGTCTGCTGTGTTATAGGTCATCAGCCGAAGATCTCTCATTATTTTCTCATCCAAACTGTCAAGGAGCTGGAACTTTTTAACTTCTTTTGACCCAGTGGGCTCTCCTTGCCTCTGAAGGGCCTCCCAGTCTCTTTTCCAGCGATGAAAGTCTCGCTTGATGCCAGTGAACTTGGGGAGGGGGGTTGGCTTCAGCCTAATGGCTGTTGGGTAGCTGATGGAAGCTGCACTTACACTTCTTTCAACATCTTCTTTAGCTTTTGCTCCAATGAACCATGCTTTTCTGGACATTAACTTGGGAATGATGCTTTCAAGCTCCCTCACCCGCAGTTGGAAGTCTTTCTGCTCGGCGGGAGGGGCCCAACACTTCCACTGTGTGTGCAGCTCCTTTGCTCTCTTGATCAATCTTTCCATGTAATCAAACAGAAAGTCAAAGGCCTCTTTACTTCCATCACGTTCAAGGGACATCACAGTCTTTACTTTCTTCTCTGCAGCCTCTACTGCCATCGTCACTTCCTCTTCTCCGAAGTTAGCCCAGAGTGTCCTTTGAATGAGGTCCTTCAGCTCTTTCAGTTTCATCTCACACCCGTCCGCAGTTTTCACAATATCGGCCTTTTGCTGTTCGCTCAAACTGGGAACTTCATCGGGGTCCTCCTCCAGCTCCATCTCTGCAAGGTACTGGGTTTCCACATCCTCATTTGCTTCCATGACTTTGCTGGACTCAATTATAAGGGTCTTGAAACTGTCTCTGAGCTCCTCTTCAGACATTATGGCATGCATCCGGACAATGTTGTTGGCCAGCCTAGAGAATTGCCGCTTTGCAGATGTCAAGTCAAGTCAAGTTTATTTGTATAGCCCTAAATCACAAACAGTCTCAAAGGGCTTCACATAGCCAAAATTGACAATTATTCTCAAAGCATCCCCTGATCATAAGCTCCCAAAAGGGCAAGGAAAAACTCAAAAAAACCCTACCAGGGGAAAATGAGAAACCTTGAGAAGGGACCACAGATGGAAGGATCCCCCTTTCAAGATCACCAGGTTATAATGGATGCAGAGAGTACACAAGTAATACATAATATGAAAATCAATGAAAAAAAATGGATGTCGGAGGTGTCCTCGATTGTCCTGGCAGTGTCCTCAAGGGGGCCGAGTCGCAGCTCCCCCATCCCGAACTGGTCCCCGAGAATCCAGCCAGCCGCTATCCGCTTTTGAGCCACCTAACCCCCTCCCCAGCCGGGGAGGAGGTGGGCAGAGAGAACAGAACAAACTCCGGCCAAATTGGCCATCACAAGTTAGTTAAAGGCCATCTCATAGAAATGTGTCTTTAAACGTGTCTTAAATGTTTCTACTGAGGTAGTAGTTCTAATATCCATTGGTAGGGCATTCCAAAGCTCTGGAGCCCGAATAGAGAATGCTCTAGACCCTGCAGACATTTTCTTGGCCCTCGGTATAACTAAAAGACTAGCGTTTTGCGAACGAAGGTTACGAGACGGAACATAAGGAACGACTAGGTCGACGAGATATGAAGGCGCTAAGCCATGCAGTGCTTTATAGGTTAGTAGAAGAACCTTGAAGTCACATCTTAAATGGACCGGGAGCCAATGTAATTCGGCTAATATTGGGGTAATGTGATCAAATTTTCTTGACCGTGAGAGCAGCCTCGCAGCGGCATTTTGCACTAACTGTAGACTTTTAATACTGGATTTAGGAAGACCAGAGAATAATACATTACAGTAGTCCAGGCGCGACGTGCCGAACGCATGTATAATAGTTTCCGCATCCCCAGTCGAGAGGATAGGACGAATCTTAGCAATATTACGAAGGTGAAAAAACGCAATCCTGGTTATATTCTTAATGTGTTTTTGAAAGGAGAGCGTTTGGTCAAATATTACCCCGAGATTAGTTACCGTATCACTCTGAGTGATAGTACGGTTATCTATAGTTATAGTGGTTTCATTAAATAAATGTTGATAACGAGTAGGACCAATTATCCTCTTGGCTTTGAGCTGCTCCAATGACTGTGAGTCGGCCATCTTTCCTTCCCACCAGGATTCAATTGCCGTGAGCTGATACTCAGCGTGTTACCAGGCCTCTGGATTTCCAGGCCTGGTCAGTTGCTGTTCAGGATACTCCGGTCTTCACACCGGTTTTTCACTGTCAAGTGGCCCACACTTTTGTGGGGTTAAACTGCAGCTCCCCACTTGAAAGGCGCTTGGACAAAAGGATTTGAACTGGACTTCACTCAGTGATCATGACTGGTTTTTTTTCCTTGTCTTTGGTTTATTTTCATCTTCAGCCAAACACAGCCAAACACAGCCAACACAGCTGACACAGGTGAAAACCCTTAAAATAAACACAAATAGATGGTCAAACTCTAAACCATAATTAAGCAATACAATCCAAAATCAAATACTTAGGTTTTAAATACTAAGTCAGGATGACTTAGCCAAACAGCTTTCAACCCTGGTAAGTACATACAAACATTTTTCCCCGATTTCTTTTTTAGCTTTTACTTTTTAGAATACACCACATAATTTACCACAATTTCACTATAATGTTGAACATAACCATGACCCATATCAATTTTACATATCACTTTCCTAAGCCACCCAGATGTGAGCTGTAGCCCCATATTCAAATGTCTAAAGGCTCACCGGCTCCTTCTTTTGCTTCGTTTTCCAAGCTTTCCGCTGCAGTCCTGCCCTTTGGAAATGCTGCCTTGTCTAAATCATGGCAGGTTACCGTGAGCTCCAATACTCTCCCTCTTAATTAACCCCACCTGGTGCTCTCAACAGCCTGCCTCCTTGGGTGTGGCTGAGACACACCCAGGCAGAGAGGGTGCGGCTTCCAACTCGTCTCAACAGTGCGTGTTCCTTTTTATAGCACACACCTATACAGAGGTGGTGCCGAGCAGGTGTGGGGCCACACCCCGGGGTGGGGCCACACCCCATCATACCTGCAGAAGCATAGTGCCTCACATTGGATGTAGTTTGCACGTGCACTCTGTCACACATTCATGTGCATGTCACGTGTGTATTGCAACGGTGAGGCACTGTCCAACTCAGCGGGATACTCCCTCTACAAACCTTGCCCACGGATACGTATATTTAATTCACGTGGGGCCGTGGGCCAAGCTACTGCTTGCGGTCGCACCCCGCCTGTGGATGCCTAGGGCTGCACCCCATTAGGCCCCCCCCCGCTCATTGCTCTATGTATATGACAACAAGTTGCAATTTGTACTTTTTATTTATGAATTGATTCTTTGAAGAAAGCTCAGTAAAAATTAACAAGTCATTTCCATATTGCGAGTGATGACACTGCGGCGATGACGACGGCAGTCGTGGAGAGGTCGCGGTCAGTTGTAGGCGTCTTTATCGCTCTGCGATTGGCCGTGCGCTGGATCCAGCGGTAGTTCAGGGTCGAACGTAGGCTGCTCCTCCAGCTGACCTGCTGACGAAGGGATAGTGGGGGGGATGAAAGGCTGCCGGGGCATAATGCTTCGTCGCAGGAGCGCGTCGCGTGACCTGACCGACCGTTTGACGTGAGCACTTTTGCCAGAAGATTCCAGAAAGAGCAGCTCCTCTGCCGCAGGCCTTGCTTCTGGCTAAGGGTGGGGCTTAGCTCCAGAAAGATGGGCGGAGCTTCAGAGGACAGTACCGGATGCCAGCGGGGCAGAGAGGTTGCCGGCCATGACACTGAAGGGTTGGGATTGCTGAGGGCAAAAGAAAAAGCCTCGCATTGTGAAATTTGGAGCGTGTCTGTCTGACAAATCAACTGTCACTCCTTCACGTTGTCAGGTTGTCTATCTGTCGGTCAGTTTGTAAGTCAGGCAGACACATGGGCAGACAACCTGGCCCACTGTCAGTCTGTTGGTGTGCGTGGTTGTCACCCGCTCCTGACGAAGTTGGCCACGTAGCTGATGATGGCCAGTGAGAGGCGCCGCTCGGCGGCAGTGAAGCGCGCTGAGGCGGTGGGCCGAAGATGCACTCCAAACAGCAGTTGCACGTCCGGCGCCAGCGAGTCCTCGACCCTGCAAATGGGAAGCGAGCCGGGTTAGGACGGCTCCAAGCGACCTTGGGCGGGGCGCACCGCACCTGCTGCCGCTCTCCGGCTGGTGATACAGGAAAACATTGGCACCGCTCTTTGCATAGTGGCTGGCCATCCGCAAGCTGGGACAGACCACCAACAGGTCTCTGAAGCCAAATGGGCACGCGATCAGTAACACTCAAGATGCAGTCAACCGGCGCCCGCCCACCTGGTGGCGTTGTCGAAGGCGCGTGAGAAGAGGTTGTATCCAGCGGGGGCGGAGCTATGGTCCAGCGAATAGAACCACGTGGCCGCCTCCTTCAGCAGCGAGCTTCCCGAGGCTCCGCCCAGCGAGCGGCTCAGCACCTGGTAAAACGCCGTCTTGCCACCAGGCAGCGCCGCTGCAAAGTCCTGACACCACCCACAATGCAAGGCGCGCGTGACTTTGCGTGTGCGTGCAATCAAATCGCCGTGATGCTTTCCACCACTCATCTATGTGCATGTGTGTTTGCATGCACGCTCATCAATGTTTCCATGTTTGTGTCTTCTCACTCATCCATGTGAGTGAGCATGTTCGTGTGCGTGTGTGCATAAGCGTGGATGTCCCGCTCCAACACGCTATGACCTCTGACCTTGACGCTTTGCATCCGAGCTATGATCCCGTCATGCTGCGACGTTCCGAGGAGGAGGTCGACTCTGCGCAGGGACGCCGGCTCCCCGGCGGTGGCATCATCGTCGCGGGGCCACGTGGGTGACCAGAACTGGAGTGGCCCGCCAGCGACCAGCAGCTATAAAAACAAGAAGTGGTGTGGGCAGGGCTCGCCAGGCACCGCGTCACGTGGCCTACCTTAGTCTGAGCGGCATTCAGCGCGTGCACAGACGCCGCCCTGAGGCATGCCATCAAGCGGCGGTCGTCATCCGTGGCGCAGTCCAGCTCGGCGGCCAGGCGCAACGTCAGCCGTCTGGCGGCCGATGGCGTTTGGAACAATGTCGGAGAGAACAGCGAGCCGCCCTGCACGCCGCACGTTCCATGTTAAGAGGACGCACGTGTGACAAACAGCCATGAATAACAAGCGTGAAGAACAGCATGGGCCAATTACGTATAGAAAAACAAGAATGCACAAACAAAAGCTAACAATACACATGCACAGATGCACACGTAGAACGAAGGATGTTTGCTCTCTCTTGTTCTGACCACTAACAGGACTGAGTGGCGATTCCTCCGCTGCTACACAGATGGAGCACACACAGCCAGAGGCACGTGCTTAGTACTGACCATGAGCAACATGCGATGGAAAAGGGGCGTGCGGCGCATAAGAAGCAGGCTGACGATGTCGGCGCCGTCGCATTCGGCCCCCACCGTCACTCTGCTCTGGTCTCCGCCCAGCGCTGAAATGTGGGCCTTGACCCAGGCCAGGGCTGCCTCCTGATCTGATGCACCCCAGTTGCCGCCCATGTCTGACGCACCTGCATGCCGAGTTGCGAGCGCATCAAATGTGGACACAATGTATTTTTTTGGGCGCGTGCTGGCTTGTGCTACGGACCTGTGCTGAGGAAACCGAGAGCCGCTGTCCTGTACGCGGCCGTCACCACCAGCAGGTTTCCGATCGCCGCGAGGGTGGAGCCGTCCAGGATGGCTCGGCTGCTATCGGTCGATGGGTTGACAAAGAAGACCAGCACCGGGAGGTGCCCCTTCTGACCGAGCATGCATGCAAAGGTCAGCCAGTGTCAAGTTACCTCATTTGCATGTGACTTAAAATGGCGTCGGTCACCATGGCGACAGGCCTGAACACATTGAGGTAGAGGCAGTCCTCGCTGGCGTCCGCTCTGCCTGGTTGGACACAGCCGGACCTAAGGGACGTGCGCACATGCGTCAGCCTCCTTTCACGTGGCCGCCGGGCGCGATCGCACATACCGCGCTTGAGAGGCATCCCGTGTCCCATTCCAATCGGGGGGCTGCGCGCTTCGGAAGCGTAGCGATCCGATGGGCGGACGGGCATACGGAATGCCGAGGAACTGCAGCACCTGCTTCCTGCCCAAGCCCAGCGCCATTTCCGTGGTGATGCCCCTTAGGGTGCCGTGACCCGCGATGGCCACGGTTGTCTCTGCCGTCGCCGCTAATGACAAGGTGAATGCACGTTGCTGCGACGCGTGCATTCAAAAAACACAAATGGGGCAATATCGCGCGAACTAACACCCGCACACATACGCATAGCGCACCTCCAAAGTACCCATAAACGGGACAAACGCACTGTACACACACACACAGACGCACACACACACACACACACACACACACACACACACACACACACACACAAACATACACATGCACACACACACACATGCACCTGCACCCACACACACAGACACCCACACCCGCACACGCACACACAGGAATAACTCACGCGTATATACACAACACGATAAAAAACAAACATAAAAAAACAGACGTGAACAAAAACACGACTAACACTCACACAAACGTGAAAAGTTATAGTGCATCATTTGCTACATCCACCCACCCATTTTCTGTACCGCCTTGTTGCCCACGGGGGTCACGGGCGTGCTGGAGCCTATCTCAGCTGTCATCGGGCAGTAGGCGGGGGACACCCTGAACTGGTTGCCAGCCAATTGCAGGGCATGCAGAGACGAACAACCATCCACACTCGCACCGAGGGGCAATTTGGAGCGCTCCATTGGCCTACCAAGCATGTTTTGGGGATGTGGGAGGAAACCGGAATGCCCGGAGAAAACCCACGCGGATACGGGGAGAACATGCAAACTCCACACAGGGAGGGCCGGGGATGGAATCGAACCTTCACCCTCCTAACAGTGAGGCGGACGTGCTAACCAGTGTGCCACAGAGCCGCTCATTTGCTACACATGTAAACAAAACAAAATAGTCATTTAGATCAGCTGACCTCTCCTCAGGTACACCTGGGGGGCGGGCTCTCGGACCACCAGCCGGCAGGTGAAGGTGGGGCTTTCCGAGCCAGGGGCAGAGCTTAGGGCGCACACAGTGGTGTCGGGGTAAAGGATGCAGCGGGTGGCGGACTCCCATTCGGCCAATGACACGGCGGCGCAAGACTTCGCCTCCTGGCAGGCTGCAATGGGAAGAGTGCACACGAGAAGTGCCGTGACCTCACCGCCGTCTTGTGACGCACAACTCGAGTTGCCTCCCAAATCACTTTCGTGTCCACGATGCAAAATTGCGAGAGAATTATTTGGGGAATATTGGATTGGATTGTCAACTTCGCCCAGTGATCAGCGAGGCCAGGTTACCATGGAGACACCAATCCCTGGTTCGAAGAGGATCGGCAGCAATGTCGCGGCTGATGTGTATGACATCATAAGAAGGTGAGGACGCGTCCAGCACAAGCACCGAGTCGGGCAGCAGACTCCACTGCTCCGTGGACACTGATGGACGGCAAGAAGCCACAAGACCATTTAGACCAATCGATCAATCAATAGCACTAAATAGTAGTACTTGCAAGTAAGATTGTACTCGTGTCACCACTCGACTAAGCGGCAGCCAGCCACTTGCTAACCGACCGGCCGGCAAGCACTTTTGAGCGGCTCCCGAGCGGCTGGCGAGCTGCGGCTTCTGTGGCTCACCGTTGTTTTGCACAGCCGGCAGATGGAAGGCAGGACACAAGGCCGGAGACGACGTCCACTGGTTGACTGAAAACACACGTGGTGCTTAGGCACTCTGTTTGCGTGTCAGGTGTGTGCGTCCCTTACCAGGCTTTTGGTACCAGCCAAAAGGTTGTGGCCACGCACTGACCTCGCCGGCTTGACAATCGGCCACGCTCCAAGAGGTCTGTCGCTCTTCGGCACACGTTTGAATTCCGAGACTGAGCAGAATCACGCACGTAATACCCGACCCACCTGTGCGCCCGCACAGAATTCACTTGTGTTACACAGGTGTGTATGTTTTGTGTTGTGTTGCCTGTTGTGTTCCACGTGTTCCATGTTTCGGGGCTGTTATGCATGTCTTACTCCTCAGGTGCTGTGTCCGTTGCATTCTTGTCATACGCACTATGTATACACGCATACACATACTGTGTATGCGTGTGTGTGTACCCGCGTGTTCCATTGACTGTTACGACTGTTGCTCGTGTTGAATGCGTGTGCGTTCACTTGTTACAAGTGCAATTCACACGCCCTATGCTGCTTACAAATCTGTTTGCATGTCTTTTCGTGTCTCCGTTCCAAATGCACTGCTTTGACCGGTGCCACGTGACTTCATTTTGCTCCACTTTGTACGCGAGCGCTTAAGAAAGTTGAGTCACGTTGTGCGAGCGTCTTGTGCGTGTTACGCAGGCATTGCATTTGTGTTGCATGCGTGTTACATTTTTGCCTCGTGCATGTTCAGGATGCATGATGCCTTACATTTCATTTTGTGTTGCGTGCACATAGTACCTTTTGCTAGGTTTTTGTTTCCATTTGTAATGTGTCTGTTATACGTGTACATTTGATGTTTTAGTCACGTGTGACGTTCCAAGTGTGTGCGCTACCATCTTTGGAGTCTGCGATGAAGCCAAAACCACGGCAACAGGCATCCTCATCACAACGACGCTCACAATCCATGAACCTACAAACATACGTTACAGGTGAAATGTGTGCGTGAGCCTGCGCCTGTGTGAGCGAGTCCGTTACCCTTGGGGCAGCGGCGTCTTTGCATTCACGTTAACTCGAGCGCGCACCGAGTAAGAGACCATTTTCCTGAAAGAAACTCGCTCGTAGAAGCTCTTCACCGGACCCCTCAGATCCTCTACACACACACACACACACACCCACACACGCACACACACACACACACACACACACACACACACACAAGCAAACAAATGCACACAGAGCTGCGGTGACATGACATCATGCTTGACATATGACACATACCCTTCTTGCTGAAGGTGTTTTTTGGCTTCCTGGCCAGCAGTGGATGACAGGGGCGTCTGAGTGGCGTGTCGTAGGCGCCACACACACGACTGTCTGGAAACAGGAAGCAGCTGAAGAAATCTGTCGAGTCTGTGTCGTTCAGCTCGGCCAGCAAGCAGCTGGGCTCGCCATCGCAGCCTAAAACAAAAACACCAGGTTTGTGCGTGTGAGAGAGCGAGAGTTGAGAGTGAGAGAGAGCGCGAGCGAGAGAGAGAGAGAAAAAACGCACGTGTGAGACACCACAGCAAAGCATGTTGGGAAGTGAAGACCTTCTTGTTGAGCAGGAAAGACAGCACAGGAAGGGACCTCTGAGTGTTCACCAACACGTCGTCTTCAGACAGCGACGTGAACTTGTTCTGCACTGAAACTGCCCGCGCACACGCACACACACTTTGGTTGTACACAAACATTTGCCCGCCATCACACACACGCACACGCGCACACACACACACACGCACGCACACACTCACACACGCACACACACACACACACAAAAAGTTGACTGTCCAAACCATCAAGAGTCGGTATCAAATCTTCGCTGACTGCACAGGAAGCAGCATCTGATTGGTCTGCAGAAAGAAGAAAGATCACGTGACCTCATGTCGTTCTTGCATGATGCAAGGACAACGTGGCTCGCGCTCTACCAGCTCTCAGGTAGATGGCCTGGAAGTCTACGATGGATGCCTGGTAGTCCTTGTTGTCCGTGTTGGAGGCAGGAAGTGCTGACTCAGCTGGTGACAACACATCATACTTACGTGCGTGTGTGTGTTTGGTTTACAGGGTGTTGTTAGTGAGGTTTTTCTTACTGATGGTAAATTTCTGTCCCCCAAAGTCAAACAGGAAGTTGCGTCGCTGCTTGTTGTATATGAGCCCCACACCGCAAATGCGATTGGCGGTGCTCTGGCCAATCACGTCCCAGTCTCCTTGGTGGCACATCAAGACAGATGGCGCTCTCAGCCAACCGCAGAGCACAGAACCTGAGGGGTTGGGAGAGAAGACCTCAGAAGGACGACAACTTGACAACTTCATGACCACACAAGCGTACCACAGTAAACCAATAACTCAAAGAAATGACGATGCAAGGGCTAAGAATATACTAAAAGGGCACCGCATGAGCTGCGCAACAACGCAAGCACAACACAAACACACAATAATGACGCAAGAGGAGCACAAGCAAGCGTCACGCTTGATGTCCTACCACCGTTCAGGCTGTTGCGGTTAAGGATGAAGCCGTGGCAACAGTCGTCCCGGTGACAGCTGAGCTCACAGAAACGATGGGCGTCGGCTAGCAACGCGTCTGTGAATACCAACGTGCGAAACACACCGGACTCCACCTTTGCCATAGATGACCTCAAAAAGCCAGGAGTAGACTCCGCCCCTAAAAGACATCTGAGCGTCTTAACATGCGAACACACGCATTGACGTGGTGGCTGGTTGCCATGGTCACTTACCAATCTTCCTGACAATCAGCACATCGGAGGCCTTGCCCCTCACCCTCACCAAGCACCGCAACCGTCCAAAGACCTCGGCCTGACTGTTACCCAGAAACCCTTTCGCCTACACACACACACATGCAGTCAGTGTTAGGCGCCGAAGAGCATGTGTGTGGGTGGGTACCTGGTCAGAAACGTTACAGCGTGTGTTCAGAGGGTGCGTGCTGTACATGACGCAGTGGCCGCCGGCCAGCGCCATGTGGTGACAGGATGGCTCCATAGCACACGCTGAGGGACAAACACAAAACAGCCACACGACGTACACAACAGATGTTATTCGGACAAACAGTGTGTGTGCTTGCCAGTGTTACCTTGAGCACACTGTCTGAGGTCCAAGGTCATGCGCTGCAGGACTTCCGTGTCTTCAGCTTTGAAGATGACCTCTGATTTCGGGACACTCTGAAACTTTCTGAGGACTACACTCAAAAAAAAACAACACACACCAAAACACACGCACACACACACACACACACACACACACGCACACACGCACACACACACACACACACACACACACACACACACACACACACACACACACACACACACACACACATAGCGTGTGCTATGTGTAAATAAGAAAGTAAACCGTCACTGATTACTTAAAATTTCTTTATTAGGATTAACCCCTTAAGGTATATCACCTTGTTTTCGAGAGGGTTCCAGGTAAAAATAAAGAACAAGGCTTAGGAAAAATGGAGGAAGCAATTCCTGATTGCTTGACTTTTGTTTGTTTGTCACCTGAGCAGTCATCATCAGTGAGGGACGTGTTAGTCCTGGTCCAGTCAAGCTCTGACCCCTCGCTGTTAAAGCAGCGCCACGTGGCAGACAAGAGGTCAGACTGAGCGGGCAGTAAGTCACCGATCTCAGTGCAGCGAAGGCCCCGCCTCTGACAGTCGGTCAAACCTACACGCACGCACGCACGCACGCACGCACGCACGCACGCACGCACGCACGCACGCACGCACGCACGCACGCACGCACGCACGCACGCACACACACACACACACACACACACACACACACACACAATGAGGCCTTGTACGATGCCGTCGGTCGTGCGGATGATTGACAGCTCACAGTGATTGATGGAGAAGGCTCCGGGAGAGGAGGAGGAGCCTCTTGGACACCGCTCGCACACGTCCTGCCCTTCCGTGTCTTGATAGGTCCCCTTGGGACACAGAAGACACGTGCCTTTGGCGGAGTAGCTGCCGGCAGGGCAAAGGACTGCGCACAAAGACGACATCAGCGGGTCGTATCACGGTAGCCCTGATTCGAAACGGGTTACGCAATGATGTCATCGAGTGGCTCACCGCAGCCTTCATGGTCGTCGCTTAGTCGGTAACCGTGGGAACAGCCAACTCGCGGCGGTGTCAAGGATACCAGCTGAGGTCGTGAAGTGATGTTGCTATGCTGAGTCAGTAGACGCTCAAAACGCTCCAGGAGACGCGAGACGTTGAGGAACGTCACTGGTGCACCGGAAAACGTGGCGTGACATCTCGAGCAATGACATCACGCTCTCGCAACATACACCTTGACTCACCAATGTCGTAAAGGGTGGGCAGTTCGGAGGTCGGGAGGTCAGACATGTAGGCATTCCAGGTGACCGTCACACTCCAGGATGTGTCGCCGAGACAACGCACACGCAACGCAGAGTTGCCGCACACAGACACGCTGCGCCCTGATGCTGGGAGCTATGTGCGTACACACAAACATGGCGTTATTCGCTGTCGCTGTCATATTTGCGTGTGTGAGTGACTTCACTTGAGCTGAGCAGAGCCCCCCGCTGGTCATGTCACGTAACAGCTGCGAGCGTATCGCTCGGGGGTTTTGACACGCCGCCACCAACGACCAATTATGAGACGCCCACACACGTTGAGGAGGCATACTCACTACACACACGCGCACATGCACACAAACACACACATACACACACACACACACACACACACACACACACACACACACACAGAAACACACATGAATGAATACTACATGCGTGCGCGGAAAGTTCCGGTAAACTTGGTCAGGTGAAAAATTTGTACTCTGGCAGGCTCCAGGCAGAGGTTGGAGGTCGCCCTCCCACCGACGACCGAGCGTGTCGCATGTGAACCTGCGGACGGGAAGTGCGACGTGGTACCCGCGGTGACACACCAGGTCACAGCCTTGGCGGCCATTTTGCGCAGGGCCGCACACGAGGGTTCCGTGAGCGATGGCGGCGGCAGGACAACTGTCAGGACCTGGAGGACACAAGGTCACAAGATTCCCGTTGTGTACAATCGCTAAGCTAAGCTAGAACAAGGTTTTAGTTGGCAAAATTCTTATTGCACACTAGCACATTTTTGTTACTTCCTTGCTTCATTACTTCCTGTCATGTCCACCAGGTGGCTCTGGGCTCAAACTGTACTTTGAGTCATTCAGTACAAAGCTAATGAGGTGCTAGCACGTGAGCTAATCACTGATCATTTCCCAAGGTGTCACCAGATGGAGCACTCAATTCATTTAGCACAATGCTAATTACGTAAACAACACAAACAAAGAACAACTTCAGCTCAGGAAGCACTTACGTTCACAAGACAGCATGCCACCTGTCACTCGGAGTTGCCGGGTACCCGACACTTCCAGTCCGTCCTCAGACACGCACCAACAGGAGGTGACGTCGCACTGAAGAGGGAAGAAGGAGCCGTCGGGGTGACACCGGAGACCCTGAAGCTCACACCAGCTAGGACCTTTACGCACCATGCAAACATATGTTCAACATATATATGTGTATATGTTTGTACAGTTGCACAAAAGTAATTAATGTAATTTCCAATCATTTCAATGGAGAAAGTTGATTTGAGTGACACAAGAAATCAGCAAACATGTTCAGTCAAGGTATTGCCAGTCAAGTTGTGTGTGTGTGTGTGTGTGTGTGTGCGTGCGTGTGTGTGTATACGTGTGTGTGTGCGTGTGTGTGTGTGTATGTGTGTGTGCGCGTGTGGGTGTGCATGTGTGTGTGTGTGTGTGTGTGTGTGTGTATGCATACAGATGAGTTGTCCGTCAGGACCCAGGATGGCATTCCGCAGGGTATCTCCGCTCACAGGGTGGACGCACCAGCCTGTGCCGCCCTCTGTCTGCAGTACGGAGAAGCGACCGTCCTAAGCGGAGTAGCATAAACACTTTCTGTCACATGGCCAATTGGCGTCGTCACCGTGTGACGTGATAATGTGCACGTGTGGATGCGAGTGTGCGTGTGTGCGCGCGTGCTTACTCCGTCACACTGTGGGCGGTACCCTGAGGCATTCGTTGTGATGTGAGAGGCTTTCAACCAACCAGAAAGCAGCGAGTGACTCTGAGCTCTCTGACAGCGCGTAAGACCTGCAAGGCACACACATACACGTGCGCACGTATCCTTCTTGTGCGCGCGCGTGTGGGTGCGTTTGTGTATCCCCACTTACATCTGACCAGGGGCAGTGAGCGACTGCTCAGAGATTCCGGAACATAGTCGCCATCTTCATCGACACACCAACACTGACCTGAACTCAGACACACACGCAGTCACGTGCGCAGTCGGCTGCGTTGAGTGCAAGGGCAAGCGTGTGAGGGTGACACCCACCTGTGCTGTGGTAGCACTGCGTGGGCCGCCATTCCCCGTCACTGTCGCACTGCGGACTGAACGGCTGATAGGCGAGACGTCCCGCTGCCCGCAACATCTGCACGGCTGGAAAGCGTACCGCAGCCAAATTCGTAAAGGAGCAGAATATTCACCGCTCAACACCACATATGGAAACACGCAACTCGCGTCGGGTCTGACCGCAGCATTAGTATCGCTGAACTCCATCTCGTCCCCCAGCTGACTTTTAGCAATCTGGACTGATCACTGATCAAGGTATATACAAACAAAGGACCGGACGCAAATTGTGTCAAAAACAAGCTACAAACAAGCATTCACCCCTACGGACAATTTCTTGGTCTTCGATTAAGCCAACGGGTTTTTGGAATTGGCCCAGCCACTCTCTGACTGGTGGCGGGTGTACTGGCGCCTATCCCAGCAAGAACACCCTTGACTGGTTGCAATCCATTTCAGTCACAGGACACAAACAAAAGACTCACACCTAAGGGTCCAGTCACAGGACACAAACAAAAGACTCACACTTAAGGACGATTTGGAGAGTGCAATCAACTGAACGCGCAGGTGGTTGGAATGAAAAACAAGCCCGAAAGCTGACAATTGCAAGACGAAGGTGTTAACCACTAGGCCACCCCAGACTGATCCCAATCCTTGCTTGAAATGTCCCTTTGAAATTGATGTGATGATGATGCCAATCAGGCTGGCAAGTGCAGGAGAGTGGGACTCACTGGAGTAGGTGGCCAGTCGCAGCGCAGTTTTGGAGCGGCTCAGCAGCCAATCAGACAATGGCAGCGCCTCCGGGGTCAGAAGCAGACCCTCGGCCGATAGGGAGGCATATCCAGTGGGGATGTGGGAGGAGTTAGAGAGAGTCAACGCCTTGCTGACTACCTGTCCAAAGGTCATCACTGCCTGTAATGCCCTGAAGCACTGGCCTGCGCGTTAACGGGACAGGAACTTAACGATACATTCAAAACAATCATAACAACCATCTACACTTTGGTTTTCTGACCTGAGGAGGAGCGATGATTGCTAGGGCTCATGTCTCCACCTGAAAGAGGAAGCGCGGGCAGATGAGGAACAAGGACAGGGAGGAGGAAGGGGTGCAAGAAGAGGCCAGGATGAACGAAGAACAGGATTGTGAGAAGAAGGAGAGCAGGAAGTAGTGGAGGACAGGAGGACAAAATGGAGGGGGGAGAAAGAGAAGGAGAAAAAAAGGAGAAGAAGAACAAGTTGAAGCTGGCTAAACGTGTCTGGTGAGGTTACAGGCCAGGTGGGTGCCCGGTGAGGGCGCAGTGGTCGGCACCCCTCGTTGGTCCACGCAGAAGCACCCGGAGCGTCCGCACTGCAAAGTCAGGAAGTGTCCGTCCCGCGAGCACGCTGGAACGTGGACATCGCCCCCCGCCACCATCTTGTCTCTCATGCGCAGGGCAGCCGCCCTCTCGCTCTCGCAGCGCGACGGACACCGAGGCCGGACCCCGCGTACTTGTGTTCCATCGATCTTTCGGCCTCGGGTGGTCACACACCAGCACTCTCCACCCTGACACTGAACCTCCTGGAAGGAGCCGTCGGTTGCGCAGCTCGGGACAAAGACTGCCGCCGCCGCAGCGCCTTCAGGGCTGCCGGTGGCGGCGCAGGAATGCAAAATTGGTGTCAGTGCCTACAAGAAGACAGCAGCCGGTGTCAGTGAAGGTAACCGCATTCTGTTGGTTAGCACTCGTTGAACCATTCCACTTGCCATGACATTAACATCGACACCTCCCGTAATTCTGTCTAGCGACTGAGCCAAGTGTCTGCACCAGGGGTAAGCAAATCCGCTCCTGCCTGTTTGAAGTTCCCCTCCTCTGACACACCTGATTCAAATGATCAGGATTGATCATTTGAAAAGCATGCAGGTGGGCGGCTTTTGATTTTTTACCCACGGGCTACCCAAAAGGCACACCACAAGGATGCATCCTCAGACCCATTCACTTTAAATGAAGCTAACCCCTCGTTATGGCTGCACTTCTGCTGTGTCTTGGGATTTCGCCAAAAACTTTGGGTCTTCAATTTAGCCTTAGCATTGGTATAAGAATGATTAGCTAGCATTAGCATGAATACATATATCATATTTAGCGTGAACAGTACTGTTGGCTTTTAGGGTAGTACTGGCAAAGGCATTTAGTATTGGCATCAGCATATATAATCAAATTCAACATTTAACATAATTTTCGCATCAGTATTATGATCACCATTTGCATCCTCATTCCAGTGGTCTGTCACGTTTGGGATTCGTGCACATACCTGACGCAGGGAGACGGATCCTGAACTACTCATCAGGGTGAGTCTGACACCGGCTAGAAAGTCCCGGTCCTCCAAGGCGCGGTCCACGGCAAGGATGAGATTCTGATGTTGTGATGGGCCGGAGGCGGGATCCATGCGTAAGCCCCCCTGCGTTCCCACTGCGCCGCTGAGATTAAAGCTGGCCGCGTTTCTCAGGAACTTCCCGCCAAACAGAAACTCCTGTAGACTGTGAGCGGGGGCGCCGGCTAGAACCTCCAAAGCCCTGCCCACCGAGGGGAAGAGACCATGCAGGACGTCCACCATGATGGACAGGAAGGAGAGGGGATCCGGCTCCATCGGAAGGAGAGCTTCTATCGCTCGCAGGAGGACTTGGCAGGAAGCAGAGTCTCCCGATGACGAGGGGGCGGGAAGATGAGATTCCAGAGGTCCCGAAAACAAGCGAGACAGCGACACACGACGAAGCGAGCCGCAATCCTCAGATCCAACACCGCCTTTACAGACAACATCATCATCAAGAAGCGGTATTCTCATCAGACATTTTCAGCACATTTCCATCAGTAAACAAACAAGTGATTGGCCGTTGTCAGGGCACATTTAGCAAGGAGAACAACAGCTCACATCGGCCAACTCTTATTGTTGGATGAAGGTAACATACTAAGGTGATTTGCCAACACGCAACGCTCGCTTGGATGTCAAGATAGCCCAAATCTGGCTTGGGATCATAGCGGGTCTTAAGGTCCCGTTCACATCTCACCGCATTGCAGAAAGTTGCCGTGCTGCCGTGTCCCAGGAACTTCGGTTCCCATGGGGTCCACGCACCAACACTGCCCCCCCTGCTGGCACTGCTTGGAGGCGAAGGCCCCTCCCTCCAGGCAGGACGGCACATAAACGGCCAACGTTGCCTTAGCTGCCCTCCGCTCCTCCTCGCACGCCGAAGGACCTGCCGGATCAAAGCGTTGCTCAGAAAGCGACCAGACCGATGAAACATTATCCCGAGGATAAACAAACAGACGCAGACCACTGTGCCTGGGCCGTTACTGGGCTGATCAAGTCAGTCAAAAGCATTTTCCTGATGTCGAAGAAAACGTTTGAGCATTCACTTACCATGTCAACATTACTCGAGGAATTAAAAATGCGCAGCGTTGTGTCCTTTTCACTTATTGTGCTTTTGCTTCCTAGTTTTTGTACCCGTCAGTGTGACAAACGTGCTTACCGCAGTTCCATCACCTGTCCTTTCTGTCCAACTTACATCGGAATTGTCCGCTGACGGTGAGGTGAACTCCCAACATCCTCCTCTGAAAAACTTTGAAAACCGTCGATTCGGCGAACGAGCGAGCGACGCCGACATCGTAAAAGGCAGAATCGTACACGTCGGACGGCAGCAGCTCCACACCTGCACCACAACATGGGCAACCTTCATGTCTTCATTGCGTGAGCGGGGTAAACGTTGGGGTTACCTGTGTCGGCCATCTCACGCCCCCTGCTGTCGGAGCAGAAGCAGTAGGCAGAAACCAGCGGGAAGGCCTCCCGGAAAGACCTGAATGTGGAAAAGGCTTCTGGGAATCTGCCACAAGCCGGTGAGGAAGAGAACAAACGACAAAGCCATGAGAAAAATGGCTGACAAAACAAGCACAGATGATTTGCATGTAATGATGAGTGCGTGCTTGGAGTGTGTGTTACGTGTTGAAGGCGTGCAACATGTCCAGCTCTCGCCTGTCCGTCATGTTGACGAATTGACACTGGACGGGAAGGAAGTTGCCGTCATCGGAACACTGCGGTGGCGAAGACCAAGATGATGAAGACGATGAAGAGGGCGACGACGAGACGGCATTGTGAAGGACACGACGAGAGAGTGCCGAGCAGCTGCTGGGACCTACGAAGAACCAAAAGCGGGTATGTCTTTGTGGGTGTTTGTGGGCATGGGCCTCTACACACACGCATGCACACACACACACACACACACACACGCGTGTGTGTAAATGTGCTTGTGCCTGTGCGCGTTTGCGCGTGTACGTACAGCTGTGCGGCGTTCCCGGCTGCCTGGTCCCGTACAGCTCCATTCCGTCCTGGTCCACACACCAACACTGCCCCCCACCGGAGTCACACTGCACCGGCAGGAAGTGACCCGATGGCGAGCATTGCGAGGACGACTGAAGATGGCACGGCGACGCGCCTGAAGCCAAGGTGCAACGCTCAGCCTCGGCTGCCATCGAGTGGCTCGTCAGTCGACGGGCCGTTGGTCTTACACTGCGGAACGGAGCCGTTGCTTCGAGTCGCTGCCACCTGCCGTCCTTCACCGTCAACGCACCAACACTCTTGGCCCAGCCCACTGCACTGCACGGGCCTACACGCAGACGCATGCATGCGAGTAACTCGTGGAAATAAAGGACGTAAATTGTGTAAAATGTTGTTGCATATCATGGCCGACGACTAAAATACAAACAACCTGAATTCAAAGCGCGAGTATTGTCCTGGCGAATTATTGAAGGTGAAGGTAGAAAAGCGTGGGCATTGGCAGAAGCTCCCAAGTCAGCCACTAAATTACCTGAAGCGTCCATCCTGAGTGCATTGGGGCCGGCGGTCAGGTCGGTGGGGCGCGGCCCTGGCTGCCTCGCATGGCATCATGCTTGAGTCCAGCTGATACTCTGAACGGCAACAGCACGACGTGGTCACGTAAGTGGCTCAATGTTAGCAGAAAAGGCGACGGCGCCTCGAGCCGCTGCTATTGTTGGCCCTCTTTTTGTGGTTGTAAACTTTACAACAAAAATCCCCTCCGCCATTGTGATTTCAGACATGCGGCTGCTCGCTCGTCAGAGAACGAGCCTGCTCATGTCGCCTCCCTTTGCTGTCTTCCTTTGATGCCACCTGCGCTGTTCGCGAGTGGGGAAAATGCTTTCACAACTCATCTGGAAACTAGCTTGAACCGAGCTGAGAAACTCTGCCTGTGTCCTTGTTCTGTGAAAAAAGTCAAGCATTGGGGCATGTGAGGCTCACCTGAAGGCCGGGCGCAGAGCATGGGCGGGCCGCACACAAGCAGTGCCAAGGCCATGGCTAGCAGTCTTCCCATGGTGGTCATCTCGTTGGTGACGGCACTGACGACCGTTCTGCAGCTTTTAAGGCGTCTGGAGTGCTGAGTAAGCATCCTCGTGAACCCGTCCCAGCGGCACCGAGAGCTGCCGCTTAGCGGCGTGACGTCTCGCCATTGGACGAGAGGCTTGGAGGGCAAGCTTGTGATGGGGTGAGAGCTCTTGAAGCGTTACGGAGGGGAGGGCGTGCAATCTGTTTGTTTAGGCCAGGGGTGTTTCAAACGTTTTGCAAGGAGGGCCAGATTTGATAAAGTGAAGGGGATAAAGTGCAACTATCAAAAATGTCTAGTTATGTCTTCTTTATAGATTTGGTGTGTAGGTATAATTATATGCTTAAAATGTTTCTTTTATTGAGTTATTATGTGTATATACTTGTCTGCTTATGTACTTTATTTCAAGTCAAGTCAAGTCAAGTTTATTTGTATAGCCCTAAATCACAAACAGTCTCAAAGGGCTTCACATAGCCAAAATTGACAATTATTCTCAAAGCATCCCCTGATCATAAGCTCCCAAAAGGGCAAGGAAAAACTCAAAAAAAACCCTGCCAGGGGAAAATGAGAAACCTTGAGAAGGGACCACAGATGGAAGGATCCCCCTTTCAGGATCACCAGGTTGTAATGGATGCAGAGAGTGCACAAGTAATACATAATATGAAAATCAATGAAAAAAAATGGATGTCGGAGGTGCCCTCGATTGTCCTGGCAGTGTCCTCAAGGGGGCCGAGCCGCAGCTCCCCCATCCCGAACTGGTCCCGGAGAATCCAGCCAGCCGCTATCAGCTTTTGAGCCACCTAACCCCCTCCCCAGCCGGGGAGGAGGTGGGCAGAGAGAACAGAACAAACTCCGGCCAAATCGGCCATCACAAGTTAGTTAAAGGCCATCTCATAGAAATGTGTCTTTAAACGTGTCTTAAATGTTTCTACTGAGGTAGTAGTTCTAATATCCATTGGTAGGGCATTCCAAAGCTCTGGAGCCCGAATAGAGAATGCTCTAGACCCTGCAGACATTTTCTTGGCCCTCGGTATAACTAAAAGACTAGCGTTTTGCGAACGAAGGTTACGAGACGGAACATAAGGAACGACTAGGTCGACGAGATATGAAGGCGCTAAGCCATGCAGTGATTTATAGGTTAGTAGAAGAACCTTGAAGTCACATCTTAAATGGACCGGGAACCAATGTAATTTGGCTAATATTGGGGTAATGTGATCAAATTTTCTTGACCGCGAGAGCAGCCTCGCAGCGGCATTTTGCACTAACTGTAGACTTTTGATACTGGATTTAGGAAGACCAGAGAATAATACATTACAGTAGTCCAGGCGCGACGTGACGAACGCATGTATAATAGTTTCCGCATCCCCGGTCGAGAGGATAGGACGAATCTTAGCAATATTACGAAGGTGAAAAAACGCAATCCTGGTTATATTCTTAATGTGTTTTTGGAAGGAGAGCGTTTGGTCAAATATTACCCCGAGATTAGTTACCGTATCACTCTGAGTGATAGTACGGTTATCTATAGTTATAGTGGTTTCCTTAAATAAATGTTGATAACGAGTAGGACCAATTATCAACATCTCAGTTTTATCCGGGTTAAGACGAAGGAAGTTGAGAGACATCCATTGCTTAATCTCCGCAAGGCACGCCTCGAGATTACAGCAGTCCTGTGGATCTGTCATCGATAACGGCATATATAATTGGGTGTCATCCGCGTAGCATTGAAAACTAATATTATATTTACGTATTATGTCCCCAAGCGGAATCATATAAATCCATCCATCCATTTTCTGAACCGCTTAGTCCCCACGGGGGTCGCGGGCGTGCTGGAGCCTATCCCAGCCGTCATCGGGCAGTAGGCGGGGGACACCCTGAACTGGTTGCCAGCCAATCGCAGGGCACACAGAGACAGACAACCAATCGCACTCACACTCACACCTAGGGACAATTTGGAGTCTTCAATCGGCCTACCAAGCATGTTTTTGGAATGTGGGAGGAAACCGGAGTGCCCGGAGAAAACCCACGCGGGCCCGGGGAGAACATGCAAACTCCACACAGGGAGGGCCGGAGGTGGAATCGAACCCGCACCCTCCTAACTGTGAGGCGGACGTGCTACCCAGTGCGCCACCGAGCGGAATCATATAAATATTAAATAAAATCGGTCCGAGTACCGATCCCTGTGGGACACCACACGTAACATTATAAAGCTCAGAGGACGTATTACCATGGACCACTCGGTGCGTCCTGCCTGATAGATAGGAATTGAACCATCTTAGTGCTGACCCTGAGATACCAACACAACTTTTAAGACGCCCTAATAAAATATCGAAGTCTACAGTGTCAAAGGCAGCACTAAGATCAAGTAGTAACAATACAGACGACGTATTTGAATCCATAGCTATGAGGAGATCATTAGTCACTTTAGTAAGTGCTGTCTCTGTAGAATGATTAGCTCTAAAACCAGATTTATTATTGAGGATTACCAGATTATTTAATGAGGTTTGAGCATATCTGTTTTTGTAGCTAGGCAGGACTTTTTGTATTTCGACCCCATTCCTTCAACAGCTCAGGCAGATCTCAAGCTGATTTGTCATACCAGAGTTTGGCTGTCTGGTGTTTCACTCGCAGCCTGTCTGGGACCCCCGCCATCACACTCGGCTCCAAGAGTGTGTCAGCAACCGGGAGCGACGTTCTCAGTCTGCGGGACATCAGTCTCTGCACGGGGCTGCTTAGCATGCCCTTCGTAGGCGTATTCCTCCACTGCAAGATGGCCAGCCAAGGGTCAGTCCCCGCTCTTGCAAAGGCTCTTGACTATCTTCACGGCTGACTCTGCCTTCCCATTCGATTTCGGGTACCTGGGAGAGGATTTGACATGATCAATGTCCCATTCTTTTGCGAACCTCCTGAACCTTTCACGTTCGAACTGGGCACCACAGTCTGTACTTACCCGGTCTGGCTGACTGTGCCGTGCAAACTGGGCCTTGCACCTCAGCACTGCAGTCTCAGCTGACACATCTGGGAGCAACTCTATTTCCCAGAAATCCGAATAATGATCAACCATGATCAGAAAGTCCTTGCCAGCTTGTGTGAACAGATCCATGCTGAGGATCTGCCATGGTCGTGTAGGGAGTGCATGGGACATCAGGGAGACAATGATGCTGTCCGTGTGCATATTCGTTACAGGCTGAGCACTGGCTCACATAGTCCTTGATCTCACCGTGCATGTTGGGCCAGTATAGCGTGTCTCTGGCCTGTCTGTAACAGGCTGGCATGGATGCGTTTCAACATTTCTGCACGCAATGATTTGGGCACTATGACTCGCTGACTTTTGAAAAGTCTCCACCAAGTGGCTTGTGGTCGGTTTCCGCTGTGATCTCCCCCCGCCCATACAAATAGTAATGAAATCGCCGACATACGAACACTATGCTCAGACATTCCTTTTCGATTTGAGCAGAGTTCTGCTCCTTCTGAGTAAGTGCCCACGAAGCAAAGCTTACTCGCTGATTCTCCTGCATCAGGCAACAGCCAAGTCCTTTCTGACTCGCGTCACTCTGTATGTTTTTTTTTTTTGGTATGGCGCTGCTGTGAGTGGCAGCCTCCCAGCAGTGTTGTCTCTTTTCCACTTTATTTATTTTCTCCTTTTTCTTTCTTTCTTTCTATTTGTCCATTTGACGATGCAGGTGCCTTCTACCGCACCTCGCCGTGTGCAGATCGCTTCGGATCGGATATTTTTTTTCCTTGGGAGCCCGGGATGGCTGCGCACATCGGTTGGGATGGGCGTGACTCGACCACGGCCATCCTGCTCATCCGGCCGGTGCTGATCGGGTCCCTCACCTTGGCCTCACAGCCGCGACCCCTATGGGGGACCCTTGTGCTCGGCGGAACCAACAACCGTTGCCGTACCAGTCTCATGGTGACTATCTGCACATGCCCCGAGTGGGTGCCCAGGACACTGCTCACACGTTTGCCTGTTTTGTGATGTTTTACTGATTCACGACCACGGTCCATTGGGCGCCGTTGAACTTGATTGCCCTTACACCTGTTTATGGACCCCGTGGAGGCTATTTTGTGTGTTTTGGGGTGTTCTTTGGTATTTAGGGGGGCTGGTTGGCTGCTGTTACTTTTTTCCTTTGTCGATGGCTTTTAACTTTCGCACTTACTGGCTTTCTTTGTGGCGCCGTTTTAGGAGCCTATTGCGTCATGCTCTTGTCATCTGTGTGTCTTTTATATACCCGCTCTGTGGTATGAATACTGCTGGGGCCTGAATTTCCCCATTCCCGGGATCAATAAAGTTTCAATCAATCAATGGTCTGCCGTGAGTCCCAAGTTATGCTTGTATAAGTGACGACATTCATTACCCATTACTCTCCGTAAGGTTGCTGCCTGTACTGGTTGCTCTTTCTCTGATAATCCCGTTGCCAGTAATAATCTTCAAATTCCGCTCTGAAATTGTCCCAATTGCTTGCGAGGTCGCCGCTCATCTTCATCTCCTCCAGTGGTGGTATATTCGTTGCCATGGTGGGTGTTGTCGTTAGCCTAGCTGGTTGCTAACTGCCGTTCCGCTCGTCTTTACTTTCTGTCCGTCTGTCCGTCCGTCCGTCCGTCCGTCCGTCCGTCCGTCCGTCTGTCTGTCTGTCTGTCTGTCTGTCTGTCTGTCTGTCTGTCTGTCTGTCTGTCTGTCTGTCTGTCTGTCTCTCTTCTCCTTCTTTCACTGGTCCCGCAGTGAAGCACAGCGCTGTCCAGCTAAACTATGGTCAGGTGTAGTCACTTCTGACACCATGTTTGTGTGTATATGTATAGATAATAATGAGACAGATGGCGACAGCGAGTGCTCAAGTGTGTGACTATTGAGCTGACGCCCGTGGTATCAGACTCTTCAGATATGAATGAAAGGCAGAATTTGTGTGTTTAGAGTTGTTATCTGCCTGAGTGGCTTATATTTGGTTATTTTGTCATTTAAAAAATAAAGGCAATTGGGACAATGAAATTGGGACAATGCAGCTTTATAACAGTATGTATTTGCAATACCCCTCTGTGAGTCGTCACCTTATCGTGGTGGAGGGGTTTGCGTGCCCCTATGATCCTAGGAGCCATGTTATTGTGGGCTTCATGCCCCTGGTAGGGTCACCCATGGCAAACGGGTCCTAGGTGAGGGGCCAGACAAAGCACGGCTCACGCAAGCCCCTTATGATGAATAAAATAAATGGATTTCTTTTTCCCTCGCCTGGACGCGGGTCACCGGGGACCCCTCTTGAGCCAGGCCTGGAGGCGGGGCTCGAAGGCGAGCGTCTGGTGGCTGGGCCTTCGCCCATGGGGCCCGGCCGGGCACAGCTCGAAAAGGGGAAGTGGGTCCCCCTTCCCATGAGCTCACCACCTGTGGGAGGGGCCAAAGGGGTCGGGTGCAGTGTAAGCTGGGTGGCAGCCAAAGGCAGGGACCTTGGCGGTCTGATCCCCGGCTGCGGAAGCTGGCTCTTGGGACATAGAATGTCACCTCTCTGGCTGGAAAGGAGCCCGAGGTGGTGTGCGAGGCAGAAAAGTTCCGACTAGACATAGTCGGACTTGCCTCCACGCACAGTTTGGGTTCCGGTACAAGCCCTCTCGAGAGGGGCTGGACTCTCTTCCACTCTAGAGTTGCCCGCGGTGAGAGGCGTCGAGCAGACGTGGGTATACTTATTGCCCTCCGGCTGGGCGCCTGCACATTGGGGTTCACCCCGGTGAACGAGAGGGTAGCCTCCCTCCGCCTTCGGGTGGGGGGATGGGTCCTGACTGTTGTTTGTGTCTATGCACCAAACGGCAGCTCAGAGTACCCACCCTTCTTGGAGTCCCTGGAGGAAGTGCTGGAGAGCGCTCCTTCTGGGGAGTCCATCGTTCTACTGGGTGACTTCAATGCTCACGTGGGCAATGACAGTGAGACCTAGAAGGGCATGATTGGGAGGAACGCCCCCCCCCGATCTGAACCCGAGCGGTGTTCTATTGTTGGACTTCTGTGCTCGACACGGATTTTCAATAATGAACACCATGTTCAAACATAAGGGTGTCCATGTGTGCACTCGGCACCAGGACACCCTAGGCCGCAGTTCGATGATCGACTTTGTAGTCGTGTCATCGGATTTGCTGCCGCATGTTTTGGACACTCGGGTGAAGAGACGGGCGGAGCTGTCAAGTGATCACCACCTGGTGGTGGGTGTGCTCCGATGGTGGGAGAAGATGCCGGTCCGACCTGGCAGACCCAAACGCTCTGTGAGGGTTTGCTGGGAACGTCTGGCAGAATCCCCTGTCAGGAAGAGCTTCAACTCCCACCTCCGGCAGAGCTTTTTCAACGTCCCGGGGGAGGCGGGGGACATAGACTCCGAGTGGACCATGTTCCGCGCCTCCATTGTTAAGGCGGCCGACCGGAGCTGTGGCCGTAAGGTCGTTGGTGCCTGTCGTGGCGGCAATCCCCGAACCCGCTGGTGGACACCGGCGGTAAGGGATGCCTTCAAGCTGAAGAAGGAGTCCTGTCAGGCCGTTTTGGCCTGCGGGACTCCAGAGGCAGCTGACAGGTACCGGATGGCCAAGCGGAACGCGGCTTCGGCGGTTGCTGAGGCAAAAACCCGGGCGTGGGAGGAGTTTGGCGATGCCATGCAGAATGACTTCCGGACGGCTTCGAGGAAATTCTGGTCCACCATCCGGCGTCTCAGGAGGGGGAAGCAGTGCAACGTCAACACTATTTACAGTGGGGATGGCGTACTGCTGACCTCGACTCGGGACGTCGTGAGTCGGAGGGGAGAATACTTCGAAGACCTCCTGAATTCCACCTACACTGTGGAAGCAGGGCCTGGGGACTCTGAGGCAGACGCTCCAATCTCTGGGATCGAAGTCACTGAGGTAGTTAAAAAACTCCTCGGTGGCAAGGCACCGGGGGTGGATGAGATCAGTCTGGAGTTCTTAAGGGCTCTGAATGTTGTGGGGCTGTCATGGCTGAGACGCCTATACAACATTGTGTGGACATCGGGGACAGTACCTCTGGATTGGCAGACTGGGGTGGTGGTTCCCCTCTTTAAGAAGGGGGACCGGAGGGTGTGTTCCAATTACAAGGGAATCACACTCCTCAGCCTCCCTGGTAAGGTCTATTCAGGGGTGCTGGAGAGGAGGGTCCGTCGGGAGGTTGAACCTCGGATTCAGGAGGAGCAGTGTGGCTTTCGTCCTGGCCGTGGAACAGTGGACCAGCTCTACACCCTCAGCAGGATCCTTGAGGGTGTTTCGTGGACTTGGAGAAGGCGTTCGACCGTGTCCCTCGGGAGGTTCTGTGGAGGGTGCTTCGGGAGTACGGGGTGCCGAGCCAACTGATAAGGCGGTTCGGTCCCTGTATCCCCGATGCCAGAGTTTGGTCCGCATTTCCGGCAGTAAGTCGGATTCGTTCCCAGCGAGAGTTGGACTCCGCCAAGGCTGCCCTTTGTCACCGATTCTCTTCATAACTTTTATGGACAGAATTTCTAGGCGCAGCCAAGGCGTTGAGGGGGTCCGGTTTGGGGACCTCAGCATCGCGTCTCTGCTTTTTGCAGGCGACGTGGTGCTGTTGGCTTCTTCAGGCCGTGATCTCCAGCTCTCACTGGAGCGGTTCGCAGCCGAGTGTGAAGCAATCGGGATGAGGGTCAGCACCTCCAAATCCGAGTCCATGGTCCTCGATCGGAAAAGGGTGGAATGCCCTCTCCGGATCGGGGATTTAGATCCTGCCCCAAGTGGAGGAGTTTAAGTATCTTGGGGTCTTGTTCACGAGTGAGGGGAGGATGGAGCGCGAGATCGACAGGCGGATCGGTGCAGCGTCGGCAGTAATGCAGACTCTGTACTGTTCCGTCGTGGTAAAGCGAGAGCTGAGCCAAAAGGCAAAGTTCTCAATTTACTGGTCGATTTACGCTCCTATCCTCACCTATGGTCACGAGCTATGGGTCTTGATCGAAAGAACGAGATCCCGGATACAAGCGGCCGAAATGAGTTTTCTCCGCAGGATGTCCGGGCTCTTCCTTAGAGATAGGGTGAGAAGCTCGGTCATCCGGGAGAGACTCGGAGTAGAGTCGCTACTCCTCCACGTTGAGAGGAGCCAGATGAGGTGGCTCGGGCATCTCATCAGGATGCCTCCTGGACGCCTCCCTGGGGAGGTGTTCTGGGCATGTCCCACCGGTAGGAGACCCCGGGGACGACCCAGGACGCACTGGAGAGACTATGTCTCTCAGTCAAGTCAAGTCAAGTCAAGTTTATTTGTATAACCCTAAATCACAAACAGTCTCAAAGGGCTTCACATAGACAAAAATTGACAATTATTCTCAAAGCATACCCTGATCTTAAGCTCCCAAAAGGGCAAGGAAAAACTCAAAAACCCCTACCAGGGGAAAATGAGAAACCTTGAGAAGGAACCACAGATGGAAGGATCCCCCTTTTAGGATCACCAGGTCTCTCAGCTGGCCTGGGAACGCCTTGGGATCCCCCCGGATGAGCTGGATGAAGTGGCTAGGGAGAGGGAAGTCTGGGAATCCCTCCTGAAGCTGCTGCCCCCGCGACCCGACCCCGGATAAGCGGAAGAAGATGGATGGATGGATGGATGGATGGATGGATGGTAATGACAAAGGTTTTTATAACTTTATGATCTGATATGTATTTCTGAGCAGTTTGAAATAACAAATGTTTTTTGATATATTGCCTGAATAGCTTAATGACCCTCAAGGAACTGTTTAATGCATGCCTGATGATTTTCTAAATCACGGACAGTGCCAAAGTCGTCTAAAAATGTTCAGTACTTGATTATATCTTATGTTTTGATTAATGCGAGATGCCAGTTTTCGATTACTACTGAACGTTCTGGACAGAGGGAAATATTTTGCCTAACAAAGAAAAGATATGGTTGGAAGCATGATTAAACTAAGAATTTGATGTAAGCAAGTACAAGGAGTATTAAAAGAACAAACAAACAAAAACATGGTAAGTGGTGAGTACAAACTTTGCATAGTCATTACATTAATAAATTGATGATGTCAAAGCCAAAAGCTCACATAATCCTGTACAAAATGACAAAATTGAAAGAATGATGAATGGGCGGTGTGCGACAGTGGGTGAAGTGGATGTATGTGCAAGGATGATTTACAGGAAGGACACATGGAGATAACACCGGTAGAGGTGCCAGAGGAAGAGCGGCAGGAGGAAAACAACCAAGAACCCGGCCAAAGGTGATCGCCAAGGCCAAAAGACGGGATGGAAAACAACCGCCCCCACACACACCGAATCACCCATAATCACCACCCACCCCCACGGAACCAGCTCTCACCGAACCAGCACCCACTCCCATGGAATCAAACTCTCCTGCGAACTTGCCACACCCCCTGACTCATCACCCATCAAACTTGGCCCACACTGGCATGTGCAACTGAATATAAGCTGACTAAAGAACCTTGAACGTTGCCTTTTCTGAATGGAGACTTTCTGCTCTTGAGCATGGTCGCACGAAAGGCCCAGCGCTGTATTGTACTTTCCTGAAAACAGAGCTTTCTTAACAAGAATTGTAATTGAACTCAACCAACCTGTGTAAGTCTAAATTTTGTTTCGGTGTCTTAGCCTTTTCCTAAAACTGAAGAAATAAAACGAGCATGCGATGAGTAAATTGGATAACAGGTGATTGGCTATGGCTTTTGCCGTGAAGCGCGGATAGCGCGCTTCCCAAATTGTGGACCAAATCCAACACTGTGTACTGGACAGGACATAAGGATGAAGCCCCTGCCTGGGGACAGGACGGGCAGATGGCGAAGAGGAGTGTGCTTATGACTGGTGGGCCCCAGGTCATACCTGGTGGACGTCGAAGGGACACTGTACTGCCGTAACAGGGTGGATCTGCGACCTGCAGAAAGTAACACTGCCATGCCTGGGCAACATGGGTGCAGCACAACAGCTGACCAACCCGGGGAGCCACCTGACAATGCAATTGACACTAATAATGACACTGCCGCAGTCGCCCAGGAGGTCAGACCGCAGAGGCGGAGTGACGTCCACCAGTCTCAGAATGGATCACTACTACATACGTACACCTGTGCCAGGGCACAGGACGGCCAGTAGCAGGCTTGTAAAAGTGCCGAACAGACTGGACTTGTAAGCTGTGTGGGTACTCTGGGGCCTAGACTTCAATTGGGTTGTTAACAAAAAAAAAAAAAAGAAATTTTGTAGACTGTTCTTTGAGATGTGGGTTGGGAGTTGTTTAAGTGTTCACTGATACGAAAAGAAAAGAGGTGGAGACAGATTGTTGGAATTTAAATTTGATCACCACAGTTTTGTTTCTAATATTTTTTGCTCAAGCTTGAAGCAATGTATAAGGTACCATCTCTAAAAGGGGAGATGTTAGAGAGAGTGGACCCCCCCACATATACAATGGTATGCCCCAGCAGCACTGCTGTGTTGTGTTACGTCATGACACACGGGCGTCAGTTCAATACAGTCACACACTTGAGCACTCGCTGTCGTCATCTGTCTCATTATTATCTATACATATACACACAAACAACCGCCTCGGTCACCACCTGGTTGCCTGTTACAGTACACTTGTTCACACTTTAACACACACGCACAAGCACACACACACATACACACACAGACATTAGTGTGCGATGGCGTTCACTCACCTGCCAGAAGCAGCAAGGCCGACACCTTTGCGTGTGCAAGAAGCATGGCGTGTGTGTATGAAGGACAACAAGATGAGAAAGAAATTGTTTGATATCTTTATTTCGAACATCCAAAACAAAAACAAAAAACAAAACAAATAACAGTCTAAAGTGCCACATAGTATAAGTCCATACAACAAACAAACAAAAAATAAACCAACAAACTGAATAAATAAATAAATAAATAAATAAATAAATAAATAAATAATACATAAGTAAATAAATCAATAAAGAATGCTCGAAAAGGAGTAGGAGGAAGCATAGCTTTTTAGATTCCTACCCCTTTCTCACTTTATCCATTAAACCAATGATTCAACATATACTGTAATTCTACAACAGAACACAAGTGGACAGTTTCACACTTATTTTTCTGTTTCATTTTTACTTGTGTGTAGCCCTTTGGCACTTTTAGCCTTTGTACCCGCTAAACAATATATTTTTGTACATTCTTTTAAACTGGTGGATACTTGGACTTTGCTTGAGTTCCTCACTTAGATTGTTTCCATAGTTTGACCATTATAGTGATACAGAAACATTTTAAGGTTGTTCTTATGTTTAAGATTTTGTGATTCCCCCTTAACTTATAACCTCCCTCCCGATTCTTAAATTAGTTTTGGATATTTTCTGGTAGTTGTTTTGCTTTTGCCCTATACATGATGATTGCTGTTTGATAAGATACTATGTCAGTGAATTTCAATAGTTTGGATTGTATGAAAAGTGGATTTGTGTGTTCCAAGTAGTTGACTTTATGAATAGTCCTTATTGCTCTTTTCTGCAGAATGATAAGTGGCTGTAGTGAAGTTTTATAAGTATTCCCCCAAACCTCAGCACAGTAATGCAAATAGGGCAAGACAAGAGAACAATAAAGTGTATGAAGTGAATGATAATCCAGTAATTATTTTGCTTTGTATATAACTGCCATGCTTCTTGAAAATTTAGACTTTACGTTTTTGATGTGTGGCTTCCAACTCAGCCTGTCATCTATTATAACCCCAAGAAATTTGTGTTCCTGCACTCTTTAAATTTCAGTCCCATCTATTTCTATTCGTATCTTTATGTTCGCTTTGCCAAATACCATAAACTTGGTCTTACTTACATTTAATGATAATTTGTTCCAGTCGAACCACATTTTTATTTTTTTCATTTCCTCATTCAACACTGAGTCCACTTGTTGGATGTTATCACCTGAACAAAAGATATTTGTGTCATCTGCAAAATTGACGAGTTTTAGTTCTTTAGAAACTTTGCACATGTCATTTATATACAAAATAAATAATTTAGGGCCTAAAACTGACCCTTGTGGAACACCACAGGCTATGTCCAAATATCCAGAGCAGCGATTACCCAACTTTACATACTGTTGTCGTTCTCGCAGATAATCCTTTATCCAGTCTAATACTAATCCCCTTATCCCATATTTTTCTAATTTATTGAATAGTATATTATGATTCATTGTGTCAAAAGCTTTTTTGAGGTCAATGAAAACTCCTACTGCGTGTCGTTTGTTGTCTATTGCATCTGTGATTTCCTCGATTGATTCCATTAATGCCTGTGCTGTTGATCTGTTTACTCTAAAACCATATTGGTTCTCTGCAAATAATTTATGTTTTTCCAAAAATCCATCCATTCTACTGTTAAAAAGCTTTTCCAATATTTCTGAGTTGTGGCAATATTGAGATAGGTCTGTAGTTTGTAAAGTTGTGTTTGCTCCCAGTTTTATAAAGAGGAATGACCTTAGCAATTTTCATTTTCTTTGGGAATGTACCTGTTAAAAATGACAAGTTACAGATGTACACAAGTGGCTTTGAAATCCCCTCAATGATTTGCTTAACTAACATCATATCAATCCCATTGCAGTCGGTAGATGTTTTATTTTTGCATTGTTTTACAATGTTAATGATTTCATTTTCATCAACTGCCTTCAAAAACATTGAGTGAGGATTCCTTTCTATTAATTTATCTCTGTTGCCTACATCTGGCGCTGGAATCTGTATGTTTTTTGCTATTTAAGGCCCAACATTTACAAAGAACTGATTAAAACTGTTTGCCACTTCTTCCATATTATAATTTTCTGTATCATTTATAACAAAATATTTAGGTAATGTGTGTTGTTCGGTACCTTCTTTAATAATGTGGTTTAGGAGAGTCCAAATCCCCTTAATATTATTTTTGCTATCCTCTAATTTATTCTTATAATATTCTTTCTTACTTAATCTTATAATATTGGTTAATTTATTCTTATATCTCTTATATTTATCTTCAGCGCCTTCTGTTCTCTGTTTTATGAAGTTCCTATAGAGTAAATTTTTCTTTTTACAGGCATTTCTTAAGCCTTTCGTCAACCATGGACTGTTCTTATTTAATTTTTTTATTATATTCCTTGATTGGACAATGCTTATTATATAATGAGGTGAATATAGTCATCAATTTATGGTATGCATTATTTACATCTTTTTCTTTATATATTGCATCCCAGTTCTGTTCCATTAATTCATGTTTTAGAGTAGCAATTGTCTCATCTGTACTAATTCTTCTTTGTTGTTTATACACCCCAATTTCAGATTTGAAATTATTGTCATATACTGTGAACACTGGAAGGTTGTCAGTAATATCTGTAATTAATAACTCACTTGATGTCCTGTTTTCTATTATATTAGTGAATATGTTATCTATCAGAGTAGCACTCTGGGATGTTACTCTCGTGGGTCTAGTGATTGTAGGAAAGAGACTCAGGCTATGCATTAAATTTAAAAAATCATCAATATTTTGTTGCTTATTTGGATTTAATAGATCAATGTTATAATCCCCGCAAATAAAAATATTTTTGTTGCCTTTTTGTATAATCACACTTTCTATCCATTCTGTAAATGTCTCAATGCTAGAACCAGGAGCTCTATAGACACAGCTTATAATATTGTCTTTTTTCTTTTCAACACAAATCTGTATCGTGAGACATTCAAGAAGATTGTCCACCACCTGTGTCATAGCCTCTACAATCTTAAATTTCATATTCAAATCAACATAGATTGCACCACACCCACCTTTACTCTGTCTGTTATTATGTATGAATTCATCGCCTTCCATCTCAAAGTGCATTCCCTTCTCAGTCGTAATCCAGGTCTTAGAAATAGTTATTATATTAAATGGCTGTTTAAATGTGTTTAAGTAATCCCGAATGCTACTAAAATTTTTATATAGACTCCGGCTATTGAAATGGATAATAGATAGCTTATCTTTTGTTAAGATGTCCATATTGTACTGATCATTGCTGTAATAATAACGTGTTGTTTGTGGTGGAGAAGAAATTATTGTCTGGGTCAGTGTCCTGATCTATGTCCAGAGTGCTGCTTTCACTGTAATCAAACGTTAGTTGGAGTTGTTCATGTTCTTGTGTCCACTGTGTTACATGTCCATTGTTGCTTGATGTAGGTTGAGTAGTGTCCCTGAGCATTATGTTTGTGTTTTGTGTTGTTGCCTCCATTCAGTTCCAAGTCCACTCCAGTTGATTTTCTATTGAGGATTCTTATTTGAGCTTTTCCAGTTCCTCAATACTCCTCACCATCAGCATCTTGGCCTCTTCTGGTGATCCATTAAGCTTGATGTATATCTTGCAATTTCTGGTCCATGTACTCTGTATTTTTTTCATTCTTCTCAAGTGACGTGCTTTCTTTGCAATATCCGCATTGGTCTTTGTCAAATGTTCATTGATGTACTAGATGTCTGTGCCTTTGAGCAACTTACCCTGCTTTAGAAGTGCAACTTTGTGCTTCCTGTTGACAAATTTCAAAATGACTGCTGGCTTGTCATTACTGTTTCTTCTGGGCAGTGGATGACATGCTTCAACCTGGTTGGAGTCCATAGTTATTCCTTTAGTTTGCAGAAACTCAGCGACCTGTTGCTTGGCTGAGCTTGCATGTTGCTCACAGCCATCGTTACCTGCCGTCATTGCCCTTGCATTAGATATAGGTTTAATTGCTATTCCTGTGATGACAATGTCATTTATTCTTGTATATTGCTCAATGCCCGCTACCCGACTTTCAAGGTAGGCAAGCCGCTTGTCCTTCTCAGCATTGAGCATTTACCTCTTCCACCAGTGCCAAGATGTTTTTCTGCTGCATCCTTACAGCAGGAACTTCTTCCGAAAGGAAGTCAAGTGACCTTTTTATGTCCTCGACCTCCTCCGTGGACATGGTTAGGTTTTTTTTTGGCCCCATATTGCTCACGTTGGTCGCAGCTATCTCTTTGACAGCTCAATCAGCTGTTCCCCAGTAAATCAGCTGTTAGCAGTCTGCTAACAAACTCACGGGTTCCCGATCTGCTTAGATCGGTTACGTTTTCTTGTATTTCCTTTCACTAAACAGCACAGGGATGGTTCGTCTGTGGCAACAAATTAACAACAAAAACTGCACAGGAATGGGCCGTCTGTGGCAAAAATGTTACGACAAAAAAATGCACAGGAATGGATCGTCTGTGGCAAAATAAGTGACAAAAGTGACAAAAAAAGATCTTCTTGAACTCCTCCACGTTCAAAGTTCCACTGGGACCTTGTTTGAGAGGAAAAAATTGTTTGCAAACAGGAATGTGCTCCGCTTTTGCTCTTCGCCGTGGCGATCAGACAATAGCCGCATATTAATAAGCACGTGAGGTACAGATTAAGAGGATATTAAACAGAGAAGCCAAAAGATACCAAGATAAAGAAACTACTAAATATGCAGTTTTGTGTTAGCATTTTAAAGACAACTTATTAGACAAACGGAATATTTTTAAGCAAGTCATTTCTTTGTACATAAAAAAGACATCTCGGGGTTGCTTGATCTGTGTGCTTCCCCCACAAAGAGAATCTGGAAGCGCAAAAAAAAGTCTAATGCTGATGCTCGCATGCTGCTTTCTGCGCTCTCTTCATTTGCGCTTTATTCGTAGCTGTAAAAGACTTTTGTTGTCTTTGTAAAGAAGAAAAATACGTCGACAGCTGTCAGCCCATCAACATCACAACAGCTTTCATGTCACTTGATCGAATGAAATGATTTAGCAATAAAGAAAAGTGAGACGAAGAAGTTGAATTTCCTCTTTTCTTTTGGGTTGATCCGAGCAGGGACGAAAATGAAATTCAAAGTCAATCGGGGAACAAAAACCTCAAGTGTATGCTCAGCGCAGACATGATGACGAATCGCACGGAGAGACTCATGTTTACTCTGGTTATTTTGAAATGTACGGTTGTTGACCTGCGTTACGCTAGTCCCCCACCCCACGCAAAATTTAAGGAAAATAGTCTGTGCCTCATTTGTGCTGGTTTGTGCCGAAAAAAAATCGTTTGTGCTTCAACGTTTTTTTAGTTATGAAAGATTATTTTATAGGTCATCCAGAGTTCACCCAGCCCCCCATCTGCTCCAAATGAACCCAAAATGGTACCATTCGTTTGTGCTTTGTTTGTGCTGGTTTGTACTGCAAAAACTTTCGTTTGTGCTGCTAGTTTCGTAGATATTACACATTTAATTTATAGCGACGACGTCACTCAGCCACCCAATTACCTCCAAATGGACCCAAAATGGTACAGTTCGTTTGTGCTTCGTTTGTGTTGGTTTGTGCTGCAAAAACATTCGTTTGTGCTGCTGCGGTTTCGTAGATATTACACATTTAATTTGTAGCGATACAGAACCATGAAAATGGTGCAATGCAAAGAAATTGTCCAGCACGTGGATCCTGTTTCCCTGCTCTGTTTGCAATGTCGAAGAGGTAGGTGCTCTGCCCATCACTGACAGCAACTGGAAAACACAACCAGTACCGCGATCGACTTGCTTTGCACTAGACCGGCTTGCTCAGCACACGATGTCATCGTAGGTGTCGACTGTCCCGTCGTCAGCTTGAGGGCAGGGCCGGACTCCGGAAAAACGCAGATTGGAGTGGGGCTTATTCAAAGTCAAAGTCAAAGTCAAAGTCTCCTTTATTGTCAATTCCTCCGCATGTCAAGACACACAAAGAGATCGAAATTACGTTTCTCACTATCCCAGAGTGACAAGCCAGAGTTCACAACGGACATACAAGTAAACAACACAGGAAAAATAAAACAAGAAGATGAACAATAAGAGTGATAGCACGCTAGCCGCTCCCGATGCACAGCAGAGTCCGGAAAGATGACAGTCAACCAGGCCACTGTGAACACGAGCACACAGCAGGCACGCACTGTCCGGTTCGTGGATCCTATCAGGCGAACGCAACCCATCTTGTCGTCCCGCCAACGAACGTACGCCAGGAGAATGGAAGGCACGGCTGGGCGAGCTGGGTTGGCCGCAAGCCTGGCCCGACGTCTCCGCGCTGGCCCCTCTTCCGCTGCCTCGCAGACCCGCTGCCGACGCATCCCAACAATGCTCCAGGACGGAGCAGTCCGAGCTCACGACGCAGTCCTACCGGGGGAGGAAGAGCAGGCCAGTCCGGCGTCGCTCCATGACGAAGCAGTCCGAGCGCCCTTAATCGCTCCGCACCAAAGTCCAGAACGCCATAAAACCCACTTCCGCCGATGTTGAGCAGAACATGCCCGCCGCACTAGTAGCACGACGTATCACACGAGACGAACATATACAAAACTGCCGGACAAACACTCAGTAAACACTCACAAAACACCGAACGGGACAGAGAGTGGCCGCTGCGTGTGCACGCGCCGCCATCTTGAATTTGTGCCGGCCTCCCTCGCTGCTACGGGATGCCATAGCGAGTAGTGATGTACATTCCAGTTCTTTTAAGTCAGGGGTGTCCAAACTTTTTACAAGGAGGGCCAGATTTGATCAAGTGAAGGGGCCCGGAGGCCAGTAGTTCTTTCTGACATTTTTTTTCAAACATTTCATGCAAATACACACTATTATGAAACAAATCTCATTGTCCTAATTGCCTTTATTTTTTAAATGACAAAATAACCAAATATAAGCCACTCAGGTAGATGTGAACAACTCTACAAACGCAAATTCTGCCTTTCATTCATATCTGAAGAGTTCAATAGCATTGAACAAACTGTATGAAATACCTTAAATTTACATGAGTTTAAAATTATTATAGCCTTTTGAACATTACAAACAGGAGTTATAGTAAGTAATGCAAAGTTGTCTGTTGTTATTAAAACCTAAAACAAGTGAATTTTGCTCTTGTGATTTACAATATCTTTCAGAAAGTAATAGTTTGTGTCACATCTACAGGTTCATAACATCAACAGTATTAACATGGCCACTTCGTAATATTTAATATGAAGTAATATTTACTTTTGATTTACTTTTGACTCACTGCCCCGCGTGAAGAATCGCTGTTGTGATGCCGGTTCAGCTTGGAGCTGCTTCACTTTATCAGCGAGGTCACTCCCTGTTAGCTTGTCGTATATGTTAGCGTGTTTAGTCTGATAGTGTCTCTTTAGGTTGAACTCCTTAAACAAGGCAACTGTCTCTTTAGAAATTAGACAAACACAATTGCCTTGATTTTCTGTGAAGAAGTATTGTAATTCTCATTTCTCTTGGAAGCGATGGCACTCAATGTCAAATTTCCTCGTTTTCTTAGCAGTCACCATGGCAGAAATGAGCGGAGAGGGGTGGTGCTGTCAGTTTGATAGTGCAGGCGGGCCATAAATAATACATTATAAGACCGAAGCTGCAGGCCGTATGAAATCTGACCGGGGGCTGGATTTGGCCTGCAGGCCGGACTTTGGACATGGCTGGTTTAGGCCTTGGTTTTTGTTGTTGTTGTTGTTGCATATCTGGACAGCACAGAGACCTGATTGCCATATTTTCCAGACTATCAGTTGCAGTTTTTTCTCCAAGTTTGGCCGGGGGTGCGATTTATATTCAGGAACGACTTTAGAATATATGAAAATATTAACATATTATTAAACATTATACATATTATATTATTATTATGCATAATTATATCATTTCACATGTTATTTTCCCACTAAACCGCAAAAGGCCGCTCTAGGCCTGTGGAATAATTGGAACTGCAACTGACGATGAGTCTGACTAAGCCACTTAGAAGAGGAAGCGCTGCATCGTTTACCTCCGGAGTTAGCAGAGTTGTTTAAAAGTGACACAGAGGATGAAGATATCATTGGAATCAGTGATTTGGAGTGACCTGGATGGTTTGGTAAACGTGTTAGCATGTTATTTATGCTATAGTTATCTGAATAACTCTTAATATGTTACGTCAGGCACATTCTCAGTTCGTTGTTTATGTCATGTAACGTTGGCATATCGTATCAGCCTGTTGTTGCCTCTATTCTATCTTTATTTGAAATTGCCTTTCAAGATGACATGTCTGTTCTTGGTGTTGGATTTTATCAAATAAATTTCCCCCAAAAATGCGACTTATACTCCAGTGCGACTTACACGTCTTTTGCCTTTCAAGATGACATGTCTGTTCTTGGTGTTGGATTTTATCAAATAAATTTCCCTCAAATATGCGACTTGTACTCTTTTTCCTCTTTGATATGCATTTTATGGCTGGTGAGACTTGTACTCCGGAGCGAATTATAGTGCGCAAAAAATACGAAACTGAAAGTTCTCAGGTACCTGTTTTTTATTTTTTTCAACCTCTGCCAACTACAAGTGAATGCTCTCGTAGGTTGGAATTGTTTTGTGTCCTGTGATCCTTTTGTGCTCTGCAAGTCAGCGGAAAGATGTGCCATCCATTTTGGCAATATTGGCCCAGGCATAGGTTGGACTCGTTTTACTGGGCAGTTTGGGTCTTTTCTCATAAGGTGAAAGTTGACACTTCACCTCTCCGAGAATCTAGCGGAAGACTTGTTTGCAAGAAGGCGTCTGCCACTTCCTGTTTTGATCACGTTAACGGAAACCAAGCAAAGTTTGTTGCGACACGAAGCAAGGAGCAGGTCAGCTGGACACAATGGGAAATTGTTTAAGTAATTGTGTGAAGGCGATGGCCTTCACACATATGTTATTCTACACCATTCACTTTATTGTGTGAAGGCGATGGCCTTTGCACATATGTTATTCTACACCATTCACTTTATTATTATTATTGTGTGAAGGCGATGGCCTTCACACATATGTTATTCTACACCACAGGTGTCAAACTCAAGGCTTGGGGGCCAGATACGTCCCGCCATATCATTTTGTGTGGCCCACAAAGACAAATTGTGCATCAAATTCGTGTGTCATTATTAGAATTGCAAATTGTCTTCACTTTTATAATATCTTTTTTTTTTAATATTTGACCAGTTTTACTCATCTGATTTGAAAACGATTTATTTGTGAGTTTGTTTTGTAGCTTTTACTGTAAATAATATGAGGTGCTCATATATTTATTTGGGTTGACAGTCATAATGGCCCTCGAAAGAAGCTATGACTACAATGCGGCTCAACTTTGAGCTTAACTCAAAAAATGAGTTTGACACCCCTGTTCTACACCATTCACTTTATTATTGTGTGAAGGTGATGTTCTTCACAACTTTGTTTTGTAGCCTATAGTGCAGGGGTCACCAACCTTTCTTAAACCGAGAGCTACTTACTGTGTACTGATTAAGGCAAAGGGCTACCAGTTTGACACACTTCTGAAATAGTCAATTTGCTCAGTTTGGCTTTCACTATGTTATTATTGTCATTTCCAGTTCACATGTAAGTGTGATTTTAACAAGAATAGCCAAAATACAGTCTAACCTTGGTTTTTGACCACAATCCGTTCCATAAGGCGGTTCGAGAAGCGAATCGGTTGAATTACGAATCTATTTTTCCCATTACAAATAATGGAAAAAAAAATAATCCGTTTCAAGACAAAAACAACCCCGCCTTTTTAAGCATATTTTTATTTGCGCATATTTGTCCGATCGTGCAACTGCAGCGCACCGCCGAATGCGCAAACGTAGCGCGTCGCCCATGGCGCATCTGCACCGCGCTGGTCGCATTATTGTGACAGAGCTGTCGCTGAAATTTAGAAAATATTTTTAAAGTCCTGATGTACTTTCCAAAATTAAAGTGGACCTCAGTGTGCAGGGAGCTTAATTTGGTCCGATCGCGCAACCGCAGCGCGCCGGGCGCTCACTGTCGCATTGCTTTAAGAGCGTCTTTGTGTTTTAGGATGGCTTTACTGCTCCCACTTGCTTTCTTTGGAGGCAAGATTAGAGGGTAATACAATCCTCAAAGTAACGAAAATACAATAACAACAGAGTCCATCGGCATCCGGGCCGCGCGGTCGGGTTTTTTCGGGTCCTCCCGGCTCGTCTCGCGAGGTTCAACCTCCGAATTTTGTTGGACAACCGAAGCAAAAGAATCTCGAATTTTTTGTTCGAATTCCGATTTGTTCGAGAACCAGGACGTTCAAAAACCGTGGTTTGACTGTAAAATATATAGATGCAGCTCACTGACAAGTGCCGATATTTGAGCTAATTTTATAATAGTCATGCGGGCGACTAATGTGCGTATAACATGTTAACAAGAAGTACTGGGCAGGCTAACGAGTTCGTGGAAAGATGCCAATTTGCGATCGTGCTAACACGCGAAAACGGACCGCTAAAGGAATGTAAACAAACATTTGGAGCAATACTACATTGTCCTAAAGGTTAGACACGTGATCGTTCATTTCTCTTGTTAGGAGACCCACTTACATCGTCAATGACTCCTATACCACCGTAACCGACATATGTACACGAACGTAAAGCAAGAAGTGGTATTGCCTGAAAACGGCCTTCAAAATAAATCACCCTACCTCAAATCAAAGCACGGCTGAATAACATAAATAACATGGAGAATTCTTAACACATACTGTAAATATGTTTCTAGAACAGCTTTTATTATTATAATTTTTTATGAGGTACAAGTGTAGATACTGTCAGTATGTTTTTAGAACTCTTATTATTATAATAACACTTTTTTTTAATAAAAAGTTGTACGCACTGCAATTGTGTGGGCACTCCTTGCCTTCTGCTGGCATGTGGGCAAGTTGTGTGCCATAATTCCTCAATTTAGAGGTTTTATTTTGACTTTTAAATCTTTTATTAATTTGGAAAAAAAAATCCGCGATGTAGTGAACCCGCGATAAACGAACCGCGATGTAGCGAGGGACTACTGTATGTGTGCGTGCGTGTATTTTTTACTGCAAATCCCTGCTGTTTACGCTTCTACCCAGCGAAGGCATTTCTCTCGGCTCCTCCTCGGCTTTGGAAAAGATATGAAGAAAACTCCCCTCATACGATCCCGGTCAGCATATCGCGAGTCACTCCGGCAGACAAGTTTCAAGTCAACCCTACGATCCATGTAAGGGACGCGGGCTGCCGGAGTGTGGCTGTTCAACAGCACCACGGTCTGGCTGTAGAGAGAATTCACGTTTTGCTGTCCATGCGCTTGAGGAGCTGATGACACAACGAGTCGTCGACATAAAATGCAAAGAAGATTGAAGAAAGGAGGCGTCAGGCTATTTTGTTTTATTTCCACGTGAGCATCATTCAGCTGTACAGCAGAGGGGGACTCCAAGGGCGGAGAAAGCTTTCAGTATATGGGATAGCTAGAACATTGATTCAAAATCTACATGTCAAGTCTCCATATTCACGACTGCCGCGGATTGGGAGGAGCCCGTCATAATGGCCCACACGAACGATGACGTCATGTTTGGAGTTTGCGGGCGTGCCAGACAGACTCCGGTAGTGTGCTTTTCAGTGGGGTAACAACGCCACTGGCTGGTACATTATTCATGGTGTATTTATGGTGTAAATGAGAAGAAGGCTCGTGTTGAGACTCAATCTCGACACATTTACATATGGTTGACTTGCGGGCTGACGCCATTCAACAAATAGCATTGACTAACAATGTTGGGATTTGAAGTGGGCATCGTAGTCAACTGTAGAAAAAAAGGTTTTGAGCTGCTCCTTAGCACAGAACGAAATAAACATCGCATGGAGGGTTACGACATCATCATCAGAGAACGTCTTTGGAGCTTTTGGAGTCATGTCACATTGCCACGCCTGCAGGTGGCGCCCCGCTTGACCTTGGCTCCTTGACAGGTTAGCGTGGCCACGACGTTAGTGTGGCCTGGCTCGGAGACGACTCGTTGGCTGGGATGCAAGCGATGAATGAAAGCTAAGAGTAAGTCTTTCATGCTACAAACAAGCACACACATTAATTTATCTACACATTGGCACCTGCACACAAGAGCCGCCGCACCGCGGAAAGTCCTTTGTGCCTCATCCCGTATTGTCCGTATCCAGCTTAAGATCTCTTTGTCTTCCCCGGTACGTACAATTCGGCGCACTGGCACTCAGTGGCGTGAGTGGAAAATTTTAATCTGCTCCACAAGTTCATTCCAGATTTCAAGCGTGACGTCTTTGCGTAGCGGCTCTCTGTGGAATTCACGAAAACACAATGTGGTAGTTGGGCCCACTCTCAGACTCGACCTCTTCACGCCTCGTTGGTGGTTGTGCAGAGCGGGTGAATCGAAAGTCCTGACAGGAGAATCAACGTACCTTAAACCAGGTGGGTCAAAACCAAACATAATGGCTCCCATCCCGTGGACTTAGTGAGGGAACGTCTGAGTCTAAGGGAAAGCCTGCGATCTGTCATACACACAAATGTAAAATGCCTGGAGCTGGAGGTGGATTTGACAGGGAGGGTTGCTCCAAAGGGATTTCCATTACACGCACCGGCAGGCGTCAGCACAAAGCATGGAGGGGAATTGGCCTGGGAGCGGGGGTTGTTGTTTCTTCTCTTTACAAAGACATGCAAATTAACTGCATGATATCAGACAACACCAACTTGCTTTTCTTCTTTGTCAAACTATATTAACACACACACACACACACACACACACACACACACACACACACACACGCACGCACACACACACACACACACACTTTCCTTAGTTCGAGCGCATTTTGTGGCGTGTGTGGCCATAAAAGATAGTGTTTGAAAGGAGGATCCCAAATGTGTGCGTGTGTGTGCGCGCTTGCGTGTGTGTGCGTGTGTGTGTGTACGTGCGCTACACCGGGGTCCGTGCAGCGGTCAGTCTTGGCGCGGTCCGACACTCAGTACTCACTGAGGGCGTGCCACTTGGAGATCTGCCGGCGGGGGTTCTCACAGACCTCCCGCCAGTGGGCGGCGCCGGAGGGCGGAACGCCGTGCAGGCCCAGCAGCAAGCGTCCCAGGACTTCATTCTTGGCGGTGCGGTCGAAGTCCACAACCAGGAACTCCACGGAGATCTCGGGCAGCAGCTCGGGCGGGATGTCATAGATGAAGGACTCGTTGAAGACGGGGTTGAGCGTGCACTTCTTCACGTGGGTCTTCTTCTTAGCAATGCGCTTGCGGCCGTAGAACACGTTGACCTTCACGTATGGGTCTGCGGACGCAGCGCAAGCGTTAGCGTGTGCTTTTAGCTCACTTGGCAGACTCACTCACAGCATCAGATGACCGGGAGGAGGGCTCAAATTATTTTTTTCCATCTGTTTGAAGCCTGATTGGACCAACTTGGTGATTTTTTTGGGGCATTTGTTCACATTTAGCAGACACGTTGACGAGACTCATGCACTCGGCTTCTTTTTCACTTCACAGTGACAAGACGAGAGGTACGCGAGTTGGTGTGGCGTTTTCTGCTGTAGTGCTTATTCACTCAAAATGGAAACATACTATAATATTTATATATAATATTAATTATATTAATGTTAATATAATATTTTTCCTCTTGTACTTATGTGCATGTCGTTGGATGGACTTACTGGCAGACAGGCCAGCGACGTCCATCTTGGGGAGGTGTCGGGCCTTGAGCACCCCCACGCTCAGGCGATGAGACACCGGTTGATAGGACAACGACGCCTGCAGCTCGCCGCGATTCTCGCACTGAAAACACACAGTGTTTTATATTTGACACAATCACAGAACAGGGAGTCGGATTGGCCGATGAGTCGACATGCGAGTTGTGGCCCGTGGCGGCTTCTTGCCACTTTTCTCTGTTTGTATTCGGGCTGCAGAATCATCAGGATTATTTTGATCAATATTTGTAACATCGTCAGCGCAAAGCATTCAAGGCGAGACCATCAAGGGTCCGCCACCGGTGAACGTCGACACGGAAACCGCCAGCGTGCCCGCCTCACCTGCGTGTTTCTCTTGGTGATCCGCTGACTCAAGTGGACCCGGCCCGTGCTGGGATCCACGCCCTTGAGCGGCACTAGGGCCTCGCCGATGACGTCGTCGCGAGCGAAGCGGTCGAAGCTGAGCACCAAGAAGTGCAGCGTGAGCTCGGGCAGCGAGCTGTAGGCCACACCGTAGAAGGTGAAGGTCTCATCAAAAAGCGGGTCAAGGGTCTTTCTCAGCACGCGGGTCTTGACGCGATGCTTCTTCTCGGGCAGCACTGTCATCTTGACGTAGGGGTCCGAGGTGCCGGCCTGCTCGTCCATGGCGGGCAGGCCCCGGGCCCCATCCACCGTAACCACCAGGGCCTTCTTGGGGAAGTTGTAGTCCACGGTGAGGCTGACGGCACCCAAGCCAGCGTCAACTTCCGCTTCCGAGGAGGCGGGCGTGAAGGGCGATGCCGTCTTGCTGCTGCTCTGACTGCTGCCGGCCGAGCTGCTATCCAGACAGCAATAGTCGGCGCGCACGGGCAGCGCCCGTTCCAGGCAGGCGGGGCTGGCCCGTGGGCCCGTCCCAGTGGGCGCCACTAGGTGACTCATCTGAAGCTGACCCGGGACGTCTAGGACGTTGTTCTCAGCATCTACCAGCACCATGCCCCTGGCCCCCGCCGGGCTGTCGGCCCGCCGGGCGCTGCGTACGATCCTCTTGCTGCTGCTGAGAGATTCAGGGTAAATACTGATCCCCTTCAGCATGTGGATGAACTTGTAAGGCGGGTCCTCAGCGTCGCAGTAGCGGTCACTGTGCAGCTTGTAGCGTCCGGACACGCGCAGGTAGCGGCGCAGGCAGAAGGACCACAGCAGAAGTGCCGCGATCACTGCCATCACCAGAACGCCCGCGCCCAGGAAGCCCGCCAGGATGGGAGACATGGCTGTGAGACAAAAAGGAAGTGAGGAAGAGGGAGAGGAGTGATTCGGACGGGCGGGGGGCACACTTTGCCAATCTCTTTGTGCACTCCTTGTCCTAATGTGACACTACACACAAGTTTGGCTTTAGCCTATCAGAATCAAGCTCTTCCTTCCTCCAGTCACATGATGTCATGCCTTGCAAAGTGTTGAAAGACAGTAGCGTGCTGCCTAGCAACCACCCCCCACACACAGACACACTTACACACACTGTGGGTTTGTGACTCCCTATTCCTCCGATATAATGGAATGCTTATTACTGTTAACAGAGTTCGGGATTTTTTTTGCAACATAGTCGACTACCGAAATTGCCTATTTAGTGATTAGGGAACGGGCAATGGCAAAATAATTCCCAACGCGAAGAGAACAAACGATCCAGTGTAGCGAAAACACTGACGTCATGTTCATTTCGCTCCGATACCCCCGGGCCCACCGCGTACAGACATGACGTCACTGAAAGACCAACTAAAACATTTAAGGGTGCGCAGCGGCGGGAGCGTCAACATCTATGCCTAAAAAGAAAAGAGTACATGTCCATGTATAATACATTTTCGGGAGCTGATCAAATCAAACAATCAAACAACATGATTCAAAAACAATCGCCGCTCCCAAGGCGCTGTTGTGACGTCGAAGCCACATTTGGATGTCAATACAACGACCAGAAACGGTGAAAAGCAGTACAAGGGAAGCGAAATGGCCGCGAGTCGTCGACTGCATGGGTGGCACCGCGCCCGCGGTGGGTACAATCGAAAGCGCAGCGAGCCTTCCGGGAAAGCGAGCAGGATCACGACGGCGACGGCTCTAGAGCGATCGACGGGGGACGACGCCCGGCCGCCCGCTACCAGCTTGACCGGGATTCACCCACCGTAGGATGGTCGAAGCTCCGTCATGTCCGCCATTTTGTGACAGAGAAGTGTCCAAACGATTGAGAAGAGGACGGACCCAGAGAAGGAAGGAATCTGGAAGAGCAAGCAGGCGCAGCCCTCGTCGTCCTTCACATTCGTCAGCAAAAAGAAGACGAGGCTGCTGTGGTCCGGTCCAGTCCTGTCCGACCGGGGCGTCGTCTGGTGTCTTGTCTCGCTCCCTCAAGTGGTGATGCTGCTGGATGTGTAAGGATGCGAAGGATGCAGGGAGTCTGCGCACTTCGACCGCCGCCCGACCGAGATGCTCTGACGCGCACAAGACAGGATGCGAGTCAAACGCGCTTAGCCGAAGCAGGAAGATGAAAAATCCGCGGTTGGGCGGCGCCATGTGACCTAAAAAAATGCCCGCCCATGTTGCCCATGGCAAAAACTGCTTCTGCTCTGAGCTTGCACTTGCAGGCGGTGCACTGAAAGCTCAGCAGAGTGAGAGCTCGCTATAGGTGTTGGCTCGTGAGTGAACGATTGGTTCAAAAGAACGAATCTTTTCAGTGAACGTGAGTGAACGAATCACTTCCTGAAGTTATTTGTTCTTTTTTCAGTTCATATGACTTCAACCAACATGCAATAACTTATCCCACACCGTAGGTGTCAGTAATGCGCGTTGAAGCTAGTGCCACCTCGCCGTAAAACAAAACGAAGAAAAAAGACAACGTAACTTCCCGCTCACGAATGAGTTAGTGCATTGGTTTTCCCGTTCACCTACTGAACGGATCTGTGAGTGAACGAGTCAGTGAGTGATTTGCATTTCCTGTTCGTTGCAAGAACGGATCAAAGAGTGAACGAGTGCTGACTTCCCCATACGTGAACTGTCTGCACGTGCATCAATAGATCAGACAGTGAACGTGTTGCGTCTCCTGGCGTGAACAGTTTAGTGAATGAACGTGAATAATCCCTGTGACCATGTTGATGTCTAATAGACATCTATTAGACGTCTATATAATACCCAGACGTCTCGGCTAAAACACGTCTAATAAGGTCTAAAAGTGAAATAAAAATAGACGCCTATTCCATAGACGTCTATAGCATAGACGTCTGATAGACGTCTATACTATAGACGTCTACGGGATAGACATCTATTAGACATCTATTTGACGTCTATGTGTGAAAGTTTTTTTTTTGGACGTCTACGGGATAGACATCTATTAAACTCCTGTCAGCCATAGACGTCTATTAGACGTCTGGTCTATGTATAGACCTAATTTAGACGTCTAAAATTGGTCTAAATTATGTATAGACCTAAAATAGACTTGTAAATTAAAAACGTAAAAAATTAGCATATTTCGATATTTTAAAGTCTCAACCAGCTGTGAGTTGTATAAATGTACAAAAGTTTGGATTTGTGTTTAACAAGCATATTGATCCGTACATGTGAATTGGTTATTTCTGTAATCTGATATAGACGTCTATTTTAGGTCATTTTATAGACCTAAAATAGACGTCTAAATAAGGTCTATATATATATATATATATATATATATATATATATATATATAGAATAGACCTAAAATAGACGACAAATTTAAATCCATTAATTATGAAATATTAAACCCTAAACCAGCTGTTGGTTGTATAAATGAGTGGTCCCCAACATTTTTTGCGACACGGACCGGTTACGTGTCAGAAATATTTTCGCGGATGGCCTTTATGTACCTAAATAATACATTTATATAAATAAATAATACATTTATAACCACAAAATGCAATTTCTGGAGAAATTGCGTGTGAAGGTGAAGACTTTGAATAACTTATTGGGGAATGATGCCGAATGATGTTGAAATGAGTTGAATTATTTGAGAAATGTGGAAAATAGAATTGTAAAACGAAATTTTGAAGAATTTGTGGTTAAATTTATAATTTTTGGTAAGTGGGAAGTTGTGGAATACGTACGAAAATCATGAACAGTTGAAAGTTTGAACGGGGTGAATCGGTTGAAAAAATGTAGAAATTAGAGTTGAAAAATGAAATTTTGGAGAATTTGGAAGAATTTCAAATTTGAAAGTTTGGAATTTTTGGTAAGTGGGAAGTTGTAGAATAGGTAGGCAAAAAATGAACAGTTGAAAGTTGGAATGGGTTGAATCGGTTGAAAAATGTAGAAATTAGAGTAGAAAACCGAAATTTAGGAGAATCTGGTTGGATTACAAATTTGAAGGATTGGAATTTTTGCTAAGTGGGAAGGTGTGGAATCGGTAGTCAAAAGATGAATAGTTGAAAGTTGGAATGAGTTGAATCGGTTGAAGTATGTAGGAATTAGAAGTGAAAATTTAAATTTAGTGAAATTTTGCAAATTTTTGTGCAAATTTTAAAAGTGAAAACGTGAAATTTTTGAATTTGGCAAGTTTGGAAATGTCCCCAATGTGATTTGAATGTGTTGAAGTAAGTGAATTTCAAACTGGAATGACGTAAATGTGAAATGTTGAATCTGCCATTAAGAATGAATGGGGAAAAATTTGCAGTAAAATTGTGAATTTTGTGAAAATGGAAAATTTTTTGAACGAAAAAAATGTAAGCAGCCGTGTCATGAATATTTGGAATAAGTGAAAAGTGGAACGGAGTCAATTGGTTGAAGTATGTGGAAGTAGTTAAGCGTCAAAAAAGTGAGCGGAATAAATAGAATAATAATAACTAGAATTTGCAATTCCTGAAGAAATTGCGTGTGAAGGTGAAGAAATTGAATAAATACTTAGGGAATGTTGCAGAATGATGTTGAAAAAAGTTGAATCGGTTGAAAAATGTAGAAATTAGAGTTGAAACACGACATTTTGGAGAATTTGGTTGAATTTCAAATTTGAAAGTTTGGAATTTTTGGTAAGTGGGAAGTTGTGGAATAGGTAGGCAAAAGATGAACAGTGGAAAGTTGGAATGGGTTGAATCGGTTGAAAAATTTAGAAATTAGAGTAGAAAAACGAAATTTTGGAGAATTTGTTTGAATTTCAAAATTGGAAATTTTGGTAAGTGGGAAGTTGTGGAATAGGTAGGCAAAAGATGAACAATTGAAAGTTGGAATGGGTTGAATCAGTTGAAAAATGTAGAAATTAGAGTGGAAAAACGAAATTTAGGAGAATTTGTGTCAGGATCGGTTGTGGAGCATGGAGCAGGACGACCAAGTGCAGCTTGGACCAGGGTTTATTGAAGCAACTCAAAATACAGACTCGGTAAACTGACATGACTTAAACAATAACTTGACTGACTGACCGGGACGTGAAACAAGAAGACAGCAGGACATGACGGCATCAAGACAGTACGCCAACACCGAACGACAGCAACCAAAACCAAAACCACAGCAACCAAAACCAAAACCAATGATCCGACAGGGAGTGAGGGGCAGACAGGACTTTTATACACGACAGGTAACGAGAGGCAGGTGGGAACAATCACACTGATCACGGGCACACAGGAGGGGAGGGGCGAGCACACAGACAGAAACCAAGACAACAGACACATAAGTGGAGCAGTTGGGGACGAGACGTGACAGAACCCCCCCACAAGGGACGGCTCCCGACGTCCCAAAAAAAAAAAACTAGGGGAACCGCACCGCACTTGGGCGGCGACTTGGGGAACCGAACCGCACCGCACTCGGGCGGCGACTTGGGGAACCGCACCGCACTCGGGCGGCGACTTGGGGAACCGAACCGCACTCGGGCGGCGACTTGGGGAACCGAACCGCACTCGGGCGGCGACTTGGGGAACCGAACCGCACTCGGGCGGCGACTTGGGGAACCGAACTGCACTCGGGCGGCGACTTGGGGAACCGAACCGCGCTCGGGCGGCGACTTCGGGGACAGAACCGCGCTCGGGCGGCGACTTCGGGGACAGAACCGCGCTCGGGCGGCGACTTCGGGGACAGAACCGCGCTCGGGCGGCGACTTCGGGGACAGAACCGCGCTCGGGCGGCGACTTCGGGGACAGAACCGCGCTCGGGCGGCGACTTGGGAAACAGAACCGCGCTGGGGCGGCGACTTGGGGAACAGAACCGCGCTCGGGCGGCGACTTGGGGAACAGAACCGCGCTCAGGCGGCGACTTGGGGAGCAGAACCGCGCTCGGGCGGCGACTTCGGGGACAGAACCGCACTCGGGCGGCGACTTCGGGGACAGAACCGCACTCGGGCGGCGACTTCGGGGACAGAACCGCACTCGGGCGGCGACTTGGGGAACAGAACCGCGCTCGGGCGGCGACTTGGGGAACTGAACCGCGCTCGGGCGGCGCCTTGGGGACAGAACCGCAATCGGCGGAAACACAAACATGAACCGCTCTCGGGCGGCAACCCAAACATAGAACGCATTCGGATGGCGACTCTGGAAGTCCGTACAGTAATTGGCGGCGATTCTGGAAGTCTGTACCTCGATCGGCGGCAACTCTGACAGTCCGTACCACGATCGGTGGCATTCGAAAGGCGGGGCTGTGCGCGGCGGCAAGAGCCCAGTGGGAGTGGAGCCAGGGACGATCGCGGGTCCGACGCAGCTGGCTTGGATGTCTGGCGACGTTCGCGGGTCCTGCGACGCTGGGGTGGAGCCCGATGGCGGCCGTGAGTCTGATGACGCCGGGAGGCACTCCAACGGCGGCCGTGGGTCCGGCGTCGCGGCACTAGAGTCCGATCGCGGCCGCAAGGCGCCAGTCCGATGGCGGCCGCGGGTCCGGCGTCGCGGCAGCGAAGTCCGACGACGGTCGCAGAGGCGATGGTGCCGGGAGGAACTCCGATGGCGGCTGTGAGTCCGGCGTCGCTGGAGCAAGATCCGATGGCAGCTGCAAGCCCATGGCGCTGGAACAAGCTCGGACGACGATCGGGCGTCGCAGCGGGAGCTGGTGGTGGAGGGGGGTCCAAGCGCTGGTCGTTGTGATGGTCGGATCATTCTGTCAGGATCGGTTGTGGAGCATGGAGCAGGACGACCAAGTGCAGCTTGGACCAGGGTTTATTGAAGCAACTCAAAATACAGACTCGGTAAACTGACATGACTTAAACAATAACTTGACTGACTGACCGGGACGTGAAACAAGAAGACAGCAGGACATGACGGCATCAAGACAGTACGCCAACACCGAACGACAGCAACCAAAACCAAAACCACAGCAACCAAAACCAAAACCAATGATCCGACAGGGAGTGAGGGGCAGACAGGACTTTTATACACGACAGGTAACGAGAGGCAGGTGGGAACAATCACACTGATCATGGGCACACAGGAGGGGAGGGGCGAGCACACAGACAGAAACCAAGACAACAGACACATAGTGGAGCAGTTGGGGACGAGACATGACAATTTGGTTGAATTTCAAATTTGAAAAAGTGCAATTTTTACTAAGTGGGAAGGTGTGGAATAGGTAGGCAAAAGATGAACAGTTGAAAGTTGGAACGAGTTGAATCGGTGGAAAAATGTAGAAATTAGAAGTGAAAAACTAAATTTTGTGAAATTTTGCAAAATTTTGTGCAAATTTTAAAAGTGAAAACGTGAAATTTTTTAATTTGGCAAGTTTGGGAATGTCCCCAATGTGATTTCAATGTGTTGAATTAAGTGAATTTCAAACTGGAGCAACGTAAATGTGAAATGTTGAATCTGCCATTAAGAATGAATTGGGAAGAATTTGCCGGAATTTTGTGAATTTCGCGAAAACGGAAAATTTTTTGAACGAAAAAAATGTAAGCAGCCGTGTCATGAATATTTGGAATCAGTGAAAAGTGGAAGCGGCTCGGTGGCGCACTGGGTAGCACGTCCGCCTCACAGTTAGGAGGGTGCGGGTTCGATTCCACCTCCGGCCCTCCCTGTGTGGAGTTTGCATGTTCTCCCCGGGCCTGCGTGGGTTTTCTCCGGGCACTCCGGTTTCCTCCCACATTCCAAAAACATGCTTGGTAGGCCGATTGATCACTCCAAATTGTCCCTAGGTGTGAGTGTGAGTGCGATTGGTTGTCTGTCTCTGTGTGCCCTGCGATTGGCTGGCAACCAGTTCAGGGTGTCCCCCGCCTACTGCCCGATGACGGCTGGGATAGGCTCCAGCACGCCCGCGACCCCCGTGGGGACTAAGCGGTTCAGAAAATGGATGGATGGATGGATGAAAAGTGGAATGGAGTGAATCGGTTGAAGTATGTGGAAGTAGTTAAGCGTCAAAAAAGTGAGCGGATTAAGTAGAATAATAATAACTAGCAATCTGCAATTCCTGGAGAAATTGCGTGTGTGAAGGCGAAGACCTTCACACAATTGTTATTCTACTTTTTTCGAAAATAAATTCCGCCCACTGTAAAATTCGAACCCACGCGGGAAAATGGCTCGTGTTGAAATCCCCATTAAGAATGAATGGGGATTTAAAAGTCACAAATTTGCTAATTACACAAAAACGGTAAATGTTATCAACAAAAAAAATGGTAGCAAGCATGCCATGAATTTTTGGAATGTGTGAAAGTTTGAACGGGGTGAATCGGTTGAAGCATGTAGGACTAGTTAGGTGCCAAAAAAGTGGGAGGAATAAGTTGAATAATAACTAGAATTTGCAATTCCTGAAGAAATTGCGTGTGAAGGTGAAGAGGTTGAATAAATACTTGGGGAATGCTGCAGAATGATGTTGAAAAGAGTTGAATCGGTTGAAAAATGTAGAAATTACAAGGGAAAAGGAAATTTGGGAAAATTGGGTGTGAATTTCAAAACTGAAATTTTGGAATTTTGGGTAAGTGGGAAGTTGTGGAATAGGTAGGAAAATGATGAACAGTTGAAAGGTGGAATGGGTTGAATAAGTTGAATGGGTTGAATAAGTTGAAAAAAGTAGAAATTAGAGTAGAAAACCAAAATTGAACAGTTGAAAGTTGGAACGAGTTGAATCGGTTAAAAAATGTAGAAGTTAGAGCAAATCTTGAATCCTAATAAAGAATGAATGGGAATTAAAAGAAAAAAAATTGCGCCAAAATCTTTTGAAATTTGGAACAAAAGGAAAAAAAACGGCTTCAGGAGGTTCACTTTTGGGGTTAAAATGTAGAAACGGGTTTAATCGGGCAAAATTTGCAAAAGTTAGCGCAAATCTAGGTATTTTGGGCACTTAATGTTGAAATATGGTCACTTCCGGTTTGATTTGGTCACTTCCGGTCTATTTGGGTCACTTCCGGTTTGATTAGAGGCACTTCCGGTCTAGCTGAGGTCACTTCCGGTTTATTTGGGGTCACTTCCGGTTGAAAAAGGTCACTTCCGGTTTGATTTGGGGTCACTTCCGGTTTGATTTGGGGTCACTTCCGGTTTACCTGAGGTCACTTCCGGTTCATTTGGGGTCAATTCCGGTTTGATTTGGGGCACTTCCAGTTCATTCCGGGTTCATTGGGGCACTTCAGGGTCAATCCAAGATGGCCGCCACTCTGGAAGTGGGGGTCAAGGGTTTAATTGTGGAAGTGGGGGTGAAGGGGGTGAATATGGTAAGCATAAGGTGAACAAAGTGAATAAAGTTGGAATGGGTTGAATCGGTTGAAAAATGTAGAAATTAGAAGGGAAAAACTAAATTTTGGGAAAATTTGGTGTGAATTTCAAAATTGAAAATTTGGAAATTTTGCTAAGTGGGAAGGTGTGGAATAGGTAGGCAAAAGATGAACAGTTGAAAGTTGGAACGAGTTGAATCGGTGGAAAAATGTAGAAACTAGAAGTGAAAAACTAAATTTTGTGAAATTTTGCAAAATTTTGTGCAAATTTTAAAAGTGAAAACGTGAAATTTTTGAATTTGGCAAGTTTGGGAATGTCCCCAATGTGATTTGAATGTGTTGAAATAAGTGAATTTCAAACTGGAACAACAAAAATGTGAAATGTTGAATCTGCCATTAAGAATGAATGGGGAAAAAAATGCCACAAAATCGTGAATTTTGTGAAAACGGAAAATTTTTCGAACAAAAAAAATGTAAGCAGCCGTGTCATGAATATTTGGAATAAGTGAAAAGTGGAACGGAGTGAATCGGTTGAAGTATGTGGAAGGAGTTAAGCGTCAAAAAAGTGAGCGGAATAAGTAGAATAATAATAATAACTAGAATTTGCAATTCCTGAAGAAATTGCGTGTGAAGGTGAAGAGGTTGAATAAATACTTGGGGAATGCTGCAGAATGATGTTGAAAAGAGTTGAATCGGTTGAAAAATGTAGAAATTACAAGGGAAAAGGAAATTTGGGGGCGGCTCGGTGGCACACTGGGTAGCACGTCCGCCTCACAGTTAGGAGGGTGCGGGTTCGATTCCACCTCCGGCCCTCCCTGTGTGGAGTTTGCATGTTCTCCCCGGGCCCGCGTGGGTTTTCTCCGGGCACTCCGGTTTCCTCCCACATTCCAAAAACATGCTTGGTAGGCCGATTGAAGACTCCAAATTGTCCCTAGGTGTGAGTGTGAGTGCGATTGGTTGTCTGTCTCTGTGTGCCCTGCGATTGGCTGGCAACCAGTTCAGGGTGTCCCCCGCCTACTGCCCGATGACGGCTGGGATAGGCTCCAGCACGCCCGCGACCCCCGTGGGGACTAAGCGGTTCAGAAAATGGATGGATGGATGGAAGGAAATTTGGGAAAATTGGGTGTGAATTTCAAAACTGAAAATTTGGAATTTTGGGTAAGTGGGAAGTTGTGGAATAGGTAGGAAAATGATGAACAGTTGAAAGGTGGAATGGGTTGAATAAGTTGAATGGGTTGAATAAGTTGAAAAAAGTAGAAATTAGAGTAGAAAACCAAAATTGAACAGTTGAAAGTTGGAACGAGTTGAATCGGTTAAAAAATGTAGAAGTTAGAGCAAATCTTGAATCCTAATAAAGAATGAATGGGAATTAAAAGAAAAAAAAATTGCGCCAAAATCTTTTGAAATTTGGAACAAAAGGAAAAAAACGGCTTCAGGAGGTTCACTTTTGGGGTTAAAATGTAGAAACGGGTTTAATCGGTCAAAATTTGCAAAAGTTAGCGCAAATGTAGGTATTTTGGGCACTTAATGTTGAAATATGGTCACTTCCGGTTTGATTTGGGTCACTTCCGGTCTATTTGAGTCACTTCCGGTTTGAATAGAGGCACTTCCGGTCTAGCTGAGGTCACTTCCGGTTTATTTGTGGTCACTTCCGGTTTAAAAAGGTCACTTCCGGTTTAAAAAGGTCACTTCCGGTTTGATTTGGGGTCACTTCCGGTTTACCTGAGGTCACTTCCGGTTCATTTGGGGTCACTTCCGGTTTGATTTGGGTCACTTCCGGTCTATTTAGGTCACTTCCGGTTTGATTAGAGGCACTTCCGGTCTATTTAGGTCACTTCCGGTTTGATTAGAGGCACTTCCGGTCTAGCTGAGGTCACTTCCGGTTTATTTGGGGTCACTTCCGGTTTAAAAAGGTCACTTCCGGTTTGATTTGGGGTCACTTCCGGTTTGATTTGGGGTCACTTCCGGTTTACCTGAGGTCACTTCCGGTTCATTTGGGGTCAATTCCGGTTTGATTTGGGGCACTTCCAGTTCATTCCGGGTTCATTGGGGCACTTCAGGGTCAATCCAAGATGGCCGCCACTCTGGAAGTGGGGGTCAAGGGTTGAATTGTGGAAGTGGGGGTGAAGGGGGTGAATATGGTAAGCATAAGGTGAACAAAGTGAATAAAGTTGGAATGGGTTGAATCGGTTGAAAAATGTAGAAATTAGAAGGGAAAAACTAAATTTTGGGAAAATTTGGTGTGAATTTCAAAATTGAAAATTTGGAAATTTTGCTAAGTGGGAAGGTGTGGAATAGGTAGGCAAAAGATGAACAGTTGAAAGTTGGAACGAGTTGAATCGGTGGAAAAATGTAGAAACTAGAAGTGAAAAACGAAATTTTGTGAAATTTTGCAAAATTTTGTGCAAATTTTAAAAGTGAAAACGTGAAATTTTTGAATTTGGCAAGTTTGGGAATGTCCCCAATGTGATTTCAATGTGTTGAAATAAGTGAATTTCAAACTGGAACAACAAAAATGTGAAATGTTGAATCTGCCATTAAGAATGAATGGGGAAAAAAATGCCACAAAATCGTGAATTTTGTGAAAACGGAAAATTTTTCGAACAAAAAAAATGTAAGCAGCCGTGTCATGAATATTTGGAATAAGTGAAAAGTGGAACGGAGTGAATCGGTTGAAGTATGTGGAAGGAGTTAAGCGTCAAAAAAGTGAGCGGAATAAGTAGAATAATAATAACTAGAATTTGCAATTCCTGAAGAAATTGCGTGTGAAGGTGAAGAGGTTGAATAAATACTTCGGGAATGTTGCAGAATGATGTTGAAAAGAGTTGAATCGGTTGAAAAATGTAGAAATTACAAGGGAAAAATGAAATTTGGGAAAATTGGGTGTGAATTACAAAATCGAAAATTTGGAATTTTGGGTAAGTGGGAAGTTGTGGAATAGGTAGGAAAATGATGAACAGTTGAAAGGTCGAATGGGTTGAATAAGTTGAAAAATGTAGAAATTAGATTAGAAAAACAAAATTGTAGAGATTTTTTGGTAAGTGGGTAGTTGTGGAATAGGAAGGCAAAAGAAGAACAGTCCAAAGTTGGAACAAGTTGAATCGGTTAAAAAATGTAGAAGTTAGAGCAAATCTTGAATCCTAATAGAGAATGAATGGGAATTAAAAGAAAAAAAATTGCACCAAAATTTTTTGAAATTTGGAACAAAAGGAAAAAAAACAGCTTTCAGAGGTTCACTTTTGGGGTTAAAATGTTGAAATGGGTTTAATCGGGCAAAATTTGCAAAAGTTAGCGCAAATGTAGGCATTTAGGGCACTTAGGGTTGAAATATGGTCACTTCCGGTTTGATTTGGGTCACTTCCGGTCTATTTGGGTCACTTCCGGTTTGATTAGAGGCACTTCCGGTCTAGCTGAGGTCACTTCCGGTTTATTTGGGGTCACTTCCGGTTTTAAAAGGTCACTTCCGGTTTGATTTGGGGTCACTTCCGGTTTGATTTGGGGTCACTTCCGGTTTACCTGAGGTCACTTCCGGTTCATTTTGGGTCAATTCCGGTTTGATTTGGGGCACTTCCGGTTCATTCCGAGTTCATTGGGGCACTTCAGGGTCAATCCAAGATGGCCGCCACTCTGGAAGTGGGGGTCAAGGGTTGAATTGTGGAAGTGGGGGTGAAGGGGGTGAATATGGTAAGCATAAGGTGAACAAAGTGAATAAAGTTGGAATGGGTTGAATCGGTTGAAAAATGTAGAAATTAGAAGGGAAAAACTAAATTTTTGGAAAATTTGGTGTGAATTTCAAAATTGAAAATTTGGAAATTTTGGTAAGTGGGAAGGTGTGGAATAGGTAGGCAAAAGATGAACAGTTGAAAGTTGGAACGAGTTGAATCGGTGGAAAAATTTAGAAATTAGAAGTGAAAAACTAAATTTTGTGAAATTTTGCAAAATTTTGTGCAAATTTTAAAAGTGAAAACGTGAAATTTTCTAATTTGGCAAGTTTGGGAATGTCCCCAATGTGATTTGAATGTGTTGAATTAAGTGAATTTCAAACTGGAGCAACGTAAATGTGAAATGTTGAATCTGCCATTAAGAATGAATGGGGAAGAATTTGCCGGAATTTTGTGAATTTTGCGAAAACGGAAAATTTTTTTGAACGAAAAAAATGTAAGCACCCGTGTCATGAATATTTGGAATCAGTGAAAAGTGGAATGGAGTGAATCGGTTGAAGTATGTGGAAGTAGTTAACGGACAAAAAAGTGAGCGGAATAAGTAGAATAATAATAATAATAATAATAAAGGACAGCAATAACAATAGTGTGAAGGTCTTCACCTTCACACTAACTAGAATTTGCAATTCCTGAAGAAATTGCGTGTGAAGGTGAAGAGGTTGAATAAATACTTGGGGAATGTTGCAGAATGATGTTGAAAAGAGTTGAATCGGTTGAAAAATGTAGAAATTACAAGGGAAAAAGGAAATTTGGGAAAATTGGGTGTGAATTTCAAAATTGAAAATTTGGAATTTTGGGTAAGTGGGAAGTTGTGGAATAGGTAGGAAAATGATGAACAGTTGAAAGGTGGAATGGGTTGAATAAGTTGAAAATGTAGAAATTAGAGTAGAAAAACAAAATTGTAGAGAATTTTTGGTAAGTGGGAAGTTGTGGAATAGGAAGGCAAAAGAGGAACAGTTGAAAGTTGGAACGAGTTGAATCGGTTAAAAAATGTAGAAGTTAGAGCAAATCTTGAATCCTAATAGAGAATGAATGGGAATTAAAAGAAAAAAAAATTGCACCAAAAGTTTCTGAAATTTGGAACAAAAGGAAAAAACGGCTTCAGGAGGTTCACTTTTGGGGTTAAAATGTTGAAATGGGTTTAATCGGGCAAAATTTGCAAAAGTTAGCGCAAATGTAGGTATTTAGGGCACTTAATGTTGAAATATGGTCACTTCCGGTTTGATTTGGGTCACTTCCGGTTTGATTAGAGGCACTTCCGGTCTAGCTGAGGTCACTTCCGGTTTATTTGGGGTCACTTCCGGTTTAAAAAGGTCACTTCCGGTTTGATTTGGGGTCACTTCCGGTTTGATTTGGGGTCACTTCCGGTTTACCTGAGGTCACTTCCGGTTCATTTGGGGTCAATTCCGGTTTGATTTGGGGCACTTCCAGTTCATTCCGGGTTCATTGGGGCACTTCAGGGTCAATCCAAGATGGCCGCCACTCTGGAAGTGGGGGTCAAGGGTTGAATTGTGGAAGTGGGGGTGAAGGGGGTGAATATGGTAAGCATAAGGTGAACAAAGTGAATAAAGTTGGAATGGGTTGAATCGGTTGAAAAATGTAGAAATTAGAAGGGAAAAACTAAATTTTGGGAAAATTTGGTGTGAATTTCAAAATTGAAAATTTGGAAATTTTGCTAAGTGGGAAGGTGTGGAATAGGTAGGCAAAAGATGAACAGTTGAAAGTTGGAACGAGTTGAATCGGTGGAAAAATGTAGAAACTAGAAGTGAAAAACTAAATTTTGTGAAATTTTGCAAAATTTTGTGCAAATTTTAAAAGTGAAAACGTGAAATTTTTGAATTTGGCAAGTTTGGGAATGTCCCCAATGTGATTTGAATGTGTTGAAATAAGTGAATTTCAAACTGGAACAACAAAAATGTGAAATGTTGAATCTGCCATTAAGAATGAATGGGGAAAAAAATGCCACAAAATCGTGAATTTTGTGAAAACGGAAAATTTTTCGAACAAAAAAAATGTAAGCAGCCGTGTCATGAATATTTGGAATAAGTGAAAAGTGGAACGGAGTGAATCGGTTGAAGTATGTGGAAGGAGTTAAGCGTCAAAAAAGTGAGCGGAATAAGTAGAATAATAATAATAACTAGAATTTGCAATTCCTGAAGAAATTGCGTGTGAAGGTGAAGAGGTTGAATAAATACTTGGGGAATGTTGCAGAATGATGTTGAAAAGAGTTGAATCGGTTGAAAAATGTAGAAATTACAAGGGAAAAAGGAAATTTGGGAAAATTGGGTGTGAATTTCAAAATTGAAAATTTGGAATTTTGGGTAAGTGGGAAGTTGTGGAATAGGGAGGAAAATGATGAACAGTTGAAAGGTGGAATGGTTGAATAAGTTGAAAATGTAGAAATTAGAGTAGAAAAACAAAATTGTAGAGAATTTTTGGTAAGTGGGAAGTTGTGGAATAGGAAGGCAAAAGAGGAACAGTTGAAAGTTGGAACGAGTTGAATCGGTTAAAAAATGTAGAAGTTAGAGCAAATCTTGAATCCTAATAGAGAATAAATGGGAATTAAAAGAAAAAAAAATTGCACCAAAAGTTTCTGAAATTTGGAACAAAAGGAAAGAAACGGCTTCAGGAGGTTCACTTTTGGGGTTAAAATGTTGAAATGGGTTTAATCGGGCAAAATTTGCAAAAGTTAGCGCAAATGTAGGTATTTAGGGCACTTAATGTTGAAATATGGTCATTTCCGGTTTGATTTGGGTCACTTCCGGTTTGATTAGAGGCACTTCCGGTCCAGCTGAGGTCACTTCCGGTTTATTTGGGGTCACTTCCGGTTGAAAAAGGTCACTTCCGGTTGAAAAAGGTCACTTCCGGTTTGATTTGGGGTCACTTCCGGTTTACCTGAGGTCACTTCCGGTTCATTTGGGGTCACTTCCGGTTTGATTTGGGTCACTTCCGGTCTATTTAGGTCACTTCCAGTTTGATTAGAGGCACTTCCGGTCTATTTAGGTCACTTCCGGTTTGATTAGAGGCACTTCCGGTCTAGCTGAGGTCACTTCCGGTTTATTTGGGGTCACTTCCGGTTTAAAAAGGTCACTTCCGGTTTGATTTGGGGTCACTTCCGGTTTGATTTGGGGTCACTTCCGGTTTACCTGAGGTCACTTCCGGTTCATTTGGGGTCAATTCCGGTTTGATTTGGGGCACTTCCAGTTCATTCCGGGTTCATTGGGGCACTTCAGGGTCAATCCAAGATGGCCGCCACTCTGGAAGTGGGGGTCAAGGGTTGAATTGTGGAAGTGGGGGTGAAGGGGGTGAATATGGTAAGCATAAGGTGAACAAAGTGAATAAAGTTGGAATGGGTTGAATCGGTTGAAAAATGTAGAAATTAGAAGGGAAAAACTAAATTTTGGGAAAATTTGGTGTGAATTTCAAAATTGAAAATTTGGAAATTTTGCTAAGTGGGAAGGTGTGGAATAGGTAGGCAAAAGATGAACAGTTGAAAGTTGGAACGAGTTGAATCGGTGGAAAAATGTAGAAACTAGAAGTGAAAAACTAAATTTTGTGAAATTTTGCAAAATTTTGTGCAAATTTTAAAAGTGAAAACGTGAAATTTTTGAATTTGGCAAGTTTGGGAATGTCCCCAATGTGATTTGAATGTGTTGAAATAAGTGAATTTCAAACTGGAACAACAAAAATGTGAAATGTTGAATCTGCCATTAAGAATGAATGGGGAAAAAAATGCCACAAAATCGTGAATTTTGTGAAAACGGAAAATTTTTCGAAAAAAAAAAATGTAAGCAGCCGTGTCATGAATATTTGGAATAAGTGAAAAGTGGAACGGAGTGAATCGGTTGAAGTATGTGGAAGGAGTTAAGCGTCAAAAAAGTGAGCGGAATAAGTAGAATAATAATAATAATAATAATAATAATAATAATAAAGGACAGCAATAACAATAGTGTGAAGGTCTTCACCTTCACACTAATAATAATAATAATAAAGGACAGCAATAACAATAGTGTGAAGGTCTTCACCTTCACACTAATAATAATAAAGGACAGCAATAACAATAGTGTGAAGGTCTTCACCTTCACACTAATAATAACTAGAATTGCAATTTCTGGAGAAATTGCGTGTGAAGGCGAAGACCTTCGCACTATTGTTATTCTACTTTTTTCGAAATGAAAGAAAGGAAAAATGAAAAAGAGAAATAAATGATGAATAAAATAAATGGGAAAATGATGAGAGTTACAAATGATAAACGTACATAATAAGCGGGAAGAATAAAAAGGAAATTAAATTATTATAAAATAAATGGGAAAATGACAAAAGTTACAAATGATAAACGTTAAAAATGATAATCGGGAAGAATATAAAGGAAATTAAATTATTATAAAATAAATGGGAAAATGACAAAAGTTACAAATGATAAACGTTATAAATGATAAGCGGGAAGAATAAAAAGGAAAATAAATTATTAAAATAAATGGTAAAATGACAAGTTACAAATCATAAGCGTAAAAAATATGAAGCAGTGAATAAAAAGGAAAAAAAACATTACCCACAGTTGGAATCGAACTCACACGGGGAAGCGGCTAGAGTTAAGAAGTGCCCGCTTTACAAACTGAGCTAATTGATTTTCTTTTTAAAAGTGGTGGAATTCGCTTAATGTGATGAATGTTCATGTTGAATGCACCATTAAGAATGAATGCGTAATTTTACACCACAAATGTACTAATTATGCAAACACGATAAATGTTTATGACAAAAAAACTGCAGCCAGTGTCGTGTGAGTTTGTGTAATGGTGAGACGCCCAATGTGACACATGTAAAATTCGAACCCACGCAGGGAAATGGCTCGTGTTGAAATGCCATTAAGAATGAATGGGGATTTAAAAGTCACAAATTTGCTAATTACACAAAAACGGTAAATGTTATCAACAAAAAAAATGGTAGCAAGCATGACGTGAATATTTGGAATGTGTGAAAGTTTGAACGGGGTGAATCGGTTGAAGCATGTAGGACTAGTTAGGTGCCAAAAAAGTGGGAGGAATAAGTTGAATAATAATAATAACTAGAATTGCAATTTCTGGAGAAATTGCGTGTGAAGGCGAAGACCTTCGCACTATTGTTATTCTACTTTTTTCGAAATGAAAGACAGGAAAAATGAAAAAGGGAAATTAATGATGATAAATGATGATGAATAAAGTACATAGGTAAAATGATGTGTTAAAATGATAAGCAGGAAAAATAAAAAGGGAAATAAATGATGATGAATTAAATTAATGGGAAAAATAAAAAGGGAAATAAATAATGACAAATGATGATAAATAAAATAAATAGGAAAAATGACGAGAGTTACAAATGATAAGTGTTAATAATGATAAGCGGGAAGAATAAAAAGGAAATTAAATTATTATAAAATAAATGGGAAAATGACAAAAGTTACAAATGATAAATGATAAAAATGATAAGTGGGAAGAATATAAAGGAAATAAAATTATTTATACAATAAATGGGAAAATGACGAGAGTTACAAATGATAAGCGGGAAGAATAAAAAGGTTATTATTTAAATAAATGGTAAAATGACAAGTTACAAATCATAAGCGTAAAAAATATAAAGCAGTGAATAAAAAGGAAAAAAAACAGTGCCCACAGTTGGAATGGAACTCACGCGGGGAACCGGCTAGAGTTAAGAAGTGCCCACGTTACAAACTGAGCTAATTGGTTTTCTTTTTTGAAATGGCGGAATTCGCTTAATGTGATAAATGTTCATGTTGAATGCACCATTAAGAATGAATGCGTAATTTTACACCACAAATGTACTAATTGTGCAAACAAAATGAATGTTTATGACGAAAAAAACTGCAGCCAGTGTCGTGTGAGTTTGTGTAATGGTGAGACGCCCAATGTGACACATGTAAAATTCGAACCCACGCAGGGAAATGGCTCGTGTTGAAACTGCCATTAAGAATGAATGGGGAATTATAAGTCACAAATTTGCTAATTACACAAAAACGGTAAACGTTAAGAACAAAAAAAATGGTAGCAAGCATGACATGAATTTTTGGAATGTGTGAAAGTTTGAACGGGGTGAATCGGTAGAAGCATGTAGGACTAGTTAGGTGCCAAAAAAGTGGGCGGAATAAGTTGTTTAATAATAATAATAATAATAATAATAATAAAGTAGAATAACAATGTGTGAAGGCCTTCGCCTTCACACAACTAGAATTGCAATTTCTGGAGAAATTGCGTGTGAAGGCGAAGACCTTCGCACTATTGTTATTCTACTTTTTTCGAAATGAAAGAAAGGAAAAATGAAAAAGAGAAATAAATGATGAATAAAATAAATGGGAAAATGATGAGAGTTACAAATGATAAACGTACATAATAAGCGGGAAGAATAAAAAGGAAATTAAATTATTATAAAATAAATGGGAAAATGACAAAAGTTACAAATGATAAACGTTAAAAATGATAATCGGGAAGAATATAAAGGAAATTAAATTATTATAAAATAAATGGGAAAATGACAAAAGTTACAAATGATAAACGTTATAAATGATAAGCGGGAAGAATAAAAAGGAAAATAAATTATTAAAATAAATGGTAAAATGACAAGTTACAAATCATAAGCGTAAAAAATATGAAGCAGTGAATAAAAAGGAAAAAAAACATTACCCACAGTTGGAATCGAACTCACACGGGGAAGCGGCTAGAGTTAAGAAGTGCCCGCTTTACAAACTGAGCTAATTGATTTTCTTTTTAAAAGTGGTGGAATTCGCTTAATGTGATGAATGTTCATGTTGAATGCACCATTAAGAATGAATGCGTAATTTTACACCACAAATGTACTAATTATGCAAACACGATAAATGTTTATGACAAAAAAACTGCAGCCAGTGTCGTGTGAGTTTGTGTAATGGTGAGACGCCCAATGTGACACATGTAAAATTCGAACCCACGCAGGGAAATGGCTCGTGTTGAAATGCCATTAAGAATGAATGGGGATTTAAAAGTCACAAATTTGCTAATTACACAAAAACGGTAAATGTTATCAACAAAAAAAATGGTAGCAAGCATGACGTGAATATTTGGAATGTGTGAAAGTTTGAACGGGGTGAATCGGTTGAAGCATGTAGGACTAGTTAGGTGCCAAAAAAGTGGGAGGAATAAGTTGAATAATAATAATAATAACTAGAATTGCAATTTCTGGAGAAATTGCGTGTGAAGGCGAAGACCTTCGCACTATTGTTATTCTACTTTAAGCGGGAAGAATAAAAAGGAAATTAAATTATTATAAAAGAAATGGGAAAATGACAAAAGTTATAAATGATAAATGATAAAAATGATAAGCGGGAAGAATAAAAAGGTTATTATTAAAATAAATGGTAAAATGACAAGTTACAAATCATAAGCGTAAAAAATATGAAGCAGTGAATAAAAAGGAAATAAAACTATACCCACAGTAGGAATCGAACTCACACGGGGAACCGGCTAGAGTCAAGAAGTGCCTGCGTTACCATCTGAGCTAATTAGTTTTCTTTTTTAAAGTGGTGGAATTCGCTTAATGTGATGAATGTTCATGTTGAATGCGCCATTAAGAATGAATGCGTAATTTTACACCACAAATGTACTAATTATGCAAAAACGATAAATGTTTATGACGAAAAAAACTGCAGCCAGTGTCGTGTGAGTTTGTGTAATGGTGAGACGCCCAATGTGACACATGTAAAATTCGAACCCACGCAGGGAAATGGCTCGTGTTGAAACTGCCATTAAGAATGAATGGGGAATTATAAGTCACAAATTTGCTAATTACACAAAAACGGTAAATGTTATCAACAAAAAAAATGGTAGCAAGCATGCCATGAATTTTTGGAATGTGTGAAAGTTTGAACGGGGTGAATCGGTTGAAGCATGTAGGACTAGTTAGATGCCAAAAAAGCGGGCGGAATAAGTTGTTTAATAATAATAATAATAATAATAATAAAGTAGAATAACAATGTGTGAAGGCCTTCGCCTTCACACAACTAGAATTGCAATTTCTGGAGAAATTGCGTGTGAAGGCGAAGACCTTCGCACTATTGTTATTCTACTTTAAGCGGGAAGAATAAAAAGGAAATTAAATTATTATGAAATAAATGGGAAAATGACAAAAGTTACAAATGATAAATGATAAAAATGATAAGCGGGAAGAATAAAAAGAAAATTAAATTATTATAAAATAAATGGGAAAATGACAAAAGTTACAAATGATAAATGATAAAAATGATAAGCGGGAAGAATATAAAGGAAATAAAATTATTTACACAATAAATGGGAAAATGACGAGAGTTACAAATGATAAGCGGGAAGAATAAAAAGGTTATTATTAAAATAAATGGTAAAATGACAAGTTACAAATCATAAGCGTAAAAAATAAGAAGCAGTGAATAAAAAGGAAAAAAAACAGTACCAACAGTTGGAATCGAACTCACACGGGGACATGGCTAGAGGTAAGAAGTGCCCTCGTTACCACCTGAGCTAATTGGTTCTCTTTTTTAAAATGGTGGAATTCGCTTAATGTGATGAATGTTCATGTTGAATACGCCATTAAGAATGAATGCGTAATTTTACACCACAAATGTACTAATTATGCAAAAACGATAAATGTTTATGACGAAAAAAACTGCAGCCAGTGTCGTGTGAGTTTGTGTAATGGTGAGACGCCCAATGTGACACATGTAAAATTCGAACCCACGCAGGGAAATGGCTCGTGTTGAAATTGCCATTAAGAATGAATGGGGATTTAAAAGTCACAAATTTGCTAATTACACAAAAACGGTAAATGTTATCAACAAAAAAAATGGTAGCAAGCATGCCATGAATTTTTGGAATGTGTGAAAGTTTGAACGGGGTGAATCGGTTGAAGCATGTAGGACTAGTTAGGTGCCAAAAAAGTGAGAGGAATAAGTTGAATAATAATAATAATAATAATAATAAAGTAGAATAACAATGTGTGAAGGCCTTCGCCTTCACACAACTAGAATTGCAATTTCTGGAGAAATTGCGTGTGAAGGCGAAGACCTTCGCACTATTGTTATTCTACTTTTTTCGAAATGAAAGAAAGGAAAAATGAAAAAGGGAAATAAATGATGAATAAAATAAATGGGAAAATGATGAGAGTTACAAATGATAAACATTAATAATAAGCAGGAAGAATAAAAAGGAAATTAAATTATTATAAAATAAATGGGAAAATGACAAAAGTTACAAATGATAAACGTTAAAAATGATAATCGGGAAGAATATAAAGGAAATTAAATTATTATAAAATAAATGGGAAAATGACAAAAGTTACAAATGATAAACGTTATAAATGATAAGCGGGAAGAATAAAAAGGAAAATAAATTAATATTAAAATAAATGTGAATAAAAAGGAAAAAAAACATTACCCATAGTTGGAATCGAACTCACTCGGGGATGCGGCTAGAGTTAAGAAGTGCCCGCGTTACAAACTGAGCTAATCAGTTTCCTTTTATGAAACGGTAGAATTTGCTTAATGTGATGAATGTTCATGTTGAATGCGCCATTAAGAATGAATGCGTAATTTTATACCACAAATGTACTAATTATGCAAAAATGACAAATGTTTATAACGAAAAAAACTGCAGCCAGTGTCGTGTGAGTTTGTGTAATGGTGAGACGCCCAATGTGACACATGTAAAATTCGAACCCACGCAGGGAAATGGCTCGTGTTGAAATCGCCATTAAGAATGAATGGGGATTTAAAAGTCACAAATTTGCTAATTACACAAAAACGGTAAATGTTATCAACAAAAAAAATGGTAGCAAGCATGACATGAATATTTGGAATGTGTGAAAGTTTGAACGGGGTGAATCGGTTGAAGCATGTAGGACTAGTTAGGTGCCAAAAAAGTGGGCGGAATAAGTTGTTTAATAATAATAATAATAATAATAATAAAGTAGAATAACAATGTGTGAAGGCCTTCGCCTTCACACAATAATAATAATAATAATAATAATAATAATAATAATAAAGTAGAATAACAATGTGTGAAGGCCTTCGCCTTCACACAATAATAATAATAATAATAATAATAATAATAATAATAAAGTAGAATAACAATGTGTGAAGGCCTTCGCCTTCACACAATAATAATAATAATAAAGTAGAATAACAATGTGTGAAGGCCTTCGCCTTCACACAATAATAAAGTAGAATAACAATGTGTGAAGGCCTTCGCCTTCACACAACTAGAAAATGCAATTTCTGGAGAAATTGCGTGTGAAGGCGAAGACTTTGAATCACTTCTTTGGGAATGATGCCGAATGATGTTGAAACGAGTTGAATTTCTTGAGAAATGTGGAAAATAGAAGTGTAATACTAAATTTTGGAGAATTTGGTTGAATTTCAAATTTGAAGTTTGGAATTTTTGGTAAGTGGGAGGTTGTGGAATAGGTAGGGAAAAGATGAACAGTTGAATATTGGAACGGGTTGAATTGGTTTAAAAAATGTAGAAGTTAGAGAAAATGTTGAATCCCCATAGAGAATGAATGGGAATGAAAAGAAAAAATAATAATTAAAATTTGGAACAAAACGAAAAAAAAACAGCTTCAGGAAGTTCACTTTTGGGGTTAAAATGTTGAAACGGGTTCAATCGGACAAAAAATGCAAAAGTTAGTGACTAATGTAGCTATTTAGGGCAGTTAATGTTGAAATAAGGGCACTTCCGGGGTGATTTGGGTCACTTCCGGTCTATTTGGGTCACTTCCGGTTTGTTTAGAGGCACTTCCGGTCTAGCTGAGGTCACCTCCGGTTTATTTGGGGTCACTTCCGGTTTAAAAAGGGCACTTCCGGTTTGATTTGGGGTCACTTCCGGTTTACCTGAGGTCACTTCCTGTTTACCTAAGGTCACTTCCGGTTCGATTTGGGGCACTTCCGGTTCATTCTAGGTTCATTTGGAGCACTTCAGGGTCAATCCAAGATGGCCGCCACACTGGAAGTGGGGGTCAAGGGTTGAATTTTGTAAGCATAGTGGAAGTGGGGGTGAAGGGGGTGAATATGGTAAGGATGAGGTGACCAAAGTGAATAAAGTTGGAATGAGTTGAATCGGTTAAAAAATGTAGAAATTAGAGTAGAAAAACAAAATGTTGGAGAATTTGGTTGAATTTCAAATATGGAATTTTTGGTAAGTGGGAAGTTGTGGAATAGGTAGGCAAAACATGAACAGTTGAAAGTTGGAATGAGTTGAATCGGTTGAAAAATGTAGAAATTAGAGTAGAAAAACAAAGTTTTTGAGAATTTGGTTGAATTCCAAATTTGAAAATTTGGAATTTTTCATAAGTTGGAAGTTGTGGAATAGTTAGAAAAAGATGAACAGTTGAAAGTTGGAATGGGTTGAATCGGTTGAAAAACGTAAAAGTTAGAGTGGAAAAACGAAATTTTGGAGAATTTGGTTGAATTTCAAATTTGGAATTTTTGGTAAGTGGGAAGTTGTGGAATAGGTAGGCAAAAGATGAACAGTTGAAAGTTGGAATGAGTTGAATCGGTTGAACAATGTAGAACAAAGTGGAATGATGTAAATGTGAAATGTCGAATCTGCCATTAAGAATGAATGGGGAAAAATTTGTCGTAAGTTCGCGAATTTTGCGAAATCGGAAAATTTTCGGAACGAGAAAAATGGAAGCGCTCATCTCGTGAATATTCGGAACACGTCAAAAGTGGAACGGAGTGAATCGGATGAACTATGTGGAAGAAGAAGCGGGACAAAAAAGTGTGGAGAATAAAATATAATAATAACTAGACTAGAAAATGCAATTTCTGGAGAAATTGCGTGTGAAGGCGAAGACTTTGAATCACTTCTTGAGGAATGATGCCGAATGATGTTGAAATGAGTTGAATTTCTTGAGAAATGTGGAAAATAGAAGTGTAATACTAAATTTTTGAGAATATGGTTGAATTTCAAATTTGATTTTTGGAATTTTTGGTAAGTGGAAAGTTGTGGAATAGGCAGGCAAAGGATGAACAGTTGAATGTTGGAACGGGTTGAATCGGTTAAAAAATGTAGAAGTGAGAGCAAATGTTGAATCCCCATAGAGAATGAATGGGAATTAAAAGAAAAAGCAATTGCGCCAAAATATTTTGAAATTTGGAACAAAACGTAAAAAAACAGCTTCAGGAGGTTCACTTTTGGGGTTAAAATGTTGAAACGGGTTCAATCGGACAAAAAATGCAAAAGTTAGCGCCTAATGTAGCTATTTATGACAGTTAATGTTGAAATAAGTTCACTTCCGGGTTGATTTGGGTCACTTCCGGTCTATTTGGGTCACTTCCGGTCTGATTAGAGGCACTTCCGGTCCAGCTGAGGTCACTTCCGGTTTATTTGGGGTCACTTCCGGTTTAAAAAGGTCACTTCCGGTTTAAAAAGGTCACTTCCGGTTTGATTTGGGGTCACTTCCGGTTTACCTAAGGTCACTTCCTGTTTACCTAAGGTCACTTCCGGTTCGATTCGGGGCACTTCCGGTTCATTCTAGGGTCATTGGGAGCACTTCAGGGTCAATCCAAGATGGCCGCCACACTGGAAGTGGGGGTCAAGGGTTGAATTTTGTAAGCATAGTGGAAGTGGGGGTGAAGGGGGTGAATATGGTAAGGATGAGGTGACCAAAGTGAATAAAGTTGGAATGGGTTGAATCGGTTGAAAAATGTAGAAATTAGAGTAGAAAAACCAAATTTTGTAGAATTTGGTTGAATTTCAAAATTGAAAATTTGGAAATTTTGGTAAGTGGGAAGGTGTGGAATAGGTAGGCAAAAGATGAACAGTTGAAAGTTGGAATGGGTTGAATCGGTTGAAAAACGTAGAAGTTAGAGTAGAAAAACGAAATTTTGGAGAATTCGGTTGAATTTCAAATTTGAAATTTTGGAATTTTTGATAGGTGAGAAGTTGTGGAATAGGCAGGCAAAAGATGAACAGTTGAAAGTTGGAATGGGTTGAATCGGTTGAAAAATGTAGAAATTAGAGTAGAAAAACGAAATTACGAAGAATTTGGTTGAATTTCAAATTTGAAAATTTGGAATTTTTTTGTAAGTGGGAAGTTGTGGAATAGGTAGGCAAAAGATGAACAGTTGGAAGTTGGAATGAGTTGAATCGGTTGAACAATGTAGAAAAAAGTGGAATGATGTAAATGTGAAATGTCGAATCTGCCATTAAGAATGAATGGGGAAAAATTTGTCGTAAGTTCGCGAATTTTGCGAAATCGGAAAATTTTCGGAACGAGAAAAATGGAAGCGCTCATCTCGTGAATATTTGGAACACGTCAAAAGTGGAACGGAGTGAATCTGATGAACTATGCGGAAGAAGAAGCGGGACAAAAAAGTGTGGAGAATAAAATATAATAATAATAATAATAATAATAGAGAATGGTGTAGAATAACATATGTGTGAAGGCCATCGCCTTCACACAATAATAATAATAGAGAATGGTGTAGAATAACATATGTGTGAAGGCCATCGCCTTCACACAATAATAATAGAGAATGGTGTAGAATAACATATGTGTGAAGGCCATCGCCTTCACACAATAACTAGAAAATGCAATTTCTGGAGAAATTGCGTGTGAAGGCGAAGACTTTGAATCACTTCTTGGGGAATGATGCCGAATGATGTTGAAATGAGTTGAATTTCTTGAGAAATGTGGAAAATAGAAGTGTAATACTAAATTTTTGAGAATATGGTTGAATTTCAAATTTGATTTTTGGAATTTTTGGTAAGTGGAAAGTTGTGGAATAGGCAGGCAAAGGATGAACAGTTGAATGTTGGAACGGGTTGAATCGGTTAAAAAATGTAGAAGTGAGAGCAAATGTTGAATCCCCATAGAGAATGAATGGGAATTAAAAGAAAAAGCAATTGCGCCAAAATATTTTGAAATTTGGAACAAAACGTAAAAAAACAGCTTCAGGAGGTTCACTTTTGGGGTTAAAATGTTGAAACGGGTTCAATCGGACAAAAAATGCAAAAGTTAGCGCCTAATGTAGCTATTTATGGCAGTTAATGTTGAAATAAGTTCACTTCCGGGTTGATTTGGGTCACTTCCGGTCCATTTGGGTCACTTCCGGTCTGATTAGAGGCACTTCCGGTCCAGCTGAGGTCACTTCCGGTTTATTTGGGGTCACTTCCGGTTTAAAAAGGTCACTTCCGGTTTAAAAAGGTCACTTCCGGTTTGATTTGGGGTCACTTCCGGTTTACCTGAGGTCACTTCCTGTTTACCTAAGGTCACTTCCGGTTTGATTTGGGCCACTTCCGGTTCATTCTAGGTTCATTGGGAGCACTTCAGGGTCAATCCAAGATGGCCGCCACACTGGAAGTGGGGGTCAAGGGTTGAATTTTGTAAGCATAGTGGAAGTGGGGGTGAAGGGGGTGAATATGGTAAGGATGAGGTGACCAAAGTGAATAAAGTTGGAATGGGTTGAATCGGTTGAAAAATGTAGAAATTAGAGTAGAAAAACCAAATTTTGTAGAATTTGGTTGAATTTCAAAATTGAAAATTTGGAAATTTTGGTAAGTGGGAAGGTGTGGAATAGGTAGGCAAAAGATGAACAGTTGAAAGTTGGAATGGGTTGAATCGGTTGAAAAACGTAGAAGTTAGAGTAGAAAAACGAAATTTTGGAGAATTTGGTTGAATTTCAAATTTGAAATTTTGGAATTTTTGATAGGTGAGAAGTTGTGGAATAGGCAGGCAAAAGATGAACAGTTGAAAGTTGGAATGGGTTGAATCGGTTGAAAAATGTAGAAATTAGAGTAGAAAAACGAAATTACGAAAAATTTGGTTGAATTTCAAATTTGAAAATTTGGAATTTTTTTGTAAGTGGGAAGTTGTGGAATAGGTAGGCAAAAGATGAACAGTTGGAAGTTGGAACGGGTTGAATCGGTCGAAAAATGTAGAAATTAGAGGTGAAAAACGAAATTTCGTGAAATTTTGTCGGAATTTTTAACGTGAAAACGTGAAATTTTTGAATTTGGGAATTTTGGGAATGTCGAGAATCATTCCGAATGTGGTTTGAATGTGCTGAATGAGGTGAATTTAAAAGGGGAATGACGTAAATGTGAAATGTCGAATCTGCCATTGAGAATGAATGGGGAAAAATTTGTCGTAAATTCGCGAATTTTGCGAAATCGGAAAATTTTCGGAACGAGAAAAATGGAAGCGCTCATCTCGTGAATATTTGGAATACATCAAAAGTGGAACGGAGTGAATCGGATGAACTATGTGGAAGAAGAAGCGGGACAAAAAAGTGTGGAGAATAAAATAGAAGAATAATAATAATAACTAGAAAATGCAATTTCTGGAGAAATTGCGTGTGAAGGCGAAGACTTTGAATCACTTCTTTGGGAATGATGCCGAATGATGTTGAAATGAGTTGAATTTCTTGAGAAATGTGGAAAATAGAAGTGTAATACTAAAATTTGGAGAATTTGGTTGAATTTCAAATTTGAAGTTTGGAATTTTTGGTAAGTGGGAGGTTGTGGAATAGGTAGGCAAAAGATGAACAGTCAAATGTTGGAACGGGTTGAATTGGTTAAAAAATGTAGAAGTTAGAGCAAATATTGAATCCCCATAGAGAATGAATGGGAATTAAAAGAAAAAATAATTGCGCCAAAATATTGTAAAATTTGGAACAAAACGAAAAAAAACAGCTTCAGGAGGTTCACCTTTGGGGTTAAAATGTTGAAACGGGTTCAATCGGACAAAAAATGCAAAAGTTAGCGACTAATGTAGCTATTTAGGGCAGTTAATGTTGAAATAAGGTCACTTCCGGTTTGATTTGGGTCACTTCCGGTTTGATTAGAGGCACTTCCGGTCCAGCTGAGGTCACTTCCGGTTTATTTGGGGTCACTTCCGGTTTTAAAAGGTCACTTCCGGTTTAAAAAGGTCACTTCCGGTTTGATTTGGGGTCACTTCCGGTTTACCTAAGGTCACTTCCTGTTTACCTAAGGTCACTTGCGGCTTGATATGGGGCACTTCCGGTACATTCTGGGTTCATTGGGGGCACTTCAGGGTCAATCCAAGATGGCCGCCACACTGGAAGTGTGGGTGAAGGAGGTGAATATGGTAAGCATAAGGTAAACAAAGTGAATAAAGTTGGAATGGGTTGAATCGGTTGAAAAATGTGGAAAAAAGAGTAGAAAAACGAAATTGTAGAGAATTTTGGTAAGTGGAAAGTTGTGGAATAGGCAGGCAAAGGATGAACAGTTGAATGTTGGAACGGGTTGAATCGGTTAAAAAATGTAGAAGTGAGAGCAAATGTTGAATCCCCATAGAGAATGAATGGGAATCAAAAGAAAAAGCAATTGCGCCAAAATATTTTGAAATTTGGAACAAAACGTAAAAAAAAAGCTTCAGGAGGTTCACTTTTGGGGTTAAAATGTTGAAACGGGTTCAATCGGACAAAAAATGCAAAAGTTAGCGCCTAATGTAGCTATTTAGGGCAGTTAATTTTGAAATAAGTTCACTTCCGGGTTGATTTGGGTCACTTCCGGTCTATTTGGGTCACTTCCGGTTTGATTAGAGGCACTTCCGGTCTAGCTGAGGTCACTTCCGGTTTATTTGGGGTCACTTCCGGTTTAAAAAGGTCACTTCCGGTTTAAAAAGGTCACTTCCGGTTTGATTTGGGGTCACTTCCGGTTTACCTAAGGTCACTTCCTGTTTACCTAAGGTCACTTCCGGTTCGATTTGGGGCACTTCCGGTTCATTCTAGGGTCATTGGGAGCACTTCAGGGTCAATCCAAGATGGCCGCCACACTGGAAGTGGGGGTCAAGGGTTGAATTTTGTAAGCATAGTGGAAGTGGGGGTGAAGGTGGTGAATACGGTAAGGATGAGGTGACCAAAGTGAATAAAGTTGGAATGGGTTGAATCGGTTGAAAAATGTAGAAATTAGAGTAGAAAAACCAAATTTTGTAGAATTTGGTTGAATTTCAAAATTGAAAATTTGGAAATTTTGGTAAGTGGGAAGGTGTGGAATAGGTAGGCAAAAGATGAACAGTTGAAAGTTGGAATGGGTTGAATCGGTTGAAAAACGTAGAAGTTAGAGTAGAAAAACGATATTTTGGAGAATTTGGTTGAATTTCAAATTTGAAATTTTGGAATTTTTGGTAGGTGAGAAGTTGTGGAATAGGCAGGCAAAAGATGAACAGTTGAAAGTTGGAATGGGTTGAATCGGTTGAAAAATGTAGAAGTTAGAGTAGAAAAACGAAATTACGAAGAATTTGGTTGAATTTCAAATTTGAAAATTTGGAATTTTTTTGTAAGTGGGAAGTTGTGGAATAGGTAGGCAAAAGATGAACAGTTGGAAGTTGGAACGGGTTGAATCGGTCGAAAAATGTAGAAATTAGAGGTGAAAAACGAAATTTCGTGAAATTTTGTCGGAATTTTTAACGAGAAAACGTGAAATTTTTGAATTTGGGAATTTTGGGAATGTCGAGAATCATTCCGAATGTGGTTTGAATGTGCTGAATGAGGTGAATGTAAAAGGGGAATGACGTAAATGTGAAATGTCGAATCTGCCATTGAGAATGAATGGGGAAAAATTTGTCGTAAATTCGCGAATTTTGCGAAATCGGAAAATTTTCGGAACGAGAAAAATGGAAGCGCTCATCTCGTGAATATTTGGAATACGTCAAAAGTGGAACGGAGTGAATCGGATGAATTATGTGGAAGAAGAAGCGGGACAAAAAAGTGGCGGGAATAAAATAGAAGAATAATAATAACTAGAAAATGCAATTTCTGGAGAAATTGCGTGTGAAGGCGAAGACTTTGAATCACTTCTTGGGGAATGATGGCGAATGATGTTGAAATGAGTTGAATTTCTTGAGAAATGTGGAAAATAGAAGTGTAATACTAAATTTTTGAGAATATGGTTGAATTTCAAATTTGATTTTTGGAATTTTTGGTAAGTGGAAAGTTGTGGAATAGGCAGGCAAAGGATGAACAGTTGAATGTTGGAACGGGTTGAATCGGTTAAAAAATGTAGAAGTGAGAGCAAATGTTGAATCCCCATAGAGAATGAATGGGAATTAAAAGAAAAAGCAATTGCGCCAAAATATTTTGAAATTTGGAACAAAACGTAAAAAAACAGCTTCAGGAGGTTCACTTTTGGGGTTAAAATGTTGAAACGGGTTCAATCGGACAAAAAATGCAAAAGTTAGCGCCTAATGTAGCTATTTATGGCAGTTAATGTTGAAATAAGTTCACTTCCGGGTTGATTTAGGTCACTTCCGGTCTATTTGGGTCACTTCCGGTCTGATTAGAGGCACTTCCGGTCCAGCTGAGGTCACTTCCGGTTTATTTGGGGTCACTTCCGGTTTAAAAAGGTCACTTCCGGTTTAAAAAGGTCACTTCCGGTTTGATTTGGGGTCACTTCCGGTTTACCTGAGGTCACTTCCTGCTTACCTGAGGTCACTTCCGGTTTGATTTGGGCCACTTCCGGTTCATTCTAGGTTCATTGGGAGCACTTCAGGGTCAATCCAAGATGGCCGCCACACTGGAAGTGGGGGTCAAGGGTTGAATTTTGTAAGCATAGTGGAAGTGGGGGTGAAGGGGGTGAATATGGTAAGGATGAGGTGACCAAAGTGAATAAAGTTGGAATGGGTTGAATCGGTTGAAAAATGTAGAAATTAGAGTAGAAAAACCAAATTTTGTAGAATTTGGTTGAATTTCAAAATTGAAAATTTGGAAATTTTGGTAAGTGGGAAGGTGTGGAATAGGTAGGCAAAAGATGAACAGTTGAAAGTTGGAATGGGTTGAATCGGTTGAAAAACGTAGAAGTTAGAGTAGAAAAACGAAATTTTGGAGAATTTGGTTGAATTTCAAATTTGAAATTTTGGAATTTTTGATAGGTGAGAAGTTGTGGAATAGGCAGGCAAAAGATGAACAGTTGAAAGTTGGAATGGGTTGAATCGGTTGAAAAATGTAGAAATTAGAGTAGAAAAACGAAATTACGAAGAATTTGGTTGAATTTCAAATTTGAAAATTTGGAATTTTTTTGTAAGTGGGAAGTTGTGGAATAGGTAGGCAAAAGATGAACAGTTGGAAGTTGGAACGGGTTGAATCGGTCGAAAAATGTAGAAATTAGAGGTGAAAAACGAAATTTCGTGAAATTTTGTCGGAATTTTTAACGTGAAAACGTGAAATTTTTGAATTTGGGAATTTTGGGAATGTCGAGAATCATTCCGAATGTGGTTTGAATGTGCTGAATGAGGTGAATTTAAAAGGGGAATGACGTAAATGTGAAATGTCGAATCTGCCATTGAGAATGAATGGGGAAAAATTTGTCGTAAATTCGCGAATTTTGCGAAATCGGAAAATTTTCGGAACGAGAAAAATGGAAGCGCTTATCTCGTGAATATTTGGAATATGTCAAAAGTGGAACGGAGTGAATCGGATGAACTATGTGGAAGAAGAAGCGAGACAAAAAAGTGTGGAGAATAAAATAGAATAATAATAATAACTAGAAAATGCAATTTCTGGAGAAATTGCGTGTGAAGGCGAAGACTTTGAATCACTTCTTGGGGAATGATGGCGAATGATGTTGAAATGAGTTGAATTTCTTGAGAAATGTGGAAAATAGAAGTGTAATACTAAATTTTGGAGAATTTGGTTGAATTTCAAATTTGAAGTTTGGAATTTGTGGTAAGTGGGAGGTTGTGGAATAGGTAGGCAAAAGATGAACAGTTGAATGTTGGAACGGGTTGAATCGGTTAAAAAATGTAGACGTGAGAGCAAATGTTGAATCTCCATAGAGAATGAATGGGAATTAAAAGAAAAAGCAATTGCGCCAAAATATTTTGAAATTTGGAACAAAACGTAAAAAAACAGCTTCAGGAGGTTCACTTTTGGGGTTAAAATGTTGAAACGGGTTCAATCGGACAAAAAATGCAAAAGTTAGCGCCTAATGTAGCTATTTATGGCAGTTAATGTTGAAATAAGTTCACTTCCGGGTTGATTTGGGTCACTTCCGGTCCATTTGGGTCACTTCCGGTCTGATTAGAGGCACTTCCGGTCCAGCTGAGGTCACTTCCGGTTTATTTGGGGTCACTTCCGGTTTAAAAAGGTCACTTCCGGTTTAAAAAGGTCACTTCCGGTTTGATTTGGGGTCACTTCCGGTTTACCTGAGGTCACTTCCTGTTTACCTAAGGTCACTTCCGGTTTGATTTGGGCCACTTCCGGTTCATTCTAGGTTCATTGGGAGCACTTCAGGGTCAATCCAAGATGGCCGCCACACTGGAAGTGGGGGTCAAGGGTTGAATTTTGTAAGCATAGTGGAAGTGGGGGTGAAGGGGGTGAATATGGTAAGGATGAGGTGACCAAAGTGAATAAAGTTGGAATGGGTTGAATCGGTTGAAAAATGTAGAAATTAGAGTAGAAAAACCAAATTTTGTAGAATTTGGTTGAATTTCAAAATTGAAAATTTGGAAATTTTGGTAAGTGGGAAGGTGTGGAATAGGTAGGCAAAAGATGAACAGTTGAAAGTTGGAATGGGTTGAATCGGTTGAAAAACGTAGAAGTTAGAGTAGAAAAACGAAATTTTGGAGAATTTGGTTGAATTTCAAATTTGAAATTTTGGAATTTTTGAAAGGTGAGAAGTTGTGGAATAGGCAGGCAAAAGATGAACAGTTGAAAGTTGGAATGGGTTGAATCGGTTGAAAAATGTAGAAATTAGAGTAGAAAAACGAAATTACGAAGAATTTGGTTGAATTTCAAATTTGAAAATTTGGAATTTTTTTGTAAGTGGGAAGTTGTGGAATAGGTAGGCAAAAGATGAACAGTTGGAAGTTGGAACGGGTTGAATCGGTCGAAAAATGTAGAAATTAGAGGTGAAAAACGAAATTTCGTGAAATTTTGTCGGAATTTTTAACGTGAAAACGTGAAATTTTTGAATTTGGGAATTTTGGGAATGTCGAGAATCATTCCGAATGTGGTTTGAATGTGCTGAATGAGGTGAATTTAAAAGGGGAATGACGTAAATGTGAAATGTCGAATCTGCCATTGAGAATGAATGGGGAAAAATTTGTCGTAAATTCGCGAATTTTGCGAAATCGGAAAATTTTCGGAACGAGAAAAATGGAAGCGCTCATCTCGTGAATATTTGGAATACATCAAAAGTGGAACGGAGTGAATCGGATGAACTATGTGGAAGAAGAAGCGGGACAAAAAAGTGTGGAGAATAAAATAGAAGAATAATAATAATAATAATAATAATAGAGAATGGTGTAGAATAACATATGTGTGAAGGCCATCGCCTTCACACAATAACTAGAAAATGCAATTTCTGGAGAAATTGCGTGTGAAGGCGAAGACTTTGAATCACTTCTTGGGGAATGATGGCGAATGATGTTGAAATGAGTTGAATTTCTTGAGAAATGTGTAATACTAAATTTTGGAGAATTTGGTTGAATTTCAAATTTGAAGTTTGGAATTTGTGGTAAGTGGGAGGTTGTGGAATAGGTAGGCAAAAGATGAACAGTTGAATGTTGGAACGGGTTGAATCGGTTAAAAAATGTAGACGTGAGAGCAAATGTTGAATCTCCATAGAGAATGAATGGGAATCAAAAGAAAAAGCAATTGCGCCAAAATATTTTGAAATTTGGAACAAAACGAAAAAAAACAGCTTCAGGAGGTTCACTTTTGGAGTTAAAATGTTGAAATGGGTTCAATCGGACAAAAAATGCAAAAGTTAGCGACTAATGTAGCTATTTAGGGCAGTTAATGTTGAAATAAGGTCACTTCCGGTTTGATTTGGGTCACTTCCGGTTTGATTAGAGGCACTTCCGGTCCAGCTGAGGTCACTTCCGGTTTATTTGGGGTCACTTCCGGTTTTAAAAGGTCACTTCCGGTTTAAAAAGGTCACTTCCGGTTTGATTTGGGGTCACTTCCGGTTTACCTAAGGTCACTTCCTGTTTACCTAAGGTCACTTGCGGCTTGATATGGGGCACTTCCGGTACATTCTGGGTTCATTGGGGGCACTTCAGGGTCAATCCAAGATGGCCGCCACACTGGAAGTGTGGGTGAAGGAGGTGAATATGGTAAGCATAAGGTAAACAAAGTGAATAAAGTTGGAATGGGTTGAATCGGTTGAAAAATGTGGAAAAAAGAGTAGAAAAACGAAATTGTAGAGAATTTTGGTAAGTGGAAAGTTGTGGAATAGGCAGGCAAAGGATGAAGAGTTGAATGTTGGAACGGGTTGAATCGGTTAAAAAATGTAGAAGTGAGAGCAAATGTTGGATCCCCATAGAGAATGAATGGGAATCAAAAGAAAAAGCAATTGCGCCAAAATATTTTGAAATTTGGAACAAAACGTAAAAAAAAAAGCTTCAGGAGGTTCACTTTTGGGGTTAAAATGTTGAAACGGGTTCAATCGGACAAAAAATGCAAAAGTTAGCGCCTAATGTAGCTATTTAGGGCAGTTAATTTTGAAATAAGTTCACTTCCGGGTTGATTTGGGTCACTTCCGGTCTATTTGGGTCACTTCCGGTTTGATTAGAGGCACTTCCGGTCTAGCTGAGGTCACTTCCGGTTTATTTGGGGTCACTTCCGGTTTAAAAAGGTCACTTCCGGTTTAAAAAGGTCACTTCCGGTTTGATTTGGGGTCACTTCCGGTTTACCTAAGGTCACTTCCTGTTTACCTAAGGTCACTTCCGGTTCGATTTGGGGCACTTCCGGTTCATTCTAGGGTCATTGGGAGCACTTCAGGGTCAATCCAAGATGGCCGCCACACTGGAAGTGGGGGTCAAGGGTTGAATTGTGTAAGCATAGTGGAAGTGGGGGTGAAGGGGGTGAATATGGTAAGGATGAGGTGACCAAAGTGAATAAAGTTGGAATGGGTTGAATCGGTTGAAAAATGTAGAAATTAGAGTAGAAAAACCAAATTTTGTAGAATTTGGTTGAATTTCAAAATTGAAAATTTGGAAATTTTGGTAAGTGGGAAGGTGTGGAATAGGTAGGCAAAAGATGAACAGTTGAAAGTTGGAATGGGTTGAATCGGTTGAAAAACGTAGAAGTTAGAGTAGAAAAACGAAATTTTGGAGAATTTGGTTGAATTTCAAATTTGAAATTTTGGAATTTTTGGTAGGTGAGAAGTTGTGGAATAGGCAGGCAAAAGATGAACAGTTGAAAATTGGAATGGGTTGAATCGGTTGAAAAATGTAGAAACTAGAGGTGAAAAACGAAATTTCGTGAAATTTTGTCGGAATTTTTAACGTGAAAACGTGAAATTTTTGAATTTGGGAATTTTGGGAATGTCGAGAATCATTCCGAATGTGGTTTGAATGTGCTGAATGAGGTGAATTTAAAAGGGGAATGACGTAAATGTGAAATGTAGAATCTGCCATTGAGAATGAATGGGGAAAAATTTGTCGTAAATTCGCGAATTTTGCGAAATCGGAAAATTTTCGGAACGAGAAAAATGGAAGCGCTCATCTCGTGAATATTTGGAATACGTCAAAAGTGGAACGGAGTGAATCGGATGAATTATGTGGAAGAAGAAGCGGGACAAAAAAGTGTGGAGAATAAAATATAATAATAATAATAATAATAATAATAATAGAGAATGGTGTAGAATAACATATGTGTGAAGGCCATCGCCTTCACACAACTAGAAAATGCAATTTCTGGAGAAATTGCGTGTGAAGGCGAAGACTTTGAATCACTTCTTGGGGAATGATGCCGAATGATGTTGAAATGAGTTGAATTTCTTGAGAAATGTGGAAAATAGAAGTGTAATACTAAATTTTTGAGAATATGGTTGAATTTCAAATTTGATTTTTGGAATTTTTGGTAAGTGGAAAGTTGTGGAATAGGCAGGCAAAGGATGAACAGTTGAATGTTGGAACGGGTTGAATCGGTTAAAAAATGTAGAAGTGAGAGCAAATGTTGAATCCCCATAGAGAATGAATGGGAATTAAAAGAAAAAGCAATTGCGCCAAAATATTTTGAAATTTGGAACAAAACGTAAAAAAACAGCTTCAGGAGGTTCACTTTTGGGGTTAAAAAGTTGAAACGGGTTCAATCGGACAAAAAATGCAAAAGTTAGCGCCTAATGTAGCTATTTATGACAGTTAATGTTGAAATAAGTTCACTTCCGGGTTGATTTGGGTCACTTCCGGTCTATTTGGGTCACTTCCGGTCTGATTAGAGGCACTTCCGGTCCAGCAGAGGTCACTTCCGGTTTATTTGGGGTCACTTCCGGTTTGAAAAGGTCACTTCCGGTTTAAAAAGGTCACTTCCGGTTTGATTTGGGGTCACTTCCGGTTTACCTAAGGTCACTTCCTGTTTACCTAAGGTCAATTCCGGTTCGATTCGGGGCACTTCCGGTTCATTCTAGGGTCATTGGGAGCACTTCAGGGTCAATCCAAGATGGCCGCCACACTGGAAGTGGGGGTCAAGGGTTGAATTGTGTAAGCATAGTGGAAGTGGGGGTGAAGGGGGTGAATATGGTAAGGATGAGGTGACCAAAGTGAATAAAGTTGGAATGGGTTGAATCGGTTGAAAAATGTAGAAATTAGAGTAGAAAAACCAAATTTTGTAGAATTTGGTTGAATTTCAAAATTGAAAATTTGGAAATTTTGGTAAGTGGGAAGGTGTGGAATAGGTAGGCAAAAGATGAACAGTTGAAAGTTGGAATGGGTTGAATCGGTTGAAAAACGTAGAAGTTAGAGTAGAAAAACGAAATTTTGGAGAATTTGGTTGAATTTCAAATTTGAAATTTTGGAATTTTTGGTAGGTGAGAAGTTGTGGAATAGGCAGGCAAAAGATGAACAGTTGAAAATTGGAATGGGTTGAATCGGTTGAAAAATGTAGAAACTAGAGGTGAAAAACGAAATTTCGTGAAATTTTGTCGGAATTTTTAACGTGAAAACGTGAAAATTTTGAATTTGGGAATTTTGAGAATGTCGAGAATCATTCCGAATGTGGTTTGAATGTGCTGAATGAGGTGAATTTAAAAGGGGAATGACGTAAATGTGAAATGTAGAATCTGCCATTGAGAATGAATGGGGAAAAATTTGTCGTAAATTCGCGAATTTTGCGAAATCGGAAAATTTTCGGAACGAGAAAAATGGAAGCGCTCATCTCGTGAATATTTGGAATACGTGAAAAGTGGAACGGAGTGAATCGGATGAATTATGTGGAAGAAGAAGCGGGACAAAAAAGTGTGGAGAATAAAATAGAATAATAATAATAATAATAATAATAGAGAATGGTGTAGAATAACATATGTGTGAAGGCCATCGCCTTCACACAACTAGAAAATGCAATTTCTGGAGAAATTGCGTGTGAAGGCGAAGACTTTGAATCACTTCTTGGGGAATGATGGCGAATGATGTTGAAATGAGTTGAATTTCTTGAGAAATGTGGAAAATAGAAGTGTAATACTAAATTTTGGAGAATTTGGTTGAATTTCAAATTAGAAGTTTGGAATTTGTGGTAAGTGGGAGGTTGTGGAATAGGTAGGCAAAAGATGAACAGTTGAATGTTGGAACGGGTTGAATCGGTTAAAAAATGTAGACGTGAGAGCAAATGTTGAATCTCCATAGAGAATGAATGGGAATTAAAAGAAAAAGCAATTGCGCCAAAATATTTTGAAATTTGGAACAAAACGTAAAAAAACAGCTTCAGGAGGTTCACTTTTGGGGTTAAAATGTTGAAACGGGTTCAATCGGACAAAAAATGCAAAAGTTAGCGCCTAATGTAGCTATTTATGGCAGTTAATGTTGAAATAAGTTCACTTCCGGGTTGATTTGGGTCACTTCCGGTCCATTTGGGTCACTTCCGGTCTGATTAGAGGCACTTCCGGTCCAGCTGAGGTCACTTCCGGTTTATTTGGGGTCACTTCCGGTTTAAAAAGGTCACTTCCGGTTTTAAAAGGTCACTTCCGGTTTGATTTGGGGTCACTTCCGGTTTACCTGAGGTCACTTCCTGTTTACCTAAGGTCACTTCCGGTTTGATTTGGGCCACTTCCGGTTCATTCTAGGTTCATTGGGAGCACTTCAGGGTCAATCCAAGATGGCCGCCACACTGGAAGTGGGGGTCAAGGGTTGAATTTTGTAAGCATAGTGGAAGTGGGGGTGAAGGGGGTGAATATGGTAAGGATGAGGTGACCAAAGTGAATAAAGTTGGAATGGGTTGAATCGGTTGAAAAATGTAGAAATTAGAGTAGAAAAACCAAATTTTGTAGAATTTGGTTGAATTTCAAAATTGAAAATTTGGAAATTTTGGTAAGTGGGAAGGTGTGGAATAGGTAGGCAAAAGATGAACAGTTGAAAGTTGGAATGGGTTGAATCGGTTGAAAAACGTAGAAGTTAGAGTAGAAAAACGAAATTTTGGAGAATTTGGTTGAATTTCAAATTTGAAATTTTGGAATTTTTGATAGGTGAGAAGTTGTGGAATAGGCAGGCAAAAGATGAACAGTTGAAAGTTGGAATGGGTTGAATCGGTTGAAAAATGTAGAAATTAGAGTAGAAAAACGAAATTACGAAGAATTTGGTTGAATTTCAAATTTGAAAATTTGGAATTTTTTTGTAAGTGGGAAGTTGTGGAATAGGTAGGCAAAAGATGAACAGTTGGAAGTTGGAACGGGTTGAATCGGTCGAAAAATGTAGAAATTAGAGGTGAAAAACGAAATTTCGTGAAATTTTGTCGTAATTTTTAACGTGAAAACGTGAAATTTTTGAATTTGGGAATTTTGGGAATGTCGAGAATCATTCCGAATGTGGTTTGAATGTGCTGAATGAGGTGAATTTAAAAGGGGAATGACGTAAATGTGAAATGTCGAATCTGCCATTGAGAATGAATGGGGAAAAATTTGTCGTAAATTCGCGAATTTTGCGAAATCGGAAAATTTTCGGAACGAGAAAAATGGAAGCGCTCATCTCGTGAATATTTGGAATACATCAAAAGTGGAACGGAGTGAATCGGATGAACTATGTGGAAGAAGAAGCGGGACAAAAAAGTGTGGAGAATAAAATAGAAGAATAATAATAATAACTAGAAAATGCAATTTCTGGAGAAATTGCGTGTGAAGGCGAAGACTTTGAATCACTTCTTGGGGAATGATGCCGAATGATGTTGAAATGAGTTGAATTTCTTGAGAAATGTGGAAAATAGAAGTGTAATACTAAATTTTTGAGAATATGGTTGAATTTCAAATTTGATTTTTGGAATTTTTGGTAAGTGGAAAGTTGTGGAATAGGCAGGCAAAGGATGAACAGTTGAATGTTGGAACGGGTTGAATCGGTTAAAAAATGTAGAAGTGAGAGCAAATGTTGAATCCCCATAGAGAATGAATGGGAATTAAAAGAAAAAGCAATTGCGCCAAAATATTTTGAAATTTGGAACAAAACGTAAAAAAACAGCTTCAGGAGGTTCACTTTTGGGGTTAAAATGTTGAAACGGGTTCAATCGGACAAAAAATGCAAAAGTTAGCGCCTAATGTAGCTATTTATGGCAGTTAATGTTGAAATAAGTTCACTTCCGGGTTGATTTGGGTCACTTCCGGTCTATTTGGGTAACTTCCGGTCTGATTAGAGGCACTTCCGGTCCAGCTGAGGTCACTTCCGGTTTATTTGGGGTCACTTCCGGTTTAAAAAGGTCACTTCCGGTTTAAAAAGGTCACTTCCGGTTTGATTTGGGGTCACTTCCGGTTTACCTGAGGTCACTTCCTGTTTACCTAAGGTCACTTCCGGTTTGATTTGGGCCACTTCCGGTTCATTCTAGGTTCATTGGGAGCACTTCAGGGTCAATCCAAGATGGCCGCCACACTGGAAGTGGGGGTCAAGGGTTGAATTTTGTAAGCATAGTGGAAGTGGGGGTGAAGGGGGTGAATATGGTAAGGATGAGGTGACCAAAGTGAATAAAGTTGGAATGGGTTGAATCGGTTGAAAAATGTAGAAATTAGAGTAGAAAAACCAAATTTTGTAGAATTTGGTTGAATTTCAAAATTGAAAATTTGGAAATTTTGGTAAGTGGGAAGGTGTGGAATAGGTAGGCAAAAGATGAACAGTTGAAAGTTGGAATGGGTTGAATCGGTTGAAAAACGTAGAAGTTAGAGTAGAAAAACGAAATTTTGGAGAATTCGGTTGAATTTCAAATTTGAAATTTTGGAATTTTTGATAGGTGAGAAGTTGTGGAATAGGCAGGCAAAAGATGAACAGTTGAAAGTTGGAATGGGTTGAATCGGTTGAAAAATGTAGAAATTAGAGTAGAAAAACGAAATTACGAAGAATTTGGTTGAATTTCAAATTTGAAAATTTGGAATTTTTTGTAAGTGGGAAGTTGTGGAATAGGTAGGCAAAAGATGAACAGTTGGAAGTTGGAACGGGTTGAATCGGTCGAAAAATGTAGAAATTAGAGGTGAAAAACGAAATTTCGTGAAATTTTGTCGGAATTTTTAACGTGAAAACGTGAAATTTTTGAATTTGGGAATTTTGGGAATGTCGAGAATCATTCCGAATGTGGTTTGAATGTGCTGAATGAGGTGAATTTAAAAGGGGAATGACGTAAATGTGAAATGTCGAATCTGCCATTGAGAATGAATGGGGAAAAATTTGTCGTAAATTCGCGAATTTTGCGAAATCGGAAAATTTTCGGAACGAGAAAAATGGAAGCGCTCATCTCGTGAATATTTGGAATACATCAAAAGTGGAACGGAGTGAATCGGATGAACTATGTGGAAGAAGAAGCGGGACAAAAAAGTGTGGAGAATAAAATAGAAGAATAATAATAATAACTAGAAAATGCAATTTCTGGAGAAATTGCGTGTGAAGGCGAAGACTTTGAATCACTTCTTGGCGAATGCTGGCGAATTATGCTGAAACGAGTTGAATTACTTGAGAAATGTAGAAAATAGAGGTGAAAAACGGAATTTTGGAGAATTTGGTGGAATTTCAGAATTTTGGAGAATTTGGTTGAGTTTAAAATCTTAAAATGTGGAATTTATGGCAAGTGGAAATTTGGGGAATAGGTAGGAAAAAGATGAAGAGTTGGAAGTTGGAATGAGTTGAATCGGTTGAACAATGTGAAAATTAGAGTAGAAAAACACATTTTTGGAGAATTTGGTTGAATTTCAAAATTTGGAATTTTTTGTAAGGGGAAGTTGTGGAATAGGTAAGCAAAAGATGAAGAGTTGAAAGTTGGAATGGGTTGAATCGGTAGAGAAATGTAGAAATGAGAGTAGAAAAACGAAATTTTGGAGAATTTGGTTTTAATTTCAAATTTGGGATTTTTGGTAAGTGGGAAGTTGTGTAATACGTAGGCAAAAGATGAAGAGTTGAAAGTTGGAATGGGTTGAATCGGTTGAAAAATGTACAAATTAGAGTCGAAAAACGAAATTTTGCAGAATTTGGTTGAATTTCAAATTTGGAATTTTTGGTAAGTGGGAAGTTGTGAAATAGGTAAGCAAAAGATGAAAAGTTGAAAGTTGGAATGGATTGAATCGGTTGCACAATGTAAAGATTAGAGTAGAAAAACAAAATGTTTGAGAATTTGGTTGAATTTCAAATTTTTAATTTTTAATTTTTGGTAAGTGGGAAATTGTGGAATAGGTAGGCAAAAGATGAAGAGTTGAAAGTTGGAATGGGTTGAATCGGTTGAACAATGTAGAAATTACAGTAGAAAAACGAAATTTTGGAGATTTTGGTTGAATTTCAAATTTGGAATTTTTGGTAAGTCGGAAGTTGTGGAATAGGTAGGCCAAAGATGAAGAGTTGAAAGTTGGAATGGGTTGAATCGGTTGAACAATGTAGAAATTAGAGTAGAAAAACAAAATGTTGGAGAATTTGGTTGAATTTCAAATTTGGAATTTTTGGTAAGTGGGAAGTTGTGGAATAGGTAGGCAAAAGATGAAGAGTTGAAAGTTGGAATGGGTTGAATCGGTTGAACAATGTAGAAATTAGATTAGAAAAACGAAATTTTGGAGAATTTGGTTGAATTTCAAATTTGGAATTTTTGGTAAACGGGAAGTTGTGGAATAGGTAGGCAAAACATGAACAGTTGAAAGTTGGAATGAGTTGAATCGGTTAAAAAATGTAGAAATTAGAGTAGAAAAACAACATTTTTGAGAATTTGGTTGAATTCCAAATTTGGAATTTTTGGTAAGCCGGAAGTTGTGGAATAGGTAGGCAAAAGTTGAAGAGTTGAAAGTTGGAATGGGTTGAATCGGTTGAACAATGTAGAAATTAGAGTAGAAAAACAAAATGTTGGAGAATTTGGTCTAATTTCAAATATGGAATTTTTTGGTAAGTGGGAAGTTGTGGAATAGGTAGGCAAAAGATGAAGAGTTGAAAGTTGGAATGGGTTGAATCGGTTGAACAATGTAGAAATTAGATTAGAAAAACGAAATTTTGGAGAATTTGGTTGAATTTCAAATTTGGAATTTTTGGTAAACGGGAAGTTGTGGAATAGGTAGGCAAAACATGAACAGTTGAAAGTTGGAATGAGTTGAATCGGTTAAAAAATGTAGAAATTAGAGTAGAAAAACAAAATGTTGGAGAATTTGGTTGAATTTCAAATATGGAATTTTTGGTAAGTGGGAAGTTGTGGAATAGGTAGGCAAAACATGAACATTTGAAAGTTGGAATGAGTTGAATCGGTTGAAAAATGTAGAAATTAGAGTAGAAAAACAAAATTTTTGAGAATTTGGTTGAATTCCAAATTTGAAAATTTGGAATTTTTCATAAGTTGGAAGTTGTGGAATAGTTAGAAAAAGATGAACAGTTGAAAGTTGGAATGGGTTGAATCGGTTGAAAAACGTAAAAGTTAGAGTGGAAAAACGAAATTTTGGAGAATTTGGTTGAATTTCAAATTTGGAATTTTTGGTAAGTGGGAAGTTGTGGAATAGGTAGGCAAAAGATGAACAGTTGAAAGTTGGAATGAGTTGAATCGGTTGAACAATGTAGTAAAAAGTGGAATGATGTAAATGTGAAATGTCGAATCTGCCATTAAGAATGAATGGGGAAAAATTTGTCGTAAGTTCGCGAATTTTGCGAAATCGGAAAATTTTCGGAACGAGAAAAATGGAAGCGCTCATCTCGTGAATATTTGGAACACGTCAAAAGTGGAACGGAGTGAATCGGATGAATTATGTGGAAGAAGAAGCGGGACAAAAAAGTGTGGAGAATAAAATATAATAATAACTAGAAAATGCAATTTCTGGAGAAATTGCGTGTGAAGGCGAAGACTTTGAATCACTTCTTGGGGAATGATGCCGAATGATGTTGAAATGAGTTGAATTTCTTGAGAAATGTGGAAAATAGAAGTGTAATACTAAATTTTTGAGAATATGGTTGAATTTCAAATTTGATTTTTGGAATTTTTGGTAAGTGGAAAGTTGTGGAATAGGCAGGCAAAGGATGAACAGTTGAATGTTGGAACGGGTTGAATCGGTTAAAAAATGTAGAAGTGAGAGCAAATGTTGAATCCCCATAGAGAATGAATGGGAATTAAAAGAAAAAGCAATTGCGCCAAAATATTTTGAAATTTGGAACAAAACGTAAAAAAACAGCTTCAGGAGGTTCACTTTTGGGGTTAAAATGTTGAAACGGGTTCAATCGGACAAAAAATGCAAAAGTTAGCGCCTAATGTAGCTATTTATGGCAGTTAATGTTGAAATAAGTTCACTTCCGGGTTGATTTGGGTCACTCCCGGTCTATTTGGGTCACCTCCGGTCTGATTAGAGGCACTTCCGGTCCAGCTGAGGTCACTTCCGGTTTATTTGTGGTCACTTCCGGTTTAAAAAGGTCACTTCCGGTTTAAAAAGGTCACTTCCGGTTTGATTTGGGGTCACTTCCGGTTTACCTGAGGTCACTTCCTGTTTACCTAAGGTCACTTCCGGTTTGATTTGGGCCACTTCCGGTTCATTCTAGGTTCATTGGGAGCACTTCAGGGTCAATCCAAGATGGCCGCCACACTGGAAGTGGGGGTCAAGGGTCGAATTTTGTAAGCATAGTGGAAGTGGGGGTGAAGGGGGTGAATATGGTAAGGATGAGGTGACCAAAGTGAATAAAGTTGGAATGGGTTGAATCGGTTGAAAAATGTAGAAATTAGAGTAGAAAAACCAAATTTTGTAGAATTTGGTTGAATTTCAAAATTGAAAATTTGGAAATTTTGGTAAGTGGGAAGGTGTGGAATAGGTAGGCAAAAGATGAACAGTTGAAAGTTGGAATGGGTTGAATCGGTTGAAAAACGTAGAAGTTAGAGTAGAAAAACGAAATTTTGGAGAATTTGGTTGAATTTCAAATTTGAAATTTTGGAATTTTTGATAGGTGAGAAGTTGTGGAATAGGCAGGCAAAAGATGAACAGTTGAAAGTTGGAATGGGTTGAATCGGTTGAAAAATGTAGAAATTAGAGTAGAAAAACGAAATTACGAAGAATTTGGTTGAATTTCAAATTTGAAAATTTGGAATTTTTTTGTAAGTGGGAAGTTGTGGAATAGGTAGGCAAAAGATGAACAGTTGGAAGTTGGAACGGGTTGAATCGGTCGAAAAATGTAGAAATTAGAGGTGAAAAACGAAATTTCGTGAAATTTTGTCGGAATTTTTAACGTGAAAACGTGAAATTTTTGAATTTGGGAATTTTGGGAATGTCGAGAATCATTCCGAATGTGGTTTGAATGTGCTGAATGAGGTGAATTTAAAAGGGGAATGACGTAAATGTGAAATGTAGAATCTGCCATTGAGAATGAATGGGGAAAAATTTGTCGTAAATTCGCGAATTTTGCGAAATCGGAAAATTTTCGGAACGAGAAAAATGGAAGCACTCATCTCGTGAATATTTGGAATACGTCAAAAGTGGAACGGAGTGAATCGGATGAATTATGTGGAAGAAGAAGCGGGACAAAAAAGTGGCGGGAATAAAATAGAAGAATAATAATAATAATAATAGAGAATGGTGTAGAATAACATATGTGTGAAGGCCATCGCCTTCACACAATAATAACTAGAAAATGCAATTTCTGGAGAAATTGCGTGTGAAGGCGAAGACTTTGAATCACTTCTTAAGGAATGATGCCGAATTAAAAGATGAACAGTTGAAAGTTGGAATGGGTTGAATCGGTCAAAAAATGTAGAAATTAGAAGTGAAAAACGGAATTTTGTGAAATTTTGTCGAAATCTTTAACGTGAAAACGTGAAATTTTTGAATTTGGGAATTTTGGGAATGTCGAGAATCATTCCGAATGTGGTTTGAATGTGCTGAATGAGGTGAATTTAAAAGGGGAATGACGTAAATGTGAAATGTCGAATCTGCCATTGAGAATGAATGGGGAAAAATTTGTCGTAAATTCGCGAATTTTGCGAAATCGGAAAATTTTCGGAACGAGAAAAATGGAAGCGCTCATCTCGTGAATATTTGGAATACGTCAAAAGTGGAACGGAGTGAATCGGATGAATTATGTGGAAGAAGAAGCGGGACAAAAAAGTGGCGGGAATAAAATAGAAGAATAATAATAATAATAGAGAATGGTGTAGAATAACATATGTGTGAAGGCCATCGCCTTCACACAATAATAGAGAATGGTGTAGAATAACATATGTGTGAAGGCCATCGCCTTCACACAATAATAATAATAGAGAATGGTGTAGAATAACATATGTGTGAAGGCCATCGCCTTCACACAATAATAATAATAATAATAATAGAGAATGGTGTAGAATAACATATGTGTGAAGGCCATCGCCTTCACACAACTAGAAAATGCAATTTCTGGAGAAATTGCGTGTGAAGGCGAAGACTTTGAATCACTTCTTGGGGAATGCTGGCGAATTATGCTGAAACGAGTTGAATTACTTGAGAAATGTAGAAAATAGAGGTGAAAAACGGAATTTTGGAGAATTTGGTGGAATTTCAGAATTTTCGAGAATTTGGTTGAGTTTAAAATCTTAAAATGTGGAATTTATGGCAAGTGGAAATTTGGGGAATAGGTAGGAAAAAGATGAAGAGTTGAAAGTTGGAATGGGTTGAATCGGTTCAACAATGTGAAAATTAGAGTAGAAAAACACATTTTTGGAGAATTTGGTTGAATTTCAAAATTCAAAATTTGGAATTTTTTGTAAGGGAAAGTTGTGGAATAGGTAAGAAAAGATGAAGAGTTGAAAGTTGGAATGGGTTGAATCGGTAGAGAAATGTAGAAATGAGAGTAGAAAAACAAAATTTTGGAGAATTTGGTTGAATTTCAAATTTGGGATTTTTGGTAAGTGGGAAGTTGTGTAATACGTAGGCAAAAGATGAGTTGAAAGTTGGAATGGGTTGAATCGGTTGAAAAATGTACAAATTAGAGTCGAAAAATGAAATTTCGCAGAATTTGGTTGAATTTCAAATTTGGAATTTTTGGTAAGTGGGAAGTTGTGAAATAGGTAAGCAAAAGATGAAAAGTTGAAAGTTGGAATGGATTGAATCGGTTGCACAATGTAAAGATTAGAGAAGAAAAACAAAATGTTTGAGAATTTGGTTGAATTTCAAATTTTGAATTTTTTGTAAGTGGGAAGTTGTGGAATAGGTAGGCAAAAGATGAAGAGTTGAAAGTTGAAACGGGTTGAATCGGTTGAACAATGTAGAAATTAGAGTAGAAAAACGAAGTTTTGGAGATTTTGGTTGAATTTCAAATTTGGAATTTTTGGTAAGTCGGAAGTTGTGGAATAGGTAGGCAAAAGATGAAGAGTTGAAAGTTGGAATGGGTTGAATCGGTTGAACAATGTAGAAATTAGAGTAGAAAAACAAAATGTTGGAGAATTTGGTTGAATTTCAAATATGGAATTTTCGGTAAGTGGGAAGTTGTGGAATAGGTAGGCAAAAGATGAAGAGTTGAAAGTTGGAATGGGTTGAATCGGTTGAACAATGTAGAAATTAGATTAGAAAAACGAAATTTTGGAGAATTTGGTTGAATTTCAAATTTGGAATTTTTGGTAAACGGGAAGTTGTGGAATAGGTAGGCAAAACATGAACAGTTGACAGTTGGAATGAGTTGAATCGGTTAAAAAAATGTAGAAATTAGAGTAGAAAAACAAAATTTTTGAGAATTTGGTTGAATTCCAAATTTGGAATTTTTGGTAAGTCGGAAGTTGTGGAATAGGTAGGCAAAAGTTGAAGAGTTGAAAGTTGGAATGGGTTGAATCGGTTGAACAATGTAGAAATTAGAGTAGAAAAACAAAATGTTGGAGAATTTGGTTGAATTTCAAATATGGAATTTTTGGTAAGTGGGAAGTTGTGGAATAGGTAGGCAAAAGATGAAGAGTTGAAAGTTGGAATGGGTTGAATCGGTTGAACAATGTAGAAATTAGATTAGAAAAACGAAATTTTGGAGAATTTGGTTGAATTTCAAATTTGGAATTTTTGGTAAACGGGAAGTTGTGGAATAGGTAGGCAAAACATGAACAGTTGAAAGTTGGAATGAGTTGAATCGGTTAAAAAATGTAGAAATTAGAGTAGAAAAACAAAATGTTGGAGAATTTGGTTGAATTTCAAATATGGAATTTTTGGTAAGTGGGAAGTTGTGGAATAGGTAGGCAAAACATGAACATTTGAAAGTTGGAATGAGTTGAATCGGTTGAAAAATGTAGAAATTAGAGTAGAAAAACAAAATTTTTGAGAATTTGGTTGAATTCCAAATTAGAAAATTTGGAATTTTTCATAAGTTGGAAGTTGTGGAATAGTTAGAAAAAGATGAACAGTTGAAAGTTGGAATGGGTTGAATCGGTTGAAAAACGTAAAAGTTAGAGTGGAAAAACGAAATTTTGGAGAATTTGGTTGAATTTCAAATTTGGAATTTTTGGTAAGTCGGAAGTTGTGGAATAGGTAGGCAAAAGATGAACAGTTGAAAGTTGGAATGAGTTGAATCGGTTGAACAATGTAGAAAAAAGTGGAATGATGTAAATGTGAAATGTCGAATCTGCCATTAAGAATGAATGGGGAAAAATTTGTCGTAAGTTCGCGAATTTTGCGAAATCGGAAAATTTTCGGAACGAGAAAAATGGAAGCGCTCATCTCGTGAATATTTGGAACACGTCAAAAGTGGAACGGAGTGAATCGGATGAATTATGTGGAAGAAGAAGCGGGACAAAAAAGTGTGGAGAATAAAATATAATAATAATAATAATAATAGAGAATGGTGTAGAATAACATATGTGTGAAGGCCATCGCCTTCACACAATAATAATAATAGAGAATGGTGTAGAATAACATATGTGTGAAGGCCATCGCCTTCACACAATAATAATAATAGAGAATGGTGTAGAATAACATATGTGTGAAGGCCATCGCCTTCACACAATAATAGAGAATGGTGTAGAATAACATATGTGTGAAGGCCATCGCCTTCACACAATGAAGGCCATCGCCTTCACACAATAATAATAATAATAGAGAATGGTGTAGAATAACATATGTGTGAAGGCCATCGCCTTCACACAAAAATGCAATTTCTGGAGAAATTGCGTGTGAAGGCGAAGACTTTGAATCACTTCTTTGGGAATGATGCCGAATGATGTTGAAATGAGTTGAATTTCTTGAGAAATGTGGAAAATAGAAGTGTAATACTAAATTTTGGAGAATTTGGTTGAATTTCAAATTTGAAGTTTGGAATTTTTGGTAAGTGGGAGGTTGTGGAATAGGTAGGCAAAAGATGAACAGTCAAATGTTGGAACGGGTTGAATTGGTTAAAAAATGTAGAAGTTAGAGCAAATATTGAATCCCCATAGAGAATGAATGGGAATTAAAAGAAAAAATAATTGCGCCAAAATATTGTAAAATTTGGAACAAAACGAAAAAAAACAGCTTCAGGAGGTTCACCTTTGGGGTTAAAATGTTGAAACGGGTTCAATCGGACAAAAAATGCAAAAGTTAGCGACTAATGTAGCTATTTAGGGCAGTTAATGTTGAAATAAGGTCACTTCCGGTTAGATTTGGGTCACTTCCGGTTTGATTAGAGGCACCTCCGGTCCAGCTGAGGTCACTTCCGGTTTATTTGGGGTCACTTCCGGTTTTAAAAGGTCACTTCCGGTTTAAAAAGGTCACTTCCGGTTTGATTTGGGGTCACTTCCGGTTTACCTAAGGTCACTTCCTGTTTACCTAAGGTCACTTGCGGCTTGATATGGGGCACTTCCGGTACATTCTGGGTTCATTGGGGGCACTTCAGGGTCAATCCAAGATGGCCGCCACACTGGAAGTGTGGGTGAAGGAGGTGAATATGGTAAGCATAAGGTAAACAAAGTGAATAAAGTTGGAATGGGTTGAATCGGTTGAAAAATGTGGAAAAAAGAGTAGAAAAACGAAATTGTAGAGAATTTTGGTAAGTGGAAAGTTGTGGAATAGGCAGGCAAAGGATGAACAGTTGAATGTTGGAACGGGTTGAATCGGTTAAAAAATGTAGAAGTGAGAGCAAATGTTGAATCCCCATAGAGAATGAATGGGAATCAAAAGAAAAAGCAATTGCGCCAAAATATTTTGAAATTTGGAACAAAACGTAAAAAAAAAGCTTCAGGAGGTTCACTTTTGGGGTTAAAATGTTGAAACGGGTTCAATCGGACAAAAAATGCAAAAGTTAGCGCCTAATGTAGCTATTTAGGGCAGTTAATTTTGAAATAAGTTCACTTCCGGGTTGATTTGGGTCACTTCCGGTCTATTTGGGTCACTTCCGGTTTGATTAGAGGCACTTCCGGTCTAGCTGAGGTCACTTCCGGTTTATTTGGGGTCACTTCCGGTTTAAAAAGGTCACTTCCGGTTTAAAAAGGTCACTTCCGGTTTGATTTGGGGTCACTTCCGGTTTACCTAAGGTCACTTCCTGTTTACCTAAGGTCACTTCCGGTTCGATTTGGGGCACTTCCGGTTCATTCTAGGGTCATTGGGAGCACTTCAGGGTCAATCCAAGATGGCCGCCACACTGGAAGTGGGGGTCAAGGGTTGAATTTTGTAAGCATAGTGGAAGTGGGGGTGAAGGTGGTGAATATGGTAAGGATGAGGTGACCAAAGTGAATAAAGTTGGAATGGGTTGAATCGGTTGAAAAATGTAGAAATTAGAGTAGAAAAACCAAATTTTGTAGAATTTGGTTGAATTTCAAAATTGAAAATTTGGAAATTTTGGTAAGTGGGAAGGTGTGGAATAGGTAGGCAAAAGATGAACAGTTGAAAGTTGGAATGGGTTGAATCGGTTGAAAAACGTAGAAGTTAGAGTAGAAAAACGAAATTTTGGAGAATTTGGTTGAATTTCAAATTTGAAATTTTGGAATTTTTGGTAGGTGAGAAGTTGTGGAATAGGCAGGCAAAAGATGAACAGTTGAAAGTTGGAATGGGTTGAATCGGTTGAAAAATGTAGAAGTTAGAGTAGAAAAACGAAATTACGAAGAATTTGGTTGAATTTCAAATTTGAAAATTTGGAATTTTTTTGTAAGTGGGAAGTTGTGGAATAGGTAGGCAAAAGATGAACAGTTGGAAGTTGGAACGGGTTGAATCGGTCGAAAAATGTAGAAATTAGAGGTGAAAAACGAAATTTCGTGAAATTTTGTCGGAATTTTTAACGAGAAAACGTGAAATTTTTGAATTTGGGAATTTTGGGAATGTCGAGAATCATTCCGAATGTGGTTTGAATGTGCTGAATGAGGTGAATGTAAAAGGGGAATGACGTAAATGTGAAATGTCGAATCTGCCATTGAGAATGAATGAGGAAAAATTTGTCGTAAATTCGCGAATTTTGCGAAATCGGAAAATTTTCGGAACGAGAAAAATGGAAGCGCTCATCTCGTGAATATTTGGAATACGTCAAAAGTGGAACGGAGTGAATCGGATGAATTATGTGGAAGAAGAAGCGGGACAAAAAAGTGGCGGGAATAAAATAGAATAATAATAATAACTAGAAAATGCAATTTCTGGAGAAATTGCGTGTGAAGGCGAAGACTTTGAATCACTTCTTGGGGAATGATGCTGAATGATGTTGAAATGAGTTGAATTTCTTGAGAAATGTGGAAAATAGAAGTGTAATACAAAATTTTGGAGAATTTGGTTGAATTTCAAATTTGAAGTTTGGAATTTGTGGTAAGTGGGAGGTTGTGGAATAGGTAGGCAAAAGATGAACAGTTGAATGTTGGAACGGGTTGAATCGGTTAAAAAATGTAGATGTGAGAGCAAATGTTGAATCTCCATAGAGAATGAATGGGAATTAAAAGAAAAAGCAATTGCGCCAAAATATTTTGAAATTTGGAACAAAACGTAAAAAAACAGCTTCAGGAGGTTCACTTTTGGAGTTAAAATGTTGAAATGGGTTCAATCGTACAAAAAATGCAAAAGTTAGCGACTAATGTAGTTATTTAGGGCAGTTAATGTTGAAATAAGGTCACTTCCGGGGTGATTTGGGTCACTTCCGGTCTATTTGGGTCACTTCCGGTTTGAGTAGAGGCACTTCCGGTTTGATTTGGGGTCACTTCCGGTTTACCTAAGGTCACTTCCTGTTTACCTAAGGTCACTTGCGGTTTGATATGGGGCACTTCCGGTACATTCTGGGTTCATTGGGGGCACTTCCGGGTTAATCCAAGATGGCCGCCACACTGGAAGTGTGGGTGAAGGAGGTGAATATGGTAAGCATAAGGTAAACAAAGTGAATAAAGTTGGAATGGGTTGAATCGGTTGAAAAATGTGGAAAAAAGAGTAGAAAAACGAAATTGTAGAGAATTTTTGGTAAGTGGAAAGTTGTGGAATAGGCAGGCAAAGGATGAACAGTTGAATGTTGGAACGGGTTGAATCGGTTAAAAAATGTAGAAGTGAGAGCAAATGTTGAATCCCCATAGAGAATGAATGGGAATTAAAAGAAAAAGCAATTGCGCCAAAATATTTTGAAATTTGAAACAAAACGTAAAAAAACAGCTTCAGGAGGTTCACTTTTGGGGTTAAAATGTTGAAACGGGTTCAATCGGACAAAAAAAGCAAATGTTAGCGCCTAATGTAGCTATTTAGGGCAGTTAATGTTGAAATAAGTTCACTTCCGGGTTGATTTGGGTCACTTCCGGTCTATTTGGGTCACTTCCGGTTTGAATAGAGGCACTTCCGGTCTAGCTGAGGTCACTTCCTGTTTATTTGGGGTCACTTCCGGTTTAATAAGGTCACTTCCGGTTTAAAAAGGTCACTTCCGGTTTGATTTGGGGTCACTTCCGGTTTACCTAAGGTCACTTCCTGTTTACCTAAGGTCACTTCCGGTTTGATTTGGGGCACTTCCGGTTCATTCTAGGGTCATTGGGAGCACTTCAGGGTCAATCCAAGATGGCCGCCACACTGGAAGTGGGGGTCAAGGGTTGAATTGTGTAAGCATAGTGGAAGTGGGGGTGAAGGGGGTGAATATGGTAAGGATGAGGTGACCAAAGTGAATAAAGTTGGAATGGGTTGAATCGGTTGAAAAATGTAGAAATTAGAGTAGAAAAACCAAATTTTGTAGAATTTGGTTGAATTTCAAAATTGAAAATTTGGAAATTTTGGTAAGTGGGAAGGTGTGGAATAGGTAGGCAAAAGATGAACAGTTGAAAGTTGGAATGGGTTGAATCGGTTGAAAAACGTAGAAGTTAGAGTAGAAAAATGAAATTTTGGAGAATTTGGTTGAATTTCAAATTTGAAATTTTGGAATTTTTGGTAGGTGAGAAGTTGTGGAATAGGCAGGCAAAAGATGAACAGTTGAAAATTGGAATGGGTTGAATCGGTTGAAAAATGTAGAAACTAGAGGGGAAAAACGAAATTTCGTGAAATTTTGTCGGAATTTTTAACGTGAAAACGTGAAATTTTTGAATTTGGGAATTTTGGGAATGTCGAGAATCATTCCGAATGTGGTTTGAATGTGCTGAATGAGGTGAATTTAAAAGGGGAATGACGTAAATGTGAAATGTAGAATCTGCCATTGAGAATGAATGGGGAAAAATTTGTCGTAAATTCGCGAATTTTGCGAAATCGGAAAATTTTCGGAACGAGAAAAATGGAAGCGCTCATCTCGTGAATATTTGGAATACGTCAAAAGTGGAACGGAGTGAATCGGATGAATTATGTGGAAGAAGAAGCGGGACAAAAAAGTGTGGAGAATAAAATATAATAACTAGAAAATGCAATTTCTGGAGAAATTGCGTGTGAAGGCGAAGACTTTGAATCACTTCTTTGGGAATGATGCCGAATGATGTTGAAATGAGTTGAATTTCTTGAGAAATGTGGAAAACAGAAGTGTAATACTAAATTTTGGAGAATTTGGTTGAATTTCAAATTTGAAGTTTGGAATTTTTGGTAAGTGGGAGGTTGTGGAATAGGTAGGCAAAAGATGAACAGTCAAATGTTGGAACGGGTTGAATTGGTTAAAAAATGTAGAAGTTAGAGCAAATATTGAATCCCCATAGAGAATGAATGGGAATTAAAAGAAAAAATAATTGCGCCAAAATATTGTAAAATTTGGAACAAAACGAAAAAAAACAGCTTCAGGAGGTTCACCTTTGGGGTTAAAATGTTGAAACGGGTTCAATCGGACAAAAAATGCAAAAGTTAGCGACTAATGTAGCTATTTAGGGCAGTTAATGTTGAAATAAGGTCACTTCCGGTTTGATTTGGGTCACTTCCGGTTTGATTAGAGGCACTTCCGGTCCAGCTGAGGTCACTTCCGGTTTATTTGGGGTCACTTCCGGTTTTAAAAGGTCACTTCCGGTTTAAAAAGGTCACTTCCGGTTTGATTTGGGGTCACTTCCGGTTTACCTAAGGTCACTTCCTGTTTACCTAAGGTCACTTGCGGCTTGATATGGGGCACTTCCGGTACATTCTGGGTTCATTGGGGGCACTTCAGGGTCAATCCAAGATGGCCGCCACACTGGAAGTGTGGGTGAAGGAGGTGAATATGGTAAGCATAAGGTAAACAAAGTGAATAAAGTTGGAATGGGTTGAATCGGTTGAAAAATGTGGAAAAAAGAGTAGAAAAACGAAATTGTAGAGAATTTTGGTAAGTGGAAAGTTGTGGAATAGGCAGGCAAAGGATGAAGAGTTGAATGTTGGAACGGGTTGAATCGGTTAAAAAATGTAGAAGTGAGAGCAAATGTTGAATCCCCATAGAGAATGAATGGGAATCAAAAGAAAAAGCAATTGCGCCAAAATATTTTGAAATTTGGAACAAAACGTAAAAAAAAAGCTTCAGGAGGTTCACTTTTGGGGTTAAAATGTTGAAACGGGTTCAATCGGACAAAAAATGCAAAAGTTAGCGCCTAATGTAGCTATTTAGGGCAGTTAATTTTGAAATAAGTTCACTTCCGGGTTGATTTGGGTCACTTCCGGTCTATTTGGGTCACTTCCGGTTTGATTAGAGGCACTTCCGGTCTAGCTGAGGTCACTTCCGGTTTATTTGGGGTCACTTCCGGTTTAAAAAGGTCACTTCCGGTTTAAAAAGGTCACTTCCGGTTTGATTTGGGGTCACTTCCGGTTTACCTAAGGTCACTTCCTGTTTACCTAAGGTCACTTCCGGTTCGATTTGGGGCACTTCCGGTTCATTCTAGGGTCATTGGGAGCACTTCAGGGTCAATCCAAGATGGCCGCCACACTGGAAGTGGGGGTCAAGGGTTGAATTGTGTAAGCATAGTGGAAGTGGGGGTGAAGGGGGTGAATATGGTAAGGATGAGGTGACCAAAGTGAATAAAGTTGGAATGGGTTGAATCGGTTGAAAAATGTAGAAATTAGAGTAGAAAAACCAAATTTTGTAGAATTTGGTTGAATTTCAAAATTGAAAATTTGGAAATTTTGGTAAGTGGGAAGGTGTGGAATAGGTAGGCAAAAGATGAACAGTTGAAAGTTGGAATGGGTTGAATCGGTTGAAAAACGTAGAAGTTAGAGTAGAAAAACGAAATTTTGGAGAATTTGGTTGAATTTCAAATTTGAAATTTTGGAATTTTTGGTAGGTGAGAAGTTGTGGAATAGGCAGGCAAAAGATGAACAGTTGAAAATTGGAATGGGTTGAATCGGTTGAAAAATGTAGAAACTAGAGGTGAAAAACGAAATTTCGTGAAATTTTGTCGGAATTTTTAACGTGAAAACGTGAAATTTTTGAATTTGGGAATTTTGGGAATGTCGAGAATCATTCCGAATGTGGTTTGAATGTGCTGAATGAGGTGAATTTAAAAGGGGAATGACGTAAATGTGAAATGTAGAATCTGCCATTGAGAATGAATGGGGAAAAATTTGTCGTAAATTCGCGAATTTTGCGAAATCGGAAAATTTTCGGAACGAGAAAAATGGAAGCGCTCATCTCGTGAATATTTGGAATACGTCAAAAGTGGAACGGAGTGAATCGGATGAATTATGTGGAAGAAGAAGCGGGACAAAAAAGTGTGGAGAATAAAATATAATAATAATAATAATAATAATAATAATAGAGAATGGTGTAGAATAACATATGTGTGAAGGCCATCGCCTTCACACAATAATAATAATAGAGAATGGTGTAGAATAACATATGTGTGAAGGCCATCGCCTTCACACAATAATAGAGAATGGTGTAGAATAACATATGTGTGAAGGCCATCGCCTTCACACAATAATAATAATAGAGAATGGTGTAGAATAACATATGTGTGAAGGCCATCGCCTTCACACAATAATAACTAGAAAATGCAATTTCTGGAGAAATTGCGTGTGAAGGCGAAGACTTTGAATCACTTCTTGGGGAATGATGGCGAATGATGTTGAAATGAGTTGAATTTCTTGAGAAATGTGGAAAATAGAAGTGTAATACTAAATTTTGGAGAATTTGGTTGAATTTCAAATTTGAAGTTTGGAATTTGTGGTAAGTGGGAGGTTGTGGAATAGGTAGGCAAAAGATGAACAGTTGAATGTTGGAACGGGTTGAATCGGTTAAAAAATGTAGACGTGAGAGCAAATGTTGAATCTCCATAGAGAATGAATGGGAATTAAAAGAAAGAGCAATTGCGCCAAAATATTTTGAAATTTGGAACAAAACGAAAATAAATAGCTTCAGGAGGTTCACTTTTGGAGTTAAAATGTTGAAATGGGTTCAATCGGACAAAAAATGCAAAAGTTAGCGACTAATGTAGCTATTTAGGGCAGTTAATGTTGAAATAAGGTCACTTCCGGGGTGATTTGGGTCACTTCCGGTCTATTTGGGTCACTTCCGGTTTGAGTAGAGGCACTTCCGGTCTAGCCGAGGTCACTTCCGGTTTATTTGGGGTCACTTCCGGTTTAAAAAGGTCACTTCCGGTTTAAAAAGGTCACTTCCGGTTTGATTTGGGGTCACTTCCGGTTTACCTGGGGTCACTTCCGGTTCATTTGGGGTCACTTCCGGTTTGATTTGGGTCACTTCCGGTCTATTTGAGTCACTTCCGGTTTGAATAGAGGCACTTCCGGTCTAGCTGAGGTCACTTCCGGTTTATTTGGGGTCACTTCCGGTTTAAAAAGGTCACTTCCGGTTTAAAAAGGTCACTTCCGGGTTGATTTGGGGTCACTTCCGGTTTACTTGAGGTCACTTCCGGTTCATTTGGGGTCACTTCCGGTTTGATTTGGGTCACTTCCGGTCTATTTGGGTCACTTCCGGTTTGATTAGAGGCACTTCCGGTCTAGCTGAGGTCACTTCCGGTTTATTTGGGGTCACTTCCGGTTTAAAAAGGTCACTTCCGGTTTAAAAAGGTCACTTCCGGTTTGATTTGGGGTCACTTCCGGTTTACCTAAGGTCACTTCCTGTTTACCTAAGGTCACTTCCGGTTCGATTTGGGGCACTTCCGGTTCATTCTAGGGTCATTGGGAGCACTTCAGGGTCAATCCAAGATGGCCGCCACACTGGAAGTGGGGGTCAAGGGTTGAATTTTGTAAGCATAGTGGAAGTGGGGGTGAAGGTGGTGAATATGGTAAGGATGAGGTGACCAAAGTGAATAGAGTTGGAATGGGTTGAATCGGTTGAAAAATGTAGAAATTAGAGTAGAAAAACCAAATTTTGTAGAATTTGGTTGAATTTCAAAATTGAAAATTTGGAAATTTTGGTAAGTGGGAAGGTGTGGAATAGGTAGGCAAAAGATGAACAGTTGAAAGTTGGAATGGGTTGAATCGGTTGAAAAACGTAGAAGTTAGAGTAGAAAAACGAAATTTTGGAGAATTTGGTTGAATTTCAAATTTGAAATTTTGGAATTTTTGGTAGGTGAGAAGTTGTGGAATAGGCAGGCAAAAGATGAACAGTTGAAAGTTGGAATGGGTTGAATCGGTTGAAAAATGTAGAAGTTAGAGTAGAAAAACGAAATTACGAAGAATTTGGTTGAATTTCAAATTTGAAAATTTGGAATTTTTTTGTAAGTGGGAAGTTGTGGAATAGGTAGGCAAAAGATGAACAGTTGGAAGTTGGAACGGGTTGAATCGGTCGAAAAATGTAGAAATTAGAGGTGAAAAACGAAATTTCGTGAAATTTTGTCGGAATTTTTAACGAGAAAACGTGAAATTTTTGAATTTGGGAATTTTGGGAATGTCGAGAATCATTCCGAATGTGGTTTGAATGTGCTGAATGAGGTGAATGTAAAAGGGGAATGACGTAAATGTGAAATGTCGAATCTGCCATTGAGAATGAATGGGGAAAAATTTGTCGTAAATTCGCGAATTTTGCGAAATCGGAAAATTTTCGGAACGAGAAAAATGGAAGCGCTCATCTCGTGAATATTTGGAATACGTCAAAAGTGGAACGGAGTGAATCGGATGAATTATGTGGAAGAAGAAGCGGGACAAAAAAGTGGCGGGAATAAAATAGAATAATAATAATAACTAGAAAATGCAATTTCTGGAGAAATTGCGTGTGAAGGCGAAGACTTTGAATCACTTCTTGGGGAATGATGCCGAATTATGTTGAAATGAGTTGAATTTCTTGAGAAATGTGGAAAATAGAAGTGTAATACCAAATTTTGGAGAATTTGGTTGAATTTCAAATTTGAAGTTTGGTATATTTGGTAAGTGGGAAGTTGTGGAATAGGTAGGCAAAAGATGAACAGTTGAATGTTGGAGCGGGTTGAATTGGTTAAAAAATTTAGAAGTTAGAGCAAATGTTGAATCCCCATAGAGAATGAATGGGAATTAAAAGAAAAAGCAATTGCGCCAAAATATTTAGAAATTTGGAACAAAACGAATAAAAACAGCTTCAGGAGGTTCACTTTTGGGGTTAAAATGTTGAAACGGGTTCAATCGGACAAAAAATGCAAAAGTTAGCTACTATTGTAGCTATTTAGGGCAGTTAATGTTGAAATAAGGTCACTTCTGGGGTGATTTGGGTCACTTCCGGTCTATTTGGGTCACTTCCGGTTTGATTAGAGGCACTTCCGGTCTAGCCGAGGTCACTTCCGGTTAATTTGGGGTCACTTCCGGTTTAAAAAGGTCCCTTCCGGTTTAAAAAGGTCACTTCCGGTTTGATTTGGGGTCACTTCCGGTTTACCTAAGGTCACTTCCTGTTTACCTAAGGTCACTTGCGGTTTGATATGGGGCGCTTCCGGTACATTCTGGGTTCATTGGGGGCACTTCCGGGTCAATCCAAGATGGCCGCCACACTGGAAGTGTGGGTGAAGGAGGTGAATATGGTAAGCAAAAGATAAACAAAGTGAATAAAGTTGGAATGGGTTGAATCGGTTGAAAAATGTAGAGTAGAAAAACGAAATTGTAGAGAATTTTTGGTAAGTGGAAAGTTGTGGAATAGGCAGGCAAAGGATGAACAGTTGAATGTTGGAACGGGTTGAATCGGTTAAAAAATGTAGAAGTGAGAGCAAATGTTGAATCCCCATAGAGAATGAATGGGAATTAAAAGAAAAAGCAATTGCGCCAAAATATTTTGAAATTTGGAACAAAACGTAAAAAAACAGCTTCAGGAGGTTCACTTTTGGGGTTAAAATGTTGAAACGGGTTCAATCGGACAAAAAAATGCAAAAGTTAGCGCCTAATGTAGCTATTTATGGCAGTTAATGTTGAAATAAGTTCACTTCCGGGTTGATTTGGGTCACTTCCGGTCCAGTAGGGTCACTTCCGGTCTGATTAGAGGCACTTCCGGTCCAGCTGAGGTCACTTCCGGTTTATTTGGGGTCACTTCCGGTTTAAAAAGGTCACTTCCGGTTTAAAAAGGTCACTTCCGGTTTGATTTGGGGTCACTTCCGGTTTACCTGAGGTCACTTCCTGTTTACCTAAGGTCACTTCCGGTTTGATTTGGGCCACTTCCGGTTCATTCTAGGTTCATTGGGAGCACTTCAGGGTCAATCCAAGATGGCCGCCACACTGGAAGTGGGGGTCAAGGGTTGAATTTTGTAAGCATAGTGGAAGTGGGGGTGAAGGGGGTGAATATGGTAAGGATGAGGTGACCAAAGTGAATAAAGTTGGAATGGGTTGAATCGGTTGAAAAATGTAGAAATTAGAGTAGAAAAACCAAATTTTGTAGAATTTGGTTGAATTTCAAAATAGAAAATTTGGAAATTTTGGTAAGTGGGAAGGTGTGGAATAGGTAGGCAAAAGATGAACAGTTGAAAGTTGGAATGGGTTGAATCGGTTGAAAAACGTAGAAGTTAGAGTAGAAAAACGAAATTTTGGAGAATTTGGTTGAATTTGAAATTTGAAATTTTGGAATTTTTGATAGGTGAGAAGTTGTGGAATAGGCAGGCAAAAGATGAACAGTTGGAAGTTGGAATGGGTTGAATCGGTTGAAAAATGTAGAAATTAGAGTAGAAAAACGAAATTACGAAGAATTTGGTTGAATTTCAAATTTGAAAATTTGGAATTTTTTTGTAAGTGGGAAGTTGTGGAATAGGTAGGCAAAAGATGAACAGTTGGAAGTTGGAACGGGTTGAATCGGTCGAAAAATGTAGAAATTAGAGGTGAAAAACGAAATTTCGTGAAATTTTGTTGGAATGTTTAACGTGAAAACGTGAAATTTTTGAATTTGGGAATTTTGGGAATGTCGAGAATCATTCCGAATGTGGTTTGAATGTGCTGAATGAGGTGAATTTAAAAGGGGAATGACGTAAATGTGAAATGTCGAATCTGCCATTGAGAATGAATGGGGAAAAATTTGTCGTAAATTCGCGAATTTTGCGAAATCGGAAAATTTTCGGAACGAGAAAAATGGAAGCGCTCATCTCGTGAATATTTGGAATACATCAAAAGTGGAACGGAGTGAATCGGATGAACTATGTGGAAGAAGAAGCGGGACAAAAAAGTGTGGAGAATAAAATAGAAGAATAATAATAATAATAATAATAATAGAGAATGGTGTAGAATAACATATGTGTGAAGGCCATCGCCTTCACACAATAATAATAATAATAATAGAGAATGGTGTAGAATAACATATGTGTGAAGGCCATCGCCTTCACACAATAATAATAGAGAATGGTGTAGAATAACATATGTGTGAAGGCCATCGCCTTCACACAATAATAATAATAGAGAATGGTGTAGAATAACATATGTGTGAAGGCCATCGCCTTCACACAATAATAATAGAGAATGGTGTAGAATAACATATGTGTGAAGGCCATCGCCTTCACACAATAATAATAATAATAGAGAATGGTGTAGAATAACATATGTGTGAAGGCCATCGCCTTCACACAATAATAATAGAGAATGGTGTAGAATAACATATGTGTGAAGGCCATCGCCTTCACACAATAATAATAATAATAGAGAATGGTGTAGAATAACATATGTGTGAAGGCCATCGCCTTCACACAATAATAGAGAATGGTGTAGAATAACATATGTGTGAAGGCCATCGCCTTCACACAATAATAATAATAGAGAATGGTGTAGAATAACATATGTGTGAAGGCCATCGCCTTCACACAATAATAGAGAATGGTGTAGAATAACATATGTGTGAAGGCCATCGCCTTCACACAATAATAATAATAATAGAGAATGGTGTAGAATAACATATGTGTGAAGGCCATCGCCTTCACACAATAATAGAGAATGGTGTAGAATAACATATGTGTGAAGGCCATCGCCTTCACACAATAATAGAGAATGGTGTAGAATAACATATGTGTGAAGGCCATCGCCTTCACACAACTAGAAAATGCAATTTCTGGAGAAATTGCGTGTGAAGGCGAAGACTTTGAATCACTTCTTGGGGAATGATGCCGAATGATGTTGAAATGAGTTAAATTTCTTGAGAAATGTGGAAAATAGAAGTGTAATACTAAATTTTGGAGAATTCGGTTGAATTTCAAATTTGAAGTTTGGAATATTTGGTAAGTGGGAGGTTGTGGAATAGGTAGGCAAAAGATGAACAGTTGAATGTTGGAGCGGGTATAATTGGTTAAAAAATGTAGAAGTTAGAGCAAATGTTGAATCCCCATAGAGAATGAATGGGAATTAAAAGAAAAAGCAATTGCGCCAAAATATTTAGAAATTTGGAACAAAACGAAAAAAAACAGCTTCAGGAGGTTCACTTTTGGGGTTAAAATGTTGAAACGGGTTCAATCGGACAAAAAATGCAAAAGTTAGCTACTATTGTAGCTATTTAAGGCAGTTAATGTTGAAATAAGGTCACTTCTGGGGTGATTTGGGTCACTTCCGGTCTATTTGGGTCACTTCCGGTTTGATTAGAGGCACTTCCGGTCTAGCTGAGGTCACTTCCGGTTTATTTGGGGTCACTTCCGGTTTAAAAAGGTCACTTCCGGTTTAAAAAGGTCACTTCCGGTTTGATTTGGGGTCACTTCCGGTTTACCTGAGGTCACTTCCTGTTTACCTAAGGTCACTTGCAGTTTGATATGGGGCACTTCCGGTACATTCTGGGTTCATTGGGGGCACTTCCGGGTCAATCCAAGATGGCCGCCACACTGGACGTGTGGGTGAAGGAGGTGAATATGGTAAGCATAAGGTAAACAAAGTGAATAAAGTTGGAATGGGTTGAATCGGTTGAAAAATGTGGAAAAAAGAGTAGAAAAACGAAATTGTAGAGATTTTTTGGTAAGTGGAAAGTTGTGGAATAGGCAGGCAAAGGATGAACAGTTGAATGTTGGAACGGGTTGAATCGGTTAAAAAATGTAGAAGTGAGAGCAAATGTTGAATCCCCATTGAGAATGAATGGGAATTAAAAGAAAAAGCAATTGCGCCAAAATATTTTGAAATTTGGAACAAAACGTAAAAAAACAGCTTCAGGAGGTTCACTTTTGGGGTTAAAATGTTGAAACGGGTTCAATCGGACAAAAAAAGCAAATGTTAGCGCCTAATGTAGCTATTTAGGGCAGTTAATGTTGAAATAAGTTCACTTCCGGGTTGATTTGGGTCACTTCCGGTCTATTTGGGTCACTTCCGGTTTGAATAGAGGCACTTCCGGTCTAGCTGAGGTCACTTCCGGTTTATTTGGGGTCACTTCCGGTTTAGAAAGGTCACTTCCGGTTTAAAAAAGGTCACTTCCGGTTTGATTTGGGGTCACTTCCGGTTTACCTGAGGTCACTTCCTGTTTACCTAAGGTCACTTCCGGATTGATTTGGGGCACTTCCGGTTCATTCTAGGTTCATTGGGAGCACTTCAGGGTCAATCCAAGATGGCCGCCACACTGGAAGTGGGGGTCAAGGGTTGAATTGTGAAAGCATAGTGGAAGTGGGGGTGAAGGGGTGAATATGGTAAGGATGAGGTGACCAAAGTGAATAGAGTTGGAATGGGTTGAATCGGTTGAAAAATGTAGAAATTAGAGTGGAAAAACGAAATTTTGTAGAATTTGGTGTGAATTTCAAAATTGAAAATTTGGAAATTTTGGTAAGTGGGAAGGTGTGGAATAGGTAGGAAAAAGATGAACAGTTGAAAGTTGGAATGGGTTAAATCGGTCAAAAATTGTAGAAATTAGAGGTGAAAAACGGAATTTTGTGAAATTTTGTCGAAATTTTTAACGTGAAAACGTGAAATTTTTGAATTTGGGAATTTTGGGGATGTCGAGAATCTTTCCGAATGTGGTTTGAATGTGCTGAATGAGGTGAATTTAAAAGGGGAATGACGTAAAAGTGAAATGTCGAATCTGCCATTAAGAATGAATGGGGAAAAATTTGTCGTAAATTTGCGAATTTTGTTTTCACCTCTAATTTCTACATTTTTTGACCAATTCAACCCATTCCAACTTTCAACTGTTCATCTTTTGCCTACCTATTCCACACTTTCCCACTTACCAAAATTTCCAAATTTTCAATTTTGAAATTCACACCAAATTCTACAAAATTTTGTTTTTCTACTCTAATTTCTACATTTTTCAAACGATTCAACCCATTCCAACTTTATTCACTTTGGTCACCTCATCCTTACCATATTCACCCCCTTCACCCCCACTTCCACTATGCTTACACAATTCAACCCTTGACCCCCACTTCCAGTGTGGCGGCCATCTTGGATTGACCCTGAAGTGCTCCCAATGAACGTAGAATGAACCGGAAGTGCCCCAAATCAAACCGGAAGTGACCTTAGGTAAACAGGAAGTGACCTCAGGTAAACCGGAAGTGACCCCAAATCAAACAGGAAGTGACCTTTTTAAACCGGAAGTGACCCAAATAAACAGGAAGTGACCTCAGATGGACCGGAAGTGCCTCTAATCAAACCGGAAGTGACCCAAATCAAACCGGAAGTGACCTTATTTCAACATTAAGTGCCCTAAATAGCTACATTTTAGCTAACTTTTGCAATTTTTGTCCGATTAAACCAGTTTCAACATTTTAACCCCAAAGGTGAACCTCCTGAAGCCGTTTTTTTTCCCTTTTGTTCCAAATTTCAAAAAATTTTGGTGCAATTGCTTTTTCTTTTAATTCCATTCATTCTCTATGGGGATTCAAGATTTGCTCTAACTTCTATATTTTTTAACCGTTTCAACCCGTTCCAACTTTCAACTGTTCATCTTTTGCCTACCTATTCCACAACTCCCCACTTACCAAAAATTCCAAACTTTCAAATTTGAAATTCAACCAAATTCTCCAAATATTCGTTTTTCTACTCTATTTTCTACATTTTTCAACTTATTCAACCCACCTTTCAACTGTTCATCATTTTCCTCCCTATTCCACAACTTCACACTTACCCAAAATTCCAAATTTTCAATTTTGAAATTCACACCCAATTTTCCCAAATTTCCTTTTTGCCTTGTAATTTCAACATTTTTCAACCGATTCAACTCTTTTTCAACATCATTCTGCAGCATTCCCCAAGTATTTATTCAACCTCTTCACCTTCACACGCAATTTCTTCAGGAATTACAAATTCTAGTTATTCTACTTATTCCGCTCACTTTTTTGACGCTTAACTACTTCCACATACTTCAACCGATTTACTCCATTCCACTTTTCACTTATTCCAAATATTCATGACACGGCTGCTTACATTTTTTTCGTTCAAAAAATGTTCCGTTTTCACAAAATTCACAATTTTAAGGCAAATTTATCCCCATTCATTCTTAATGGCAGATTCAACATTTCACATTTACGTTGTTCTAGTTTGAAATTTACTTATTTCAACACATTCAAATCACATTGGGGAAATTCCCAAACTTACCAAATTCAAAAATTTCACGTTTTCACTTTTAAAATTTGCACAAAATTTTGCAAAATTTCACTAAATTTAGTTTTTCACTACTAATTTCTACATAAGCTCCTCCGCTTGGGGCAGGATCTCATCCCACCCTTTTCTGACCGAGGACCATGGCCTTGCATTTGGAGGTGCTGACCTTCATCCCAACCGCTTCACACTCGGCTGCGAACCGCTCCAGTGAGAGCTGGAGATCACGGCTTGAAGAAGCCAACAGCACCACGTCGTCTGCAAAAAGCAGAGACGCGATGCTGAGGTCCCAAAACCAGACACCCTCAATGCCTCGGGTGCGTCTAGAAATTCTGTCCTTAAAAGTTATGAACAGAATCGGTGACAAAGGTCAGCCTTGGTGGAGTCTAATCCTCACTGGGAACGAATCCGGAAATGCGGACCAAACTCTGTCATCGGTGATACAGGGACTGAACCGCCCTTATCAGTTGGCTCGGCACCCCGTACTCCCAAAGCACCCTCCACAGAACTTCCCGAGGGACACAGTCGAACGCCTTCTCCAAGTCCACAAAACACGTGGACTGGTTGAGCGAACTCCCATGCCCCCTCGAGGATCCTGCCAAGGGTGGAGAGCTGCTCCACTGTTCCACGGCTAGGACGAAAGCCACACCGCTCCTCCTGAATCCAAGGTTCGACCTCCCAACGGACCCTCCTCTCCAGCACCCCTGAATGGACCTGACCAGGGAGGCTGAGGAGTGTGATTCCGCTGTAATTGTAACACACCCTCTGGTCCCCCTTCTTAAAGAGGGGAACCACCACCCCAGTCTGCCAATCCAGAGGCTGGGCCCCATGGGGGAAGGCCCGGCCACCAGACGCTCACCTTCGAGCCCTACCTTCAGGCCTGGTTCCAGAGGGGGGCCTCGGTGACAAGGGTGGCGAGGGTTAGGGTTAAGGTTATTTTTATAACCCTAATTATATATATATCAAAGTCAAAGTCAGCTTTATTGTCAATTTCTCCACATGCCAAAGACACACAAAGAAACCGAAATTTCGTTCCCCCCTATCCCACGGTGACAAGACATGGCTCATAACAGACAAACAAGTAAACAAGTATAACAAAAGCGTGCTGAATAAATAATGAATAAATAACACAACAATAAATAAATAAATAAGAGGAGCAGAAAAAAAAGGAGCAAGTGCGCGTACAGCAGACATTCCCGAAAATAGCGCAACAGTGCCGCACGCTACGCAGAAGGGGGTAGCGAGTTCAGGGCCCTAACAGCCTGGAGAAAGAAGCTGTTGGCGAGTCTGGTGGAGCGGGAGCGCAGGCTCCTGTACCTCTTCCCAGAGGGCAGAAGGTCAAACAAAGAGTGAGCCGGGTGACTCACATCTCTGGCAATCGAGGTTACCAGCCGTATTCACTATGCGCTGCAGGGCCTTCAAGTTCTGTTCAGTGCAGTTACCACCCCAGACAGCGATGCAACTGGTGAGGACGCTCTCAATGGTGCCACGGTAGAATGTAGACAGGACTGCCTGAGGAGCACATGCACGCCTGAGCTTCCGCAGGAAGTACAGGCGGAGCTGCGCTTTCTTTGCCAGTGACAAGGTGTTTGCGGACCAGGAGAGGTCCTCACTGATGTGCACCCCCAGGAACTTGGTGCAGCTCACCCTCTCCACCACAGCACCGTCGATGATCAGCGGCAGGTGTGTTGTGTGACCCTTCCGGAAGTCAACAATGATTTCCTTGGTCTTATTGACGTTCAGCAGGAGGTTGTTGTCCCTGCACCACGTGGTCAGAAGGTCAACTTCCGACCTGTACCGAGTCTCGTCGCCCTTCGTGATGAGACCAGAGTATACGTATATTCTCTATTTTATTCATTTATTTTATATATTGAAGGAATGAGGTCGAAATACAAAAAGTCCTGCCTCGCTACAAAAACAGATATGCTCAAACCTCATTGAATAAAGTACATAAGCAGACAAGTATATTCACATATTAAATAAATAAAAGAAACATTTGAAGCATATAATTATACTTACACACCAAATCAATAAAGAAGACATAACTAGACATTTTTGATAAGTGGTGATGAGAAAGGTTTTTATAACTTTATGATCTGATATATATATTTCTGAGGACTTTGAAATAACAAATGACTTTTGATATATTGCCTAAATAGCTTAATGACCCTTAAGGAACTGTGGAATGCATGCCTGACGTTTTTTCTCTGAATCAAGTACCGCCGCTGCTTGGCAGGGTTCCAGGGGTGATTGTGTCTATAAAATGCAGAATTTTGAGTTCTCTCGTGCCGCACGTCTAGGGGCCAGACCTCCTCCGAGTCCCTTGTAGTTCCGCCTGGGTCCGTGTTGTGCAGAGTTACCGTGTGTCGCCGCGTGGAGGCACTACATAGGGCTTGCTGTTAGAGAGGCTATGTACTGGCAGGGAAAGACTTACGCACTCGGCTCTCCCGTTCGCAAACTGCTAGCCAGCGGTGAGGGTTGACAGTGAGAAGTGACATGCACTAGGCACTCCACCAACACACTAGACGCATCACAACAACCCGACTTGGTCTTATGAAGTCAGACACACAATGTAAAAATATACATACAATATTAAAAAATGGGGGCTATTTTAATAGAACAAAACTACTAAGTTACATTATAGTAAATATATACATATTCTATGTAAGACATATCAAATAAACAAAACAACCAGCTCGGCAAAACACAAGGGGGAACAATATAAGGTGTTTTGATAGCCCCTTTCGCTACTCAGCGCTGGAGCCTGTTTTAATTTTAAAGCCATTGCGGTCCTTGTTTCATCATTCGTGGCCTCTGTGCGTGTCGTCAAGAGCTTCTACAAAGATGAACTCGATGGACATCAGGCACCACCCATTGTAGACCTTGGGATTAATATGAATATGGGGGGAAAAAAACGACTACCTGTAAAATAGTTTTTCCTTGATGCATCTCATGTCAGTCGCACATTTCGAACAAGAAGCAATCGCACAGGAACGAGCAGACAGATTTTTCTTTTTAATTTACCAGCGCTATCAGAGCAGTCTTCCTGAGGGCCCTCTGCACGAGTCACACGAGCACGCATATTGAACGTTGTCATTGTCATTTGTGTAGAGTCTACAACAGAAAAAAAAAAGTTAACTTTGAGCGCAGCCACCACATCGTAAGCCTTCACTGTTGTCTTTTTTTATATACAGTACAGATGTCAAACTAATCATACCTGTCCATGGTCTTGGAAACATGCAGGTCTTCAAATCAGCGACCTCCTAACACAAGACTGCTTTGCAATCTGTATACAAGCAATTATGAACAGTGTCTCAGAAGAGTGGAATTAAGAGTAGACAAAATTGAATTGAGGACTTTTTTTCTTGAAAGTCAGGCAAAAAATAACTAAATAAAAAATAAAGTCAGTAACTTTGACAGTACAGCAATTAAACCAAACAGAACCCTTACAAGTTCCATTTGTAAGCTATCAAGAGTGAGTGGTACATCCAAAACTTTGACTAACCATTTCCAAGCATAGTCATTCTGTCATTCAGTCTTGCATCCTGTTTGTCATTTATTTCCTTGAACATCATGTCAAAGGTCTCCAGATCAGTCATGGGAACCGTCTTCTCTCCGCGTCACAGTCTGAACAAGAGTTGAGGCTCCTCAGCCCAGGGATTACCAGAAGGGGCTCCACAATGACCTTCAGAAAGAGAGAGAGAAAAAAAAGAAATAAAATACTCTCTTAAATTACTGCAGCTATGACCTCTTTTTAAATGACTAATGCCTACAAAAAAATAAACTTTTACTTTTCCCTGTCATGGGCATTTCACACTCACTTCCTAGCTGATGAAGAATGAAGCAAATGTTAGCTGCAATGATAAACTTTGCCCTGTTTGAAAAAAAAACAATTATGGCATTCTGTCTGTGCTTTTGAATGTGGTGCAAATTAATTTGGCAGTTCTACAAATTCAATTACATTATTTTAAAATAGTACTGTTTAGAAATAAAATCGCTTGTTCTACAAGTTGTTATCCAAATGATGAAAATGTACAGGGTAAACCTGGGTTTTATTTTGACATCCGCCCCGGTTTCCGGAGTGTGAAAGTCAAGGCAATGACATGTCATAAATGCAAGTTCCATATTGACAATTGCAATTACGACATACGCTTTTTGCATATGCTCGACAGTAGCTAAGCATACATAAGTATATTCAAACCACCAATAACAGATCAATTTACAAAGATAACACAAGGCAGTTGTGAGTACTTCTACAATCAAGAATAAGTCAAAAATCAATCTAT